>NC_138883.1:72379228-73579228 GCF_965194825.1 Balaenoptera physalus | reverse complement strand
CTCTAAAAATAAAGTCTATATGTACAAAATAAGGGGGAGTGGTAATTTCTGAGGTCAGTTTAGGAAACACAGGCAAATAAAGTTAATTAAAAACAACCTGCAGGACTTTTAGTCCTCCTTTAGTTTCATGACACTTAATACAGTTACAATGAAATCATTATGTCTTTTTGTTGTTGTTGTTGTTCATCTCTAGAAACAGGTTCCATGAGAGCAGGGACCGTGATCACTGATGTACCTCCAGCACCCAGAACACGGTTTGGCACATGGTAGGCACTCAATACTTACTGGTTGAAGAAAAGAGAAATCAGTCTACAAGACTTGATGATTGATGGGATGGGAGAGGCCAGGGACTGGGAGGTGGTCATAGCTTCAGAGTGGTTTTAATTAGTCATAGCCTTGTTAGAGACCCCGTCTCAAAGCTCCCCACAGCCTACCCTGCTTTGCTTGACTTGTGATGGCCTCTGACCGCTGGAGTCCCACTTGACCAGCTGTGCCCCCCGCCATCAGTGGCCTCCAGGCAAGTCTGCATTTGCCCCAGCACACACTGTGCTGTTTCCACCGCCAGACCTCCAGCCTCTCCACAGCTACTCACCCTAAAAATCCTTCCACCCAGCCTCAAAGCCATAGCCTCACACCCACAGAGCTCTTGGTATTTTGCAACAATTACCAGAAGTGCACCAGTGTCTCATGGCCATAAACATGGGGAAAACGTGGTAGCCACCAGCGTCCACCGGTGTCCCCGGGACGCTAGGGAGCAGATCCCCATGAGCCCCGCCCCGGCCTTGTTGTAGGAAGGGCTGGAAACATGCCAGGATCGAGGCAGGCAGAAATCGCCGTATCTGGAATGATGTCGGAGACAGAGACTCTCTTTGCCAGCTCAAGCCAAGATAAACAGTAATCCTAAAATCTTAGGGATGATCTCTGTTTCAGAAGTGAGTTTGAGAGCGAGATGTCCGTTAGAACATTCTTAATAACAGAAGGAAGATTCTCCTCCTTAGGTAGTGATATATTTGTATAACAACAGGTATGCCTTCATCCAGTTAATATTAAAAAATTATAAAGGCAGTGCCTGCTCATTAAAAAATATTTTAAAATATTGAAAAGAAGTAATGGACTCTGAAGCAGAAAGTGGAAATTTTCTCCAGTACTGCCTACCTGCCCTCACCCACCCTCATTTTAAAATTATGCTCTATGTTTTGTTTCACAGCCTGTGCCTTGCTCCCCGACTTTGAGGAATTGGTCAATCATCTACCTCATTATTTTTATTGGCCACATAATTTTCCATGGTTTGAGTGCACCATAATTCTGGAGAACAATCTAAGCAAGCACAGCCTTTAGTGTAGCAATTCTGTTTCTAGGAGTCTGTCCCACAGAAATACCAGCACCCGCTGAAAGGTTGTATTACCTGAGTGTTTGCCAACAGTGAAACACGGGAGATAGTCTGTTAATTTGTAATGTAATTGAGGAGAGACAGGGAGCAAATGCTTTAGGTATGAGAAACTTGGCTTTGGGGAATCTGTAGGGGAGACAAAGGGCCGTTATCAAATAGAGGACATATGTTTCCTGCTAATAGAAGTTTCCTTTTGGGGGGTCCAAACAGGTAGTATCAGGCTACCTGGACTCCTGAGGTCTAAGCCAATAGAAAGGACACTCAGGACAGTAGACTTTTTTTTCCCCCTAAAAATAGAGGTTAGCAAGGGATTCAGCATTTTGCTTTTAATTTTGGTACAAAACATAGAAAAGTCAAGCTAAATTGCACATTTAAAAAACATGAATATCACAAACGCTGTAATATCCAGAAAAATATGGTATTCTAAAATTCTTTCTAATTGCTTGATGTGCAGTTTGTGTGACCTATACCTTGGTGTGACCATCCTAGATGAGGTGACACAGCGGGCAATAGGAATACTTCTGGAAGCCATTTCAACACAGGGACAGCAAGCAAAAACTTGACTCTGTGGGGAAGTTACTGCAAGCCACATAAATCTGTCCCATCAACCTGCAATTAATGTGTCTCCAACCCACCTTCCCCTTAGCCGGATCCCCCAAATGCCCTTGGCTGTACCAATGCCACCTGACTCAAGGGGAAGTGTGACAGAGGGAAGTGTGAAAGGAAAGACACAGTGGTCTTATCAGCTGGGGTTAAAATATCTTTTGCAGATTTTACAAAAACACAGGACTGTGTGAGCACATTGCCAGGGCCCCTCCCAGGGCCTTGGCAGGGGCCTACGTGAGGGAGCAGCCCAGAAGGCTCAGCTTCCTTAGGGACACGGTGAATGTACATCTGGGTGTGGTGCTGGCTGGTAGGCTGGGGCAGCCAGCGTCTGATGGTTCCCTCAGCCCTCCTTCCCTTGCACTTGGCTTTATAAGTTCACCCTTATATGTCTTAGACATAGTTCCATATTAGGACAAATAGAGGACCTTAATTCTACCCCCTGTTTTTTCTGAATGATAGTATTCCATTGTGTGAGTCCACATTTAGATTATTTCTGATCCGCCATAACACTGCTGCAAAGAGTATCTTTGCTCATATATATATTTTTAAGCACATGTGAGCATATATTTGTAAAAAACAATCTTAGAGTGCGATTGTTTGGCCACAGAGCATATCCAGTTAAAATATTGCCAACTGATGGATTTTACCAGTTACTCTCTCTGGGGGTTGTGAGGACATGCCAGCAGGATAAGAGAGTGGCTAACACCGTGTGTTAGCAAACACTACTGACCCTTGCCACCCTGTACGTGAAAAATGCTGTCTTGCTGTAGTTTTAATTTGCATTTCTCTTGTTAAGAGTGAAGAGAAGCATCTTTTTATATGTTTAAGAACCATTTATATTTCCTCTTTTGTGGACTGTTTATAGCCTTTCCACTTTTCTGTTGAATTAGTCTTTTTCTTATTGATTTGTGAGAGCTGTTTAAATATTAAGGAAATTAGCTCTTGGTCTGTGATATAATTGGCAAATATATTATTCCAGCTTCTCATTTGTCTGTTGACTCTGCTTATGCTGTTTATTTTCCCATGGGAAAAAAATTCTATATTTATGTAACTGAACATATTAAGCAAGTTTTTAATGACTTCTGCTACGGTGTCGTTCTTAGAAAGGCCTGCCTCTCCCAAATATAACAATAAAAAAATTCTCCCACGGTTTGTTGTAGTAGTTTCATGATGTCATTTTTAATATTTAAATATTTGATTCTTCAGGAATTTATTTTGCCATATGGGGCGAAATGTGCATATTTTATTTTATCTCAGAAGGCTGTCCCATTGTCTCAAGATTATTTATTGAAAAATACACGGTATTCTCCACTGACTGAGAGGCTATCTTTGTCATATACCAAATTCCAGTATGCAGTTGCTCTTCTTTTCTAGATTTTTAGTCTGTTGCATTGAACAGCTTGTCTTTTCATACACCAGTTACATATAGTCAGTTGCATACAGTAGCTTTGTATGTTTTGATTCGAGACTTCTAGCTTACAGTACTTTTTTCTTTTTTCTTCTTTTTTTTTTTTTAGAATTATTTTTTTTTTATTTATTCATGGCTGTGTTGGGTCTTCGTTTCTGTGCGAGGGCTTTCTCCAGTTGTGGCAAGTGGGAGCCACTCTTCATCGTGGTGCACGGGCCTCTCACCATCGCGGCCTCTCCCGTTGCGGAGCACAGGCTCCAGACGCGCAGGCTCAGCAATTGCGGCTCACGGGCCTAGTCGCTCCACGGCATGTGGGATCCTCCCAGACCAGGGCTCGAACCCGTGTCCCCTGCATTGGCAGGCAGATTCTCAACCACTGCGCCACCAGGGAAGCCCCTTTTTTCGTTTTTTTAATATTTATTTATTTATTTGGCTGAGCCGGGTCTTAGTTGTGCCATGTGGGATCTTCGTCGTGGCCCGCGGGATCTAGTTAACTGACCAGGGATCGAACCCAGGCCCCTTGCATTGGGAGCAGGGAGTCTTAACCACTGGACCACCAGGGAAGTCCCTAGCTTCCAGAACTTTGAGAGAATACATTTCTGTTGTTTTAAGCCTCCAGGTGGTGTAACTTGTAACAGCAGCCCCCCAGAAACTGATGCAGTGACAGACCTGGGGTTTGCACGCTAGTCTTCTTAAGTCCTGTGTTCTGAATAGGAGTGCAAGGATATTCATCCCTGTTCCCGAGGGAGAGAGTGTTGGTAAGGAGAAGAGTAGGGGTGATTAATGTCATTGCAGTTTCCTGACACCTCATCAGCCTGTGGTTGCTAAGAGACGAAGGGGTATGCTGACTATTCTGTGTCCCTTCCAGTCTCCCTCTTCGCTCTTCTCCACCCTGCCCTGTGTCCTGGAGGCTGACCTCAGTGGCTGGCCTTGACCCCACTGCCCTTTGGCTTCTGATGGGGTTTGGCCAGGGCTAGGCACTGGCAGGAAGTTGGAAGGCAGCTCCCTCCCGCTGGCCCAGTTTGTCAGTGGCTGTGCATCTTTCCCTAAGGCCTTCGACAGCTCCAGCTCTGGCCCGTTGGTTGACTCCAGTAACCACTTCCCCCCTTTTCCCTTTTAGGCTTCCAGGTGTTAACAGCTTCCCCTAAACTAGCCCTAGAGTACTACACCAGTCTCTTATAGGTTTTCCTCAATCCTGCCCACATCCCCATAAAAGATCCATTCTTTAAACTTCCTTGAGCCACTCCTTTTGAGAGGATCGTGTGTTTCCTACCCAGATCCTGACCAATATGGGGAGCCCCCCACTTAACTTCAGTTTCCTTGGCTGTTGTCTCCACCTGCTCATTTGTACCACCTTAAGTCCTGACCATTTCATGTGCCTTTGGGAAGACATTTCTGCTCTGATGGGAGCCTTCCAGGAATGTAAGCTGCTCAGGCACTCTGGCAAAGTCAAGGAGAAGTCTGTCTCCCCTCTGGGTCACTCCCTCACAAAAGGTCCCAAGCAGGCCAGCTGGGTCCTAGGGCTCCCCACTCTCTATCCCAGGAACTGGGCTAGTTGTGGATCTGGGTTAGGTGGGGAGGTATTTGAGAGACAAAACCTACCAGTAGAGCCTTGGAGGGATAAGAATCTATTACTCTGTCAGTCTCACAGGGCAGGCCCCCCCTTTAACCAAGATGAGCTTTCTCCTTGGAGGCTTCTCATTCCTTAGGCAAAAAGGCTCCTGGCAGGGTGTGCTACCCTGTTGCCAGACATGCCTAGACAGATCTCATTCTACTTAGATTTGAGCTGGGATCCTTTTGTACAAGGTTGAGAAGGCAGATTAGGACCCGGGAGAGGAAGGCCTCCAACACAACAAGTTTTAACCTAATATTCCAGGCAAGGATTCACTAAATGTATCTGAGTTGGGGAAAGAGTTAGATAAAAAATTGTGAAGAGCTTAGTGCGTTGCCATCTCAGTGCCTATGTTCTTGCGCTCCCTCTAGCTGAAATATCACCTCACCAGAGAGGCCCCCTCAGGGAACTCTCCATCACCACACCTTGTTTTATTTCCAGCAGAGCATTTCTCATTCCCTGAAATCAGAGCTGTTTTCTTCTTTCTTCACCCATTCCATGAAGGCAGGGAGATATCTTTCTTAGTCAGTGCTATACTCCCAGGGCCTGGCTCATAGTAGACACTCAATAAATATGTGTTGAATTTGTTGAGTGAGTAAATGAATTTGGCCCTATGAATGAATTTAGATGAGGAAGCCTGGAGAGGTCAAGGGAATTAGCTACCTGCTTAGGGCACACAACTCATCAGGGGCAAAGCTGGGACTGGAACCAGGGTATCTAACTAAATCTGCTATATCCAGGGGAGAGGAAGGAGTGGGGGGGATGGGTTAGCAGGAAGGCTGAGGAGAGGCTGATCTAGGAGCTGGGCTGGTGACAGTGAGATGTAAAAGGATGGGAAAGAGGGGATCTCTGGGAAGGTATTGTGATGTACTGGCCAGAGGTGAGGTGGGGGAGAAGAGACAAGATCAAGGAAGGGAAAATGAAATGAATTGGGTGCCTACTCTGTTCCAGGTGATGTGCCAGGTGTGGTACCTGTGTGGTCTAATTTGCAACCTGTGTTATAGATACCATCATCCCCATTTTTATGAGCTAAGGAAATGGAGGCACAAGAGTTCAAATAAATTACCCTCTTTTGTTCACTTATCAAGTACCTGATGCCTAAGCTTGACCTCTTCCCACCCTCCACACTGCCTCTTTGAACATAGGGTTAAACCTGAGAGCTTTCCTTCAAGATGTCACTGTGCATGGAGTCCACAGTCAGTTGGAAGAGGGCACCAAGAAATAAGTGTTTATTCGGGGAAGGAGTAGGGAGCACAGGTATGAGACTCTCATTTGCTTCAGAGGAGAAACTGAGGCACAGTAAGGCTAAATAAGGCAAGAGCTTCTTCTGATAAAGGGAGAACAGCTAGATGTGGGAAGAGTGGAGAGAGATGGAAGCTCCTCCAGAGGGTCTTCTTCTTCAAGGCGCTATGGAGAGGCGGCACAGGGACGCCAGAGCGGGCAGACCTTGGAGCCAGAGGTGACACAGATACCCTTTTCTTTTTCTGGATTCCAATCTAGGGAGAAGCAGCAGGAGTGGAGGTGGGTGGCACAGGAGCGGCTGAGTCCAGGCCAGACGAGGACTCAGTGTGAGCCCCTCTCCCCTCCCCCAGTTGCGCCCTTTCCTTGCAGCGGGGTGCTCCTGGCTTTCTGCCTGCACCTGCACACAAACATGCCACGGCCCCTGCAGCCCAGATGTGCCAGGGCGGAACGAATTTGAAGTCCACTGCCCTTTGTCCCCATAGGTACACTTGTGCCTGTCAGACAGCAGCTCTGGGTTTGGGTTTGGAAAAGAAAGCTCACCGAGGCCCAGGATGCAGACTCTGCCCTCCACAGAGCCAGCTTCTGTTCAGGCCACAGGGCTGCAAAACGTGTTCTTTGTGCTGGGGATGCCTCCAGGGCAGGGTGTTGGAGGCGGCCCCCCAGCCAAGCAGCGGACTGGCTGCGGGTCGGGGGTTGAGGGAACCCTTAGAGGTTGTCACCAACCAGACCCTCACTCCTAGCCTAAAGCTTTCCCTCTTGGCTTAGCTCAAACTTGCTCAAAAAGGCTTTCATAAACAACGCAAGTCTGAAAACTCGGGCGCTCTCCCCGCCCCTCCAGCCCTGGGGGCTTCAGGAGGGTCTGGGCTGCCTGCCAGCCCCGGGCTGTCCCCAGACATGGGGATGGGGAGTGGGGAGGCGGTGCTGTTACCCTCTCCTTCCTGCTCGGTCTCCGGCCCAGAATTTCCACAGGCCCCAGCCTCCCAGGCTCCCCACCCTGCTCTCCCTTAACCCTTTCCTCCGAGGGAAGGAGGGGCACAGGTCTCTGTTCTCCAGGGAGGCCTGGGAGGCGGCAGGGTGGGCAGGAGGAACTGAGAGAAAGGCCGGTCCCCGAAACCATACCCCCTCTCCCCCACCCGATGCCCCTCCTTCCCTTTCCCTCCCACTGGGGAAAGGGGAATGTGGAAGGAGATTTACTTTGACCCCCGGATTCTGGCTCTGGGCCCAAAACTCGAGTGGGAGGCAGAGGTTTCCAAGACCCTCCCCGCCCCCATCCCCGCCGCCTCCCTCCTCCTTCCGCGCCCCTTGAAGCTACCCAGCCGACTCAGCTAAAGTTCATCCTGGAGGGGCTGGCGCAGTAGTGAAGGGGGGAAGGCTGGGGGCGGAGGGGAGGGAGCCCGACTGGTCCCACCCCCGGCTGTAACCTCTGGCAGGAAGAGATTGTAGCGGGAGCCGCCGCTGAAAGGCTCGGAGCTCTGGAGGAAGGGCGCCCGAGCCGCGGCGGGTGCGTCCGCGAGCCGGGAGGACACGGGCCAAGGCGGGGGCGCGCCGCCGGGAGGAGGGGGCGTGGCTTAGGCGCCTTCGGCCGGGGGACCCCGGTGGCACTGTCGGCTCCCTCCTTCCTGGGGCGGGCGGGCCAGCCATGCTCCTGTCCGGGGGCGACCCTCCGGCGCAGGAATGGTTCATGGTGCAGACCAAGTCGAAGCCCCGGGTGCAGCGGCAGCGGCTGCAAGTGCAGCGCATCTTCAGGGTCAAGCTGAACGCTTTCCAGAGCCGCCCGGACACCCCCTACTTCTGGCTGCAGCTCGAGGGGCCCAGGGAGAACATGGGCAGAGCCAAGGTAAACAGCTTCTCCCCACCTATCACTTCCAGCCAGACCCTTCTCCCGCTCCACGCCCCCCCGCCCCCCCAGGGGTCCCCAGAGGTCCCCCGACCTGGATTCGGCAGTATGGCGGGCAGGTACTGGGCCATCCTCCTGCCTTTCCAAATCTGCAGCCTTGGGTCCTTCCCTCTGGTTCCTTCTTTTTTTTCTGCCCCACCCCTCTCTTGCGTGTCACTTCTGTCCCTCAAGTGCGCTGAGAGAGGCTCGGCGTCGTGTGTCCCCCCGTGAGCCTTCCCTGGCCAGGGCCCCGCACTTACAGCCTGCTCCTCCATCTGGGGAGCAACTTAAGGTCCTGCATTTCTGTAGTCTGTGCAACATACCTCTTTGTTCTCCACCAAGAGCCTGGAAGGCCCAGGTCTTTCTGCCGCCTTTTAAGTCTCCTTAAATCCTGGGCTGCCCCTTGGAGCCTCTCAGAGTGCTGGGACTGGAAGGGCCATTAAAGATGCTTCTAGAGCAATGCTGGCACTCTACAGATGAGGAATTGGGGGCTGGAGAGGGTAAGGGGCCTCCCTGAGCACTCAGGGTCGGGTAGGTGGGGCGTGGCAAGGGGCTGGGACCAGAACCGAGGGCTCTGGGCTCCGCACCCCACACTCTTGATGCTCTAGGCAGCCTCTTGCAGGGGCTCAGAGGTGGGGCTGCAGCAACCCTGTAAGGCAGCAGCCCTAGGGGATGGGTGGGAATCTGGGAGGAGGGCTGTGGGCTTTCAGATGAAAGGGCTTGCTGTGTGGGGCTGGACGCTGGACAGGCCAGGTCACAGTGTGCCTCTCTCACATGTGCCCTGGCTTCTCTCATAAGCTTCTCCTCCGCTTGGGCCTCTCAGGTTCCTTCTGACTGCCCAGTCGTGGCCAAGGCCTCGCTCTTCCCCCAGATTCCCTTATCTTATCATTTCCTGGTAGGAATGCTGCAGCCTCCCTCAGCCCCAGACCACCTGCTCCCCCATGCACCCACCCACCCCAACACACACCCCTTCCCTAGCTGGGTCTCTATCAATATCCTAATTGGTCAAGGCCATGGGTGGGGGAGGCCCAGAACACACTGGCCAGTGGGCAGGCAGGCTGGAAAGTTCCTCCCTCAGCCCCTCTGTTGAGCTGCTTCGTCAGCAGTTTTTCCAGTTCTGACAGAGGTACTGGGGGAGGGGAGGGGTTCCTGCGTGGAGAGCAGATGTGCAGGAACCCCTGAGATGGAGACTTTTCAGTAGCTGGCATAGGGTAGGTTAACAAGAGGAGCCTTTGGATTGTTTTGGGTTCTTAATCTTTTTTTTTTTTTTTAAGTAAGAGTGGTTTTGTTTATTATTTATTTATTTATTTTTGTCTGCGTCGGGTCTTCATTGCTGTGCGCAGGCTTTGTCTAGTTGCGGCGAGCGGGGGCTACTCTTCATTGTGGCGCACGCACTTCTCATTGCAGTGGCTTCTCTTGTTGCGGAGCATGGGCTCTAGGCACGCGGGCTTCAGTAGTTGTGGCACGCAGGCTCAGTAGTTGTGACTCATGGGCTCTAAAGCGCAGACTCCGTAGTTGTGGCGCACGGGCTTAGTTGCTCCGCGGCATGTGGGATCTTCCCGGACCAGGGATTGAACCCGTGTGCCCTGCATTGGCAGGCGGATTCTTAACCACTGTGCCACCAGGGAAGTCCCGGGTTCTTAATCTTTTTGTTAATTTGAAATACACCTGCTCACCCTTTTATGGGACTGGTGCTTTCTGAAGTGTCTAGCTCACCTGTCCCCTGCTTACATCTTCCATCAGCTTCTCCAGGCTTGGCTACTCCTGCTCCCACTGCTGCCTCAGAGTTCCTGGGCCCACCGACTTTCCCTCACACCTCAGGCCCTGCTAGTGTAACCAGTGGCTTTCTCCATTCCCCCCATCCTATCATCTTTTTCCCCTCTGTCTTCCCCCGCAGAAAAGCATGATTTAGGATGGAAACAACATGAGGGGTTTTGGGTAACTCCCTCCCTTATTGCACAGAATGAGCAGAAAGAAGAGATTTTTGGAGGTTTGGAGTAGGAGAGCAGGGAAGGTGGGGAGGATAAGGTTTTGTTCCAGAAGTTAGGAGATCTGGGTTCAATTTGCTGTCACCAAGTTACTGCTGGGACAGAGGGGTGTGGTGGAGAGAGTTGGAGGTTGGGGTTTGCTACCTTCTAACTGGCTGACCTCGGTCAAATCATTGACCTTCTCTTAAGCCTATTTCCTCATCTATAAATCAATATAATAATACCCACTTCATGGCAGAGTTGTAAGAGTCAATTGAAATAAGGCGTTCTTATGGACTTTTGCAAATGTGGATAGTTACAGAGTAGAGATATCAGTTACTGTTTTTGTAACTAGCTGTATAACTTTGAATGAGTTCTTTTCCCTCTCTTGAGTCTCGATCTCCTCGTTTGCAAAGTGAGAACCTTGGATCAAATGCTTTCTAAGGCCCAGCGATCTGATACAGGAAAATTTCCCACGTATAAGGATGTCTTGTGGTTTCCATGTGGAGGTGCTGTGGCTGACCCCAATTCCAACTGTAGGGGCGCAGAATCACGCACCTGGATAATGGCCTAATATACACAGGCCAGCTGGCAGAGAGGGCTCAGTGAGACTGGAGGTTGTAGGATGGGGAAGGGGTGATGGATGGGGGTGTCTTGTCTGTGAGGGGAGGAGGGGTCAAGAAGGATACAGGCTTCTCTGGAGAAGAGCCCGGGTGTTTTCTACATTATATGCACTGTTTTTCCAGGAAAAACTCTGTAGAACTCGGAAGTGCCTTTAAGTAGTTTTCTTGTGGTGGGATTTAAAAAATAATGAAGACATTACTGGAAATCCCATTCCTAGGCAGCAAAAAGAAACACAGGGGAGGCCTGGCCTTTCTGAGGTGAAATCAGCCTCACCTCAGCGTGGAAAGGAGGGTTTTTACTAATGATCAAAGTCGCCCAGAGACAAGCCCTGCTCGGCTCTTCTGTCCTCCTTGGCAACGATGTAAAGAAGTTTCGGGCACAGAGAGGACCGGTGACAGCTTGATTCTCCCCTTTTTGGACACGATGGAGGGAGGGAGGTGATGGGGAGCCAGAGGTTGGGGTGGGGAGTTGTGGGACAGGGTGTGGTTTGCTGACTTTGGGCTTTGCTGTCAGGAGGAAGTTGATCTGTCCCTGGCCCACACTGACTGTGAAAAGTACCACGGAAGCTGGTAGTGGCCAGGGGTGTGCTGGAACCAACTCCTGCTGACCCATCGTTGAAAATTCAGGAAGTTTTTGAGCCAATGGAGTCCTGTTGGTAGTTTGAAGTCAACCATGGAGGGAGTATTTACACCACAGAAATTGGCAAATGCTACAAATCGGGACTATTTCCCCCATAACTGCATGATTGTTAAACACTTACCAGCACATCTCATTGTGTTGTGGGCACCTAATCCTTCTCCCTTTATTTTAAACTTAATTTTTCTTTTATCAAAATAATACATAATTTAAAAGTCCAATGATTTTTAAAAAGCTCACAGTATAATGCAGTGATTCCTTGCTTTGTCCCTGCCAACTCCCTCTTCAGTGCTCTTCCCCGTAGAAAATATCTGCTCTGGCATTTCTACATCTCCACATTCCTAAAAAAATACGTAGCTATTATATCTTTTGATTAATCAATTTTAGATATCTTTTTACTTCCTATTATTATAGGTGAGGATTTAGCTCCCTTATATTGCCATCCCTTTTTTCTTCCCAATATAGTTATCTTTCATTTTTCTGTTAAATCTGTATTTAGTATTTGCAACATTATGCCCTTGCAAATATCATTTACATCTAAGTGTTGAAGTGTACTATGATTAGGTTTTCTCTCTTACTTTTCGATTTCCCTGAGGTAAAGAACTCAACTCCTTTCTAGTTTGCTTGTTTTCCTTTGTACCCATTGCTAATTCTTATAACTTTCAGTAGCTTCTCACTACAATTTTCTACAAGGACAATCTATCGATTCAAGGTGGTCTGTCAGTTCCAGATTTTTTCCTGGGGGCATCCTTCTTTCTGTCTGGTCAGGACTGCACAGCTGTCATCCTGAGACTCCCGTTTGCTGTCATTCTTGGCATCCTCTTGCCTTCTTTCCTTGTTACATACCTCGTTTCCTGGACGCTGTGTCTTTGTCTTGAGTTGGTGGAGCATGTCCTTCAGTAGCGTCACCAAGTTAGAAAGATGGTGCCGAAACGAGAATGTTGTTTCTGCAGTCCCACTCTCCAATCTGAACTAGTCGTCCTCTATGCCTCCTAGAACAGTGCCTGACACGTAGTAGGTGCTCAGTAGCGTTTATTGAATGGATGAGTACATTCTGAGATTTCTCTCCACAATCTTCCTGGAGATGGTCTTTCCTTTTTTTTTTTTATGTTGGGTCTCCTTTCTTGGTTTCTTTTCTTGATTTGCTGGAAAATGCTCTCTAGTAGCTTCCTGAGAAAGGTTTTATAGGAGGTAAACTCTTGGGGTTGCGTATATGCATATCTACATTGCATATCTGATGGTCACTTGATTGACAATTTGGCTGGTATCAAATTATACATGGAAAATTATTTTCCTTCAGAAATGAGAAGGCATTAATCCATTGACTTCTTACTTTAGGGATATCTGAAGCTATTCTTGGTCCCTGGTCCTTTGTATGTGAAGTTTTTTTTCCTCTCTGGAAGTCTGTAGTTTCCCCCACTGTTCTGAGGTGCCCCAGTGAGACCCCTCTGTGTGAGTATCTGTCTTCATCCATCATCAGTTACTATTGCGGAGTCTCTATATGGGAAGAATGAGGTTCTCTGCACTCAGCACTCACTGTAGACCTCACTACTGGCCTTCCTCTCTTCCTTCATGATTTTTATGGTACCCACACCCTCAAGTATGCTGATCAACCTCTGATCCTAAGACCTTGTCTTTTACTTTCCACAGAACGAACTCCAGTGGGTAGGGAGGTACTTGCTCAGCCTTTGTGTAGAGGGGTGGGTGGACTCCCAGATCTAACTGCTCCTCAAACAACTTTACCTTAGTCCACCTTTTAAAAATGTTCTCTTTCATTCCTAATTCCAGAGTTTCTTGGTGCTGCCATTTTTTTGAGCTTTTTGAGTATTCTGCGGTGTAATTTGGGGTGGTTCTGGAAAGCAGACAGTGTATGGCAACTGACTTATGAGAAAGGAGAATCCTAAGACAGGATTGATCAAGTATAGAGCAGTAGAAAACTACCTGGTGGTATTGTTTTTATTTAACTTACAAGTTGACAAATGACTTGCGGGACATTGGGCAACATATTTTAACAAATGCACATTTTTCTGTGCTTATTTTGTTCCTGCCTCTTCTCTATTTTTTCTCCTCTTGGAGAAAAAGGTCTGGGTGGGCTTTAAGCAGGAAAATTGCTCCAGATATTTTCTGGATGTAAATGCCTGTTGTTTCCATATCTGTTTTTGCTCCAAGGTATAGACAGCATCATGGTTAAGACCCCAGACTTTGGAGTCAGAGTGCCTAAGTGTCCCAGCCTACAACCTGTGTGACCTCGGACATGTGCCCTTCCTTGCCCACCTAAAATGGGGATAATAGTAATTTCTTTATAGGGCTGAGAGAGGAATCAATGAGCTGATGTATGTAAAGAGCCTGGCACATAGTAAGTATTCAATAAATATCAGTTCAGATTTATTATTTTGAAAATTATCTCATTTCCAATATATCTTTTTGTTTAAAAATATTGACGGTTAATGGAACAATAAATATTTTAAGGTCTTTGCAGAAGGAGAAAGAAACCACCCACCATCTTCTTCCCGAGCACATCTCTTCATTTTTACATTATTGATTTCATGTAGTTAGAACGTGGGGTGCATGGGGTGGGGGAGTTTGTTCAGGTCTATGAGAGTTATTCCACCTGGTCAGATTCACCCTTGCCAGGCAGTGCGGACCAGCTGAGGTTCTGGGTGGGAGGGGTTGGCTTGGGATGTCTATCAGATTTTGAGCTGATTTTAGACTGACTGAAAAGGCGTTAGACATGGGCCTAAGTGCCTGGGTGTACCTTAGGCCCTTTGGGGAAGGTGTTGGAGGTCCATAGCCTGGCCATGTGGCAGAGATAAGCTTAGGCCTGAGCAGGGAAGGATGGTCTGGGTACTGAGCAGAGGGGCCAGAGTGGTCTTTGGGATGGCTGCTGGAGATCCAAAATGGAGCATTCGTTCCATAATGGAACTGTCATGGGAAAGCGGGAAGAGGGATGACTGTCACTGACACAGGCATGAGGAGGGACTTGAGGGCTAATGCAGTCATCAAGGGTTGGCTGATTAAGAGGGCGTGCTCATGGTTCCTTGGAGCTCATGGGGTCATGCTGGTGGAACTCAGCCATATAGTGGAGGAACCCAACCTCTCCTGTCCCAGTGACTGCTAAAGACTGAGTGTGTGAGCCCTGGAAACACAAGGACCTGGTGCCCAGATGGCCAGAGGTTTCCCTTCTGGTTCAGCCATTGTGCGTATCTGTGGGGATCCCCTGGATACTGGCCCAGCAACTTACCTTCTCCTCTGTCCCCTCTGGATAACAGAGTTACCATGGTTACAGGTACAGGTTGTGCCGGAGACCTTCTGCAGGGGGATTAACCAGAATCTCAGTGGATTACCCTGTAGTCACTGTGTAGTCAGCCCAAGGACGTGGAAAGAGCTCTGGTTTCAGAGTCAGATGGATGTGGGCTGAGCTCCTTACCCAGTCACCCACTAGCTGTGTGTCTTTGGGTAAGCGATAGAGCCTTTCTGAGCCTGCAAAATGGGAATAGGCTGTGCCAGGCATAAGCTAAGCACTTCTTTTGTATTATCTCACTGAAGCTTCATAATAGCCTAATGAGGTGGGAACCATTATCCCCATTTTACAGATGAGGAAACGTAGGCATAAGGGTAGTAGATAACTTGCTCCAGGTCACATAAGCTCCTGGCACATGGAGGGTACTCAGTAATGTACCATCCCCCTCCCCCCAGCTATTTCACAATTCTAGAACGCCAGGGTAGGACTGGACCTTAGGAGTATCTAATTTAACCCATCATTTTATAGGTGAGGAGACTGAGGCCCTGAGAAGATGACAAATTTCCCACGGTAACCTTAACCCACTGAGGTCAGGTTGGAACTAGAACCAGGGCCCTTGACTCCAAGCCCAGGTGCTCCCCCGCCCCTCCGGCCTCCCCCATCTGTCAGAGCTCCCTGGAAAGAGATGAGTGTGTGAGGAGTCAGGACCAGGGAGAGAGTGTTGGGCCGGGGGGGTGTCATTTGGCTTATGGTGGGCAGGGGCAGGGCATGTGCTTGTGAGGGGAGTGAGTGCCAGTGGCAGGCCCATAACGGCTGGCTTCCTTTGTGCTCTCCCCACTGGCTTCAGGAGTATCTGAAGGGCCTGTGCAGTCCGGAGCTGTGGAAGGAGGTCCGCTACCCGGCGGCCCTGCACTGCGCCTTCCTTGGGGCCCAGGGCCTCTTCTTGGACTGCCTGTGCTGGAGCACGCTGGCCTACCTGGTGCCTGGCCCGCCGGGCTCCCTGATGGTGGGCGGGCTGACCGAGTCTTTCATCATGACCCAGAACTGGCTGGAGGAGCTGGTAGGGCGGCTGCGCTGGGGCCCTGCCCCTCTGCTCACCCCCCGGGGCATCTGGGAAGCCGAGGTGACCCGGGCTTTTGGGGCTCTGGTCTGGATCCGTGGTGACCAGTATGCAGGGGACCTGCTGCAGCTGCCCGCAGCAGTCCAGGAACTGCTGCTGAGCCTGGTGCGGGATGCTGCGGGCAAGGAGGACATCATCCAGTGGCTCGGCTGCATTGGCGCCTCCGACTCCCGCTTGGACCCCGAGCTCCTGATCTGCCCAACCCACCAGCAGAAGGAAGGTCCAGCCGTGGTGTCCATGGGAGACGGTCCTGGGCCTTTTCTGGAGATGGGGAGCCCAGAAAATTCAAAGAGGTTAACCAGCCTAGGAGCCATGGGGGCCCTAATCCCAGGCCAGAACACTCAGCTGGAGACAGCAAACCAGCTGGTACGGTAAGTTCTGGAGAATCAGTTTGGCTTCTCTGCCCCTGCTCCTGCTCCCCAACCCCAGGGAAATAGTTTGGGACCTAACTGGCCTTACCACCTTTCCAACAAACTTGGGTTTCCTCCAGGATTGGTTCCAACAACCAAGGTGGTATGGACAGTGCTTGTGAGGAAGGGTCAGTGCAAGCCAGCAGCAGCCAGGACCCCGCGGACCGCACACAAGCCTCGTCCCAGCAGCGGCAGGCCCGGAGGGGGGAAGACAAGCTCCCTCTCCAGCCTCCAGTATCAGCCCTGAGTGTGTGCTCGCCCTGGAAGTCCTGGACCCCGGGGCCAGCCTTTGGGCCTTTGTGGCCGGGGACTATTGCTGCAACCTTCTGGAGGATCAATGAACTGCATTCTCTCCACCTGGCCTGGCTCCTGTCCCAGGCTTGCTTCAGTTTCCCTTTCTGGCAGAGGCCACTGGGCCCCATTCAGTTCAAGCTGCCAGGGCAGAATCCTTTGCCCTTAAATCTGGGATGGAAACAGAAGGAGCTGGTTCCTTTGCCCGGTGTGGAAAGCCCAGATTGTAGACCAGATGGGGGGCCAGGAGGAGAGGCAGCCCTTCAGAATTGCCCAAGGCCAGAGACCCCTAAAAAAGTAATGAGTTTATTGGTGGTCTCAGGAGGCTCAGGGGTAAAGGACAAGGCTAGCCCAGGACTTCCACAGATAGGGCCACCTTTGACCTCTACACCCCAACTCCAAGCTGGAAGTGAGCCGGGGGATCGAGGAAATATGCAGTGGGATTGTAAGGAGCCCGAAGAGAGGCCGTTTCCAGGGCCTTCCACAGGGCAAGGGGTGCCTACTGCTCAGGGGAGGCCTGCCACTCAAGGGGGGCTGACAGCTCCTTCAGGACCTGAACCTCAAACAGTGCCTGAAACTCTCAAAGTGCCCATGGCTGCAGCAGTGCCCACAGCTCAAACCCCACCCACAAATCCCATGCTGCCTGAAGCCCCCAAAGTGCCTGAAACCCAGACTATGCCGGCAGTCCATGAAGAACCTGCAGCCCCCAAAGTGCCTTTGGCTCCGACAAAGCCAGCAGCTCAAGTGGTGCCCACGGCACAAAAGGCAGCTGTGGGTGAACTGGCACCAGCAGCTCAAATGGTGCCTGCAGCCCCCAAAACTCCCACAACTCAGAAAAGGCATGCAGCGAAAACATCACCTGCAGGTCCCCAAACACCCAGAGCCCAGACTGGGACTACAGCTAAAACAGGGTCTGCAGCTCCCAAAGCACCTGCAGCTCCTAAAGCCCCTGCAGCCCCCAAAGCACCTGCAGCTCCCAAAACTTCCAGAGCTCTGAAAATGCCTGCAGCTCAGAAGGCACCCACAGATCCAGGGCCAACCCTGGATGCAGCCAAATTCCCAAGTGAGGGCCAGCCTTCGTCAAGGGGCAGTGCTTCCTTCCTGAAGGGCCAGGGGGAAGCTGGAAGGCAGGGGCCCCAGTCCAGTGGCACTTTGGCTCCCAGTAGTAAGCGCCAACCTCAGCCGGAGGGGCTCCTAGGGGCGTGGGAGGGGGTTCCGAGGCAGCCGCCTCGCCACCCACAGGCGAACAGCACAGTAACCAGCTTCCAGAGGTACCACGAGGCCCTGAATACACCCTTTGAGCTGAACCTGTCAGAAGAACCGGGGAACCAGGGGTTGAGGCGAGTGGTCATTGACGGCAGCAGCGTGGCCATGGTGTGAGTAGCCACGGACCTGGGGCGGGCTGGGGTTGCTGGGGAGCTCGGGCGGGGCGTCCCTGGGGTGATAGACTGTGGGCATCCTTTCTTGACCTCTGTATACGGGTGACATGGGGTTCAAATGGGGGAAAGATGGGAGGGAAGTGGTACGTGTTGAGGGGCTACTGCATGCTGGGTGGTGTTCATGGAATCATCACAGCAGCCTTCAAAAGTAGGTTTCTGTTCTCCTTCCCTCATAGAAGCAGCAACAGGCTCAGAGAAGCGATTAATCTTGACCAAGGTCCCAGAGCCAGTAAGGGGCCCAGCTGGCCTTTGGGTTCAGATCTGTCCACTGCCCAGGCCCATGCTCTTCCCATTTCAGCCTGCCTCACATAGCATGGGGTCTGTCAACCCCAGGCCAGTTTTCAAATGTTTAGCCCAGCCCTTAAGGTCCGGCACTGATCTCCCCTGTGAAGCTTTTCCCAACCATGCCAACTCTCAGAGATCACCCTCTCTGCACAGCACTTACTGCTGTATACGTGCTAGCATAAACACATGCAGGATGTCTTCATTTGCCCACACAGTAGAACAGTTATCTGTGCTGAGCACACTCCCAGCACACAGTTGGTCAGCAAATGTTTGTTTGCCTCCAGCCCTAAACTGAGCTCTTTGGATGTAGAGGTTGCCTTCTCCTTCCTTTTGCCCTGGAGGCCCCTACACACACACACACACACACATACACACACACACACACACAGCAGGTGAGTGGACCCAGTAGGTGCTCACTGTTTGATGATGGAGAGAGGGGAGGGGGCATTGTTGGTGCCCGTGGTGCTGATGCCCTGGCATTGCCAGATGTGCTGCCCTAGGCTGGCTCTGAGGGAGGGGTGGAGAGGCAGGGCCATTCCTAGGGCAGAAAATTGCTACCTCACTAATTCCCCCCATCTCCCCCCCCCCCCCACCCCCCAACCCCAGGCACGGCCTCCAGCACTTCTTCTCTTGCCGGGGCATTGCCATGGCAGTGCAGTACTTCTGGAACCGGGGACACCGAGAGGTCACTGTGTTTGTACCCACCTGGCAGCTTAAGAAGAACCGGAGGGTGAGAGGTGAGCTGTCCCCAGCTGCCCAGCCCCTCCAGTGGGCTTACTCTCTATGCCGTACTTTTCCTTGCCTTTCTGTCCCCACCACGGCCTTTTCCACTTAGCCCTTCCTCTGACCATCACTGTCTTTTGCCTTTCACCTCCAGAGAGCCACTTTCTGACGAAGCTACACTCCCTCAAGATGCTTTCAATCACCCCCTCTCAGCTCGAGAACGGCAAGAAGATCACTACCTACGATTATAGGTGTGCTGGTCTGCAGGCCTTCTCTTGTGGGGCCCCGGGGCTTGGGCTGGGCTGGTGTGTCAGGTGGAGTCTTGCCTCATTTGCTCTGGGGAGATGGAAGCAAATATGTCAGAGGGTCATGTCTGAGAGGGTGGTGTGGTGCACCGTCCCTCTGTAGGCAGAGGGAGAGACACAGAGAGGAGAGGGCTCCAAGGTCGGCTCTATTCAAACCCAAGAGGTGTTCCTGAATTTGGGACTCTGCAGCCCAATTTCCCTGAGTTAAGAGGCTTTCTCCCCCATGAAGTATGGGGTGAAACCCTCTGCTTTCTTTGGATGGGACTAGCCCAGGTGACTCCTGGTTCTTCAAGAGAGCTGCTTCCCCCAGCAGCTGATTTGGGTGCCAGTTTGGGTTGGAGCTCAGGTTTTCTCAAGGAATTGCTGCAGTCTTTTCCTCCCACCAGCCCTCGCCCTGGGAGGAGGTATGTGACGGGAGTCCTGGCTGGGCTCTGAAAATGGAGTCAGATTGGCCCTGTCTCCTAGCTAAAGCCTGAATGCCTCCCTACTTGCCAGTCCTCAGCACCCACTCCCCAGCGTGGCTGCAGGACCCGTGTGCATAGGGGTGCCTGTGATGCTGCCTCTGATGGGACCGAGAAGGCCCTGTCCAGGTCACTGACCCTGGGCTGGACTCGATGCCCAGCAGGCCAGGTCTTGGCTCCACTTAGGCACCTCCCATGCCAGGCAGGGAGAAGTTCTGTTCCTCCCCAAGACCTGGCGCCCACTCAGCCTTCAAGCCTGGGAAGGGCTGGGCAGGGCAGCTCAGGCATCCTTCCTTCAAGAGCTGACCCCCCCTGGGTAAGGTCTTTAAGTGCCTTTAAATTCAGGCCTGGGTTTGAGGGAAGGTAGCTTTCCTGCAGGAGGCCCCTCTGCTGGTCACTTGTGGAATTGCATGCTCGTGGCCGCCAGAATGGCACTCTGCAGGGAATGCCGAGAAGTAGGTGGCCTTTGCTTTCTTTCCTGGTCACAGCCCTCTTTCGAGGAGAAGTGATTCTTGGAAAAATGGATTTGTTTATTCAGGTATGTGTTTTTATACGTGTATACACATATCCATATGTATGTATGTGTGTCTTGGCATGTACCTGAATGTTGTGCATTGGCAAAGAGTAATCATGGAATACTTGGTACATGCTGTGTGGCAGGCACTGAACTAGACACTTCAGTGTCTAGTGTATTGTCTCATTCAGTTTAATCCTCACAGCAATAGAAGGTAGGTATTTTATGTTAGTTTGACAGATGTGGAAACCGAAGAAGTAAAAATGCACGTATGGATGTGGACAAGTGCATGTCTTTCTGTGTGCGGGTCTGAGCATGTGTATGTGAATGCCTATGCGTAAAATAGGGGTCTGTGTTTGCATATACAGTTGGGGGATGTGCATCCCAGTTCTCCCTCCCAGGGGCGAGTGGACATCCCAGTCGACTGCATAGACGAGGATGGGCTCTTGAGTCTTGGCTCCCTGACTATCAAGGGCAGCGGTTTTGTCCAACACACCTCAACAGGAGGCTGCAAGTTCATTTTCTCAGAGGACTGGGGAGGTGAGGGTCTGGGTACTGGGTCGTTAGCGACTTCCCCTCTCCCTGCAGGTTCATGGTAAAGCTGGCGGAAGAGACAGATGGCATCATCGTCACCAACGAGCAGCTCCACGTCCTGATGAATAATTCCAAGAAACTTATGGTCAAAGATCGGTGAGGCAGCTCCCAGGGGATTGGGATGTTTCTTCCCCTCGGGTGCTGGGCAGTCCCTGGCAGGAGGGGTTTGGGCAGGGGGAAGGGCCTTGGAGCAGTGCTCCATCAGCACCTGCTGGGAGGAGATGTGGGTCTCAGCCCCTGTGGAGATACCAGGTGGCAGCAGGGTGTGGGTGGGTCAAGGGCTCCTCTGTGACGTTTCCTCCTCCATCCCGGGTCCAGCCTGCTGCCCTTCACTTTTGCGGGGAATCTCTTCATGGTGCCCGACGATCCTCTGGGCCGTGATGGCCCCACTCTGGATGAGTTTCTGAAGAAGCCAAACAGGTAATGGGCCAGGCACCCCCCTCCACACCCCTCCTCCCAGCCGCTCCTGGGGCTGGCTGGAAGCTTCCCCTTGGTGCTAGCCAACGTTTGTCTAGGGCTTAATAGTGAGCAGAGTGATTTGAGTTTTTCAGGTCTTTGTACTTCCACCCACATGTGCACATCCATAAACCACTTACAATATGGTTTTACAGTTTCACAGTCTTGCACACATGCTTCAATACTATATGTAACATTCCACAACTGGCATTTGTCGCCATGTTTTATTGTTTTTCCCGGATGTATGCCATGTTAGTTCATGTGGCTGGCTTTAATGTCCATGCTCTATTCCATTATGTGAGTACCCAACAGGTTTATGGGGTCTTTTGTGGAGGGCCATTCGACAGTTTCCGTGTTATGCTGTTGGTACCAGTGCTGCAGTGAACCGCCTTGTTCTTGTTTCATTGTGTGCAGGGGGAGCTGTGTCTGGAGTCTATACCAAGTAGAACTTTTTCCACATTTATTACCCGCTTTGATCCTCACAGCTCGAGTTAGGCATACGTGACCGCTGTCCTCGTTTTACAGATGAGGAATCTGAGACTCAAGTACTTTCCCGAGGTCGTTGTGCTGCTGCCGGCAGAACTGATTTGCAATAACTCAGTTCCTCTGGCTTCCACCCACTCTGAGCCGCCTTGCTGCTCACCTCCCAGTTCCCTGGGCCCGGCAGGGGACTGTGGTCAGGACCTTCTGGGCAGGGCACTGCTTCCCGGGCCAGGTCCCCCAGTCCCATTTCTCCAATTTGAAGAAAAGTGACGTGACCGAGGTTTGCGTGCTGTGCGCTCCCAAGCCCCGCGTCAAGCCTCCTTCCCTCTCCTGACCTCCCCCGGCTTGCTCGTCCTGGAGTCTGATTGGAAGTACCAGCCATCTCATTCTTATCAAACCATTGGCTTAAAACTGGTTGGAAATGTCACTTGGTCAATGAGGTTTTGATTGGGTAAGTCTTCAAAGCCCAGATGAATCTCTAACATTGCCGTCCGGCAGATGCTGGGAGTGGAGGGAATATCTGCGGGCAGGTCCTTTCTGAGGCTGTGCCATGTTGGAGGCTGGCCCTCGGCCCAGCCTCGGGGAAACTCAGCAACGGGGTGAGGCTCTGTGGGGCTTCCACAGATGTGGTTTCGCCTTGGATGGCCTCTCGGGGCGGGCTGTCCCCCCCCACCTCCTCCATCAGACTCCTCTGTCCTGCTGTTTCGGTGTAGGTTGGACACTGACATTGGCAACTTCCTGAAGGTGTGGAAGACCCTTCCTCCCAGCTCTGCCAGTGTCTCTGAGCTGAGTGAGGATGCTGACCCTGGGCCCCCGGAGAGTCCGCAGAACGTGGAAGAAGTCAGGGAGGAGAAGGAGGAGAGGCCGGATGAGGAGCAGGAGATGCAGAAGGCGGCCGAGAAGGAGGATGACCTGGACTCTTCGCTGATGTCCGTGTTCAGGGCTGAGTGCTCTTCCCTCTCAGAGGAGATACTCCGGTGCCTCAGCCTGCAGGACCCCCAGGATGAAGCCCTCGACATCGATCTCCTGCCGGCGGTACCTTCTCCCTCCCTGGGCATCCCCTGGGATGGGAAGGCTCCCTGCCAGCAGGTTCTTGCCCAGTTGGCCCAGCTGACCATCCCCAGCAACTTCACCGCGCTCTCCTTCTTCGTGGGATTCATGGACTCCCACCGGGACGTCATCCCTGACTATGAGGCCCTCGTGGGGCCCCTGCACAGCCTCCTCAAGCAGAAGCCGGGCTGGCAGTGGGACTGGGAGCACGAGAAGGCCTTCCTGGCCCTGAAGCGAGCTCTGGTGTCCGCCCTCTGCCTGACGGCCCCCAACCCCCAGCTGCCCTTCCGCCTGGAGGTGACGGTGAGCCAAGTGGCCCTGACGGCTGTTGTGTACCAGGAGCGCTCAGGGAGAAAGCACCCCGTAGCCTATACCTCGAAACCCCTCCTCCCCGACGAGGAGAGCGAGGGCCCGCAGTCAGGGGGAGACAGCCCCTATGCCATGGCCTGGGCCCTCAAGCACTTTTCCCGCTGCATTGGAGACACCCCAGTGGTCCTGGGCCTTTCCTATGCCTCCCGGACCACTGTGGACCCTGGGGCATGGGACGGCCGCAGGGTTGCCAAAGCATGGTTGATCAGATGGTCCCTCTTGGTACAGGACAAGGGCAAGAGGGCACTGGAATTGACCCTTCTCCAGGGCCTGCTAGGGGAAAACCGGCTGCTGACTCCTGCGGTTTCCATGCCTCGTTTTTTCCAGGTTCTGCCTCCTTTTTCTGACTTGTCCACTTTTGTTTGCATCCACATGTCGGGGTATTGCTTTTACCGAGAGGATGAGTGGTGTGCTGGCTTCGGTCTCTATGTTCTGTCTCCCACCAGCCCCCCTGTCTCCCTTTCCTTCTCTTGCTCCCCTTACACCCCGACCTATGCCCACCTGGCGGCCGTGGCCTGTGGCCTGGAGCGCTTTGGCCAGTGCCACCTGCCCGTGGTTTTCCTCACGCACTGCAACTGGATCTTCAGCCTCCTCTGGGAGCTCCTGCCCCTCTGGAGGGCTCGGGGCTTCCTCTCCTCTGACGGGGCTCCGCTACCTCACCCCAGCCTGCTCTCCTACATCATAGCGCTCACCTCCGGCCTCTCATCCCTTCCATTTATCTACCGAACCTCCTACCGGGGCTCCCTGTTTGCTGTGACGGTGGACACCCTGGCCAAGCAGGGTGCCCAGGGGGGCGGCCAGTGGTGGAATTTGCCGAACGATGTTCCCGTCCCTGTAGTGTCTCCCCGTACCACGGGCAAGAGGCCCAACTTGCTGGCATTACAGCTGAGCGACAGCACCCTGGCTGATATCATTGCCAAGCTGCAGGCCGGGCAGAAATTATCCAGCTCCTCACCCTTCAGTTCTGCCTTTAACTCCCTCAGCCTAGACAAGGAGAGCGGCCTCCTTATGTTCAAGGGAGACAAGAGGCCCCGGGTCTGGGTAGTCCCGAGGCAGCTCCGGAGGGATCTGATTTTCGCTGTGCACGACCTCCCCATGGGGGCCCACCAGAGGCCCGAGGAGACCTACAAGAAGCTGCGGTTGCTGGGATGGTGGCCGGGCATGCAGGAGCACGTGAGAGATTACTGTAGGAGCTGCTTGTTCTGCATCCCCCGGAATCTCATAGGCAGTGAGTTGAAGGTTATTGAGTCCCTGTGGCCCCTCAGGTCCACCGCCCCCTGGTCCCACCTGCAGATCGAGGTGGTGGGCCCAGTCACTGTCAGCGAGGAGGGCCACAAGCACGTGCTGATTGTGGCTGATCCCAACACCAGGTGGGTAGAGGCATTCCCGCTGAAGCCCTACACGCACATGGCCGTGGCCCAGGTGCTGCTTCAGCACGTGTTCGCGAGGTGGGGTGTACCGGTGAGGCTGGAGGCCGCCCAGGGCCCCCAGTTTGCCCGTCATGTCCTGGTAAGCTGTGGACTGGCCCTGGGAGCCCAGGTGGCCTCCTTGAGTAGGGACCTCCAGTTCCCCTGCCTGACGAGCTCCGGGGCCTACTGGGAATTCAAGAGGGCCCTCAAGGAGTTCATCTTCCTGCACGGCAAGAAGTGGGCGGCGTCCCTGCCCTTGCTGCACCTGGCCTTCAGGGCCTCCTCCAGCCAGGCCACGCCGTTCCAGATCCTGACGGGGGGCGAGGAGAGGCTGACCGAGCCCCTGTGGTGGGAGGTGAGCAGTGCAAACATCGAAGGGCTCAAGATGGATGTCTTCCTGCTACAGCTGATGGGGGAGCTGCTGGAGCTCCACTGGAGGGTGTCTGAGAAGACGAGTGAAAAGGCTGAGAATAGGCGTTTCAAGCGGGAGAGCCAGGAGAAGGAGTGGAATGTGGGTGACCAGGTCCTCTTGCTGTCCCTCCCCAGGAACGGCAGCAGTGCCAAGTGGGTGGGTCCCTTCTATATCGGGGACCGGCTGAGCCTGTCCCTCTACAGGGTCTGGGGCTTCCCCACCCCAGAGAAGCTTGGGTGCATCTATCCTAGCAGTCTGATGAAGACCTTTGCCAAGAGTGGCACCCCGCTGTCCTTCAAGGTCTTGGAGCAGTGAGCTGGAGCAGTGGGGGAGCCCCCCGCCCCAGGGTCCTGGGCTTCTGCTGCTAGGCCTCCCCTTGACCCCAGCGATGCTCTCACAGCCCCCTGGGGGCCCTTCGTTGTGCCTTTTGTAGAGAAGTTACTTCATAAAGCTTTGCTGAACTGCCTTGAACTGGGGACCAGCGTCCCTATGGAAACATGCCCAGTATGGGGTATTGGGAGAATCTGTTGAAGGCTGTCAGATGTGGGCCTCTGATAATTTTACCCTGGCAGGTATCCCTTCCTGGGGCAGGCCAGGTTCAGTGTCTCTCCCCAGGTGAAAGTGTACATATACACGCATAGCCCAGAATCTTATTTCTGGCTGCCTTTACCATGAAACAGTGTGGCTCCGGACCTCAGAATCAAAACCACATTCCCCTCTCAAACAGAAACCTCGATTGTGGGCTCCTCCCCCGACTGTTGTCCCTGACTGGGGGCCCTTTGCCCTTGAATCTGTCACAGCTGACCCAAATCCATGTGGGCTGTGGAGAGGCAGGCCGTCCCTTATCTCATGGTTCGCTTTCCCAGGCCAGGCTAGGCCTGCCCAGCTGTCAAGGGAAGGCTGGCGGTCCTGGGCCTCGAGGCTCGGAACTGGGGTGGGAGGATGGCCGGCCAGCCATCCTGTAGGTGCATCCTGCCCGTCAGCACGGGAAGGGCAAGGGGGAGACGGAGTCAGCCTACCTCATTTGACTCCAGCCAATGGAGACGCTCCCTGACCCCGGCTTCGATGATATCGAGCCCACAGGAGTCAAGGATCTCGATGCCAAGTGTGGCATCTCTACCTGAAGAGCTGCTTCGACTAGACCAAGGGGCCCAGGCCTCGGCTTCAGGGGGAGGGTGACTGAAATGAGTGGTCTGGCACACGGTGAGGTGCTGGCGTGGCTCTACCTCCCAATCCCACCCCGCAGCCCGCAGCCCGCTCCTCCCGCTGCCACTGTACCCTGCATCCCCAGACCCTGCATAGTGTACGACTGCTCTGTTTGGATTCCCCAGACCCCCACCCTAGTGCCCTGGACCCTGCCTTCTGGGTAGAGAAAATCCCGGCCTCCCCCAGAGCCGCTCTGCGAAGATCACTGACTGCAAGAGCGCGTTTCTCACAGGTGTGTGTGCCTTCACTCTCCCTCCGGATGGCTGCTGCTGCCGACAGAGGGGGGTCCAGGTGGAGGCCAGCACTGGGTCACTCTGGCTGGGCCTCTAAGTGGTTTTATTTCTCCAAAACTGAGCCAGTCTCCTGGCCTAGCTCCAGTTGCGAAAACGCTTGACATTGCTAGAGCCAGAGTAGAGCCTGCCACTGAGTCCAAATAGCTTGTTTTACAGCCGAGGAAAGAGGCCCAGAGAGGGGAAGTGACTTGCCCGAAGTCACAGAGATAGTTGGTGGCTGAGCTGGGACCAGGATTAAGCTTCCTGATTCTCTGTTCGCCACAGATGGGGTTCAAGTGAGAGAAGGTCTCAAAATCTTATACCCATCTTCCCTCCAGCTCCTCATCTCCCAGATCTTGAAGACAAACGACTTAGGTGTTGCCCTCAAACCATTTCTAGCTGTTAATTCTGTCCAGGAAAGAATGATTGGGTGACAGCTGACAAATTGAAAGGCGAGCCGTGGGGTTTTTAGCAGATACCTCTTTCCCCCTCCTCCTCGTCGCCCTGAACCTGCCCCTCTCCTTCTCCTCCTCTTCCCTCTGATGGTCTGTTCAACCTCATTCTCCCTCCTCAGTGCTGTATCCATTCCCCGTTAACCCCATGTATGACCTTATACCCCTTTTGGTGACCTTTTTTCCCCCATTTGATTTGTCAATAAACGGATCAAAAAGGAGCTAATGTCCAGTATTTAAGAAAAATTTTTTTTCTTTTAGCTTTAGCCTCAATTATGAGGAGGGTGGGAGGCACTTGTGGGCATGGGTGCTGCATGTTTCCCAGGCAGACTTGCAGATTTGACAGTCTGGATAGTAACTTTCCAAGTACATCTGACCTGAGCTCTTATTTTACCGAGGAGACCAGCGCCCAGGTAGTGATAGAGCTCAACCTCTCTCCCCCTACTGGTTCATGGCAGGGCTGTGAGGAGAGCCCAGGCTGAGGGCTTCCATGCTAGTGCTCTTTCCCGTTCACGTCTTAGAAGTGGGCAGGGTGGGAATGAAGATGAATGAAGGCTGGTGTAAGAATGGCATCAGTGCTGAACCAGCTTGGCTGTATCGGAAACACAATAGAACTAGGTTTGAATACTGACTCCATGGCTGCTACCTATGAAGCCTTTTCCTGGGGCCTTGGTCTCCCCACCTATCAGGTGCAGGGTAACAATTCCTAAATTATGGATGGTGCAAGGATCTTATGAAATAATCGTGCAAAGAGGCTACTGTGGTGCCGGGTATGGAGTAAGCCTTCATCACTGTGATGGACTGCATGTTTGTGTTCTTCCAAATTCATATGTTGAAACCCTAACCCCTAGTGGGATGGTATTAGGAGGTGGGGCTTTGGGGGGTTAATTAGGTTTAGATAAGGTCATGAGGGTGGAGCACCCAAGATGAGATTAGTGTCCTTATAAGGGAAAGAAACCAGGGCTGCCTCTCTCTCCACCACTTGAGGGTACAATGAGAAGATGGCCATCTGCAAGTGAGGAAGTGGGCTCTTACCAGACACTTGATTTGCTGGCACCTTGATCTTGAATGCCCAGCCTCCGGAACTAAGTTTCTGTTGTTTAAGCCACCCAATCTTTGGGGTTTTCGTTACAGCAGCCCGAACCGATAAAGACAATCACATACTAGCTAACGTTTCTTTTCTTCCTGCCCCTGGAGTGCTTGCTGTTATTGCCGCCTAGGCTCAGAAACCTTCCTAACCCTGGCCAAGCTTCCAGACTTCGGGTGTCTGCTTCTTGCTGTTTTCTCACCTGCCGGAATGTCTGTTCAGCACTGGCAGGGGGATGGAGTGGCAGGAAGGAAATGTCCTTCCTGAGAACTCCCTGGCTCACGTGGATGCGGTCACTTAGTATTTATAGAGCACCTACTGTGTGCCAGGCCCTGTCTGGTGTGGAGTGGATGGCAGGTAATGGGAATGGCATGGTGCCCCTCTGGGGCCCACCGTTAGGTGAGGGAGGCAATTCAACAAGCAAATACACTGCAGGGTGGTAAGGGAAGGAACACGGCATAGGAGCCCACAGCACAGGGGTCTGAAGCCTCGACTCGCGTGCAATCCAGCGAGGTCTTGTCTTCCTGACCCCCTTCACTGAAAATAATGCACATGCTCTTAGGACAGGGCAGCAAGTGAAAGGTTCGGAACTCCTAAGTGAAAGATTGGTCAGGAAGGTGGCTTAGCAAAACCTCTACTTTCTACTCAAGAGAACTTTAAGCAATATTCAGAATTTATCCACATTGGCTTCTGAGCCCTGTGTTGGTGAGATTTCTCTTCTTCGCGGCTGAACAATTTACAAGGTCTGATTTGACATATTTTTAGCGGAGCGAATAAAGATGTGTCCACAGTTGAGCGCCATGGGCAGTGCAGCCTACTAGTCACTGCTTCTCTCCTTTATACCATCACGATTTCCCCTTCTCATTTGGGGCGCTGGCAGGTGAGCTTCCCAAGTCTCTAACAGAGAAATTACAAAGTCACCAGTAGGCAGACAGTCCCAGACATAAGCAAAAATATTATATAAAGAACGTCCTGCAGTGTATCTCATTCTCATGTTAAAAAGTACAAAAACTACTAACACAATATTGTAAATCAACTGTACTCAAATAAAAAATTTTTAAAAATGTACATTAACTATCTGGTGAGATGGGTACCCCCTAAGCTTTGCTATACCATGTTTTCCTAGGGACCGTTTATGATGTCCTTGTGTTTCTGGGTAGAAGTGAACACACCTGAAAGAAAGCAGCATTATAACAGGTAAATGGCTACAATAGAACAAAAATCCTACTCACTTTTAAAAAAAAAAATAAATTTATTTATTTATTTATGGCTGTGTTGGGTCTTCATTTCTGTGCGAGGGCTTTCTCTAGTTGTGGCGAGTGGGGGCCACTCTTCATCGCGGTGCACGGGCCTCTCACTGTCGCGGCCTCTCTTGTTGCGGAGCACAGGCTCCAGACGCGCAGGCTCAGTAGTTGTGGCTCACGGGCCCAGTTGCTCCACGGCATGTGGGATCTTCCCAGACCAGGGCTTGAACCCGTGTCCCCTGCATTGGCAGGCAGATTCTCAACCACTGCGCCACCAGGGAAGCCCTTTTTAACATCTTTATTGGAGTACAATTGCTTTGCAGTGTTATGTTAGTTACTGCTGTATAACAAAGTGAATCAGCTATATGCATATATATATCCCCATATCCCCTCCCTCTTGTGTCTCCCTCCCACCCTCCCTATCCCACCACTCTAGGAGATTGCAAAACACCGAGCTGATCTCCCTGTGCTATGCAGCTGCTTCCCACTAGCTATCTATTTTACATTTGGTAGTGTATATATGTTCATGTTACTCTCTCACTTCGTCCCAGCTTACCCTTCCCCCTCCCCGTGTCCTCAAGTTAGAGGTGATACAAACAGATGGAGAGATATACCATGTTCTTGGGTTGGAAGAATCAACATTGTGAAAATGACTATACTACCCAAAGCAATCTACAGATTCAATGCAATCCCTATCAAACTACCAATGGCATTTTTCACAGAACTAGAACAAAAAATTGTACAATTTGTATGGAAACACAAAAGACCCCGAATAGCCAAAGCAATCTTGAGAAAGAAAAACGGAGCTGGTGGAATCAGGCTCCCGGACTTCAGACTATACTACCAAGCTACAGTAATCAAGACAGTATGGTGCTGACACAGAAACAGAAATATAGATCAATGGAACAGGATAGAAAGCCCAGAGATAAACCCATGCACATATGGTCACTTTATCTTTGATAAAGGAGGCAAGAGTGTACAGTGGAGAAAAGACAGCCTCTTCAGTAAGTGGTGCTGGGAAAACTGGACAGCTGCATGTAAAAGAATGAAATTAGAACACTTCCTAGCACCATACAGAAAAATAAACTCAAAATGGATTAAAGACCTACCCACTTTTTAAAGATTGTCCAAGAATCCCTGGGACATGTACCAGTTTTAACTTGTTTCCTAATTCATATGGTAACAGTAACTTACATATAGTGGATACTTGCTCTGTGCTTTCCAATGCTGTGGGATATATACCATGTTTCTCTTCATTGTCTAGAGGAAGAAAATGAGGCAAGGGGAGTTTGAGTTATTTGCCGAAGGTCATATGCAGCTACTAAGTGAGAGGCTCCAGTGCCCACCACCTTCACCACTATGCTCACTGCTTCTCATGCAAGTATATTCACTTTGTTGCTAGAGTTACTTTCTCCCCACTCATCTATGACCTCTCTATCCTTTATTAATGTATGATATTAATATACATTAGTATACTGTATATTAAGATTTCTCCATTTCAGTTTGGTCCAGATTAAGATGATTTACAAACTAAAACAGAGCCTGGTTTACCTCAGTTGGGTCCAAGAACAATTCTGTTGGCCCTGATAAATTTTGACGCGAATGCCATGCCCTTGTTTTCTGAGCTATAATGAGAAAAATCTCTATTTTGAGTTGCCACTTAGGCATTTTACAGTGTAATGACCCTGCTCACATCCAGAGTCTGGACATTTAGATAAGGACCTGAGTTTAGGACTCCTGCCCCAAATTCCCGCTTGCTTTTGCTGGGGCGCCTTTTGAAATGACCACTTGTAGTTGAGCCCGGGTAAAGTTAGTGACCTGCACCCCAACTACCTTACACATAATAGGTTCTTGCTATCCTGCTCACATGTGAACTGGGACAGAGGACTGCCCTTCTCCTGGCTCACTGCTTCCCTTTTCCCCCTCCTGGTTTCTGGGATCTGTAAGTAATAAATCTTTAAACTTTACTTCCTTTGTGCGAGTGTACTACACCTTCAATCAAAACGACTACAGAGTTTTTACTTCCCCAGATGGGGAACCGAGGGAGCTACCCCCGGACCCCATGTGGTGGCCTGTGCTTCCGCATTCAGCAGATCATAATCTGCATATCCTTAATTTAATACACCAGCTATGGGTCCCGCAACACACAAGGGGGTGCCATTTTCCCTCAGCTAATAAATAGTGCTATTTTGTAAGATGGTGAAAAATGAATCAGGGGAGGTCACAGCAGCTGGATTGCAAAGGACCTAAAAAAAAAAAACCACGTTAAGCAATATGGATTTAATCCTAGACCCTCTCCCTTCCCCACAATACCCTAAAGGGCTTTAGGCAGTGAAGTTGCCACTCTGGCAACCCCCGTGTGGAGAATGGACTCAGAGAAGCAAAACTGGAGGCCAAGGGGCCAATTAGGAAGCTTTCGTAGAACTCTGAGATATCGGTAGCCAGATGGATGGAAAACAATGGATGGAACTGATTTATGGGGGTTATGGGAGAGGGAGGAATCGAGGATCATGGCTGGTGTTTGGTTAGGGCAACAGGGACGTTCTATTTTTAGACACAGAGAATAAGGGAGAAAACAGATTTCGGGAGGAAAGACTCTAATTTTAGCAGGCTGACTTTAAGGTGGGCTAGGCAAAGTAGCAGTCTGTCATTTGGGAGGGAGGTCCTGGATAGAGATAAAAAATGTGGAAGTTGTCAGCATATGGATGGAGATTCAGGCTTTTGAGAGTGTGTCAGGATGAAAGGAATCCTAGGGCAGAACCTTGAGGGAAACTGACATTTAGGAGATGGGCAGAGGTACAGGAGGCTGAAAAAGAAAGTGGCCTCAGCAGACAGGTGGAAGCAGAGCCCAGAGCATGCACAGTCAGGGAAATGCGGGCGGGAGCGCTTCTAGAAGGAGGGTGTGGCCAACAGGGTCAAATGTTAGGGAGAGCCTGAGTGACAGAGGACTAGATGATAGTGACATTAGTGACGCAGAAATTGTGAGTGACTAGCTGAGGGCAGTTTAGGTGGAGCAGCAGAGGCCACAGTTGACTTAAGGGGTGAGCAACTGGTAAGCATAGATATTTGGCTCTAAAGGGGAGGAGAGGTGATGCTAACTAGCATATAAAGCTGAGGGTAACCATATATCTACCACTGTTTCCATATCCATCATTTTTTGTTTTAGACTTAAGAGACTTGCGTCTATTTAACTGCTCAACAGAAGGAGTGAGTAGGGAGGGAGACATTGAACATACAGGAGGGAGGAGAGGAAAAGAAAAGAGTATGTTTCCAGGAAATGGAATCCATGACTGGTGGATGAAGATAGCCGCCTTGACAGAAAGAAGGACACGACTTCTACTGAGCCAGACAGGAAGGAGAGATGAGGAGGAAGGTGAGTTTTCGGATGCGCTGGTGGGAAGTGTTCCTCCTGGGGTTCCTGCTTTCTCAGTGAAGTAGAAGGTGAAGAATCTGCTGCTGGCAATGGGGGCAGTTGGAGGAGTAAAAGTTTTAAGGAGAGAACAGAAGCCTTCAGTTGGATTCCAGGGAAGATGAGGAAAGAAGCTGGCAAAGGAAACCACAGAAGAATTGCTTGGAGAATTGCTCCAGGGGTGGCTGGAGACCATGGACTTAGATCCACAGCATATCCTTCAGCAGGACTTTTCTCTGTAGCAATCAGCTGCCAGGGCGTGGGTGTAGGGAAGGCAGACAGTTGGATTCTATTCTTAGGATCCTTAGAGTCCTAGGAGATTTTTGTGCCTGGAGAGGAACACTAGCCACCATCTGTACTTTATTTATTGTTTAATTAATTTACTTCATAAACCTACTTAAGCAAAACTTGTCGCAACATTTAAACACTATTTATATAACCAAGTAAAAATCTACACATTTTACAAATCAAATTATTTAAACATTGATTGCAAACTTAAATCTTCCTATACATTTCAATCAAATCATCAGTATAATATGTCAGCTTCTCTAAAAGCATCAAGCATTTTGGTAAAGCACACACATCTTACAAGGATTATAAAAATTTTTACACCTACTCTTATACTCATTATAAAAATGGGTTTGTAGACCCAAGAGAAGGACACTATCTCAGTTCAGACCAATTTTTGAATTTGGATATCCAAAAGAAGAATATTATCTCAGTGCAGATGAAGTTTTGAATTATTAATCAATGAATTCTTGGTTGGGACCTGGGAAATACTTTACCTTCTAAGATGATGAAAATCTGAGCCAGTGCTTATCTTATATATCACTAGAACTTTTCAAGTCCACACTTTTTGCATGAATTAGTGTATTGTAACTGGATGACTTTTCTTTAAACGATGTCATCTTTAAGTTTAATGACTATGATATGCAGATGTCCCAGAGATGTCCATGCCCAAACCTCTTATGTTTAACAGTAAAGGGACATTTTCTATGTAATTAAAGTTACGTGCCTTAAAATAGAGAGCTTATCCTGGATTATCTGTGTGGGCCCAATCTAATCACAAGAACCCTTAAAATCAGAGAATTTTTAAAGTCAGAGACATGACAGAAGGGTAGGTCAGAGAGGTTCAAACTGTGAGAAGGACTTGGCCTGACGTTTTTGGCCCAGAGATTGATGGCAAGGAACCTCAGTCCTACAACCATAAGGAACTGAATTCTGAATGAGCTTGGGAGTGGATTCTTCTACTTCAGTAAGGAAGGCAGCCCTGCCTACACCTTTCTTTTGACCTAATGAAACCAGAATCCAGTCATGCTCTGCTGGACTTCTGACCTACAGAAACTGTGGATAATAAATAGTTCAAAGTTGTGTTAAGACACTACTTTGTGGTAATTATTACACAGCAATAGGAAACTAATACAATAACTTTACTGACATTATTTACAAATTTATCTAGCTCATTTGCATTTTTACAAACTTCCCCAATATCCCCAATATTGTTGTTTTCCCTAATATCCAATCTCCTCTTCTTCCTTATTATATAACTCCTGACTTTTAGCTGGGCATAGCTGCCTGGAATAAAGACTCTATTTTCTAGCCTCTCTCCCTTGCCTGGTGTGGCTAGATATGACTAAATTCTAGCCAATGAGATGCAAACAGAACTGTTGGAGGTACCTCTCAGAAAGCTTCTTTAAAAGGAAATGGGTTTGCCCTTCCTTCCTCCTTCCTGGGACTGTAAGGGTGAAGTAATGGCTGGAGCTCAAGGAGCTATCTTGGGTCAGGAGGTGATATGCTAAAGGTCGTAGAACAGCAAGAAAGGAAACTGGGCTGTGGTGATCATAAAACTGCCATCCAACCCTGCACTCTTTATTTGCAGATTCTTCTATGTGAGACAGAAATAATCTGCCATCTTGTTTAAGCCATTATTATTTTGGGTTTTACTGTTACTGTAATCTCATTATAATTAGTAGTGTAGTATAGAGGCCCCCTTTCCCAAGAAATGAAGGATCATGTTTGAGCAGTGAGCAGTTATCTTTTGGATGTTTGCCTAATTCATGTTCATGTAACACACTGTTGGAGCTTCTTTCTTCCTAGTTGTAATATATGACCAGATGGTGCCAATCAGTCTCTTTCATTTTTGATACAGTTCCAACTTTTTCTGGAATTACTGAGAGCTCTCTGGATCCACCCCTCCCTACTTATGCAGATAAAGAAAAATAAATGCACCTTATGAATAGATACAATATCTGCTATACTTATACTCTTCTACTTATCTAAATTAACTAAAAATATCCTATTATAGTCATACTTCTTCGCTCAGTATATTAACTACATTTTTGCACATTGTATAGTTACTTTTTCCTTTTTGAAAATCACAACAGAGTTGTGGATTTTAAAAATTCACCTTGTTCCAATTAACAATATTATTTTCCTTTTGATTATCAAATTGTCACAGAATGTCAATTTGTGGAAGCCTATTAAAATTGGTTCCTTTGCCTTCTCAGCTCTACCCTACATTTAAGAAAGTATCTTTGCTTTTTGTCTTCATCAATAGGTTCCAGGCCTAGAGTTATTTATGACATGGAGCTATTCTCCAAGGGACCTTGAGTCCTTTTAAAGGTGAATAATATTTGAGGCAAAGATTCAGGTGCTAAGAATGCATATCAGATTTTTTCCTGATGTTGTTTCTATGCCGCTTTAGTGACAAAGTTTGAAAAAGTTATTTCTTTTGAAAACCACAAATTCACATTGGTATTTCCTATTTAACTCAGGCACTACCAAATCCTTTTTTATTTGACTCTGACATACAGTTTTACATTTATTTTCCCTACAGCATACCTGCTTGTATCCTGTAACCCCTGAACCCAGTTGTAATGTCGTGTTCTCTCTTTAGTGATCCTGTAGGGTCTCACTGAGCATCATTCTCTAATTACTTTATTGACAGATTCATCCATGCTGGGCCAATGGGCCAGAGAGATGAGACAGAGTTTATAATACTGGCAGGAGAGTGGTTGAAAGGATGCATTATGGAATCCAAGGAATTTTAAGGAGGAGGATAAGACAGCACAAATCAGGAGAAAGAAGAGAGGTTGTGGGATAGTGTGGGACAGGTACAGTGAAGGTCCCTGAGAGAGCTGGGAGGAAGGAGGTGGTGGTCAGAGCGTGAAGTGATTGAACTTAAGACTACAAAGGTAGAGCAGTTCTAGGAGGGGGCCACGGTCATTGATGTGTTCCATGCCTGGAGATCTACAATTGCCCACATGTGACCTACCTCCACCTCCAGCTGCCAAAGGAACCTCTGTATACCCACTCTCGGCTAAAGCAAACATACACACCCATGTCTTGGGTGGGGAGATGAGGGCCAGAGTCCATCTGGGATCTGCCACAAATAGACGCCCGGTTCACCGTCTGCTGGCTGCCCCAATGTACATGGAAAATGTATACTGTGCTCAGGCTGGGTGCATGCCCCCTTCCTGCTGCACCAGCCACAGGCTCTGGGCTACTCTGTGCCCCCCCCCACCCCACAGTTCTGCTACTGGCTGAGCCTCCCTCCTCCTCTAGTCCGCACGGTGCTGGCTCAGCTTCTGACTGTGCTGGCCGAGCTCTGTGATGCTGGCATTCCTCACAGGAAGGATCCTGCTGGGTATGCTGAGGCTGGTCCATCTGGTCCCCTGTAGGGGCCTGTCAGGCTCACCTGTACCACCTGTTCCCAAATAGCACTGAGCAGGAAGCTGGGTTGGAGTTGGGGGACAGGAGGAGCAGAGTCTGCAAAGTAGCACAGGCCTCCCTACCTGCCAAACCCTGCCCTGATCCTAGGGCTGCAGGCAGAACGAGATGCAGTGAGAGGCAACCGTGAGGGGTAGGTTAAGAGGGGCAGGTACCGAGACACCAGAGCTCTACTCTTCACCTTGGATGTTTGGCACAGGGTCCCATGCAAGGACGTGGAATAAAGGCAGCCAGAGGGAGTCTCTCTCCTGCCCTAAAGATGCTACTTCTGGGGCAGGAGAGGGCAGAGGGCAGGAGTCAGGGGCTAGATTTCCATCCTTGAAAGGCTTGAGTCCTCAGAGTGGGAAAATGAGGAAGCCAGAGAAGCTTGAATATTTCCAGCCACCCAGCAGGTTCCCTCGACGCAGGCGCAGAGATACCCGGTCCCCGGGGTCCAGGGGCAGTAGCACAGAGCTGGTGGCTGCCTCCCGGGTCACGTCTGGGTCGTTGGCAAAGGCCGAGATGACAGGCCATGTGTTCAGCATCAGGCTCACCTGGGGAGGGGAGCCCAGTCAGCACCTCACCCCAGTCCTTGTCCCAGGACCCCCACTTTCCTGAGGGCTTCCTTCCATCTCTGCAGCCCCAGAGGGACACTCTGGAACCTGGGAACCTGAGGCTCAGAGCACCCTCCTGGGAGGGCTGAGAGGTGGCCGGTGTTGGACTCTGTGCCTCCTTCACAGTCTCTGCTAGGCGGGCCCGTTCCTGCCTCGCTCCTGGCCCCCCAGGATGCAGGCCAATGGAGGTCTGCCTGGGGATCCCCTGGGCTCCACTTATTCCCCCGTTCCCTTCCCCTCCTGAGCCAGGGATGGGACAGGGCCTAGGGTTCAGGTCACCTGGACAGTCTGGCGGTTGTACACCTTCACCACATGGAACCGGAAGCTGTAGACGCCCCGGACAGGGGCCACGAAGGAGCCTGAGGCCCGGTCAAAGCCACCGCCCTCGTTCACCAGGACCTGTGAGAAGCGACCCTACTGAGTGGGGCTTGGGGATGCCTGGGGCTCGAGGAAACCAGGATTGGGGGGAAGGGGCAGTGAGTAAGGAAAGGAAGGGGTGGCAAGTAGACCAAACAGGAGGAATGCACGGATTCAAAAGCAATGGTGAGAAAGGGCAAGGAGGGTGTGGTGGGAATGAAGGGAAGGGAGACGGGCAGCGGGCTTGGGGGCAACTGGCCGCAGCAGGTCTGTTTCCTTAGCAGCAGAGTGGGTTTGGACAGTGATTCCAGGTTTTTGCAGGGTAGAGGGATTACCTGGTCGAAGTATATGGCTCCACTGGTGCCATTGCCGATCTCCCCTGCTGGCTCGTGGTGGTGGCTTCGGACTGCAGCAAATGCCACTCTTCCAGGGGGCGCCTCTCCCAGGGCTGCTCCCCCTGGTCCCCCTGAAGCAGCTCGGCTGGGCTCACAGACCACCAGGCACTCACCTTCCAGGAGGACTGGCTCTGTCCCCTCCTGGGCCCACCCGGTCCTCAGGGCCAGAAGTGTCAGGGCCAAGGTCAGCCCGGGGCTGAGTGAGGGACCTGGTGGCCAGTGTCGCTTTGCTCCCAGCATGGCTGAGTGGCTCTGTGACCCACAAGCCTTCTCTGTCTGCTCCTTGGTTTTGCCCACCTCTCCTCCAGGCTCTCACCACCCCTCAGCCTGCTTCTCAGCCCTCTCTCTGGGACTCATGGTCACCTGGTCTTGGCATCTCCCTCTCCATCCCTCTCTGTGCCCCACGACTCTGTCCTGCCTCTCACTCCTGCTGTCACTGCAGTTCCTGCCTCCTCGGCAGGGCACAAAATGACAGCAGCTGGGCTCTGGGAGGGAGAGGAGAAATGAGGCAGCCATACAGGAGGGCTACAGCCAGAACCCCAGGGCAGCCCCTCCCGAGAGCACTGAAGGCTGGAACTGGGACGACAGAGAACATGGGTGTCTGTGTGAGACTGCGAGTTCCTGTATGTGTATGTGTGTGTGTGTGTGTGTGCGTATGTGTGAGACAGCTCCTACAGCTCCTCCCCTCACTCCTCCCCTCTTCAAAATCCCTCGCAAGTCAGCAGCCCTCTTAGCAGCATCTTTTCCACCGTTGGAAAAAAGGGAGTGTCCTTGTGTTTCCCCCGCAATTGTTTTGGTGGAAAGCGCTTGGCCCAACAGTGTCACTATCCTGTGACCCTGGGCCCGTCTCTTCCTTTCCTTGGTCTTCTGTATCTTCATCCGAAGGGACTGCATTAGTCCCTTTAAAGCGCTCTTCACCTCCATCTCTCCATGAAGTGGTTCCTCATTCCTGAGAAACAACTGCGTGGAGCGATTGAAAACTCAGAAGAGCGCGAAGACGTAACCCCGCAGGCTTGGAGCAAGAGCGGGCGAGTGGGCGGGGCCGGGGGCGGGGAGCCGGCTGGGGCCTGGGCCCGGGCCGAGGCTCCGGCCGCGGGCGGGGAGCCGCCTGCAGCTGGCGGGGGCGGGCGCGCGCCGGGGCTCGGTGCAGGCCCAGCCCCGGGAGGGGCCCAGCTGACTCCGCCCCCGGCCAGGAAGTGACTCAAAAAACTGTTCGTGATGTGGGGAAGAGAGGTCCCCGTTGGGTGAGGAATCGGGAAGGCCCGCCCAGATTCGGGCCCCCCGCCCTTCTTCCCTGGGCCGGGGGCGCGGGCGAAGCTGGGGCCGGCGGGCACCGAGCGGCGCCGGCGGGACTGAGGCCGCAGCGGGCGGCGAGGCGGGTAGGCGCGCTCTCCCCCGCGCCCGGGCCGCGGGAGCCAGAGGCCGCACTGCAGAGCGCAGTCGGGGGGCGGCAGCCGCCAGCGGCTATGGGCGGGGCCCGGTCCGACCCCTGGGCCCCGCGTGGGGCTCGTGGCGCGACCGAGGGGTGCAGCAGACGGCGGAGGAAGGGGGAGGGGTGGGAGTGGCTAGAACCTGGGAAATGGCTGACAAGGGACCCAGAGGACAGCCCAGTTCAAGCCCTGGTGAGGATTCATCTTTAAGAGGCTGTCTTGGACCCGGAGATTGCAGAGACCCAGAGGAGAGGGACTCTTTCGTCACCTGTCCCCTCCTTCTGGCCTCCAGACCCAGCTGGATCTGCCCCCCCCCCCACCGCCCCGCCCCCGCTTCCTGCTCAGGGCTGTGGTCATTTTCCAAAGGCCACACACCCATCCCAGAGAGACAGCCTTGTTTATCCATGACTTGTCTCCGGAGAGAAGGCCCTTGTGTCCAGATAATCTGACATTCCCTCCCTATCCCCACGATGGACTGAAGTGCTGGTTATCTCTTGGGTTGTTTACCAGTTTGGTAACTAGGTGCGACCTGTTGATAGCTGGTGTAGGCCAGGAGACCAAATTTGGGGTGAGGGGACATTGAGGCTCTGAGCTGCTTTCCCTCCTTCCAGGGCTGGGCGGCCAAGGAGCCATGCCTACTTGGGGGGCTGGCTCCCCGTCCCCTGACCGTTTTGCGGTGTCTGCGGAGGCCGAGGACAAGGTGCGGGAACAGCAACCCCACGTGGAGCGCATCTTCAGGGTGGGGATGAGCGTCCTCCCGAAGGACTGTCCTGAGAACCCTCACATCTGGCTGCAGCTGGAGGGCCCCAAGGAGAACGCCAGCAGAGCCAAGGTGAACGCCTCTCCCTGACCCTTCCGGGGAAACAATGACTCCCTCCCCCGAGGAGGCAGAAGAGAGGAGGGGCTGGGGAGGATCTCCACTCTTTGCTTGTCTCACTGGCCCTGAGCTTTGAGGAACTTCCAAACTCTCTATTTGTCAAGAGTTTTGGTTTCATTTCTGCTGCGATGACCCAGATTCTGCCAGGGCTTGGAGATAAGTGACTCAGTTCAAATCAGTTTGTACTCTTTGGGCGAGAAGAGATAATCTGATTGGGCAAGCAGGCCCCACCAAGGAATTCACTGTGGGGTGGGAGGCCACACTGATTCCTTTGGAGTTAGTCAGGACTTAGAGAACGGCACGACCAAATACCATCCTTGTGGTCCTAGTTTGTTTCCTTATCTATAAACTGTGAATAATAACAGTATCCACCTCACTGAACTCATTGTGAATTAGGTAAAGGATGTAAAGCGTGAGTTCAGTAAAAGTTATCAATGATGATCGTTATGATGGAAATATACAACACACATACACACACATAAATGTTTAGAAGAGACAGCCTTTTAACCAATTAATTATAACAGTTTCTTAAGTTGAGGCAAGTTCTAAATGGAAATTCAGCCACAGGCTGTCAACTGGAAAGGCAAAGAAGTGAGTTTCTTGATCCCCTCTTAACCACCACGTTTTTCAGGATCTGTAGGGCTCCATTGCTCTGCTCAGGCATCCTGGAGCTCAGAGGAGAGCAGCGGCCCCGAAGGAGCTATTGGGCCACTTAGGATTCCAGCAGTCTCTTTTTTTTTCCTACCTCCCCTCCCCACCTTTTCCCCCAGGAGTACCTGAAGGGTCTCTGCAGCCCAGAGCTACAGAATGAAATTCACTACCCACCCAAACTGCACTGCATCTTTCTGGGAGCCCAGGGCTTCTTCCTTGATTGCCTGACTTGGAGCACATCAGCCCACCTGGTGCCGGGGGCGCCCGGCTCGCTGATGGTCAGCGGCCTGACCGAGGCCTTTGTCATGGTCCAGAGCCGAGTGGAGGAGCTGGTGGAGCGCCTGAGCTGGGACTTTCGGCTGGGGCCATCCCCTGGAGCCTCTCAGTGTGCTGGAGTGCTGAGAGAATTCTCTTCTCTGCTGCAGTCCCGGGGGGATGCCCACACAGAGGCCCTGCTGCAGCTGCCCCTTGCTGTCCAGGAAGAACTGCTGAGCCTGGTGCAAGAGGCATCCAGGGGGCAGGGGCCCCAAGCATTCCCGTCCTGGGAGTGGGGGAGCCCAGGTCTGCTGGGTGCTCAGCACCAGGGAGTCAGGAGTCCCCTGAGTGACAGCAGGGAGTCTCTGGACACAGGACCTGCAGGGTGGCAAGAGTCAAGGGGAGAGACACGTGCTATGGAGAAGGAGGGGACAAAGCACGGTGGTCCCAGGGAGATGGATTTGGGGTGGAAGGAGTGGCCCGGGGAAGAGGCCTGGGAGAGACAAGTGGCCTTCAGGCCACAGTCAGGAGGAGGAGAGGCAGGGCAGGCAATGCCTCTGAAAGGGAAGGCCCTGGGGAAGGAGGGGGTGCCTCAGGAAAGAGGAAGGTTCTGGGTTCAGGGCGAGCCTCCTGGCACCCAGGGCCCCTGTCAGAAGGCAGCTCAGCCCCGGGGAGCCTCCCTCCTGCAGCGGCTCCATAATGGGGAAGCCTCACCTCCAAGAGTGCCCAGCCCCCCACCAGCGCCTGAACCCCCTTGGCACTGCGGAGATCGAGGGGACAGAGGAGACAGGGCAGACAAGCAGCAGGTCGTGGCTCGAGGTCGGGGGTCTCCGTGGAAACGAGGCACCCGGGGGGGTAATTTGGTGACTGGCACGCAGCGTTTCCAGGAGGCCCTCCAGGACCCTTTCACCCTGTGCCTTGCCAATGTGCCAGGCAAGCCAGACCTGCGCCATATTGTCATCGATGGCAGCAACGTGGCCATGGTGTGAGTACCTGGTGGGGCTGAGAGTCCTGGGGAGGGGGATGAGATGACGAGATGGGCAGTTGCGTTCACCTTGGGGATATGTGCGAAGTGGGGGGCAGTACAGCCAGGCTGCCAGGCCCCCCTGGGGGCGCCAGAACGCTGACCCCTTTCCACTGCAGGCATGGCCTCCAGCACTACTTCTCCAGCCGGGGCATTGCCATCGCTGTGCAGTACTTCTGGGACCGTGGCCACCGCGACATAACTGTCTTTGTGCCTCAGTGGCGTTTCAGTAGGGACTCCAAGGTCAGAGGTGAGTTGGGCCTGGTCTTTTGTGTCCGGCGATGGGCCCTGCTTCCACCTTGAGGATAACCCCATTGTGCTCCTCTGTTTCTCTAGAGGGTCACTTCCTGCACAAGCTGTATTCCCTCAGCCTGCTCTCCCTCACTCCCTCCCGGGTCTTGGATGGCAAGAGGATCTCTTCCTATGACGACAGGTACTTGCTTCTCTCTTGGTCACAGGCTCGACATTCAAGGAGCCAAGTGGGAGACTGAGGGAGAGACAGAAGCTCCTGACCCTTCACACTGTCTGTAAGCCTGAGTCGTGGGACAAGGGTCATTTCTCCTTCGTGAGCCCCTATGATTGGGGAGGTAAACCTGCCCTGCAGGCAGGATGAGATGGATGGTGGACAGCTCTGTTTGTCCACTCATCCTTCACTTTTCACTCATCAAACTAAAGGATGCCTCATATTTATATAGTGCCTTACTGTCTAGAAAATACTGATTTAATGGAAAGATGGGAAAGCCAATGACATGAATAGCTGACAAATGCCTCTTACAACCTAGGTGTCCAAACACATAGAGAAATTCCTCAACCTTCTGGAAAAACCGGAGTAAATGTTCAAAATAACGATAAATGAAGAAATGCATTCCATGCATAATAAGACTGTACAAAACATGGTATTATAAGAGATAGTGAAAGATCACTGGTCTTAGAATTTGCAGGTCTGGATTTGAGTCCCAGGTTGCACAGTCATTGACTGTGGAGTCTCTTAGTGGATTAATCTCTTTGTCTCAAGGTCCTTTTCCATTCATTCATCCTCCTTGTGAATGTCAAAAGAAGCTAAGGTATGTGTTTGTCTCACTCAAGGTGCTGGGCAGGAGGGCAGTGATACTCCTTAGTTTTTCATGGATCCAATCAAGTGTGGCAGAGGGTCTTACCTCTGTTGTACAGAAATGGAGACGGAGGGTCAGAGTAGTTAACTTTCTTGGCAAAGGCTATGAAGTAGCAAAGGGAAAATGAGAACTTAGAGCTGCTAGCTGGTTTAACTGAAAAACACGGGGCACATTCCCTCCCCAGTGTGCACACAGCGTGGGAGATGGGCGGATTTTAAAAGCTAACTAACCAATTTAAAAAAAACTAGTGACAAGTTCTTTATTCTCTAGGATTTTCGGTTTTAAATTAAAAACGAGTTTCCAAACTGAAGTGATTATATATTTTGTTTTTTCAAATACTTAGCTCTTACTCCCTAATAGGAAAATGGTATTCTACAAAAAGTTCACGGTCTCCCGATGCTATTCTGTTTTTTGTCTAGATTTCACAGGTTATCTGCACTATGGAATCTTCTTTACACGTCAGCACTGACACAGTTAAAACTGAAGGTTGAGTCAGTTGTAATAAATTTTGAAGGCACATGTCTGTACAGTTGTGTACGTCCTGATAGGCAGACAGCACAATATGAATTTGGAATTTTGCCTAGTTACAGTGAAAAACACAGTGGCACGTAGCACAGGCCTACTGAATACTGCGGAACAACGTATGATGTAACGTGATAATAGTATTGAAATATGCTTAACTTGAAAATACCTTTTGTACATTATATGATACCATATACATTTTTATGTCATCTTCTTAATTTGTTTCCCAGACAGAAACTCAGAACCAGACACCTGTCACACCGAATCCTGATTACTAGTTCTCTCTATACCACACTGTCTTTCAAATACTGACTGCCTGCTTAGTACTAGGTGCGAGGCCTGCCAAAGGAAGCAGGAATGCAGGGAATCAGGGAAGACCTGATTCTTGACGTCAAAGAGCCCAAAGAAACTGTAAACCAAACAGTACAGAATGGCGAGGAAAGGGATCCCCCTTCTGGCTGGGGTTTTGTGGGAAGAGAAGGCTTTGAGAGTTTTTGTTGATTGGTTGACAAGGACATGGGATGCGTTGGAGCTCTGGGTTTTAAACCTGTTAAAAAGGACTCACCGCATGAGTCCTACCCCAGTCCTGTGGAATCAGAATTACTAGAGTGGGGCCCAGGCATCTATTTTTTTTAAAGTTCCCCTGGTGATTCCGTTCATCAGGGAGGTTGGGGAAGCACCTTCCAGATGGAGGGAATAGTTTGAGAAACATGGAAGCCGGACAGCATGGGGCATGTTTGAAGGACAGGGTGTAATCTGATCATTGACTTTGGCAGGAGCTGAGTACATTAGGGAGTATGGGGCGAGATAAGGCCGTAAGAGTGGCTTGGAGCTGGGTTCTAGACGGCCTTGGCTGCCAGGCCTGGGCATGTGGAAATATTTGGTAGATAAAGGGCATGTCTGGAAGACTTTTGTGGAGGGAAGACCATGTTCTTGGGGGGGTTCAGGAGAGACTGGAGGGTGGTAAGTGGCTGGGGGCAGGGGAGCCCCTCATCAGGAGGCTATGCAGTAGTACCACGCTTGCAATGTCCAAGTAGCTCAGATGGTAATGGTGGGACTGGAAAGGAAGGAAGCAGAGTGGAAAGGCTTTCAGAGGAGGAGCATGATGGATCTGTGACTGATTCATGGGGGCACGGTGGAAGGAGACAGAGCCAGAGCCAGATCTTTCTGTCTCACACTAATGAGGCACAGAGTGTTGAGTGGAGGATGGTGGTGACTTGAGGGGATGCTGTTGGGGAACCACGATGGATTCATCTTTCATGGGTTTCCTTTCTACCCCATGGCGCCCGTATGCAGTCAGTCACCTGGTGGCTGGATCAAGGTGAGGGGGCCAGATCTCCATCACCAGAAGTGGGTCCCGGGAGTCGATAACGCTCTTTGGGGTTGGGACCTTGGAGAATCCCAATATGGCTGCCGTGGCTTTCGTGACAGGTTCATGGTGAAGCTGGCTGAAGAGACGGATGGGATCATCGTCTCCAATGACCAGTTCCGGGACCTGGCAGAGGAGTCTGAGAAGTGGATGGCAATCATTAGAGAGCGGTGAGGGAGCCCTCCCCTGAGCACAGGGCACGGACTCAGACCTTTCTCTAAAACCAGCTCTGCTGTGCCACCGGGTTAGGACTCTGGGAAGGGGCTGACGTTGCTTTGCGGAGGATGGTGGCGGGCAGCTTCTGATGGTGTTGGTCTTCACTGTCCGGGAGGTGGGCAGAGGCCCTTCTGTGACCACACGTTCTCTGTGCCCATCCAGCCTGCTGCCCTTCACCTTCGTGGGAAACCTCTTCATGGTGCCTGATGACCCATTGGGGCGAAATGGCCCTACACTGGATGAGTTCCTGAAGAAGCCGGTCAGGTAATGCCTCAGACTCTCCTAGGCAGCCCTGGCTTTTGCTCTGCAGGGGCCTTGCAGGCCTGGAGAATTGGGGGAAGAATGACCTCAATCTGGGACAGCTTTATTCTGTAGTAGTTCAAGTTGCCTTGGGCTTGGCCCAAGGAATCCTGACTCAGACCCTCCTGGCTGGGAGGGAAACTCCTGTTTCCTGTTTTCCCTAATCAGTGTGTTGGATGGAGTTATTTGGAAGGTGGTTGCTTTTACTTATAGCCAGCTGCATTGAGCATGCCCTCTGTTGGACATAAAGTGATTAATTGATTCGACTAGAACTAGATAGTGGCAGGTTCACCTTCCAGGTTCCAAAGGAACAGGCCATCTTCCCTTCAGAAGTGGGTTGATACTGCCCCTCAGTGGTCAGTTTCTGGAACTTCAGGGTCGCTCCCCAGAGCCCAGACTGGGCAGGGCAGTTAACTGGGAGTGGAGAGCAGGGAGGCCCACTGGGCTCTAACCTCCCTCGAGGATGCTTATCAGCTCTTCCTGTTCCCTCTGCTGCTTCCCAGGGCACAGGGGTCTTCTAAGGCTCAGCATTCTGCCAAGGGCTTCACAGAACACAGTGATCAGCAGCAGGGGAGAAAAGAAGAGGAAAAAGGCAGTGGTGGCATTCGAAAGACGCGGGAGACAGAGCGGCTCCGGCGCCAACTGCTGGAGGTGTTTTGGGGCCAGGATCACAAGGTGGACTTCATCCTGCAGCGGGAGCCGTACTGCCGGGACATCAACCAGCTCTCCGAGGCCCTGCTCAGTCTCAACTTTTGAGCCTCACCTGTCTTGGTGACTGCCACCCCGTCAGCTCCAGCCTCATCCAGCTCAGCTCATTCTGTGAGGGTCCCTCTGCTGCTCAGACCCTGACCCAGTCTCACCCTGAGTTGGTGCTTTGTGTCAGGGAAGCACCAAGGAAGCGCATTCGTGTGTGGGGAATGCTCTTGCCTGGGGCACTTTGGGGACAGGTCTGTAAGGTGACCTGATCTCATCTTGAGTCAGGGCCTCAACCAGCTCTCAGGAGGTTCTGCTCAGCCTTAACTTCTTAACCTTGCCTTATGCAGGGTTTCTGTAGGGAATGGGGGCTGCTGGGAAGGGTGGGTCACGGAGATGGGGACTGTCGGCCCCTCCTCCACGCTGAGCTCGGGATGGAGGCAAGGGTGGGTGAGAGGGGAATGTAGAACAGGTGGCCAGGAAGCTAAGCCTTTCCTCCTCCTGGCTGCTGCTCTGATGGCCAGAGGACAGGACGAGTCCCAGGCCTGGCTGGGCTCCTGGGCGCATCAAAGGGAATGCTGGGCCCTGGAAAGGCTAGTGTTATGGGCTCTGGGTCACAGTGGGGCAGCAGGGATCTGGTGGAGAAGGCAGAGGGAGAGTTGGCTTCTGGTCTCAGCTATGCCTGCCTGTGACCTTGATTGATCTTGGTCTTTACTTCCGCCTACAAGTCAGGGGTAAAAATGCCTGTTGGGAGGAGAGATGAGAACGTGGAGGAAAGCTCCTTGGAGGAAAGGTACTTGGACCAAGCCTCAGGTGTGTCTGTCTGTGGTTGCACAGGCTTCCTAACCAAAACCTCACTTTCAGAGAGCTGAGGGTCCTCTGTCCCCAGGACCTGTGCCCTAGATTTTTTACACTGCATCAGTATAATGTGCCCTATAATGGCTGCGTCCCTTTTGGGCAACCCCCCCCAAATCCACATTTACAAAACGGTTAATTAGGGGTGACTGTTTGCATTACCAGAAAACTCTCAGGGTTCCTTCCTATCAATGGCAGCTCTCCTGTTGCATTCAGGTGTTTGTTTACAGTTGAACGAACGTGTCAGAAAGCAGAAAGTCCGCAGTCCCCGGTTAATGCACTTGCTCGAGAGTTGAGCAGTCACCAAACCAATGAAGCCATGTTCTGCGAGGAAAATGTTCATGTGACCTGACCCTAGCATCTTCTTTACAGAACATATATGTTGCATAAAGCGAGACCCACTTCTGCTCTGTGTGTGCGTGTATGCGGATGGGAGGGTTTATAGAGTTTGTATCTAGAGGAACCAATCTGGAAAACGAAAATTGAAGAATCAGAGTCACAAGGTACTTGACTGGCCACCAGACCAGCTGCTGTCACCTCAGGACATTCTCTTTCCTCCTTGATTCCTACAGGTCATTGTCCTGTATCTGCTTGAAGTCCTCCTGTACCAGGGAATTGACTGCCTCCGAGGCAGCACATCCATCCGTGGACAGTACTAGTCAGTCCTTCCTTTAGTGCATCCCCAAATATGCTTTTCTGTTACTTCTACCTTTGAGGCCAGTCATTCCGTCAGGAACAGTACAGAGCCAGTCAACTTCCTAGAGTCCAAAACCAGATAAAGAAGTAAGACAGGTGTCCCTGGATTCTGTGCTGTCTGGGCCCTGCAGCAAGTCCCTGGACATGGCCCTCTTTTTAGGCTGATTTCTGTTCCCTGAGTGGCACAGGGAGTTGAAATCACCCCAGATCCTTGTATCAGCAACTAGCATGTGGAGCTGAATGATGATGGAGAGGGTCCTAGGGTCCCAGTTTCTTTGCCCCTCCCCATTGGTGAGATCCACCACTATACTGCACTGAGCTGGGCTGGGGGCAGGCGAGTTGGAGAGGCTAGTTGGGGTGGTAACAGTGATTCAAAGACAACCCATAGTCCCCTCAGAAGAAAGAAGATTGGTTAATATGGCCTGAATTGGGGGCTAGGGGAACTGCTTCTGGTCAAACTGTGGCAGAAACCAGGGTCGATAAAAAGGGAGAGGCTCCTTGATGAATACTTGGGACTCTTTTTCCCTGAAAGGATTGAGTTTGTACCTTTTGATAGGTTCCTTGTACCTTTCACTTTCAATGCTCGTGGGTATGCAGTGGGCTCGAGGTATCTTCTGTCCCTTTGTGCTAGGGATCCTGGTTGACTGAAGTGGCCCCAGTCAGATGAGAGGCAAGTCCTTATCTTTTGACAGTCCTAAAGCTTTGCACAGCTTTGTCCTGCTGCAGCCTGATGAACTGGGGCCAGTGTGTGGTTGCTTTATCAATTCACTGCTGTTCAGTGACAGACTGAAGGCTGTCCTGGACTTGGGCCTTGTCCCTTCCTCTGCTGGCATCCTAATGGCACTGCGTGAAACAAGTATGCAGGGTGACCACAGAGCCCACTGGAAATGGATCACCATTCTTTTTGCCTCTACTTTTGTCATAACCTCGTGCCTCAAATTTGTTGCCAGCTCTTTTGGCAATGGAGGGACCAAGAAGGGAGATGTTGCACATTATAACTTTCAAAACCCCGTGTAAAGTAAAGGGTCTTCTAGGATGGCACTTCTTGAAATAAATTTCAGAACCTAGGCCAAAGAGATGAGCTGAAGCTAGTGAGATGATTTATCTTTATTGCCTAAACCGCGGGACATTCTCTACACAGCAAAAAGGAGAAATGGGCCAGGAACAGGACATGCAGGGAAACCAAACTTGGGAATTTATTTAGGAGCAGTTGAAGAGGTTAAGGTCCCAACTTGATGAGACTGCAACCTTGAAACAGCGGACAGTCTCTCAGTTAAATAAGATGAGGCAACAGGACAATGAGAAAGAAAGAGGACTCCCTAAGAACCAGATGGTTTCAGGTTTCAAGTAGAGGAGAACCTGAGCTCATAGTTTCTCATTAGGAAGCCCTCGCTGAGGGACAGGCAACAGGCCCTTCCTTGAGCCTCCTCCACCTAGCCTATGACTTCCTTCAAGGCGGCCCCCAGCTCTGGGAAACAATACTGGTAGCCAGCAGCCAGTGTCCGCCTTGGGACCACCTTCTGGCCCTCCAGCAGCATGATGGCACGTTCTCGCCCAAAGACAGCTTGTACCACAGTGCTGGGGAGAGGGATGAAGGCTGGGCGGCCCAGGGCTGTGCCCAAGGCCCGGGCAAACTCAGCATTGGTAGTGGAGGAGGCTGGAGCCACTCCGTTCAGGACCCCTTGCACGTGGCTTGCTTCAAGGGCGTGGGCCAGGATTCCCGCCAAGTCCCTGATGTGAATCCAGGGGAAGAACTGGTGGCCTGAGCCGATGGGGCCCCCCAGGCCCAGGCGGAAGGGCAGCAGCATGTGACCAATGGCACCGCCTCCACGGCCCAGCACAACCCCTAGAGCAGGCAAGAAGGACAGTACAGGAAGGCCCCTCAGCCTCCAGGCAGTCCCACTGTTCCTCCCTGCTTCCCCTTCCTCACCTTTTCCCCATGCTGACTTTGCTTTGTGGCAGGCAAGGGGTGTGGCTCTCTTTGGGATGTCCCGCCCTCCCACCTGTATGTTAGCTAGAAGTGGAGGCATCCTCTGTAAGCCCAGCTCCCCTTATCCCCCCACCCTCTCAGCCCAGAGAAGACATTCCAACCCTGTCTGATACCCAGGCCCCTGGTTCTCACCGGAGCGCACCACCACTTGGCGTGTAGAATCTCCAGGAAGCCTCGCTGCAGCTTCCCATTTGGTTACAAGGTTGGAGAGGAAGTCAAAATCTCCTCCTGGGCTGTCTTCATCGTACTCGGCTGTCAGGCTGGGCTGGTAGTAAGCTGCCGGTGGAACAGCACTTGTTTGCTCTGGGTGTCCTTGGTCCTGTCTGGCCCTTTGCAGTCAAGGCTCCCCTTGGCCTCACCCTCCTTGGCCCTTGGGATCTCCCCATGGGAACTCAGAGCCATGGATATTTTCCCCTTGATCTTCTCCATTGCTGACCTGTTCCGGCCCTGGAGTCATTCTTATTTCTCGTTATGGGGCTAAGCTGAGGTGCTAGAGTGAGAAGCTAAGAACAAAGACGGGTGCCAGACTGCCTTGAGTTTTAATCTCAGCTCCACCATTTATTAACTCTGTGACTTCAGGCAAATCACATAACCTCTCTGTGCAGAATTTTTGCATCTTTAAAATGGGAATAATAGTACCTACCGCATAGGTTTCTCGTGAGGATTAAATGTATTATGTGCAAATCACTTAGAATAGTGGCTAATGTGTGTGTGTATATATATATATTTGTTATTTGGTCCCAAAGGTAAAATACAAGAATCAAGAATTCTGTTCCTAAAGAACTGTGCTATAAGGACTAAGGGACCTGGAAGTAGGTGGGACTTTCCCTGGCACTGGGAGCAGTGCCACTCCCCTCACTTTCTCTGAGGTCCCCATTTCTCAGTGAAAGTACACAAAAGTTAGGAGAAATATGCATGGAATGAGGGCCTAGGTAGTTCCCGTGCTTGGAAAAGACCAGCACTCTGGGGCCTGAGTTGCCCCTCACTGTGCTCCCTCCTTTCCCTGGCTAGTCTAAGGGTTGGTGGTGTGGGACATACCTACACCTGTGACTAAGACCCAGGCCTGGGGGGATTGTGGGGCCTTGGCAATGGCTCTAGCCAGCATTTGGGTGGTCTCCAGGCGGCTGCTGAGAACCTCTTTTTGGAAGGCTTCATTCCACCTGCAGGAGAAACGGGGGAAATAAAATGCCACTAAATACATGCACATACCCTTCCTTCCCTCTCCTTCCCTGGGGCCCATCCATATCCGTTTCTAATAAAACCCTGCATTGCAGCTTAGAGAAATGGTCCATCTCTTCTGTAGAAGGAAAAGGTATGTCTACTTTGGGCATCCTGAGTGGGGAGTAAGGTCCACCAGCTGGGCGGGAAGACGGGCAAGTGGGTGTGGAGGAGTGGGGGTGGGGGAATGAGCAGTCCGGGATATGGGTTGAGTTCTCAATCTGGAAGTCCCATTCTCCACAGCTCACAGGTTCTCCTCAGAGTCGGCCCTCTCCTCCCTCTGCTTTGAAGGATGTCAGCTTCAGGGCCCGGCTGACCTGCGGAGAGGGTTGAGGATGTTCTCTCCCGCCAGGTTGATGGCGGCATCGCAGCGGGGCAGGCCCGACGTAGCGAGCTCATCCTGTTGGAGAAAGCACACAGTGCCCGCGAGCCCTCGCCCTGCGCCACCGAACTAGGCCCCCCCACCCCCCATGCTTCCAGAATTTGGACATACCCACGTGATCCGACCGGGCCCTGGCTTTCGGGAGACCAAAGTCACTTCGTGGCCCCTGGCCTTCAGCAGCTGGGTTAGGGCTGTCCCAATGAAGCCCGTCCCGCCACCTGATCAGAAAATGAGAGGTGTTTACCCTCCCGGGGGCGCCTTGCATCCCCACGTAGCCCCCTCTTCCGGTGCCCTCCCATCTGACGCCAGACTTCTCTCCTCCTCGCCCCCTCCCCGCGATGCAGAGGTGACACAGGTCACAGAGCTTAGGGAGATTCGGCTTCTCGGGCTCTGAGGCCAAGGCCAGGTTGCCTGTGCACGAGACGGTGCCCTCTCTCAGAAACGGCCTCCTAGCCCTCAACTTCTGGCTATGTTTTCTTTGTATAAACCGGCCTCCTCCCACTCCCCCTTCCTGCCCTCCCTCACCCACAAGAACCCTCATAGCGACCAGGACCTCAGGCGCCTGCGCAAGATTTACAGTCCACCTCCTCTAGGACGACTGCAGCCTTTCTGCGCATGCGTCATTCGGGAAGCGCCCTCCACTTGTGGGGTGGGCAGGACTGGGCGTGGCCCTGCCTGGCGACCCGGAAGAATTCGTAGTGAAGGCTGTATATTTCACTGCAAGGAGAGGCGGGGATCTTGGCAAGGAGGCCGGGGGGTGGAGAAATAGACTGAGGGGGCGGGGAAAGAAGGGGAGGAGGCGGAGGAGGGAAGGTTTTAGTGTAGAAAAAACCTGTGACCTAAAGTTCGAAGCTGCTCAATCATCCGGCTTCTGGCTGTCTCTTCAGTGTGGTGGATACGTAGTACAAGAGAATCCGCCCAGAGGTACAATGGATTTCTTTCTACCCGGCCTATTATTTCACCTTTTCTTCTCCCTGTTCCGGCTCCTTCCTGTCGGCATTTAAACGTTCTCAAGTTCCCCTCGACTTAAAATAACCCTTCTCCAGCGCTCTTCTTCCTCCGCTAATGTCCTATCTTTCTCTTTAACTTCATAGCCAAACTTCTTAAAAGAGCGGTGTCCATTTTCTACTTCTACTTCACATCCGTCTGGCTTTGCCTTTATCATTCATTGCCCCTCTCGCCAATATCACTAATTTCCCACGTGTCACCAAAACTAATGCCTAGTTTTCAGTCGTTTTTCTTGACCTCTGTATCACTGGACACTTGCTGACTCCTCCCTCCCTTTGGAAATGCTCTTTTCTCGGCCTCAAGGAAAGCCACACTCTCTTCTGGGTCTTTCGCCCAGCTTTATTCAGTCTGTGTTGCTTGCTCCACCTCCTGTAAGGTCTTACAATGTTGATATTCCTCAAAGCTGGATCCTGCGGATCTTCCTTTCTTCCCATTGTGCACTTTCTCCCAAGAATCTACCTCGGTGAATTCGGTTACCAGTTTTTTCAAAGAAGACTTCCCGAATCGCCTATGAACTATAGGAGAGCCTCAGAGCTCCTGAATCCTATAAAAACTTCCCACTGGATATATCTTCTTGGATATCTAAAACCCTTTTGATTTTACTTACTAAATATCTCCCAGATCCATCTATTTCTATCTCTGCCACCATGACTCTTCTTCAAGTTATTATCCTCTTTGGTCTATTTTATGCAATAGTCTCTTTAATAGATTTCTGCTTCTGCATGTTTTTTTCTCTCCAAACTGTTCCACACACTGCAAGTGGAATGATCTTTTAAAAGTATGTGGGGGAATTCCCTGGTGGTCCAGTGGTTAAGACTCTGTGCTTCCAATGCAGGGGGCCTGGGTTTGGTCCCTGGTTAGGGAACTAGATCCCACATGCATGCTGCAACTAAGAGTTAGCATGCCGCAAATAAAGAATCTGCATGCTGCTACTAAAGATCCCACATGCCGCAACAAAGATACTGCACACAGCAACGAAGATCCCACATGCCGCAACTAAGACCCAGCGCAGCCAAATAAATAAATATTAAAAAAAATATATATATAAAAAATATGTGGGTGGAACACTTTGTGGCATATGAATCCTGAAACACTCCCGTTACAAATGGATATGCTGGATAGAATTGAACACATCTTCACTTAAATGCGTTGTCGAGTTAGCTAGAAAATAAAAGAACTCTCCAGAGACCAAAAACAAAGTGTGCTTTGGGACTGAGGCTATCTTGTGCGTTGTCAGTCAGGCTTTGTAACCTGGAGACCTGGTTGACAGGAGACAATACCTGGGACAGTGCGGGGGTGGGGAGCTGTGGGGAGAGGGGGAGGAGAGTCTGCTAAATCAGATGCCTTTCGACCACAGATTCAGGAGGGTGGAGGTCCATCAGTATCCTCATGGAAGTGAGGTGGGAATCCCTTCCAGAGCTTTGTGCCCCTTGTAAGAGGGGACATACATAGGGACAGCGCTCTGATCCCAGCAACCACTCCTCCTCCCCTGGGAGGCTTATGGAGAGCAGGTTTGTAATGCCTTAGAGTCTTTTTACTCTGGGGTTCTGGAGATGGGTGGGTCAGCTTCTCCCTCCTCCTCAGCCTCTCCTTTGACAACTGATCTAGTTAAGTTAAACCGTTCACAGATCTCAAAGTCCATCTGACACTTTGGCAGTTAAAACGTTCAAATCCGAGCCAGACAACGAGACCTGAGAAATTTCTGTCTGCACATCTGGGTGTAGGGGCAAGTGCACCTGGTGCCCTTCAGGAAGACAAGGGTCCCTCCTGAGTCTGTAGCAATCACAAGGACTTCTTTCATTGAAATGGGACAGTTTCCCCCACAGCTGCTTCCTGAAACAGCAAAAGGAGTTGAGCACAGTCTCTCTGGGTGGTCAGGCCATCACTGTGGGGCGGGTCAGGAAGCCAGGACTCAGGGAGAGATCTTCCTCTCAGCGTGGGCTAGGGCAGGGCAGGATGAGGGGTTTGCTGGCAACTCTGCACCTTCCCCCATGCCAGCTCTTTGTGAATGCCCCCTGCTTCATCTTGCTTGGGCAGATTTTTGCAACTTCTCTCAGGCTCTGGGATGTAATTTGCTAAATGCTATTCACATCGTCATTTCACATAGCTTCTAATTAAAGTATGACAGGACCAACCAACCAATCAACCAAGATCCTAACATGGAGACCCAACAGATAAAGGAGCCTAGAACCCCTCTGCTCCCCCGTTTTATAAATTTATTTATTTATTTTTGGCTGCATTTGGTCTTTGTTGCTGTGCGCGGCCTTTCTCTGGTTGCGGTGAGCAGGGGTTAGTCTTCGTTGCGGTGCACGGGCTTCTCATTGCGGTGGCTTCTCGTTGCGGAGCACGGGCTCTAGGCGCGCGGGCTCTAGAGCGCAGGCTCAGTAGTTGTGGCGCACGGGCTTAGTTGCTCCGCGGCATGTGGGATCTTCCCGGACCAGGGCTCAAACCTGTGTCCCCTGCCTTGGCAGGCGGATTCTTAACCACTGCGCTACCAGGGAAGCCCTGGTCCCTTTTTTTAACATAGTCTCTTTAGACCCCAGAGTTTGTGGAGATAGAAGTGAAACCAAGCAACTCAGATTGGGACTTGAACCCACGTGCTGGGACTCGAACCTGGCCAAAACCTAGATTGGGACTTGAACCCATGGACTTTTTTTTTTTTAATTAATTTTTATTTATTTTATTTTTGGCTGCATTGGGTCTTCATTGCTGTGCGTGGGCTTTCTCTAGTTGCGGTGAGCAGGGGCTACTTTTCATTGCGGTGCGCAGGCTTCTCATTGCAGTGGCTTCTCTTGTGGTGGAGCACGGGCTCTAGGCGGGCGGGCTTCAGTAGTTGTGGTGCACGGGCTTAGTTGCTCCACAGCTTGTGGGATCTTCCCGGACCAGGGCTCGAACCCGTGTCCCCTGCATTGGCAGGCGGATTCTTAACCACTGTGCCACCAGATAAGTCCCAGTTGCATTGTAGTTTTAATTTGTATTTTCCTGATTACTAATAAGGTTGGGTGCCTTTCATATGTTTATTGGCCATCTGGATATCTTATTTTGTGAATTTCCTGTTCAAGTCTGTCAGTGTTTCTTTCGGGGTGTCTTATTTTTTTTCTTATTGATTGACAGGCATTATCTATAAATTCTGCATGTGAGCCCTTTGTTGGCATATGTGCTGTAAGTATCTTCCTCCACTGGGTGGCTTGCCTTTTCACTCTCTTAAAGATGTCTTTTGATGAGAAGTCCTTCTTGTAATCCAATTTATCAAATCATTTTTCCTTTAAGACAGTAATTCTCAACTGAGGGTGAATTTCAGATAAAATACAGGACCCCTAGTTAAATCTGAATATCAGATAAACAATGAAAACATTTAATTATTTCCCAGGAAATTTTTGGGACACACACTATTTTTGTTGTTGTTGTTGTTGAATCTGAGATTCAATTTTAACTGTGTGTTCTGTCCCCCCCTCACCAAACATGGCAACATTTCCCCCCAGGGAACATTTGGCAATGTTCTGGAGACATTTTTCATCGTCATAACCGGGGCAGTGGTGGTGGTGCTACTGGCATCAGTGGGTAGAGGCCAGGGATGCTTTTAAACATCCTACAATGCATGGGACATTCCCCCACAACAAAAATTTATCCTGTTCAAAATATCAGTAGTGCAAGGTTGAGAAACTTGTTTTAAGGTTAGTGATTTTTGTGTGCCTTGAAGAAATCGTTCTAAACCCCAAGGTGATAAAGATACTTCTGTTATATTGTCTAGAAGTTTTATTATTTTATTTTTAATGTGTGGGACACCTGGAACTGATGTTTGTGTGTGTGTGAGATAGGGGTCAAATTTCATTTTTCCCCATGGATATTCACTTGACCCAGCAATATGCACTGAAATGAGTGTCCTTTCCCACTGCCCTGTACTTCCTCCTTTGCCATAAACCAAGTGTCCATGGATGAATGTGTCTTTTTCTGGACTCCGTTCTGTTTCATTGCTCTAATTGATTGTCTTTGCATCAACATCACATTGTACTAATTATAGTAGATTTAATAAATCTTGATTTCGGGGGGTATCTTAGTTTGGGTTTCCCCAGAAACAGACCCTGATAACAAAGACTTGAGTGCAAGTAATTTATTTGTGATGTGATTCCTGGAAGGGGTGTGGCTTTAGGACTGTCAACCAAAGACGTGAGAGACGGAACAGGCCAAAGGACTCAATGGAAGGTTCTCTCAGGGATTGGGTGCAGACAGGAAAAAGGCCCTATTCTCCGCTCACCTCTTCAGATCCACCCTTCTCCCTGCTCTGTTACCCACCTTTTGCTTCATTTGTATCATTTTTTTTTTAGATTCCACATATAAGCTGTATCATATGATATTTGTCTTTCTCTGTCTGACTTACTTCACTTAGTATGATAATCTCTAGATCCATCCATGTTGCTGCAAATGGCATTATTTCATTCTTTTTAATGGCTGAGTAATATTCCATTGTATATAAGCACCACATCTTCTTTATCCATTCCTCTGTCGATGGACATTGCTTCCATGTCTTGGCTATTGTAAACACCACTGCAATGAACATTGGGGTGCATGTATCCTTTTGAACCATGTTTGCAAAAAGCAGATTTTAGTTTGAGAACTTTCTAATCTGAATGGTCAGAAAGTGGAGTAGCCACCTTGCTTGGTGATCGTCAGATGATGATGAGGTAGGAGGGTTTAAGCATTTGGTTAGAGTGGCGGGTGGGTAAGTTAAGTTCCTTTGAGTGAATTTTCTAGTTCCTGAGAAGATCAGTGACAGAGAGAATAGAACCTTGGTTAAGGATCAGAAACTTTGTATGACTGTAGAAGTCCTTTTACCTTTCTGGGTTCTGATTACACAATTAGGGCTTTGGATTAGGTGATAGCAATGATAGCTAACTTATATTGAGCTCTTCTGTGTTTTAAGCAGAATATTGGTTCATTTAATGCTAACAACAGCTGTATGAGATGGGAACTATAATTACCTGTATTTCAGACATGAAGAAACCGAGGCATAAAGACATTAAGTATTTTTTTTTTTTAACATCTTTATTGAAGTATAATTGCCTTACAATGGTGTGTTAGCTTCTGCTTTATAACAAAGTGAATCAGTTATACATATACAATATGTTCCCATTTCTCTTCCCTCTTGCATCTCCCTCCCTCCCACCCTCCCCGTCCCACCCCTCTAGGTGGTCACAAAGCACTGAGCTGATCTCCCTGTGCTATGCGGCTGCTTCCCACTAGTTATCTATTTTATATTTGGTAGTGTATATATGTCCATGACACTCTCTTACCCTGTCACATCTCACCCCACCCCCTCCCCATATCCTCAAGTCCATTCTCTAGTAGGTCTGTGTCTTTATTCCCGTCTTGCCACTAGGTTCTTCATGGCCTTTTTTTTTTTCCCTTAGATTCCGTATATATGTGTTAGCATACTGTATTTGTTTTTCTCTTTCTGACTTACTTCACTCTGTATGACAGACTCTAACTCCATCCACCTCATTACAAATACCTCCATTTCATTTCTTTTTATGGCTGAGTAATATTCCATTGTATATATGTGCCACATCTTCTTTATCCATTCGTCTGTCGATGGACATTTAGGTTGCTTCCATGTCCTGGCTATTGTAAATAGAGCTGCAATGAACATTTTGGTACATGACTCTTTTTGACCTATGGTTTTCTCAGGGTATATGCCCAGTAGTGGGATTGCTGGGTCGTATGGTAGTTCTATTTGTAGTTTTTTAAGGAACCTCCATACTGTTCTCCATAGTGGCTGTATCAATTTACATTCCCACCAACAGTGCAAGAGTGTTCCCTTTCCTCCACACACTCTCCAGCATTTATTGTTTCTAGATTTTTTGATGATGGCCATTCTGACTGGTGTGAGATGATATCTCATTGTAGTTTTGATTTGCATTTCTCTAATGATTAATGATGTTGAACATTCTTTCATGTGTCTGTAGGCCATCTGTATATCTTCTTTGGAGAAATATCTATTTAGGTCTTCTGCCCATTTTTGGATTGGGTTGTTCGTTTTTTTGTTATTGAGCTGCATGAGCTGCTTGTAAATCTTGGAGATTAATCCTTTGTCAGTTGCTTCATTTGCAAATATTTTCTCCCATTCTGATGGTTGTCTTTTGGTCTTGTTTATGGTTTCCTTTGCTGTGCAAAAGCTTTGAAGTTTCATTAGGTCCCATTTGTTTATTTGTGTTCTTATTTCCATTTCTCTGGGAGCTGGGTCAAAAAGAATCTTGCTGTGATGTATGTCATAGAGTGTTCTGCCTATGTTTTCCTCTAAGAGTTTGATAGTGTCTGTCCTTACACTTAGGTCTTTAATCCATTTTGAGTTTATTTTTGTGCATGGTGTCAGGGAGTGTTCTAATTTCATACTTTTACATGTACCTGTCCAATTTTCCCAGCACCACTTATTGAAGAGGCTGTCTTTTCTCCACTGTATATGCTTGCCTCCTTTATCAAAAATAAGGTGACCATATGTGTGTGGGTTTATCTCTGGGCTTTCTATCCTGTTCCATTGATCTATATTTCTGTTTTTGTGCCAGTACCAAACTGTCTTGATTACTGAAGCTTTGTAATATAGTCTGAAGTCAGGGAGCCTGATTCCCCCAGCTCCATTTTTCGTTCTCAAGATTGCTTTGGCTATTCGGGGTCTTTTGTGTTTCCATACAAATTGTGAAATTTTTTGTTCTAGTTCTGTGAAAAATGCCAGTGGTAGTTTGATAGGGATTGCATTGAATCTGTAGATTGCTTTGGGTAGTAGAGTCATTTTCACAATGTTGATTCTTCCAATCCAGGAACATGGTATATCTCTCCATCTATTTGTATCATCTTTAATTTCTTTCATCAGTGTCTTATAATTTTCTGCATACAGGTCTTTTGTCTCCTTAGGTAGGTTTATTCCTAGATATTTTATTCTTTTTGTTGCAATGGTAAATGGGAGTGTTTTCTTAATTTCACTTTCAGATTTTTCGTCATTAGTGTATAGAAATGCAAGAGATTTCTGTGCATTAATTTTGTATCCTGCTACTTTACCAAATTCATTGATTAGCTCTAGGAGTTTTCTGGTAGCATCTTTAGGATTCTCTGTGTATAGTATCATGTCATCTGCAAATAGTGACAGCTTTACTTCTTCTTTTCCGATTTGCATTCCTTTTATTTCTTTGTCTTCTCTGATTGCTGTGGCTAACACTTCCAAAACTATGTTGAATAATAGTGGTGAGAGTGGGCAACCTTGTCTTGTTCCTGATCTTAGTGGAAATGGTTTCAGTTTTTCACCATTGAGGACAATGTTGGCTGTGGGTTTGTCATATATGGCCTTTATTATGTTGAGGAAAGTTCCCTCTATGCCTACTTTCTGCAGGGCTTTTATCATAAATGGGTGTTGAATTTTGTCGAAAGCTTTCTCTGCATCTATTGAGATGATCATATGGTTTTTCTCCTTCAGTTTGTTAATATGATGTATCACATTGATTGATTTGCGTATATTGAAGAATCCTTGCATTCCTGGGATAAACCCCACTTGATCATGGTGTATGATCCTTTTAATGTGCTGTTGGATTCTGTTTGCTAGTATTTTGTTGAGGATTTTTGCATCTATGTTCATCAGTGATATTGGCCTGTAGTTTTCTTTCTTTGTGACATCTTTGTCTGGTTTTGGTATCAGGGTGATGGTGGCCTCGTAGAATGAGTTTGGGAGTGTTCCTCCCTCTGCAATATTTTGGAAGAGTTTGAGAAGGATAGGTGTTAGCTCTTCTCTAAATGTTTGATAGAATTCACCTGTGAAGCCATCTGGTCCTGGGCTTTTGTTTGTTGGAAGGTTTTTAATCACAGTTTCAATTTCAGTGCTTGTGATTGGTCTGTTCATATTTTCTATTTCTTCCTGGTTCAGTCTCGGCAGTTTGTGCATTTCTAAGAATCTGTCCATTTCTTGCAGGTTGTCCATTTTATTGGCATAGAGTTGCTTGTAGTAATCTCTCATGATCTTTTGTATTTCTGCAGTGTCAGTGGTTACTTCTCCTTTTTCATTTCTAATTCTATTGATTTGAGTCTTTTCCCTTTTTCTCTTGATGAGTCTGGCTAATGGTTTATCAATTTTGTTTATCTTCTCAAAGAACCAGCTTTTAGTTTCATTGATTTTTGCTATTGTTTCCTTCATTTCTTTTTCATTTATTTCTGACCTGATCTTTATAATTTCTTTCCTTTTGCTGGCTTTGGGGTTTTTTTGTTCTTCTTTCTCTAATTGCTTTAGGTGCAAGGTTAGGTTGTTTATTCGAGATGTTTCCTGTTTCTTGAGGTAGGCTTGTATTGCTATAAACTTCCCTCTTAGCACTGCTTTTGCTGCGTCCCATAGGTTTTGGGTCGTCGTATCTCCATTGTCATTTGTTTCTAGGTATTTTTTGATTTCTCCTTTGATTTCTTCAGTGATCACTTCGTTATTAAGTAATGTATTGTGTAGCCTCCATGTGTTTGTATTTTTTACAGATCTTTTCCTGTAATTGATATCTAGTCTCATAGCGTTGTGGTCGGAAAAGATACTTGATACGATTTCAATTTTCTTAAATTTACCAAGGCTTGATTTGTGACCCAAGATATGATCTATCCTGGAGAATGTTCCATGAGCACTTGAGAAAAATGTGTATTCTGTTGTTTTTGGGTGGAATGTCCTATAAATATCAATTAAGTCCATCTTGTTTAATGTATCATTTAAAGCTTGTGTTTCCTTATTTATTTTCATTTTGGATGATCTGTCCATTGGTGAAAGTGGGGTGTTAAAGTCCCCTACTATGATTGTGTTGCTGTCGATTTCCCCTTTTATGGCTGTTAGTATTTGCCTTATGTATTGAGGTGCTCCTATGTTGGGTGCATAAATATTTACAATTGTTATACCTTCCTCTTGGATCGATCCCTTGATCATTATATAGTGTCCTTCTTTGTCTCTTGTAATAGTCTTTATTTTAAAGTCTATTTTGTCTGATATGAGAATTGCTACTCCAGCTTTCTTTTGATTTCCATTTGCATGGAATATCTTTTTCCATTCCCTCACTTTCAGTCTATATGTGTCTCTAGGTCTGAAGTGGGTCTCTTGTAGACAGCATATATATGGGTCTTGTTTTTGTATCCATTCAGCCAGCCTGTGTCTTTTGGTGGGAGCATTTAGTCCATTTACATTCAAGGTAATTATCGATATGTATGTTCCTATTCCCATTTTCTTAAATGTTTTGGGTTTGTTATTGTAGGTGTTTTCCTTCTCTTGTTTTTCTTGCCTGGAGAAGTTCCTTTAGCATTTGTTGTAAAGCTGGTTTGGTGGTGCTGAACTCTCTCAGCTTTTGCTTGTCTGTAAAGGTTTTAATTTCTCCATCGAATCTGAATGAGATCCTTGCTGGGTAGTGTAATCTTGGTTGTAGGTTTTTCTCCTTCATCTCTTTAAGTATATCCTGCCACTCCCTTCTGGCTTGCAGAGTTTCTGCTGAAAGATCAGATGTTAACCTTATGGGGATTCCCTTGTGTGTTATTTGTTTTTTTTCCCTTGCTGCCTTTAATATGTTTTCCTTATATTTAATTTTTGACAGTTTGATTAATATGTGTCTTGGTGTGTTTCTCCTTGGGTTTATCCTGTATGGGACTCTCTGTGCCTCCAGGAATTGATTAACTATTTCCTTTCCCATATTAGGGAAGTTTTCAACTATAATCACTTCAAATATTTTCTCAGTCCCTTTCTTTTTCTCTTCTTCTTCTGGGACCCCTATAATTCGAATGTTGGTGCGTTTAATGTTGTCCCAGAGGTCTCTGAGACTGTCCTCAGTTCTTTTCATTCTTTTTTCTTTATCCTGCTCTGTAGTAGTTATTTCCACCATTTTATCTTCCAGGTCACTTATCCTTTCTTCTGCCTCAGTTATTCTGCTATTGATCCCATCTAGAGTATTTTTAATTTCATTTATTGTGTTTTTCATCATTGCTTGGTTCCTCTTTAGTTCTTCTACGTCCTTGTTAAATGTTTCTTGCATTTTGTCTATTCTATTTCCAAGATTTTGGATCATCCTTACTATCATTATTCTGAATTCTTTTTCAGGTAGACTACCTATTTCCTCTTCATTTGTTAAGTCTGGTGTGTTCTGACCCTGCTCCTTCATCTGCTGTGTGTTTTTCTGTCGTCTCATTTTGCTTATCTTACTGTGTTTGGGGTCTCCTTTTCACAGGCTGCAGGTTTGTAGTTCCCGTTGTTTTTGGTATCTGTCCCCAGTGGCTAAGGTTGGTTCAGTGGGTTGTGTAGGCTTCCTGGTGGAGGGAACTAGTGCCTGAGCTCTGGTGGATGAGGTTGGATCTTGTCTTTCTGGTGGGCACGTCCACGTCTGGCGGTGTATTTTGGGGTGTCTGTGGCCTTATTATGATTTTAGGCAGCCTCTCTGCTAATGGATGGGGCTGTGTTCCTGTCTTGCTAGTTGTTTGGCATAGGGTGTCCAGCACTGTAGCTTGCTGGTCGTTGAGTGAAGCTGGGTCTTGATGTTGAGATGGAGATCTCTGAGAGATTTTTGCCGTTTGGTATTACGTGGAGCTGGGAGGTCTCTTGTGGACCAGTGTCCTGAAGTTGGCTCTCCCACCTCAGAGGCACGGCCCTGATGCCTGGCTGGAGCACCAAGAGCCTTTCGTCCACACGGCTCAGAGTAAAAGGGAGAAAAAATAGAAAGAAAGAAAGAAAGAGGCTATAATATAGTGAAGTAAAATAAAGCTATTGTAAAGCAAAGCTATACAGACAGAATCTCACCCAGAAGCATATACATATACACTCACAAATAAAAGGAAAAGGGGAAAAATTAATATATCCTGCTCCCAAAGTCCACCTCCTGAATTTGGGATGATTCGTTGTCTATTCAGGTATTCAACAGATGCAGGCACATCAAGTTGTTTGTGGAGTTTTAATCCGCTGCTTCTGAGGCTGCTGGGAGAGATTTCCCCTTATCTTCCCTGTTCGCACAGCTCCTGGGGTTCAGCTTTGGATTTGGACCCGCCTCTGCGTGTAGGTCGCCTGAGGGCGTCTATTCCCCGCCGAGACAGGACGGGGTTAAAGGCGCAGCTGCTTCGGGGGCTCTGGCTCACTCAGGCCGCGGGGAGGGAGGTGTACAGAGGAGGCGGGGTGAGCCTGCGGCGGCCGAGGCCGGCGTGGCGTTGCACCAGCCTGAGGCGGGCAGTGCGTTCTCCCGGGGAACTTGTCCCCGGATCACGGGACCCTGGCAGTGGCGGGCTGCACAGGCTCCCGGGAGGGGCGGTGTGGAGAGTGACCTGTGCTCACACACAGGCTTTTTGGAGGCGGCAGCAGCAGCCCCAGCGTCTCACGCCCGTCTCTGGGGTCCGTGCTGATCGCCGCAGCTCGCGCCTTTCTCTGGAGTTCGTTTAGGCGGTGCTCTGAATCCCCTCTCCTTGCGCGCAGCGAAACAAAGAGGCAAGAAAAAGTCTCTTGCCTCTTCGGCAGCTGCAGACTTTTTCCCGGTCTCCCTCCCTGCCAGCTGTGGTGCGCTAACCCCCTCAGGCTGTGTTCACGCCGCCAGCCCCAGTCCCCTCCCTGCGATCTGACCGAAGCCCGAGCCTCAGCTCCCAGCCCCGCCCGCCCCGGCGGGCGAGCAGACAAGCCTCTCGGGCTGGTGAGTGCTGCTCGGCGCCGAGCCTCTGTGCGGGAGTCTCTCCGTTTTTTCCTCTGCGCCCCTGTTGCTGTGGGGTCTGCGCTGATCGCCGCGACTCGCGCCCTTCTCTGGAGTTCGTTTAGGCGGAGCTCTGAACCCCCTCTCCTTGCGCGCCGCGAAACAAAGAGGCAAGAAAAAGTCTCTTGCCTCTTCGGCAGCTGCAGACTTTTTCCCGGTCTCCCTCCCAGCCAGCTGTTGTGCGCTAATCCCTTCAGGCTGTGTTCACACCGCCAGCCTCAGTCCTCTCCCTGCGATCCGACCGAAGCCGAGCCTCAGCTCCCAGCCCCGCCTGCCCCGGCGGGTGAGCAGACAAGCCTCTCGGGCTGGAGAGTGCTGGTCGGCACCGCTCCTCCGTGCGGGAACCTCTCCGCTTTGCCCTCCGCACCCCTGTGGCTGCGCTCTCCTCCGTGGCTCCGAAGCTTCCCCCCTCTGCCACCCGCAGTCTCTGCCTGCGAAGGGGCTTCCTAGTGCGTGGAAATCTTTCCTCCTTCACAGCTCCCTCCCACTGGTGCAGGTGCCGTCCCTATTCTTTTGTCTCTGTTATTTCTTTTTTCTTTTGCCCTACCCAAGTACGGGGGGAGTTTCTTGCCTTTTTGGAGGTCGGACGTTTTCTGCCAGCGTTCAGTGGGTGTTTTGTAGGAGCAGTTCCACGTGTAGATGTATTTCTACTGTATCTGTGGGAAGGAAGGTGATCTCCGCGTCTTACTCTTCCGCCATCTTCTCTCCCCCGACATTAAGTATTTTGCCTATGGTCGGCACATAGCTACTAAGTGGTAGAGCTGGGATTTGAACCTAGGCAGTCAGTTCCAGAGCTGGCATGCTTAACCACTAAACCATACAACTTTTCAGCGATAAGTCTTAGTGTTCCAGCTCTAATCATACTGTGATTTTGGGGTTAAATGAAATAATATTTGTGAACTTTGCATTATTCTATACAAATGACACAACTTCACATCTTGTATTTTTTTCAAAATGAGATTATTACATAAATCAGGCAAAGCCTCATAGACTGTGAGCTCTGATAGGGCAGGCACTGAACCTGTCTTATTTACTCTCGTCTCCCTGTGCCTGGGACACTGTAGGTGCACAGCACGATTTGTTTATGGATTGAGGGCAGGGCCATGGCAGAGAGGCACATTTTTGCTCAAAAGGTGGCCAGCTGGGCGAGTCCTAGCCCCAAGTCCAGGGCAGGCTGAAGGAAGCCGAGGCTGCCTAGTGACGGGACTTCCAGTGGGCTCTGAGTCCAGCGGGAGGCTGGGCTGGATGTGAAGGGTTGGGCTGCTTTTGAGAAGAGGCCCTGTCTAAATCAGGGGTCTGATCCCCTCTCAGCCAGGGTAGGCGACATTGCCCTACTAGTGCCCTACTGCCTCTCTCCTCTGTGCCTCCCCACAAGTGCTGGGCATTGTTGAGGTCACACAGACTTGGGCTTGCAGAGAGAGTGCAATGCTTCCCTTGGGACCTGGGCTGGATTCTAATGCACCTAGAGACCTTGAGGACTGCCTGCCCAGCCCTGCCTGGCACTGAGGCTGCTCTTCCTTGGCTTAGGGCTGACATTTTTTTTTTTGTCATGGATAGAGAAACTTTATTCAATATTTTATAACAACCACAATAACAGCAATCAGTAATAATAACAGTAACAACCACAATAATGACGACTAACAACATTGATGATGCTCGATATGATGATGATAATCATAATAATATATTATAATTTGATATTATAATATCAATACTTATAGGCAGATAGGCCAATCGCACATTCCTCTGTGAGTGAATGACCAAGTGCCCTTATTGAGACTCATGGGTTGGTTTGGCGTCCGAATCATAGTTTTTCACCTTGAATTGGGTTCTGTGAAGACAAAGGCCAAGCAGCAGAAGGAAAAAAGCAGGAGGAAAGGAAAGGCACTGTAAGTTGAGTGTTGAGCAAGGCGGGGACTCCTGGGACGACATAGGAGGTGAAGCCTGGCAGGGAGAGGAGACCAGGTCAAACAAAGCCTGCCTGCTTGCACCTCCCCATCCTCTGCCCTGAGCTTGGACATCTGGCTCTCCAAGCCAGGTGGTGCTGGCCTCCCTGGAAGAAGGTGGGACAACCCCCCGCCCCTCCCAGGTTGACTTTATGCCTCCCAGGTTGGAAGGCATAAAGTAGCCTTCCAGCCGCTCTTGGTTTGCAGCTCTGTGCAAAGACCATTGGCTGCTGACAGCACCGCCTACAGCAATCATTACCTGCATCTCTGCTGGTGATGCACAGAAATGTCTTCCCACCAGATCTAAAATGAGAACCAGTTAACCTTGCAGTGCCTGGAATGCCTGTCTTCTATCACCACCCACCCAACATACAAGCTCTTTGGTTGTCTCCCACGCTGTCTTGCCTGCTGCTCAGTGGTGCCATCTGGCGGACATGTACCCCTTCCCAGCCCTCTGCGTTTGGAATGCTCTATTCCCCAGTAAATCAGCTACTCGACACCTGTCTTTTGCTGTGCTTTATTATTATCAAATATGCACGCAGATAGTTAAATCTGCACGCAGATAGTTAACGTTCTGCAAGAACGTTATGAAAATACTAGCCCCATTCCCCACTTTTGATTTTTCCCCACACCAAAGGCTGTCATCCTGGGATCTCTCTTCACTTCTTGGTTTATTCTCTTGTGTTGGTGGAGCACATCCTCCAGTGCTGAGAAAGGGGGCTGGGAAGTAAACTATTTGAAAATGTTTTAATTTTATGCTGATGCAAACTTCTGTCATTCAGGTGTTGAATTTCCTAGACTGGTGCTCCAATTTTCTTTTTATTTCTCTAGTTTTTTTTCAGTCTTTTTTTTGCTCTAATATCTGGGAGATTTCCTTAGGTTTATCCACCAATTCTCTATATCAGGCTGGATGGCGAGGGCGCCAAGGTAACCAGGGGAATGATGGGAGGCAGAGAGGGAGGGAGACAGCTCCCATTGCCTTAGGTGAAGGCTCAGCTCTGGGTGGAGGTAAACTGTTTAGCCTCCTCACTTCTTTTTTAAAAATTTAATTAATTAATTAATTTTTTGGCTGCGCCTCGCGGCATGTGGATCTTAGTTCCCTGATCAGGCGTTGAACCTGTGCCCCCTGCAGTGGAAGCGTGGAGTCTTAACCACTGGACCACCAGGGAAATCCCTAGCCTCCTCACTTCTGTCCCTGCCTTTTTGGTAGAACCCAGGGAAGCTGTCTGCTTTGGACTGTAATTGTGTAGTGTTTGTGCTGGGCAGGTCCTAGGCTGTTCTTTTCCACGGCATGGGGAAATCCTCTTATATTTGGGCTAATTCTCCTGCAGATGTTGTAAAGTTTTCCTTCCTCTTATCAGACCCCAGCATCTGACAGCTGGAGCCGTGACTTTCTCTGCGTCTCCTAATCAAATCGGCACTGATGGTTGATCTTGTCTTTTCTGGGTGAGCTGGTTGAAGAGATCAGTGTGGCATCAACAGCTTTTTCCACACTCTGTGTCCAAGAAGAGCTTCTTATTTTCTGGGCTCATGGCCCGGGGCAGACCCAGACACTGCCTTCAGGGCATCCTTAAAGTTCTCCCATAGCTGGTCCCTCCCAGCACAGCCTCTGGACAATCCTGAGGAAGTCTACCCTCCCCCATCTTCTTTCCTGGACATCATGGCACTGTGTCCTGTGGTTTCCTTGCTCCCTGGGGACTGTGCTGTGTATGGGAGTAACAGGGATAAGATCATTCGCTGAGCATCTAAGCAGTTTCAGAAAGCACTTTTGTTTCTCTGCATTTTTCATTTTTTTGGTCATTTGTAAAAAATATAGAAATAATTTTAAAGAGAATGGATAAGCCATTTATTTAATTATAATTCTGACACAATTATCTCCATTTCTGAAGAATTCTGTCCAGTTTTCTCCCAAAACGTACAGTATTCCACACTGTTGCAGTCAAAGTGAATGTACATTTTTGAATATTCTGCTTTCTTCAATTCGCATTGTATTGCATTTCTAACTAGATTTGGAGTTAGGACTCCCAAGCTCTGAGGCAGGAGCAAGCGGGAGATGTTGGCAGTCCCTCAATGTGGGGAGCCTAGGTGTGGGAGGCTATGGAGGCAGGAGAGTTACTTCAGAAGGAGGAGCCAGGCAGGAAGGCCTGTCCTCCTGTCTCCTATAAATTAGAGTGAAGTCTGTTTGATGATCCCAGAACTGTGGCCCGGCATTCACCGTAGGCTCTAGTCAGGTATCCTGGGACTGGAGGGCTTCTGGGCTGATTTCCCAGTCCTGGTTCCAGCGGTAGGTGGTGATAAGCATCAAGTATGTGGCAAAGAATGTTAAGAAAAGCTTTTGTTGGGAGGCTTGGCTTAATTTCAAAAATTCTGTCTAGAATTCTCTAGAAATTTGGGGTCACTCTGGTGTTAGTGACAGGCTGGATTTCAGGTGCACTCAGAGTTGGCTCTAGGGCCAGGTTTGGCTGAAGCCTAAGCATCCCTTTCCTGGGCTGGAGATATCCTACCCTGTACTGGCCTCTCATTCATTGGCCTGATACCTTTCATTTACTGTGGATGACTTAATTAGACCTGAGATTCCGGAGACCTGCAGGCCCATGATGCTTCCCACTTTGTCCTAAGGCCCTGGGCTCAGGAGAGCTCTCTGGGTTTTTGTCACAAACATGATTTTGGTGTAGATAAGAGGGTACAAGGGATAGAGACTGCCAGAAGCCATGGGACTGAGGATCACCTTTAGGGCCACTTCTGATGAATCGATATTGGCTTATCTGTGACCTGGCCTGGTTTGGGTAGGTGTGGGGATGGTGGAAGAGATGGAAGGAAAGGAGAAGGTGGACGAAAAGTTAGAAAAGGAGAAGGAGAAAGAGAGAGGGCACTCATTTCCATAAAGCATGGCTCTTTTAGTTACTGCAGCTTTCACTGGAGTTACATGGAGTGAGTAAAGTTAAAAGCCACGTTGCTGTGAGTCCGAATTTTTAGGAAGAAAATGCTTTCACCAAGGGAGGTGGTAAAGGCTCCATGAACTGGCAGTTGTGACCATCACCTGGCCATTTTGGGCTCCTCATATCAGTGGACCAGCAGGCAAAGAAAGGAGGTACTATACTGGCTGGAGTAATTGACCGTGATGCCTATGAGAAGCTAGGGTTGTTGCTGTACAAAGGGCGAAGGGAAGAGCATGACTTGAACCCAGGGGATTCGCTGGGGACATCCCTTGTACTTTAGTGCTCAGTGATCATTACAAATGGGCAACAGCAACTAGTCAAACCTGTCAAATATAAGGCAACTAAAGACTCAGCCCCCTCAGGGTTAGAGATCTGGGTAACCCCAGCAGACATATAACCCAGGCCAACTCAAGTGTTGGCCAAAGGGGAGGGAAATCTAGAATGGGTGGTAGAGGGGTGAGATGAGAAATATCAATTAAGACCCGGGAACAGCTGTAGCACAGGACCCTGTAGCTTGATTTGCCAACCATCTTTAGGTCTTTTTAGGAGACTGTGATTGGCTATTAAACTGAAGGTTTGAACTGGTACCTTCCCTCTCAGGAAAGAAGGGTGGGCATCTTGTTCTCAGGCAAGATCCAGATACTGTAAGAAGGTGCAAGTGGATTTGGGTGGCATAGGGAAGGCTTCGTCAGGACCATTTTATCCACTACCTCTGATCAGCTCAATCAGCTATACTTCCCAGCTCACACCATTCCCATGGGTATAAATCCCTGGCCACCACTACCTTTGCTAAAGACAAAAGAACGTCCATGCAAGGCACTAATTGACAAGGAGAGACCACCATGCCTGTGCACTGACCCAAGGGCTCCCATGAAGGCTTAGCTTCTTTAGCCACATCCTGGATATGGGCTGAGTGATGCGATCTGGAAGTGCAAGGGTATTTACCCCCCACAGAGCAAACCTTGACCAACGGGAGAATGAATGGGTGTATGTGCTTATGCACAGGTAGGTCCATGTATGGTACTGAGTCAGCAATAGTTAGAATACCAGGGATTTGGAGCCAGCATATAAAGGAAATAAAGATAGTTATTAATCCTAGCCTCTAGAATAACCACCATAATTATTTTGATGTTAATTTCTTCTAGTTGTCTTTCTATGCATACATACAATATATAATTACAAAAATTGAGATTCTACTACAGGGAGATATTTATGTTGCTTTTAAAAAGCATTCTATTACATTGCATTTTCCTACATGATTCAATGTTTTGAAATAAATTTTTAATAACTTCAAAATATTCAATCATATGAATTTATTATTTAAACTTTGTTCCATGGCTGGGAATCTAGTTTTTCTACTACTGAAAATGCTGAGATTAAAATTTTTATTCATAAACTTTTGTGTATATCTCTGATTCTTTATTAAAGATGAATTTCTGGGAAGAGTTCACTTAATTGAAGGGAATCACCATGCCCTCAGAAGCGAGGAGTGGTATCAGCCACAGGCTCCTGCTGTGTCTGTCCCTGTCCCGCCCTTTTTCTCTCCTCCAGCCAGTCCCTCAACTGGCAAGAGTTGGAGGCCAAGCAGGCTCTAGGCCTTCATCTTCCTGCTGGTTACGGAGCAGCCGTTTGTGGCTGTTTCGTGCAGAACTCGTGATGCTGTCCCTCCTCTTATCTGTTCCATGTTTTTGTTTTGCAGAAATGAGTGACAGATGATCTTCTCTGCCTCTCAGATCAAAGCTCCACAGATGGTAGATCTTTTCCTATCGAGGGGGACTGTGAGGAGGGCCCAACGCGGTGCCAAATGCATCTAAACTGGGGGTTCTCAGCTGAGGGTAATTCCTGCCCAGCTCCCTCACCCCTCCCCAACCACAGCCCCAGGGGACATACAGCAAAGCCTGGAGATGGTTTTGATTCATAAGTTGGTTGAGACGAGACTGTTGCTACTGACATCTAGTGGAGAGGTCAGGGATGCTCTAAACATCCTACAATTCGAAATGTTCTTAGTGATTCTGAATATCCTTAAAGATAAATCAGAGTTGGTGTTGAGTTGACGATGAAGGCAAGGAAGGATCTGGTGTAATTTCTTCTTTATGTTGGAAATACGGGTCCTGCCTCTCCAGGGAATCCCTTTCTCTTCTTTCTTTCCTATTTTTCTTCACCGTTTCCTCTCCGTCTCTGTCTCTCTCACAGACACATCACACACCCACCCCTTTCAAGGCTTATGGAATGCCTGACGCTGGGAGGAGAGAGCAGCAGAGAGAGGAGACACACGCTCAGGTCTGGAAGCGGGCATTTATTGGGAATTATTGGGAATTCTGTGATCTGGAGGAGCCTTCCTGAGGCTTAGGGATGTGGTGGGACTTGAGCAGGAACCAGAGGCAGATCCAGAGTGAGTGGCACAGAGAACCTGCTTGGATCCGGTTCCAGATTTCCCTTCAGGCTGACCCAGGTTCCAGGTTAATTCTCTTTCAGGACCTTATTGATCCAGGGCCGGTAATGGGAGATCCGGGTGAAGATGACAGGGGGCTTTGCATCCGACTGTCCATAGGAGACAATGCCCTGGGCTACCCCAGCGCAAAGAAGAGGGCCCCCTGAGTCTCCCTGTGGGACAGAGAGGGAAAGGGAGAGAGAGGGGAAAGGTGAGCCAGGGAACCACCCACTCCTCCCCATGGTCCCAACTCTGAATTGGTCAGACCTATTGGGTTAGCCAAAAAGTTCGTTCAGATTTTTCCATAGCATCTTATGGAAAAACCCGAACGAACTTTTTGGCCAACCCAATAGCATCAGTGGCGGGAACCCTGGTTCCTCATGAGGTTCTATGTCTCTGTCTGATGCTGCTTCTTGCTTTCCTTCCTGGCGCCCCATGACCCTGTGTAGCAGCCTGGGAGGGATAGTCAGAGACTGCATGGGGCCGCGGCAGGATGATCAGCACAGGGACGTTTCTAGCTCCTCAGTCCTGTGATCTCAAACTTTGTCACCGGCTGACACTCTTCTGACTCCATCTCCTTCCAGGAGATGTCCGGACCCTGAACAGTGATTGTGGAGAAGACCCTAGTCTGAGGATCACCTTAAATGCAGATTTTGTCTTCTGGGGTTTGCCCACGCACAGTGGGAGATTGTGGTCAAAAGTAGTGAAGTGTCTGCAGGCCTGGGGCTCCATGAGTCTCAGCTTCACCTCTTGCAGAGTGTTGGAGCCCGGCTCCTGAACATTTGTTCTTCCCCAGCCAGCCACCCGGCACATTCTCCCGGGTGGGATGAAGTTGAATTGGGGTGGAAGGGGGAGTGTCCCCACGGCCAGGGTCAGGTTGGCTTTCCCCTTCAGCTGTGAAGGAAACGAGGGCTGTCAGAGCTAGAAATGGGCTTGGGGGCAACTGGAGGCAATCAGGGAGGGACAGGGCAGGTTGCTTCACATTACAGCCACTTCCAAGGGGGGAGTTGAGGGGCGCTGTCCAGGGGCAGGTTGGGGAAATGTCAGGGCAATGGGACCTGAAGGAGAAGCCCTGGAGAACAGGAAGTGGAGAAGGGGAAGAAGAATTTCCACCTTCAGTAACATGATGTCATGGTGAACAATAGAGTCATTGTATTTTGGGTGAGGGAACTGTTTTACGACTTCAAGCTTCTGCCATGTGTCTTCTTTCTTTTTTATGTTATGGGCTCCAAGGGTGACCATTATAGACCTTTGTGAGGGAGAAGAAGGACAAGGTAAAACAGTGACAGTGTGATTTTCTCCTGAGATATGCCCATTCTGAGAAAAGGGGACAGAGTCTCTCCCAGGGTCAATGGTTTCTTCCCAGACCCCCTTATCTGGGCCACTTGTGGTATTGGAGGGGCTCAGGTTTTACTCAGGGAAGAGCTTTCCCAGGGAACAGAGACAATTTCCAAGACCCTTGGGACTTGCTGGGGACTGAGCGGGCCATGGAGGACCCAGGGGACAGGATTGGCATTTCCTAATCAGGGCCAGCCCTTTGGAGCCAGAGGTGTCAGAGGGAAGGGGGAAGTGCTGGTGTCTCAGGTGGGTGCTGTTCTCTGTCTCCCATGGAAAGGATGGGTTCAGGCCCCTGGGAACTGAAGGCCAGTGTTCCTGAAAAGCACGTAGAGGAAGTGGCCCAGAGAACTGGGTGGGACCCTGAAGAGTGAGTCCATATCTCATGTGCTGGGGTCGGGGAGAGGGAGCTACTTTTAGAAGAGGGGTGCTGGGATGGGGTCGCCTTTCCTTTGAGGGGAGCTGAGCTCACAGTGACTGAGTGTCAGGGGAGCTATTCAATTATGAGACCGATTTCCTTAAGCCCAAGTCTTTCCTCTCCTTGAAGAGACCCAGACCCAGGAGCTCCCCCTCAGGCCCTCCAGGGGGTGTCCCTGGTTGCCCCTCTGGCTGTTTACCTCCCATTTGGAGATAAACAGGACCCTGTTGTCTCACTTTCCTGCACAGTGAGCAGCCGTCAGGACAAAGTCCCTTCTTATCAGGAAACCACCACAAGCCACCAGCGTATCCTGGGGAGTGACAATTTCCAGGTGGGCCATGTAGGGGCGGGAGTGTGGCTTGCTCTCTGTGCCCCCGATGATGTCGCCTGGAACAGAGAACCCCAGGGCTTGAACACAGAGAATGCACAAGCTGGGTTAAAGTTGGGAGAGGCTTCTTTCGAATGCATCCTCCTCCTGTGATCTGCCCATCCTCCCTCTCTGGTGGCTCTGGTACCTGCTCTTCTTCCTCCAGGCACGGCAGCCAGCTCGGCCTCAGATGCCATGCCATCGTGTTTCACCTCGGATTTCCCCCACTCCCATTCTGCACCTGCTCGACTCTCCTCTGTCACCGTGCAGGACAAGCTCTCCAGGTTCCTGTCTCAACCGTCTTCATAGCCGGTGAGTGCTCACAGATCGGCCAAATTACAAGGCCAGAAGGTGAAGGCAACACAGGACTTTAAGCACAGTGTCACACGTTATATAAAGAGATGACACCCCCTTCATCCTGCCTGCTCTGGGCTTTCCCCCCATCAAAGTGGGGTTCCTTGTTCCTGGGAACTACCACAGGCTGCAGAGAATGGGTGGCCACAACCCCAGTGGAAACTTCACTCTGGGCTCTTGGGGAGAGATCTGGGGTTCTGTTTAAGAGTCAGCTACTTTCAGACTAAAATCTTATTTAGCCTTGATGCTGCAGCTTCCAGATGGAATGACCCCAACACTCACCAGCTTCACCTCTGGAGCAGAGGAGGAAGAGCAGCAGGGAGAGAAGAAGATGATGCATCTTCTCAGAGAGGCCGTCCAGGACAGGTGCCTCTTCTATTTTCCAGTCTTGGGTTTATAACTCCCAGCAAGTGAAGGCAGGGCAGGGCTGGTAACCACAGGAACTGCATGGTCACCTTTTCTTCTCTCATTCTGAGCTGGTTATCTTTCTAATCAGAGGTTCCCCCAGAGATGCCCTCTGTTTTGCTGGAGACAAGGTTGAGTCCTGAACTCCTGAGTCTTGGCTTCAGGGATGAGCTCTCAAGCCTGGTGCCTCATCTGTGGTGGGAGATGGAGGGATCCTGTCTTTCCCAGGTAGGGAAGCTCATTAAAGCCCCATCAGAGACATGGGTGGGGGAAAGTCTTTACACTGCACATTCAGAAAGCACATGCACTTTTACGGCCATGACCCACAGTAGGAAATACATTTTGCAAAACGACCCAATGCATATACTATATTTATGTGTGTGTACATGAACATAAACTTACACACATGTGAATGAATCAAGAGTTTCAGGAAAAAGCTATTCGGGGTCTTTTGTGTTTCTGTACAAATTGTAAAATTTTTTGTTCTAATTCTGTGAAAAATGCCATTGGTAGTTTGATAGGGATTGCGTTGAATCTGTAGATTGCTTTGGGTCTACATAGTCATTTCCACAATACTGATTCTTCCAAATCAAGAACATGGTATATCTCTCTATCTGTTTGTGTCATCTTTGATTTCTTTCATCAATATCTTACAGTTTTCTGAGTACAGGTCTTTTGTCTCCCTAGGTAGGTTTATTCTTAGGTGTTTTATTTTTTTTTTGATGTGATGGTAAATGGGATTGTTTCCTTAATTTCTCTTTTTGATCTTTTGTTGTTAGTGTATATGAATGCAAGAGATTTCTGTGTATTAATTTTGTATCCTGCAACTTTCCAGAATTCATTGGTGAGCTATAGTAGTTTTCTGGTAACATCCTTAGGATTCTCTAAGTATAGTATCATGTCATCTGCAAGCAGTGACAGTTTAACTTCTTCTTTTCCAATTTGGATTCCTTTTATTTCTTTTTCTTCTCTGATTGTCATAACTAGGACTTCCAAAACTATGTTGAACAAAAATAGTGAGGGTGGACATACTTGTCTTGTTCCTGATCTTAGAGGAAATGCTTTCAGCTTTTCACCTTTGAGTATGATGTTAGTTGTAGGTTTGTCATATATGGCCCTTATTATGATGAGGTACGTTCCTTCTATGCACACTTTCTGGAGAGTTTTTATCATAAATGGGTGTTGAATTTTGTCAAAAGCTTATTGTGCATCTATTGAGACAATCATATGGTTTTTATTCTTCAATTTGTTTATGTGGTGTATCACACTGATTGATTTGTGGATATTGTCTTCACTGGGTTTGGCATCGAAGTTTTGCTAGTCTCATAAGGGAGATGGGTAGCATCTACTCTCCAAAAGAAATTGTATACCATTCTTTGAATTTTTTTTTTTTTTTTTACATATTTCCAGTGAAGCCATGTGAGCCTGGGGCTGTACTTGCTGGAATATTTTTGAAAATGGAATCAATTTATTTAATGTTTATAGGACAATTCAAACTTCCTGAGTATGTTTCTTTCAGTTATATTTCCTAGAGATTTGTCAATTCCATGTATAACTTCAAAATTATTGGCTTCCCAGTGAACTGTAAGGTAACATAGATATGATTTATATATAAACATATATCTCCCAGATATAAACCCTTTCTTAATTCTCCCACCCTGTGGCTTTACTTTTCACTATGTCAGTAGTGTCTTGGATAGCCTCATCCACCAGAGGGCAGACAGCAGAAGCAAGAAGAACTACAATCCTGCAGTCTGTGGAAAAAAACCCACATCTACAGAAAGATAGACAAGATGAAAAGGCAGAGGGCTATGTACCAGATGAAGAAACAAGATAAAACCTCAGAAAAACAGCTAAATGAAGTGGAGATAGGCAACCTTCCAGAAAAAGAATTCAGAATAATGATAATGAAGATGATCCAGGACCTCGGAATAAGAATGGAGGCAAAGATCGAGAAGATGAAAGAAATGTTTAACAAAGACCTAGAAGAATTAAAGAACAAATAAACAGAGATGAACAATACAATAACTGAAATGAAAAATACACTAGAAGGAATCAATAGCAGAATAACTGAGGCAGAAGAACGGATAAGTGACCTGGAAGACAGAATGGTGGTATTCACTGCTGTGGAACAGAATAAAGAAAAAAGAATGAAAAGAAATGAAGACAGCCTAAGAGATCTCTAGGACAACGTTAAACGCAAAAACATTCACATTATAGGGGTCCCAGAAGGAGAAGAGAGAGAGAAAGGACCTGAGAAAATATTTGAAGAGATTATAGTCGAAAATTTCCCTTACATGGGAAATGAAATAGCCACCCAAGTCCAGGAAGAGCAGCGAGTCCCATACAGCATAAAACCAAGGAGAAACACGCCAAGACACATAGTAATCAAAGTGGCAAAAATTAAAGACAAAGAAAAATTATTGAAAGCAGCAAGGGAAAAACGACAAATAACATACAAGGGAACTCCCATAAGGTTAACAGTGGATTTCTCAGCAGAAACTCTACAAGCCAGAAGGGAGTGGCATGATATACTTAAAGTGATGAAAGGGAAGAACCTACAACCAAGATTACTCTACCCAGCAAGGATCTCATTCAGATTTGATGGAGAAATCAAAAGCTTTACAGACAAGCAAAAGCTAAGAGAATTCAGCACCACCAAACCAGCTCTACAACAAATGCTAAAGGAACTCCTCTAAGTGGGAAACACAAGAGAAGAAAAGGACCTACAAAAACAAACCCAAAACAATTAAGAAAATGGTAATAGGAACATACATATCGATAATTACCTTAAACGTGAATGGATTAAATGCTCCAACCAAAAGACACAGGCTCATTGAATGGATGCAAAAACAAGACCCATATATATGCTGTGTACAAGAGACCCACTTCAGACTCAGGGACGCATACAGACTGAAAGGGAGGGGATGGAAAAAGATACTCCAAATGGAAATCAAAAGAAAGCTGGGAGGCTTCCCTGGTGGCGCAGTGGTTGAGAATCTGCCTGGCAATGCAGGGGACACAGGTTCGAGCCCTGGTCTGGGAAGATCCCACATGCCGCGGAGCAACTAGGCCCGTGAGCCACAACTACTCAGCCTGCGTGTCTGGAGCCTGTACTCTGCAACAAGAGAGACCGCGACAGTGAGAGGCCCTCGCACCGCGATGAAGAGTGGCCCCCGCTTGCCGCAATTAGAGAAAGCCCTCGCACAGAAACAAAGACCCAACACAGCCAAAAATAAATAAATAAATAAATTAATAAAAAAAAAAGAAAGCTAGAGTAGCAATACTCATATCAGATAAAATAGATTTTAAAATAAAGAATGTTACAAGAGACAACGAAAGACACTACATAATGTTCAAGGGATCAATCCAAGAAGAAGAAGATATAACAATTATAAATATATATGCATGCAACATAGGAGCACCTCAATACATAAGGCAACTGCTAACAGCTATAAAAGAGGAAATCGACAGTAATGCAATAATAGTGGGGGACTTTAACACCTCACTGACACCAATGGACAGATCATCCAAACAGAAAATTCATAAGGAAACACAAGCTTTAAATGACACAATAGACCAGATAAATTTAATTGATATTTATAGGACATTCCATCCAAAAACAGCAGATTACACTTTCTTCTCAAGTGCGCACAGAACATTCTCCGGGATAGATCATATCTTGGGTCACAAATCAAGTTTCAGTAAATTAAAAAAAATTGAAATCATATCAAGCATCTTTTCTGACCACAACGCTTCAAGATTAGAAATCAATTACAGGGAAAAAAAAAAGTAACAAGCAGAAACACATGGAGGCTAAACAATACGTTACTAAGTAACCAAGAGATCACTGAAGAAATCAAAGAGGAAATCAACAAATACCTAGAGACAAATGACAATGAAAACACGACAATCCCAAACCTATGGCATGCAGCAAAAGCAGTTCTAAGAGGGAAGTTTACAGTGATACAAGCCTACCTCAAGAAACAAGAAAAATCTCAAATGAACAATGTAACCTTACACCTAAAGGAACTAGAGAAAGAAGAACAAACAAAACCCAAAGTTAGCAGAAGGAAAGAAATCATAAAAATCAGAGCAGAAATAAATGAAATAGAAACAAAGAAAACACTAGCAAAGATCAATAAAACTAAAAGCTGGTTCTTTGAGAAGATAAACAAAATTGATAAAGCATTAGCCAGACTCATCAAGAAAAAGAGGGAGAGGACTCAAATCAACAAAATTAGAAACGAAAAAGGAGAAGTTACAACAGACACCGCAGAAATACAAAGCATCCTAAGAGACTATTACAAGTAATGTTATGCCAATAAAAGTGACAACCTGGAAGAAGTGGACAAATCCTTAGACAGGTATAACCTTCCAGGACTGAACCAGGAAAACATAGACAATATGAACAGACCAATCACAAGTAAATGAAATTGACACTGTGATTAAAAATCTTCCAACAAAGAAAAGCCCAGGACCAGATGGCTTCACAGGTGAATTCTATCAAATATTTACAGAAGAGCTAATACCCATCCTTCCCAAACTCTTCCAAAAAATTGCAGAGGAAGAAACACTCCCAAACTCATTCTATGAGGCCACCATCACCCTGATACCAAAACCAGACAGAGATACTACAAAAAAAGAAAATTACAGACCAATATCACTGATGAATATAGATGTAAAAATCCTCAACAAAGTACTAGCAAACTGAATCCAACAACACATTAAAAGGATCATACACCATGATCAAGTGGGATTTATCCCAGGGATGCAAGGATTCTTCAATATACGCAAATCAATCAATGTGATACACCACGTTAACAAATTGAAGGATAAAAACCATATGATCATCTCAATAGATGCAGAAAAAGCTTTTGACACAATTCAACACCCTTTTATGATAAAAACTCTCCAGAAAGTGGGCATAGAGGGAACCTACCTCAACATAATAAAGGCCATATACAACAAACCCACAGCAAACATCATTCTCAATGGTGAAAAACTGAAAGCATTTCCTCTAAGATCAGGAATGAGACAAGGATATCCACTCTCACCACTATTATTCAACATAGTTTTGGAAGTCCTAGCCATGGCAATCAGAGAAGAAAAAGAAATAAAAGGAATACAAATTGGAAAACAACAAGTAAAACTGTCATTGTTTGTAGATCACATGATACTATACATAGAGAATCCTAAAGTTGCCTCCAGAAAACTACTAGAGCTAATCAGTGAATTTGGTAAGTTGCAAGATACAAAATTAATGCACAGAAATCTCTTGCATTTCTATACACTAATGATGAAAAATCTGAAAGAGATATTATGGAAACACTCTCACTTACCACTGCAACAAAAGGAATAAAATACCTAGGAATAAACCTACCTAAGGAGACAAAAGACCTGTATGCAGAAAATTATAGGACACTGATGAAAGAAATTAAAGATAATACAAACAGATGGAGAGATATACCATGTTCTTGGTTTGAAAGAATCAATATTGTGAAAATGACTATACTACCCAAAGCAATCTACAGATTTAATGCAATTCCTATCAAATTATCAATGGCATTTTTTTACAGAACTAGAACAAAAATCTTAAAATTTGTATGGAGACATAAAAGACACCCAATAGCCAAAGCAGTCTTGAGGGAAAAAAACGGAGCTGGAGGAATCAGACTCCCTGACTTCAAACTATACTACAAATCTACAGTAATCAAGACAATATGGTACTGGCACAAAAACAGAAACATAGATCAATGGAACAGGATAGAAAGCCCAGAGATAAACCCATGCACCTATGGTCAACTAATCTATTACAAAGGAGGCAAGGATATACAATGGAGAAAAGCCAGTCTCTTCAATAAGTGGTGCTGGGAAAACTGGACAGCTACATGTAAAAGAATGAAATTTGAACACTCCCTAACACCATATACAAAAATAAACTCAAAATGGATTAGAGACCTAAACATAAGACTGGACACTATAAAACTCTTAGAGAAAAACATAGGAAGAACACTGGTTCTTTTTTTTGTTAAGAACACTGACATAAATCACAGCAAGATCTTTTTTTTTTTTTTTTTTTTTTTTATTTTTGGCTGTGTTGGGTCCTCATCTCTGCGCAAGGGCTTTCTCCAGTTGCGGCAAGCGGGGGCCACCCCCCACCACGGTGAGCGGGCCTCTCACTATTGCGGCCTCTCCCGCCGCGGAGCACAGGCTCCAGACGCGCAGGCTCAGCAACTGTGGCTCACGGGCCCAGTCGCTCCGTGGCATGTGGGATCCTCCCGGACCAGGGCCCGAACCCACGTCCCCCGCATTAGCAGGCAGACTCTCAACCACTGCGCCACCAGGGAAGCCCCAGCAAGATCTTTTTTGATCCACCTCCTAGAGTAATGGAAATAGAAACAAAAATAAACAAAAGGGACCTAATGAAACTTAAAAGCTTTTGCAAAGCAAAGGAAACTACAAACAAGATGAAAAGACAACCCTCAGAATGGGAGAAAATATTTGCAAACGAATCAACGGACAAAGGATCAATCTCCAAAATATATAAACAGATCATGCAGCTCAATATTAAAAAAAACAAACAACCTAATCCAAAAATGGGCAGAAGACCTAAATAGACATTTCTCCAAAGAAGACATACAGATGGCCAAGAAGCACATGAAAAGCTGCTCAACATCACTAATTATTGGGGAAATGCAAATCAAAATTACAATAAGGTATCACCTCATACCAGTCAGAATGGCTATCATCAGAAAATCTACAAACAACAAATGCTGGAGAGGGTGTGGAGAAAAGGGAACCCTCTTTTTTTTTTTTTTTAAATTTAATTTAATTTTATATTTATTTTTGGCTGTGTTGGGTCTTCGTTTCTGTGCAAGGGCTTTCTCCAGTTGCAGCGAGCGGGGGCCCCTCTTCATCGCGGTGCGCAGGCCTCTCACTGTCGCGGCCTCTCCCGTTGTGGAGCACAGGCTCCAGACGCACAGGCTCAGTAGTTGTGGCTCACGGGCTTAGTTGCTCCGTGGCATGTGGGATCTTCCCAGACCAGGGCTCGAACCCGTGTCCCCTGCATTGGCAGGCAGATTCTTAACCACTGCGCCACCAGGGAAGCCCCAAAAGGGAACCCTCTTGCACTGTTGTTGGGAATGTAAATTGATACAGCCACTATGGAGAACTGTATGGAGGTTCCTTAAAAAACTAAAAATAGAATTACCATATGACCCAGCAATCCCACTACTGGGCATATACCCAGAGAAAACCATAATTCAAAAAGACACATGCACCCCAATGTTCATTGCAGCACTATTTACAATAGCCAGGTCACAGAAGCAACCTAAATGCCCATCGACAGACGAATGAATAAAGAAGTTGTGGTACATATATACAATGGCATATGACTCAGCCATAAAAAGGAATGAAATTGGGTCATTTGCAGAGACATGGATGAATCTAGATACTGTCATACAGAGTGAAGTAAGTCAGAAGAGAAAAACAAATATGATATATTAACACATATATGTGGAACCTAGAAAAATGGTACAGATGACCGGTTTGCAGGACAGAAATTGAGACACAGATGTAGAGAACAAATGTATGGACACCAAGGGGGGAAAGCGGCGGGGGGTGGTGGTGTGATGAATGGGGAGATTGGGATTGACATATATACCCTAATATGTATAAAATGGATAACTAATAAGAACCTGCTGTATAAAAAAATAAATAAAATAAAATTCAAAAATTCAAAAAGTGTCCTGTTTAACCAGAATTTCATCTTTATTCATATATACAAAACAAACATTTAATGTAGATCAATTTTTGCATTATTATTGATGGTTAGTGCTTTGTATATTTTGTATAAAATTGTTTTCCCAATGTTAAGTGTATAAAGAAATTCTCCTATATCCAAAGTTTTAAGTTTTTACCTTTAAATTAATTAATTTGAGGTATAGTGTTAGTCAAGTTTCATCTTTACTCACATATACCCAACAAATTTTACTATAAATTATTTTCATCATTATTAATCATTTTGAACGCATTTTTTGTTTCCATTACGTTTTTACTCATGATTCATTTGGCCCTTGAACAGCGTGGGAGTTTAGGGGCATCGGCCCTTCACCTAGTGGAAAATCCAAGTATAACTTATAGTTGGTCCTCTGTTCTGTGGTTTTGCTACCAACTATGGGTAGTGTAGTACTCTGGTGTTTACTACTGAGAAAAAGCCATGTGTAAGTGGACCTGTCCATTTCAAATACCTGTTGTTCAAGGATCCTCTGTATTTAGCAGTCTATTTCATTAGTTTTAAAAATATAAGGATTTTCTGCTCATATTCTTGTTATGAAATTCTAACTTAAAACTCATTGTGGTCTATGAAAAATGATGTATCATTTTAATCCTTTAAACATTTTTGAGACCTAATCTATGGCCTAATCTATGGTCAACATCTATATGTGCTTGTAAAGTGTGTAATCTGCCTTTGTTGGGTAAGATGTTCTATATGTGTTCGTTTTTTTCATCAGCTATTCATAAATTCTGTAACATTACTAATCAATTTATAAGATGTGCTTTAAAATCTTCTCAAATGACTATGAAGACATTTCTTCCTGAGTAGCATCCACTCACTGCTGCTGTTGAAAATTCTGCCTTTGCTCTGCCATTCATTTGAAAGTGTGTAATCTATCTTACTCTACTTGTCCTTAAGATTTCTGCTATTTCTATATAATATTGATTTCTAGGTATAGATTTCTTTTCTGTATTCTGCTTGAGATTTATTTGTATTTTTTTAACCTCTAACTGCATTTTTGTCATCAGTTTTAACAAAATCTGAAGCACTATCTCATTATACATTACTTTTCCCCCCCATCTCTCTTCTTCTAGAACTTTAATTCAACATATGTTTCAACCTTCTAATTCTACTATTTTCTATATTTTTATCTTTATGCCTGTCTGTGCTCTATTCTTGACAATTTTTCAGAGCCATTTCAGGTTAGTAATTCTATTTTCATCTTTGTCTAATCTGTTATTAACTTTATTCACTGTGACTTTAATTTTGGTGTTTTCATATTTCTCACTTTTAGAAGTTGTATTTAGCTCTTTTTCAGATGTCATTTTTTTAAGGTTAATGTTCCCGGGAGTGCTTTTTTTTTTTTTTTTTCCACACACACACACTGTATTTTATTTTTACAAGAGATAAATAAACTGACACCAAGCATTGTAAATGGATGACCACAACAAAAGCAACAATGATTGCAATTACCAAACACGAAACACACTATGTCATAATATTGACATTCAGTCCAGTAATCCTCCACTGTAACAGCTCCTTTACTTTGCAGTAAAAATTGATTTGTATATTTTTTGCCTCTGAGTCCTTGTGGGATTTTTTTTTTTATTCAAACAGAAAGTCACAAAAATTATAATCATCCTCATCAGTTCACTCAGTCCCACATACTTAGTTTTTTTTTTCATCTTGATCTTTTATTAGCACTTTTATGAATTCATCAGTTTTCCATTAGAGTTCTGAAAATGCTTATTCATTCAGTTCAGCAGTATAGTCAGTTACCAGAAACCTGTACTTGTCAGAGTCTTTTCCATGAATTCCTTGAAGATGAAACCCTTTTATAGGAACATATTTGCAAAAGCATCAGAGTACACACAGAACTGTCTGTAAATGACAAAACACTTAAAAATGACCACGGTTAGAGATTTGATGAAAGTTCATAATAATGCAATTGACAAGGAAATTTAGTTATTTCTGAGATATACGTTTTAAAGTAATAACTAGAATTATGAAATAACACGGGAGTGCTTTTAAAGCTTGTTTTTATTTCAGCATAATTTTTTTTGCAATCTATATTTTATTTTACTAATAGTATTATCCCAATAATTAAAGTATTTTTTCTCTTATCATCTATTGTATATTAGTCATGGTGTCTTATATCTTTGCTTGCTTGTTGATCTGTTTATATTTGACTATATGCTTGTCATTGTACTTGAAAAACAATATTCAGGTGTAATTCAAACACTGGAATTAAGTGAATTTCCTCTACATTTGCATTTGATTTTGCCAGCTACTTTGGCAAACAGTCCATAACAACATTAATCGAAGTTCAAGGTATGAGAGTCCATGAAAGTCCAGTACTATTCCCATCTTTCATGAAATTACATGCAAGCACTTGCCCATTAACTCTTCTTTGTTACTTTGAGTGTGTAAACTTTTCAGTTCCCAGCTTATTGTGAGGAGGGTTTGACTAGACCTGCTTGTGTGGGTCTTGGTCTTTGATTTGTTTTTTTTTTTAATTTCTTTTTAATTTATTTTATTTTTAAAAATTTATTTATTTTTTATTTTTTTAACATCTTTATTGGAGTATAATTGCTTTACAATGGAGTGTTAGTTTCTGCTTTATAACAAAGTGAATCAGCTATACATATACATATATCCCCATATCTCCTCCCTCTTTGATTTCTATACCTCTCACTTTATATGCTCATTAAAACAGAAGTTCGAATTTTGTGGGTTCAGCAAATTTCCACAGAACAATAGTAACTGTCTAACTGGACACCCATTATTCCTTCAGTTTTGGCCTGGTATTCACTCCTACATTGGCATTTCTTCAAGGCTTTTAAGGTTTTTAGCCATTTTAAACAGGTTTCTTTCGGTTGTTTTTGGTGGGAAGATCGGCATGAAATCCTAGTCACTGTTAATGAAATCCCCTATCCACATCTCTATTCAGATCATTGGGAGCATATATATTTGACTTCCATTTCTTCGCATGCTACTCTTTATCCTTTACTTTTTAAAAAAGTTACATTAAAGTTTTTAAAATAAAATAAAGTGTTGAAAATCTTTAATTAACAATAAATTAAAATTACCCAGATGCTAAGGCACTAATAAAGCTGTTATACTATTTTCGTTTCTTTTCCCGTTTTCTGCATATTACCTTTCAGATGCATGAAGAAATTTCATGAGGTTGCAATCATAAACCGTGCATTAGAGGAAGGATTAAGTTCTTGGCAGCTCCGAAAATAAGCTATAACCTGTGTATATTTATATATAGGGAGAGGATCCTTAACTTTTATAAGATTTTCATGTGGGCTTATAATAATCCATAGAAGACTGAGAATTGTATTAGCTTTCAATTCTGATACTTTTGCAAAAATTTTACTATATTGTAGTGCTTTCTGTGCCAACAGAGAATCTTCTAAGTATTGTTGAGAGCATCTCACAGCCCCCTGTGTTGCTCTGCAGGACTCTGCCGTGCCTTTCTCTCAATGATGAATGCCTGGTCTACTTCTTCATGTGTTACAGGGAGCACAGCAGTGACATAACTCCTTCTTAGGAGCTATCACCCCTGGGGCAGAGACGGGATTAGGTTGATGGGTCTCTTATACCATGGATGAATAGGATCTGAGATGTTTTTCCACCAGGGTCTGATGGCTGGCAACAAAATCAAGTCACTAGGCCTTTTCTGCGTGCAGAGAACCTTCTGGAACATAAAGGCCTTCGCCTTGAGTAGGAAGCAGGAAAACAGAAGTCGTCCACAGTGTCAAGATTTCACTGAGAGTTTGCTGGGGCTCAAGTGACCTGAGAGTGTAATGGTCAGTGGCAGAGCCTCATTCTTCCCTTTTCTTTCCCTGACAGTGTCCTCTCCTCCACACACTCAGGAGAGAGAGCTACTCAATCTGCATGACAACTTCTAGAAAGAAGTGGGAGCAGCAAGGGTCTCAACAGGGGGCTAAGACCAAAGGGTGAAGACATGCAGGCTCCAGTCCCTGAGGGAGAGGAAGGAGGAAATAGACAGCTCCCAGCTTTGATGCTTGTAGGGATTATTGAATTAGGTGGGTTTGAGGTTCTGGGACACAGTGACCCAGTCCCCATCCCTGTTGCCCTGGGTTCCCATTTCCACGGCCAGCACTGACTCAGCAGCTGTGCGGGATATTGTGCTGAAGGCTTGGGTTACTATCTTCCCCCAGATCACTGGCAGTTGGTGGGCAAGCCTCTTGGGCAGCCTTGGGTGATGAAACCTATCACAGCAGCAGGAGAATGGGAATGCGAATTCTCAAGCCCCCACCCGCACCCTTCCTTCCTCTTTCAGGGGCTCAAAGTCTGGCAGGAGGAAGCACCAGCAGCAACTGACTGGGCAGACTTCCCAGGAAGATGCAGCCACTCCTGCTCCTGGTGGTCCTTCTCCTGCCGCCCAGGGCTAGGGCAGGTGAGTGACCGTCCCCATCCTCAGAGGCCGACCCCAGCCCATAGACTCTGGAGCCAGACCACTCAGGCACTTCCTAACCCTGTATCATTGGGCAGCTAGTATGAGTTCAAAGTTCCTCAGCTTCATCATCTATAAAACAGGCATTATATCAGGCCTACCTCAGAGAGTTGATGTGAGAGTTAAATGACTTAGTGTACATAAAACTCTTGGAGTTGTCCTGGCACGTACTACTTGCTATATAAACATGCTCTCTGAACTCAGTCTGCAGCTCCTGTGGCAGAGCCTCGGAGATAAAGATACAGCAATAGCAGGCCCGCCAGCTCATCTTTAGAGCCCTAAATTCATGAGCTGACCGTGAGCTGGACTCACAGGGATCTGGGAGGCTCCCTGAGGAAGAAAGTACCACGGAACTGCAGGGAGAGGCTGCGCAGAGGGCTCCGGATTTGCCGACCCTGCAGCAGAGGAACCTTCCTCATTATGGGAGGCTGCAGCTGGCCTTGCCTTGTGGGGAGGTGGGAGGGAGCTGAGGCCGGGATGGGGAGCCAGCAGCGTTTCCTGCAGAATCCTGGAGCCTCCCCCCAAGGCTGGTGCCCTGCAGACCCAATTCTCATGAACCACCAGCTTCTCCGGCCCCTGCAGCACCTCTCCTGCCTCGCCATCTTCTAACCTTTCTGGAGCCACCAAGCCGAAGCCCACACACCTGTCAGTGCAGAGATAAGTGCCTAATGCTTCCTTCCAGGGCAGATCATCGGAGGCCAAGAGGCCAGGCCCCATTCCCACCCTTACATGGCATATGTTCAGATCCGAACTCCACGTCCGAAAACTTGTGGGGGGTTCCTGGTGCGAGAAGACTTTGTGATGACAGCAGCTCACTGTTTGGGAAGGTGAGGCACTAAGGGGCTTCTGGGCACCAGCAAAGCAGTTCCAGAAGACTTCCTGAGAGGAGCCATTGAAAGCAGGGTTCTAGCAATAAAGGGGTGAAAAAAGAGCAGGTAGGGCTTGGGGGGCAGGGAGCAGGCCAGTGTAAATGGGGTAGAAAGCAGGACCTGATCAAAAAGAGCAAGATGGGGAGATGGAAGGCACACATTAGGGCTCAAAATATGAATTCAAGCTCCTTTTTAATTGTAGGGGAGGCCAAATATAAGGTCCCTGGGTTTCCCACCACCCCCAGCTCAAGGCTGTGGAGGCCAAGGGCATAGAGCCCAGTCCCAGAGCCCTCCTGTCCCCACGTTCCCTTGGCTGAGGTCTCACCACCCTGGGCTGTCACGTGACCTGCATCGGGGACTGCAGTTCCTGCAGCTCAGACCGACCTCTGGGCTCCCTTTCCTTTGCAGCCAAATAAGTGTCATCCTGGGGGCCCACAACGTCAGTAGGTTGGAAAGGACTCAGCAGCGCATACCGGTGCTCAGAGCCATCCCCAACCCCAGGTACAATCCGCAGAACCACCAGAATGACATCATGTTACTGCAGGTACCGACCCTCTGGTCCTTCACCCGGGCTGCTCCCTCCCAGCTTGGGGGACCAGGGAGGGCGAAGCCGAGCAGACTCCCAGGGTGGTGGTGGGCGTGGGGTGAGCACGGCATCGACAGTCCCTGAGTGCCTGCGTGCTTCCTGCCAGCTGAGGAGCAGAGTCAGACGTAATCGAGCTGTGAGGCCGGTGGCTCTGCCTCAGACCCAGAACAGGCTGAGTCCTGGGACCCTGTGCACCGTGGCCGGCTGGGGCCTTGTCGGCCTGGACAGGAGAACAGACACTCTCCAGGATGTATGGATCAGAGTGCAGAGGGGTGAGGAGTGCAGTAGACTCTTCACGTTCTACACTGACCGAACACAGATTTGTGTGGGCGACCCAAGAGAGCGGAAATCCGCCTTCCTGGTAAGACCACGGGCATCTGCCGACACTGTCCGAGACAAAGGGACGTGGGCAGGCTGGGCAGTGGGGACAGACTACATCCCCATGGCCTCAGTCTGGGGCCCAGACCAGAGTGAGGTGGGGGACTTTTCCCCATCAATCCGGTCTCTGGGGGAATAGCAGGTGCACCAGACACAGGACATACACGTGCAGTGTTTTCCTGGGGCCGGTGAAGGTACCTTGACCTGGGTTGTTCTGGAGAATAACCATAGCCAGGGCTGAAGCCCAGTGATGGAAAAATCCAGAAGCTCGACTTCTGCTCCCCCTCCCCCTCCCATCTCACACAGAGCCAGCAGTGGAAGGAGCCCACCCACCCCTGTCTTCTCTGAGGGCGGGCCTTAGGGCCGCAGGAGCGGGGAGGCCTGGAGAATGGAGGCCCGGCTTAGTGTCCCTTCCTCTGGTTGCCCACAGGGGGACTCCGGGGGCCCCCTTGTGTGTAACAACGTGGCCCAGGGCATCGTCTCCTACGGAAAGAGGATTGGGACTCCTCCAGCAGTCTTCACCAGGATTTCCAGCTTCCTGCCCTGGATACGGAGAACGATGAGACGCTTCAAAGAGTGGGGGCTGGAGTGACACGCCCTGTCACTGACTCCCCTTCTCTGGGGCAGAGCCCAGATCCAGGGAGGTTCCCAGAGCCTTAATAAACATCCACATCTAGAGTGGAAATAACCGATTTCTCATTTGTTCATTAAACATGATTCAGTACCCAGCAAATGTGTGCCAGGACTGAGTGTGAGCTCCTCCAGGAAAGTGGGGTCTCTTCCCCAGGACAAGTGAATCCCCATGCCCACCATCCTGGGAGTCAGGGTGAGCTTCTTCTCTCCTCCAAGCCATCCATTCCTCCGTCTCCCCTCCACCCGCTCTGGGGAGTGATGGAAGGACCTCTCTCTCCCCAGAGCAAGGCTCCTCATTCTCCACCCTACCAGAGACTCTCCTTTAGGTATTAAAGTGTGCCCCAAAACTGTGTGCCATTGGCGTGGGTAGGACAGGCAGATCAAAGAGAGAATTGAAATTCCATACAAGGCCCAATTTAATATATGGTAAACGATTCTCAAATCACTGGGAAACAATGAACTTTTAATAGACGACATTGAAACAAAATAGAGAATCATTGGGGAAGAAAGATAAAGTTGGGTCCACACTTCTCATCATAATCCAAAATAACACTCAGATGGAATCAAAGACCTAAATGTAAAAAAATCAAAAAATATAAGTACTAGAAGAAAGAAAAGAAAAGGTTTACTTTCTTAAAAATATCTAACAAAACACCCATATCAAAGCTGCGCTATTCACAATGGCCAAGAGATGGGAGCAACCCAAGTGTCTTTGGACAGCCAGAGTTTCTGAAACCTTTACCCATACCAGCCCTGACTGTACTATAGACCAATGTTCTCATTTTCAATGTGATGAGGGTCTCCTTCCGGTTTCGTTACTCTAAAATTATACAATACGATATGTTGGCTAAAATAACTTGAATTTATACTAAAGATTAGCTTATGACTGATACATCAATATTATATTCAAATAATAGATTTCTGAAGTCACATAGTTTAACACCGTGCTTTTAGCACCTCAAGGTAACTGTAAAGAATCAGCTGGGAAGTTCTTCTATGTTCATCAAAATGGTAATTACTCCTCGCAGTGTGACATTTCCCACCTGAATTTTTGCAGTTTCCATAATCTTGAATAATCACTGAACACATAGCAAAGCAACTGATATGCAGAAATGCTTTGGTAAATTTGATCATTCTTTTATAGCTATTTCTTGCCAGAAAGTCATTTGCCTAACATTCAGTGTAGGTCACTTATCAACAAAATTTTAATCAATAACACATCTTTGAAATTACTCAGTCATTTTTCCTATATTTGCTACCACCTACCCATAGGAATTCTCTCTTGCTTGTATGTTCTGGGGGAAAACAGTCTCATTGTTAAATGTTTGCATTGGCAGGTGGAAAGAATACTTGACGATGGAGGGGGGAGGAGAGAGCTGTGGAAGAGCCCTCATCCAGCCCTTCCTCTCTGTGACATTTACTTAGAGCCCCAGAGCACCGCCCAGGTCAGGACTCAGTCCCCAGGAAACTCCCAGGGCAGACCCATCTCTCCTCTAAGCCTCTCCCTGCCAGTCAGCACTTCCAAGGCAGCTCTCTGCCTCCAGCGGCCCTGCCGGAAACGTTTCTACAGACCTCACCATGCTCACCTCCAGAGGACAATTCCCTTCATGATCATCCCAGAAGCCAGTTCCACCACTTCTCACAGCTCAGCACCCTCCCCCGATAAGTAAACCTCAGCAGCAGAGCTTTGGCAAGAAAGCACTTTGCACACCAAAAACTAGAGTAAAAGAACACAACTCCTCCCACTTTCTTTCTCCACTTTCCACCTCTGTGTCTTGGAAGCCCTACCGACTTGTCTGGAAAGTCACAAAACCATGGCAAGCTCATGGACAGAAACCCCACCGGGAACTTCTCTCCTGACCCCATAGCTCAGGCAGACTTCCGGTCCCCCAGAGGCCTGGTGCCTGTGTCCTGGGGCAGAGCATCAGAGTCAGGAGAAGCTAGCCACTGGTGATTTGTCATAACTATAGCAACATCACAGAAGTGAGGTCTGGTAACCTTGATAATGGTGGTCTGAGTTTGTCTGGGAAATGGTGGGTGCCCCAGGGGAAAGCCACCTGAACCTCGGGTTGGAGAAGAGAGGGCAGCCCAGGAGCAGTTCCAGTAGCTCAAAGGAAATGTCTTTCTTATAGAAATGCAAAAAAACTCTCAGAAGTGGATGAAATCTTCCAAATACATTATGAACCATTTCAAGATTTTAGGTGGCATGACCCCCAGAACAACTAAAAACCCCATTAGACTGATACCCTATTATGATTACGTTTTCAAGTTTCCACTGAATTTCCAGAAGTATAATTTTCTCTGGCTACAGTATGATTCACTGTTTTGTGTATAGAAAAGTTCTATATCATTTCGACAATCCAGAAAATCTGCCGTGTTAGTGCTTGACTGTACAATTACAACGTTGACTATTAGTATGTGTTTCAGTCGTAGCCAGCCCCTGATATGGCCTGAATGACCTCACCTCCAGGTATTCACACTGGAGAGTGAAAGCCTTTGCTGGCGTGACAGTCATCACTGAGACTTCAAATTCCCAAGCAAGGAGAGACCAGATGACTAATGAAAGCCAGTATGAGTGCACCCACCTCACCTTTTCTACTACAAATAGATGTGAAGCATGGTGCCCAAAATGTCACAGAGGAGGAAACGATCCACAGCAAATCCCTGTGGGGAAAAACAACCCACATCCTGATGGAGATAAAAGACCCAGACCAGATAAAACAGCAAGTGCCCCATGGTCTGCAGGATGGCTCTGGTAGACCAGCTGTTTGTCAATCGAGTTTCTTCATGTCTCATGGTTTTCAAATTGTGGAACTGCCTAGAAGGGAAAGAAAAGAAAGAGATCAAACCTCCACCCCACACCATTTAATCAGAGCTGTGCATCTGTTTTAAATATTTGGCATGTGTCCAAATTTTACTTAAGGAAAATATTCATGACTGTAGAAAGAAAAATTTTGAAATACACTGATAGACACTAACCATTAAAACTACAAGGGCAGGTAGTGACCAACACAGCCATGTGGTGTGTTCTCCACAGGAACTGGACCCGGTCTCCCAACTCCCAGCCAGCACTCTCTCAATCAGAATGTACTGTTCTTCAACTCTATCCTCTCCCAGTCCGTCTGGCCACAGAGCCATTCAGCCTGCTGTTCTTAGACCTATTTGTATCATGGGACCAAGTGATCATCCCATCTGTTTCTTTGAAATGAAATCTCTCTCCTTGGGGCTTTCCAGTCATCCGTACGTCTCAGTAAATTGATAGTGTTTGACTAACCTGAGTTTCTTCTGGAATCTCTGTATCCTCTCTTGTGGAAATTCTCCTCAGAGCCTAAGGCTGGGACCTCCTAGACCAAGCCACAAGTTGAGTGTTCTCAAGCCTCATGCCGAACTCACCTGTCAGGCAATGAAGAATACCGGACCAGTGGGAGAAGATCCCATCCTCCACTCAAGGGAGTGGCTCCACTGAGGGTTAGGACGAGGGATGTGGTTTCTGGAGGCAATTCCACAAATATTTCCTCTGCATCCGCCATTCTTCTCAATACAGTGAGTTTTATAGAAAGGCCAGAGGAGGATGCCCAGGTGGGGGCAGTCACTTTTAACTGGGGCTCTTCTTTCCTTGAAAACAAAAACAGAGGCCGTTCCCAGGCTTCAGGCATCTTTCAGTTGTCCCAGATGACGTCGATACTCCACCCAGATGAGGAAGTTTGCTTCTCATCTCTTTCTTTAGCTTACAAAATGACCAAAAGCATGGAGCGTTAGGCCTCTCTAGCGTACCTGTACATTCAGGAAAAGGTAGGAGGAACCTTGGCTTCAACTTGGTGGTCAGGGGCAGAAGGATGAATTCAGGCAGGCTTGTTTGTGATGACTTGCCCCCTCCCCAGCTCTCCCTTCATCCCTTCCTCTTTTCTTACAGTCTCCATTTGTATAGGTTTTGTCTACTACCTATTAAGGTGTAAGTGATAAATGAGGTATAAGACTGATGATGTGACCGTGCTCAAGACTCTTGCATTTATTTAAGAATCTCTTGCAAATTCATAGCGACACAAAGTAGAATGGTGATTCCCAGGGGCTAGGGGGAAAGGGTAATGGGGAGTTACTGTTTAGTGGGTTCAGAGTTTCAATTTGGGAAGGTGAAAAATTTCTTAAGATGGTTAATGGTGAAGGTTGCACAACGATGTGCATGTACTTAATGCCATTGAACTGCACACTTAAAATTGGTTAATAGGTAAATTTTCCATTAGGTATATTTTACCACAAAATTTAATTAGTAATTTAAATAGTAATGAAAAAAAAAATCTTTTGCAATTCAATTAAAAAAAGCCCTAATGGTAGAAGATGTCATTTGGAGAAAGTGGTCAGCTACCTCTTCTGCACATGGACAGCACTGTTGGAGCTACTTTTCCCTTAAGAGCACTTAGGTTTCTAGATCAAGGAGAAGAGGCCCCATGTCTGAATGATGTCATAGACCCCAGAAGTAGCTCCATCCCAGCACTTCTCACATGTGGACGTAACACAGAAGAAGCAGCTGTGGGAGAGAATGAGCCAGAGGTGCTATCTGAAGAGAGGGCTGGACTGGAAATAAAATGATGAGATCTAGGATAGAAGGGAAGGAGGCATGGGGGAAATCTTGCCCATTCTTCTGTGATACTTTATCCTACTTGGAGTTCACTGAGCTTCTTGGTTTTGAACATTAATGCTTCAGGGTTGTTTTTTTCCCCATCAATGTTGTGAAATCTTCAACCGTCTCCCCTCCTTCTGGGACTCCCTAAACATATGTTGCATGTAGTGTCCCACACATCTGACACCCTGTTCATTTTCCCTCTTCCTTTTTTACTTCTGTTCACTGAAAAGTTCTGAAGCAATTACAAATTTGTTAGTGGTAACTTCACAAGAGCAGCCAGCTGCTCTTCTGGAACAATCGCTAAGCTCAGACACCGGTGCCTTTTGCCCTTGGTCTGTGCAGCAGAGCTAGATGTGGGTCAGGTGAGATAGGAGGAGGAGGGGAGTGGAAGGAGAGCAGAGAGAGACAACAGCTGATCACTATTATGTGGGTCCACGGGGAACCCTGGGAGAAGGGAGGCCTGAGCCATGTGTGGGGTGGAAGTGGAGTCCAAGGTGGAGTCCAAATAGCTCAGAGGAAAACTGCCTATCATCAGAAAAATGTGATAGCACTGCCAAATGCACAGGAAACCAGCTGCAGAAACTGTGAAAACTCTCATGGTTCTATGTGACAAGATTCGTTAAAATGATAAACACCTGCTTTGGGCTAAAATTATAGTCTATCATCTTTGATTTTCTATACTTCCCAAATATCATAAATAATATTTTATAGGTGCGTTAAAGACCAGTGTGTCGACACAGTTATTTAATAAATTACTGCAACATTGCTGAGCAGACTTGTGGTTTGCAAATTGGCGGTGGGGAGGAGAGGTAAATCATCAAAGATAAGAGGCAATATATCCCCTTTAAGGCACTGTCATTCTTGAGGCAGAGAATGAAAATGAGAAGATACATGTTCTACCTTGTGGGTAATGACTGAGCCAATAGATGCAAAAACAGCTTAAACTTTATGTTCAGTTTGAGATAAGATTCCAGAAGTCTTCTCATGTCTGTACTAAATTATAAAAGAACAAATAGAAGTAATCTAAACTGTCCGGCTGATTGCCTGTATTCTAAGTAGAATCATAGCTTGGAACTTGCCCTTCTAAAGTCTGACAACCCTAAGCACCTGTGTGCAGAGAACTGCATGAGCAAACATGCCTGGTTCCTCATCAGGAGCAAGGCGCCTTGGGGGGCAGAACCTTTGCCCACATCATGGTCTTCCCTGGAGCCCAGATTACCTGGGCCAGGTGGGACAGGAGTGACCTGGAAAACTTAGAATGAATGACAAAGTGTGTTTATCCTCTTTCCATCTCTACCTGATGCTTCCCAACTACTTTAATATTGGGGTCTTTTAAACCTTTGAAATATCAACAAGTTGAGAATAATACTGGCTTTATAAGGGCCACCTGGGACTGGACCACACAATAAATTCAGGTGCATTTGTCTGTCAAACCCCTCTACTTAAACTCTCCTATTCTGTCATCACCTTATCTTCCTGGTACTCTCATCAATACCCCACCTCCACTTCATCCTCAATCTCTGGTCCTCACCCCCATCCCCAACAGTTTGCAGTTGCCTGAAACTACCAAGAAGTTGATTAATGGCTAGGCTCTTGGCTAATGTGTTTTAGGAAAGACTTTTTCTTGGTACTTTTGCATTTAGAACAACAGCAAAAAAACTCTTCAGCTATCAAAAAAAACTCTTCAGCTCTGCAAAGAGTATAATTGGATAGTTGCATGCTTTTTTTTTTTTTTTTTAGGAAGTAGACAGTTACCTAATGACAAACAAAAGGCATGGTGGGGTCAGATTTATGGTCTTGGAGGACTGAGTTTAGAGGAAGGGGACACCATTTCTGATTAACGCCCAAACCCCCTAAAGCCCTTCCTCCATTCAGAGTTCAGGATTTTCTCTAGGTGAACGTGATCATGCTGACTACCAAGGGCCTAAGAATGTGGTTCCTGCAACACCCTCACCATACAGATTTTTCTGATGAAAGCTCATGTCTTGAGAATCAATAGAACCAGGAGTAAATTGGTGGGCCCTGAGCTTGCCCTTTGAAACTCAGGATTGAAAAAGCCTGGAAGCCCTTTTTCCCCTCTTCGCTTCCAAGATGATCAAGAAAAGAAGGAACAATGGTCGTACCAAAAAGGGCCACGGCCACGTGCAGCCTATTCGCTGTACCAATTGTGCCCGTTGCGTGCCCAAGGATAAGGCTATTAAGAAGTTCGTCATTCGGAACATCGTAGAGGCCGCAGCCGTCAGGGACATTTCCGAAGCGAGTGTTTTTGACGGTGAGCTTCTGGCGCGTGAACTGTCCTATGTGCTTCCCAAGCTGTATGTGAAACTGCATTACTGCGTGAGTTGCGCCATTCACAGCAAGGTAGTCAGGAATCGTTCTCGGGAAGCCCGGAAGGACCGAACACCTCCACCCCGATTTAGACCTGCTGGTGCTGCCCCACGACCTCCACCAAAGCCCATGTAAGGAGCTAAGTCCTTAAAGACTGAAGAAATACTGTTCCCTGGAAAGACAATAAAGTGGAAATTATACTTCAAAAAAAAAAAAAAAAAGAAAAAGCCTGGAAGGAGAAATCACATGCCACTTCAGGCCTGCTCAGCTTTTCAGAGAATATGCTGCTTCTCCTGTTCTTAGTGGCCAATCTCCTACCTCCAGAGCTGAAAGAGGTAAGTGACTCTCCCTATCCTCAGAGCCCTGGCTTATTCCAGCAGCAACACTTCCCCAGTGCCCCAGCTAAGACTATTGCTATGATCGTTCCTTGCCTCAGTCCATTCCCAGAAATTTGCTAAACCCCAGACCTGCCGCTGGGTATATAGTGCACAGATTACAGGAAAGACTCCCACGGAGACCTGGTGGGTCTTCTCCTCTCCATAGGTCACAGCTTGGCACATGGAAAGTTACTTATAATTAGGATGGCACAGGATCCTGGTGTGGAGGGAAAGCTGAAAATGAGGCTTATAACTTCCCATTCTCCAAAGCTAAGAGTGGGTTGCTCTATCCCAAGAGCTATTGTCTAGACCAAGAATGAAAGAGCTATCTTGCACTGTTTCCTAGATGTCACCTTCTCACTCTCCCCACTTTCTTGAGCCACCCTGCTCCACCAGGGCAGATATCTAGAACCTAAGTGGGCCTCTCAGTGTTGCCTCACCACTGATCATGGCCCTAATGGAAGCTGGCTTCCACCCAGACCCCCTCCTCCCATTTCCCAACCTCACTCTGATTTCTAATCCTGTACATGTGTTCCTCTTTATCTTGATGGTTAAATTCCTTAAAAAGATAAATCGCTGCTGAGGTTCAGGCTGCATTAGGACCAAAAGCAATTTGGGGGACTGTTCATTCGCATATCCAACAAGTATTTATGGGACATTTACTATGTGCCTGGTTCATGATGGGGGAGAAAGAAGCCAGAGAATTCTGCTCCATGAGCTCAAATTTTCAGGTTTTAGAAACCAGTCTCACCTGGAAGTAAGCAGGACACAGGGGGTCTGAAAATCTCAGGGACAAAGAAATAACCAGGGTAGGTCAGAGAGATTTATTTCCAGGTCTTCTAGATGGTTTATCCGGAAGACAGATCACTTCCCCTTCACATGTATTTGAAGTGCTCCAGAACAAGGGCTGAGCTCCTCATCTCTACAGGGAGATCAGAGCTAAGCAAGGAAACAGGTCATGCTGCCAGCCCGCCATGCTGCCCAGGGAAGGCTGGAGCCCCCATCTCATTGTGCTGGGTCCCTGAAGACCACTGCAGACTATCCTCCTCTGGACATCCCACTGTTTTAGGTCACCAGGCAGTGCCCGTCCTGTCTCCTATGAACAGAGATATCCACGGAAATTTTCTCTTTCAGGGGAGATCAAATGGGGCAGAAAGACCAGACCACAAGCCCCACCCTACATGGTCTCTGTATGCTTCTATGACAACAAACAAGACTGGAGCAGATGTAGGGGTTTCCTGGCATAAGACAACTTCGTGTTGACTGCGGCTCACTGGGACAGAAGGTGAGGAGCACAAAAGAGTCTTGTCTTTCTGGGAACCCGTAGTACCGTCCCAGGGCTTGTAACTCAGGAAGGTCCCTGAGCATGCAGAGCCAATGGCTAATCAGTGGAGCCATCTGATCTGCTCCGGCCAGGGCAAAGTGAGTGTGGGATACTGGGGAGGAATGTTTGGAGAGAGGCCTGTTAAATTTACGGATGTCAAAATGGTTTAGTAATTTTTTGTACAACAAAACAGTGGATTATAATGTAGCCTGGAAAAATTATACTTCTGAAAATTCGGTGGAAACTTGAAAAAGCAATCTTATTTTTTTTTAATTGAAGTATAGCTGATTTACAATGTTGTGTTAATTTCTTTTGTACAGCAAAGTGATTCCGTTATACATACATTATTTTTAAAAAATATTCTTTTTCATAATGGTTAATCATAAGATACTGCATGTAGTTTTCTGTGCTATACAGTAGGACCTTGCTGTTCATCCATTCCATATATAATAGCTTACATCTGCTAAGCCCAACCTCCCACTCCAGGCCTCCCCCAACCCCCTCCCCCTTGGCAATCACAAGTCTGTTCTCTATGTTTGAGTCTGTTTCTCTTTCGTAGATAGGTTCATCTGTGTCATATTTTAGATTTCACATATAAGTGATATCATATGGTTTTTGTCTTTCATTTTCTGACTTACTTCACTTAATATGATAAACTCTAGTTGCATCCATGTTACTGCAAATGGCGCTATTTCAGTCATAAAAAAGAACAAGTGGTATTCTATTGTATACGTGTACCACATCTTTATCCATTCATCTGTTGATGGACATTTAGGTTGCTACCATGTCTTGCCTATTGTGAATAGTGCTACTATGAACATAGGGGTGCAGGTATCTTTTAGGATTAGAGTTTTGTCTGGATATATGCCCAGGAGTGGGACTGCTGGCGAAAAAGCAATCTTGATGGGTATCAGTCTAATGCGGTTTTTAGTTGTTCTGGGGGTCATGCCACCTAAAATCTTGAAATGGTTCATAATGTATTTGGAAGATTTCATCCACTTCTGAGAGTTTTTTTGCATTTGTATAAGAAAGACATCTCCTTTGAGCTACTGGAACTGCTCCTGGGCTGCCCTCTCTTCTCCAACCCGAGGTTCAGGTGGCTTTCCCCTGGGGCACCCACCATTTCCCAGACAAACTCAGACCACCATTATCAAGGTTACCAGACCTCACTTCTGTGATGTTGCTATAATTATGACAAATCACCAGTGGCTAGCTTCTCCTGACTCTGATGCTCTGCCCCAGGACACAGGCACCAGGCCTCTGGGGGACCGGAAGTCTGCCTGAGCTATGGGGCAGGAGAGAAGTTCCCGGTGGGGTTTCTGTCCATGAGCTTGCCATGGTTTTGTGACTTTCCAGACAAGTCAGTAGGGCTTCCAAGACAGAGGTGGAAAGTGGAGAAAGAAAGTGGGAGGAGTTGTGTTCTTTTACTCTAGTTTTTGGTGTGCAAAATGCTTTCTTGCCAAAGCTCTGCTGCTGAGGTTTACTTATCGGGGGAGGGTGCTGAGCTGTGAGAGGTGGTGGAACTGGCTTCTGGGATGATCATGAAGGGACTTGTCCTCTGGAGGTGAGCACGGTGAGGTCTGTAGAAACGTTTCCGTCAGGGCCGCTGGAGGCAGAGAGCTGCCTTGGAAGTGCTGACTGGCAGGGAGAGGCTTAGAGGAGAGATGGGTCTGCCCTGGGAGTTTCCTGGGGACTGAGTCCTGACCTGGGCGGTGCTCTGGGGCTCTAAGTAAATGTCACAGAGAGGAAGGGCTGGATGAGGGCTCTTCCACAGCTCTCTCCTCCCCCCTCCATCGTCAAGTATTCTTTCCACCTGCCAATGCAAACATTTAACAATGAGACTGTTTTCCCCCAGAACATACAAGCAAGAGAGAATTCCTATGGGTAGGTGGTAGCAAATATAGGAAAAATGACTGAGTAATTTCAAAGATGTGTTATTGATTAAAATTTTGTTGATAAGTGACCTACACTGAATGTTAGGCAAATGACTTTCTGGCAAGAAATAGCTATAAAAGAATGATCAAATTTACCAAAGCATTTCTGCATATCAGTTGCTTTGCTATGTGTTCAGTGATTATTCAAGATTATGGAAACTGCAAAAATTCAGGTGGGAAATGTCACACTGCGAGGAGTAATTACCATTTTGATGAACATAGAAGAACTTCCCAGCTGATTCTTTACAGTTACCTTGAGGTGCTAAAAGCACGGTGTTAAACTATGTGACTTCAGAAATCTATTATTTGAATATAATATTGATGTATCAGTCATAAGCTAATCTTTAGTATAAATTCAAGTTATTTTAGCCAACATATTGTACTGTATAATTTTAGAGTAACGAAACCGGAAGGAGACCCTCATCACATTGAAAATGAGAACATTGGTCTATAGTACAGTCAGGGCTGGTATGGGTAAAGGTTTCAGAAACTCTGGCTGTCCATAGACACTTGGGTTGCTCCCATCTCTTGGCCATTGTGAATAGTGCAGCTTTGATATGGGTGTTTTGTTAGATATTTTTAAGAAAGTAAACCGTTTTTTTCCTTTCTTCTAGTACTTGTATGGTTTGATTTTTTTACATTTAGATCTTTGATCCCATCTGAGTGTTATTTTGGATTATGATGAGAAGTGTGGACCCAACTTTATCTTTCTTCCCCAATGATTCTCTATTTTGTTTCAATGTCGTCTATTAAAAGTTCATTGTTTCCCAGTGATTTGAGAATCGTTTACCATATATTAAATTGGGCCTTGTATGGAATTTCAATTCTCTCTTTGATCTGCCTGTCCTACCCACGCCAATGGCACACAGTTTTGGGGCACACTTTAATACCTAAAGGAGAGTCTCTGGTAGGGTGGAGAATGAGGAGCCTTACTCTGGGGAGAGAGAGGTCCTTCCATCACTCCCCAGAGCGGGTGGAGGGGAGACGGAGGAATGGATGGCTTGGAGGAGAGAAGAAGCTCACCCTGACTCCCAGGATGGTGGGGATGGGGATTCACTTGTCCTGGGGAAGAGACCCCACTTTCCTGGAGGAGCTCACACTCAGTCCTGGCACACATTTGCTGGGTACTGAATCATGTTTAATGAACAAATGAGAAATCGGTTATTTCCACTCTAGATGTGGATGTTTATTAAGGCTCTGGGAACCGCCCTGGATCTGGGCTCTGCCCCAGAGAAGGGGAGTCAGTGACAGGGCGTGTCACTCCAGCCCCCACTCTTTGAAGCGTCTCATCGTTCTCCGTATCCAGGGCAGGAAGCTGGAAATCCTGGTGAAGACTGCTGGAGGAGTCCCAATCCTCTTTCCGTAGGAGACGATGCCCTGGGCCACGTTGTTACACACAAGGGGGCCCCCGGAGTCCCCCTGTGGGCAACCAGAGGAAGGGACACTAAGCCGGGCCTCCATTCTCCAGGCCTCCCCGCTCCTGCGGCCCTAAGGCCCGCCCTCAGAGAAGACAGGGGTGGGTGGGCTCCTTCCACTGCTGGCTCTGTGTGAGATGGGAGGGGGGGGGAGCAGAAGTCGAGCTTCTGGATTTTTCCATCACTGGGCTTCAGCCCTGGCTATGGTTATTCTCCAGAACAACCCAGGTCAAGGTACCTTCACCGGCCCCAGGAAAACGCTGCATGTGTACGTCCTGTGTCTGGTGCACCTGCTATTCCCCCAGAGACCGGATTGATGGGGAAAAGTCCCCCACCTCACTCTGGTCTGGGCCCCAGACTGAGGCCATGGGGATGTAGTCTGTCCCCACTGCCCAGCCTGCCCACGTCCCTTTGTCTCGGACAGTGTCGGCAGATGCCCGTGGTCTTACCAGGAAGGCGGATTTCCGCTCTCTTGGGTCGCCCACACAAATCTGTGTTCGGTCAGTGTAGAACGTGAAGAGTCTACTGCACTCCTCACCCCTCTGCACTCTGATCCATACATCCTGGAGAGTGTCTGTTCTCCTGTCCAGGCCGACAAGGCCCCAGCCGGCCACGGTGCACAGGGTCCCAGGACTCAGCCTGTTCTGGGTCTGAGGCAGAGCCACCGGCCTCACAGCTCGATTACGTCTGACTCTGCTCCTCAGCTGGCAGGAAGCACGCAGGCACTCAGGGACTGTCGATGCCGTGCTCACCCCACGCCCACCACCACCCTGGGAGTCTGCTCGGCTTCGCCCTCCCTGGTCCCCCAAGCTGGGAGGGAGCAGCCCGGGTGAAGGACCAGAGGGTCGGTACCTGCAGTAACGTGATGTCATTCTGGTGGTTCTGCGGATTGTACCTGGGGTGGGGGATGGCTCTGAGCACCGGTATGCGCTGCTGAGTCCTTTCCAACCTACTGACGTTGTGGGCCCCCAGGATGACACTTATTTGGCTGCAAAGGAAAGGGAGCCCAGAGGTCGGTCTGAGCTGCAGGAACTGCAGTCCCCGATGCAGGTCACGTGACAGCCCAGGGTGGTGAGACCTCAGCCAAGGGAACGTGGGGACAGGAGGGCTCTGGGACTGGGCTCTATGCCCTTGGCCTCCATAGCCTTGAGCTGGGGGTGGTGGGAAACCCAGGGACCTTATATTTGGCCTCCCCTACAATAAAAAAGGAGCTTGAATTCATATTTTGAGCCCCAATGCGTGCCTTCCATCTCCCCATCTTGCTCTTTTTGATCAGGTCCTGCTTTCTCCCCATTTACACTGGCCTGCTCCCTGCCCCCCAAGCCCTACCTGCTCTTTTTTCACCCCTTTATTGCTAGAACCCTGCTTTCAATGGCTCATCTCAGGAAGTCTTCTGGAACTGCTTTGCTGGTGCCCAGAAGCCCCTTAGTGCCTCACCTTCCCAAACAGTGAGCTGCTGTCATCACAAAGTCTTCTCGCACCAGGAACCCCCCACAAGTTTTCAGACGTGGAGTTCGGATCTGAACATATGCCATGTAAGGGTGGGAATGGGGCCTGGCCTCTTGGCCTCTGATGATCTGCCCTGGAAGGAAGCATTAGGCACTTATCTCTGCACTGACAGGTGTGTGGGCTTCGGCTTGGTGGCTCCAGAAAGGTTAGAAGATGGCGAGGCAGGAGAGGTGCTGCAGGGGCCGGAGAAGCTGGTGGTTCATGAGAATTGGGTCTGCAGGGCACCAGCCTTGGGGGGAGGCTCCAGGATTCTGCAGGAAACGCTGCTGGCTCCCCATCCCGGCCTCAGCTCCCTCCCACCTCCCCACAAGGCAAGGCCAGCTGCAGCCTCCCATAATGAGGAAGGTTCCTCTGCTGTGGGGACGGCAAATCCGGAGCCCTCTGCGCAGCCTCTCCCTGCAGTTCCGTGGTACTTTCTTCCTCAGGGAGCCTCCCAGATCCCTGTGAGTCCAGCTCACGGTCAGGTCATGAATTTAGGGCTCTAAAGATGAGCTGGCGGGCCTGCTATTGCTGTATCTTTATCTCCGAGGCTCTGCCACAGGAGCTGCAGACTGAGTTCAGAGAGCATGTTTATATAGCAAGTAGTACGTGCCAGGACGACTCCAAGAGTTTTATGTACACTAAGTCATTTAACTCTCATATCAACTCTCTGAGGTAGGCCTGACATAATGCCTGTTTTATAGATGATGAAGCTGAGGAACTTTGAACTCATACAAGCTGCCCAATGATACAGGGTTAGGAAGTGCCTGAGTGGTCTGGCTCCAGAGTCTATGGGCTGGGGTCGGCCTCTGAGGATGGGGACGGTCACTCACCTGCCCTAGCCCTGGGCGGCAGGAGAAGGACCACCAGGAGCAGGAGTGGCTGCATCTTCCTGGGAAGTCTGCCCAGTCAGTTGCTGCTGGTGCTTCCTCCTGCCAGACTTTGAGCCCCTGAAAGAGGAAGGAAGGGTGCGGGTGGGGGCTTGAGAATTCGCATTCCCATTCTCCTGCTGCTGTGATAGGTTTCATCACCCAAGGCTGCCCAAGAGGCTTGCCCACCAACTGCCAGTGATCTGGGGAAAGATAGTAACGCAAGCCTTCAGCACAATATCCCGCACAGCTGCTGAGTCAGTGCTGGCCATGGAAATGGGAACCCAGGGCAACAGGGATGGGGACTGGGTCACTGTGTCCCAGAACCTCAAACCCACCTAATTCAATAATCCCTACAAGCATCAAAGCTGGGAGCTGTCTATTTCCTCCTTCCTCTCCCTCAGGGACTGGAGCCTGCATGTCTTCACCCTTTGGTCTTAGCCCCCTGTTGAGACCCTTGCTGCTCCCACTTCTTTCTAGAAGTTGTCATGCAGATTGAGTAGCTCTCTCTCCTGAGTGTGTGGAGGAGAGGACACTGTCAGGGAAAGAAAAGGGAAGAATGAGGCTCTGCCACTGACCATTACGCTCTCAGGTCACTTGAGCCCCAAGAAACTCTCAGTGAAATCCTGACACTGTGGACGACTTCTGTTTTCCTGCTTTCTACTCAAGGCGAAGGCCTTTATGTTCCAGGAGGTTCTCTGCACGCAGAAAAGGCCTAGTGACTTGATTTTGTTGCCAGCCATCAGGCCCTGGTGGAAAAACATCTCAGATCCTATTCATCCATGGTATAAGAGACCCATCAACCTAATCCCATCTCTGCCCCAGGGGTGATAGCTCCTAAGAAGGAGTTATGTCACTGCTGTGCTTCCTGTAACACATGAAGAAGTAGACCAGGCATTCATCATTGAGAGAAAGGCACGGCAGAGTCCTGCAGAGTAACACAGGGGGCTGTGAGACACTCTTAAAAATACTTAGAAGTCTGTGTTGGCACAGAAAAACATAGCATGGTAAAATTTTTGCAAAAGTATCAGAATTGAAAACTAATACAATTCTCAGTCTTTTATGGTCGTGATAACCCACTTGAAAATCTTATGAAAGTTAAGGATCTCCTCCCTATATATAAATATACACAGATTATCACCAATTTTAAAGCTGTAAAGATCTTAATTCCTTCTCTATTACACTCTCAATGATTGCAACCTCATGAAATTTCTTCATGAATCTGAAAACTAATATGCAGAAAATGGAAAAAAACCAAAAATAGTATAAGAGCTTTATTAGTGCTTTAGTATTTGGGTAAGTTTAATTTATTGTTACTTTAATTTTTAACTCTTAATTTTGTTTTAAAATTATTACTCTAACTTAAAGGGGAAAGTATAAACCAGACTGCCCATGTGAAAAAAGAGGAGTAAAATATATGCTTCCAATGATCTGCATAGAGATGTGGATAGGGGATTTCATTAACAGTGACTAGGATTCCATGCCAATTTTCCCACCAAAAACAACCCAAAACAAACCTGTTTAAAATGTATAAAAGCCTTAGAAGTCTTGAAGAACTCCCAAAGCAAGAGAGATTATTCGGTTAAAACAGAAGGAATAATGGGAATCCAGCAGTAGCTACTATTATTCTGGGGTAATTTGCTGAACCCACAAAAGTTGCACTTTTGTTTTGATGACCATATAAGGTGAGGGGTGTAGAAATGAAAGACCAAGACCCACACAAGCAGGTCTGGTCAAACCCTCCCCACAATAAGCTGGGAACTTAAAAGTCTACACGCTTAAAGTAACAAAAAAGAGGTATTGGGCTAGCTCTTGCAAATAATTTGGTGAAAGATTGTAATTACCTGGACTTTTTATGGTCTCTCAAACCTTGAACTGCCATTAATGTGGTTATATCTTGTGTCCCAAAGTACCTGGCAGAGTCAAATGTAAATCGAGAGGAAATTCACTTAATTCCAGAATTTGACACCTAAAAATTTATTTTTCAAGTTTAATGACAAACATATAGTCAAATGTAAACAGATCAACAAGCAAACAAAGATATAAGACACCATGACTAAGAAATAATAGATAAGAAAAGAGGGAAAAAAACCCCATTAATTATTGGGATAATATTATTAGTATAATAAAATACAGATTGAAAAGCAATTATGCTGAAATAAAAACAAACCCTAAAAGAATTCCAGGGAACATGATCCTTAAAAAAAGTGACATAACATTTGAAAGAGAACTAAATAAGACTTTCAAAAGTGAAAAAAAGAAAAACTAAAATTAAAATCTCAGTGAATAGAGTTAATAACAGTTTAGACAAAGATGAAAAGAGAATTACTAACCTAAAATAGTTCAGAGATCTTCCCGCTTAAGGAAGGAAATGAGCTGCCGACTGGAGTGGTGAGCAGCCTTATTGAGCATCAGAAGAGTGATCTAATAGAGCCAATCTGCAAGGACTGGAAAGTGAATTACAACAGGAGAAAATCAGACTTCTATGTAGTGGATGCTGGATACATATTTAGAAGCCTAAGACACGTGGCTAACAGGGACTTGGTGCTCCGGCCTGGTGTCAGGCCTGAGCCTCTGAGGTGGGAGAGCCAAGTTCAGGACATTGGACCACCAGAGATCTCCTGGCCCCACACAGTATCAATCGGTGAGAGCTCTCCCAGAGATTTCCGTCTCAACGTTAAGACCCAGCTCCACCCAACGGCCAGCAAGCTCCAGTGCTGGACGCCCCATGCCAATCAACTAGCAAGAAAGGAACAAAACCCCACCCACTAGCAGAGAGGCTGCCTAAAATCATACTAAGTTCACAGACACCCCAAAACACACCCCAGGACATGGCCCTGCCCACCAGAAAGACAAGATCGAGCCCCACACACCAGAACACAGGCACCAGTCCCCTCCACAAGGAAGCCTACACAAGCCACTGAACCAATCTCACCCACTGGGGGCAGACACCAAAAACAACGGGAACTGCAAACCTGCAGCCTTTGAAAAAGAGACCCCAAAAACAGTAAGTTAAAATGAGAAGACAGAGAAACATGCAGCAGATGAAAGAGCAAGGTAAAAACTCACCAGACCAAACTAATGAAGAGGAAATAGGCAGTCTGTCTGAAAAAGAATTCAGAGTAATGATAGTAAAGATGATCCAAAATCTTGGAAATAGAATGGAGAAAATACAAGAAATGTTTAACAAGGACCTAGAAGAACTAAAGTGCAAACAAACAATGATGAACAACACAATAAATGAAATTAAAAATTCTCTAGAAGGAATCAAGAGCAGAATAACTGAGGCAGAAGAACAGATAAGTGACCTGGTAGATAAAATAGTGGCAATAACTACCACAGAGCAGAATAAAGAAAAAAGAATGAAGAGAATTGAGGACAGTCTAAGAGACCTCTGCGACAACATTAAATGCACCAACATTTGAATTATAAGGGTCCCAGAAGAAGAAGAGAAAAAGAAAGGGTCTGAGAAAATATCTGAAGAGATTATAGTTGAAAACTTCCCTCACATGGGAAAGGAAATAGTCAAGTCCAGGAAGTGCAGAGAGTCCCATACAGGATAAATCCAAAGAGAAACATGCCATGACATATATTAATCAAACTATGAAAAATTAAATACAAAGAAAAAATATTAAAAGCAGCAAGGGAAAAGCAACAAGTAACATAGAAGGGAATCCCCATAAAGTTAACAGCTGATCTTTCAGCAGAAACTCTGCAAGCCAGAAGGGAGTGGCAGGACATATTTAAAGTATGAAAGGGAAAACCTACAGCCAAGATTACTCTACCCAGCAAGGATCTCATTCAGATTTGATGGAGAAATTAAAACCTATACAGACAAGCAAAAGTTAAGAGAATTCAGAACAACCAAACCAGCTTTACAACAAATGCTAAAGGAATTCTCTAGGCAGGAAACACAAGAGATGGAAAAGACCTACAAAAACAAACCCAAAACAATTTAGAAAATGGTAATAGGAACAAACATATTGATAGTTACCTTAAATGTAAATGGATTAAATGTTCCAACCAAAAGACATAGACTGGCTGAATGGATACAAAAACAAGACCCATATATATGCTGTCTTCAAGAGACCCACTTCAGACCTAGGGACACATACAGAATGAAAGTGAGGGGATGGAAAAGGATATTCCATGCAAATGGAAATCAAAAGAAAGTTGGAGTAGCAATTCTCATATAAGAGAAAATAGACTAAATAAAGACTACTACAAGAGACAAAGAAGGACACTATATAATGATCAAGGGATCAATCCAAGAAGAAGATATAACAATTATAAATATTTATGCACCCAACATAGGAGTACCTCAATGCATAAGGCAAATGCCAACAGCCATAAAAGGGGAAATCAACAGTAACACAATAATAGTACCCACTTTCACCAATGGACAGATCACCCAAAATGAAAAAAATAAGGAAACACAAGCTTTAAAAGACACATTAAGCAAGATGGATTTAATTGATATTTGTAGGACATTCCATCCAAAAAAAACAGAATACACTTTCTTCTCAAGTGCTCATGGAACATTCTCCAGGATAGATCATATCTTGGGTCACAAATAAAGTCTTGGTAAATTTAAGAAAATTGAAAACATATCAAGTATCTTTTCTGACCACAACGCTATGAGACTAGATATGAATTAGACGAAAAAAAACTGTAAAAAATGCAAACACATGGAGGCTAAATAATACACTACAAAATAACCAAGAGGTCACTGAAGAAGTCAAAGAGGAAATAAAAAAAGACCTAGAAACAAATGACAACGAAAACATGATGACCCAAAACCTATGGGATGCAGCAAAACCAGTTCTAAGAGGGAAGTTTATAGCAATACAATCCTACCTCAAGAAACAAGAAAAATCTCAAATAAACAACCTAAACTTGCACCTAAAGCAATCAGAGAAAGAAGAACAAAACCCCCAAAGTTAGCAGAAGGAAAGAAATCATAAAGACCAGATCAGATATAAATGAAAAGGAAATGAAGAAAATGATAGCAAAGATCAATAAAACTAAAAGCTGGTTCTTTGAGAAGATAAACAAAATTGATAAACCATTAGCCAGACTCATCAAGAAAACAAGGGAGAAGACTCAAATCAACAGAATTAGAAATGAAAAAGGAGAAGTAACAACTTACACTGCAGGAATACAAAGGATCATGAGAGATTACTACAAGCAACTCTACGCCAATAAAATGGACAACTTGGAAGAAATGGACAAATTATTAGAAAAGTACAACTTTCCAAGACTGAACCAGGAAGAAATAGAAAATATGAACAGACCAATCACAAGCACTGAAATTGAAACTGTGATTAAAAATCTTCCAACAAAGAAAACCCAGGACCAGATGGCTTCACAGGCGAATTCTATCAAATATTTAGAGAAGAGCTAACACCTATCCTTCTCAAACTCTTCCAAAATATAGCAGAGGGAGGAACACTCCCAAACTCATTCTACGAGGCCAGCATCACCCTGATACCAAAACCAGACAAAAATGTCACAAAAAAAGAAAACTACAGACCAACATCACTGATGAACATAGATGCAAAAATCCTCAACAAAATACTAGCAAACAGAATCCAACAGCACGTTAAAAGGATCATACAGCATGATCAAGTGGGGTTTATCCCAGAAATGCAAGGATTCTTCAATATATGCAAATCAATCAAGGTGATACACCATATTAGCCAATTGAAGGATAAAAACCATATGATCATCTCAATAGGTGCAGAAAAAGCTTTCGACAAAATTCAACACATATTTATGATAAAAACTCTCCAGAAACTAGGCATAGAATGAACTTACCTCAACATAATAAAGGCCATATATGACAAACCCACAGCCAACCTCATTCTCAATGGTGAAAAACTGAAACCATTTCCTCTTAGATCAGGAACAAGACAAGGTTGCCCATTCTCACCTCTATTATTCAATATAGTTTTGGAAGTTTTAGCCACAGCAATCAGAGAAGAAAAAGAAATAAATGAATCCAAATCGGAAAAGAAGTAAAGATGTCACTGTTTGCAGATGACATGATGCTATACATAGAGAATCCTAAAGATGCTACCAGAAAACTACTAGAGCTAATGAATGAAGTTGGTAACGTAACAGGATACAAAATTAATGCACAGAAATCTCTTGCATTCCTATACACTAATGATGAAAAATCTGAAAGCGATATTAAGGAAACATTCCCATTTACCATTGCAACAAAAAGAATAAAATACCTAGGAATAAATCTACCTAGGTAGACAAAAGACCTGTATACAGAAAACTATATGACACTGATAAAAGAAATTAAAGATGATAGAAACAGATGGAGAGGTATACCATGTTCTTGGATTGGAAGAATCAACATTGTAAAAACGACTATACTACCCAGAAAAATCTACAGATTCAGAGCAATCCCTATCAAACTACCAATGGCAGTTTTCACAGAACTAGAACAAAAAATATCACAATTTGTATGGAAACACAGAAGACTCCAAATAGCCAAAGCAATCTTGAGAAAGAAAAACAGAGCTGGAGGACTCAGGCTCCCTGACTTCAGACTGTACTACAAAGCTACAGTAATCAAGACAGTATGGTAGTGGCACAAAAACAGAAATATAGATCAATGGAACAGGATAGAAAGCCCAGAGATAAATCCACACACATATGGTCACCTTATTTTTGATAAAGGAAGCAAGAACATACAATGGAGAAAGACAGCCTCTTCAGTAAGTGGTGTTGCAAAACTGAACAGCTACATGTAAAAGAATGAAATTAGAACACTCCCTAATACCATACACAAAATAAAGTCAAAATGGATTAGAGACCTAAATGTAAGACTGGACACTATAAAACTCTTGGAGGAAAACATAGGCAGAACACTCCATGACATAAATCACTGCAAGATCCTTTTTGACCCACCTCCTAGAGAAATGGAAATAAAAGCAAAAATAAACAAATGGGACCTAATGAAACTTAAAAGCTTTTGCATAGCAAAGGAAACCATAAACAAGGTGAAAAGACAACCCTCAGAATGGGAAAAAATATTTGCAAATGAAGCAACAGACAAAGGATTAATCTCCAAAATTTACAAGCAGCTCATGCAGCTCAATATCAATAAAACAAACACTCCAATCCAAAAATGGGCAGAAGACCTAAATAGACATTTCTCCAAAGAAGACATACAGATTGTCAACAAACACATGAAAGGATGCTCAACATCACTAATCATTAGAGAAATGCAAATCAAAACTACAATGAGCTATCACCTCACACCAGTCAGAATGGCCATCATCAAAAATCTACAAACAGTAAATGCTGGAGAGGGTGTGGAGAAAAGGGAACCCTCTTGCACTGTTCGTGGGAATGTAAATTGATACAGTCACTATGGAGAACAGTATGGAGGTTCCTTAAAAAACTAAAAGTAGAACTACCATACGACCCAGCATCCCACTCCTGGGCCTATACCCTGAGGAAACCGCAATTCAAAAATAGACATGTACCACAATATTTATTGCAGCACTATTTATAATAGCCAGGACATGGATGCAACCTCAGTGTCCATCGACAGATGAATGGATACAGAAGGTGTGACACATATCCACAGTGGAATATTACTCAGCCATAAAAATAAATGAAATTGAACTATTTGTAGTAAGGTGGATGGACCTACAGACAGTCTGTCATAAAGAGTGAAGTGAGTCAGAAAGAGAAAAACAAATACTGTATGCTAACACATATATATGGAGTCTTAAAAAAAAGAAACGTTGTGATGAACTTAGGGGCAGGACAGGAATAAAGACGCAGACGTAGAGAATGGACTAGAGGACACGGGGAGGGGGAAGGGTAAGCTGGGACGGAGTGAGAGAGTAGAATTGACGTATATACACTACGAAATGTAAAATAGCTAGCTAGTGGGAAGAAGCTGCATAGCACAGGGAGATCAGTTTGGTGCTTTGTGACCACCTAGAGGGGTGGGATAGGGAGGGTGGGAGGGAGACCCAAGAGGGAGGGGATATAGGGATGTATGTATACATATAGCTGATTCACTTTGTTGTACAGTGGAAGCTAACACAACATTGTAAAGCAATTATACTCCAATAAAGATGTTAAAAAAAAATAAATAAAATAAAATCGTTCTGAAAGAAGTGTAAAGGATGGATCCCAGACAGGTATAAAGATAAAAAAATAGAAAATAGTAGAATTAGAAGGTTAAACATATGTTGAATTAAAGTTCTAGAAGAATGAGAGACAATGAGAAGAGGCAATATATAATCAGATATTGGCCGAGATTTTTAAAATAACTGGAGAAAAACATCTAATTAGAGGTTAAAAAGATAAATCTGAAGCAAAATAATAAAAAGAAATCCATATCAAGAAATCATATTGCAGAAACATTAAGAGCATCTAGAGAAAGAAAGGCAGATTATGTTCAAGTGACTGGCAGATCAAGGCTGAGTTTTCAACAGCCACAGTGAGTGGATGCTACCCAGAAAGTGACATTTTCATAGTCATTTGGGAAGATTTAAAAACACATCTTATAAATTGATTAGTAATGATATAGAATTTAAAATCGCTGATGAAAAAAATGAACACATATAGAACATCTTAACCAACAAAGGCAGACTACACATTTTACAAGCAGAGATGGATGTTGACCATAGATTAGGCCATAGATTAGGTCTAAAAACGTTTAAAGGATTAAAATGATACATCATTTGTTATAGGCCACAATGAGTTTAAGCTAGAAATCCTTAAAAAGAGTATGAGAAGAAAATACTTATATTTTTAAAACTAGAGAAATAGACTGCTAAATACAACTGACAATTGAATGATGCAGGTTTCAACCGCTTGGCTCCACTTATACGCGAGGTTTTTTCTTTTTCTTTTTCTTTAAATTTAATTTTTATTTTATATTAGAGTATAGTTGATTTACAATGTTTTATTAGTTTCAGGTGTATAGCAAAGTGATTCAGTTATACATATACATATACCCATTCTTTATCAGATGCTTTCCCATATAGGTTATTATAGATTATTGAGTAGTGTTCCCTGTGCTTTACAGTAGGTCCTTGTTGATTATCTATCTTATGTATAATAGTGTGTATATGTTAATCACAAACTCCTAATTTATCCCTCCCCCCTCCTTTTCCTTTTGGTAACTGTAAGTTTGTTTTATATGCCTATGAGTGTTTTTCTGTTTTGTAAAGAAGTTCATTTGTATCATTTTTTTTTTAGGTTCCACATATAAGTGACATCATATGATATTTGTCTTTCTCTGTCTGACTTACTTCACTTAGTATGATAATCTCTAGGTCCATCCATGTTGCTGCGAATGGCATTATTTCATTCTATTTTATGGCTGACTAACACTCCATTGTATATATGTACCACATCTTCTTTATCCATTCCTTTGTTGATGGACATTTAGGTTGATTCCATGTCTTGGCTGTTGTAACTAGTGCTGCAATGAACATTGGGTTACATGTATCTTTTTGAATTGTGGTTTTCTCTGGATATACGCCCAGGGCTGGGATTGCTGGATCATATGGTCATTCTATTTTTAGTTCTTGAAGGAACCCCCATACTGTTCTCCCTAGTGGTTGTACCAATTTACATTCCCACCAACAGTGTAGGAGGGTTCCCTTTTCTCCACACCCTCTCCAGCATTTATTGTTTGTAGCCTTTTTGATGATGGCCATTCTGACCGGTGTGAGGTGATACCTCATTGTAGTTTTGATTTGCATTTCTCTAATAATTAGTGATGTTGCACATCTTTTCATGTGCTTTTTGGCCATCTGTATGTCTTCTTTGGCGAAATGTCTATTTAGGTCTTCTGCTCATTTTTTGATTTTTTTTTTTTTGATATTTAGCTGCATGAGCTGTTTGTATATTTTGGAGATTAATCCCTTGTTGGTTGCTTTGTTTGCAAGTATTTTCTCTCATTCCGTGGGTTGCATTTTGTTTATGGTTTCCTTTGCTGTCTAAAAGCTTTTAAGTTTAATTAGGTCCCATTTGTTTATTTTTGGTTTGATTTTCATTATTCTAGGAGGTGGATCAAAAAGATATTGCTGAAATTTATGTCAAAGTTTGTTCTTCCTATGTTTTCCTCTAAGTTTTATAGTATCCAGTCTTACATTTAGTTCTTTACTCCATATGAGTTTATTTTTGTGTATGGTGTTAGATAATGTTCCAGTTTCATTCTTTTACATGTAGCTGTCCAGTTTTTCCAGCACCTCTTCTTATTGAAGAGACTGTTCTTGTCTCCTTTGTCATAGGTTAATTGACCACAGGTGTGTAAGTTTATTTCTGGGCTGTCTATTTTGTTCCATTGATCTATATTTCTGTTTTTGTGCCAGTACCATACTGTCTTGATTACTGTAGCTTTGTAGTATAGTCGGAAGTCAGGGAGTCTGATTCCTCCAGCTCCCTTTTTCTTTCTCAGGATTTCTTTGGTTATTTGGGGTCTTTTGTGTTTCCATATAAATTTTAGTATTTTTTGTTCTAGTTCTGTGAAAAATGCCATTGGTTATTTGATAGGGATTGCATTGACTGTAGATTGGCTTGGGTAGTATAGTCATTTTGACAATATTGATTCTTCCAATCCAAGAACATGGTATATCTTTCCATCTGTTTGAGTAGTCTTTGATTTCTTTCATCGGTGTCTTATAGTTTTCCAAGTGCATGTCTTTTGCCTTCTTAGGTAGATTTATTCCTAGGTATTTTATTCTTTTGGATGTGATGGTAAATGGGATTGTTTCCTTGATTTCTCTTTCTGATCTTTCATTGTTAGTGTATAGAAATGCAGGAGTTTTCTGTGTATTAATTTTGTATCCTGAAACTTTACCAAATTCATTGATTAGCTCTAGTAGTTTTCTGATGGCATCTTTAGGATTGTCTATGTATAGGATCATGTCATCTGCAAACAGTGACAGTTTTACTTCTTCTTACCCAATTTGGATGTCTTTTATTTCTTTTTCTTCTCTGATTGCCATGGTTAAGAATTCCAAAACTATGTTGAATAATTGTGGCGAGAGTGGACATCCTTGTCCTGTTCTTAATCTTAGAGGAAATGCTTTCAGATTTTCCACCATTGAGAATGATGTTTGCTGTGGGTTTGTCATATATGGCCTTTATTATGTTGAGGTAGTTTCCCTCTATGCCCGCTTTCTGGAGAGTTTTTATCATAAATGGATGCTGAGTTTTGTCAAAAGCTTTTTCTGCATCTTTTGAGGTGATCATATGGTTTTTATTCTTCAATTTGTTGATGTGGTGTATCACACAGATTTATTTGCGGATATTGAAAAATCTTTGCATCCCTGACATAAATCCCACTTGATCATGGTATATGAGTCTCTTAAAGTATTGTTGGATTTGGTTTGCTAGCATCTTGTTGAGGATTTTTGCGTCTATGTTCATCAGTGATATTGATTTTCTTTTTTTGTAGTATCTTTGTCTGGTTTTGGTATCAAGGTGATGGTGGCCTCATAGAATGAGTTTGGGAGTATTTTTTCCTTTGCAATTTTTTCTGGAATACTTTCAAAAGGATAGGTGTTAACTCTTTTCTAAATGCTTGATAGAAGTCACCTGTGAAATCATATGGTCCTGGACTTTTGTTTGTTGGAAATTTTAAAATCATAGTTTCAATTTCAGTACTTGTGATTGGTCTATTCATATTTTCTATTTCTTCCTGGTTCAGTCTTGGAAGATTGTACCTTTCTAAGAATTTGTCCGTTTCTTCTAGGTTGTCCATTTTATTAGCATATAGTTGCTTGTAGTAGTTTCTTAAGATCCTTTGTGTTTCTGTGGTATCTGTTGTAACTTCTTTTTCATTTTTAATTTTATTGATTTGAGTTCTCTCCCTTTTTTTCTTGATGAGTCTGGCTAGAGTTTATCTTTTCAAAGAACCAGCTTTTAGTTTCATTGATCTTTTTGTTGTTTTCTGTGTCTCTATTTTATTTATTTCTGCTCTGATCTCTATGATTTCTTTCCTTCTGCCAGCTTTGGGTTTTTTTTGTTGTTGTTCTTCTTCTTTCTCTAATTGCTTTAGGTTGTTTATTTGAGATTTTTGTTTTTTCCTCAGGTAAGATTGTATTGCTATAAACTTCCCTCTTAGAACTGCTTTTGCTGCATCCCATAGGTTTTGGATCATTGTGTTTTAGTTTTCATTTGTCTCTAGGTATTTTTTGAGTTCCTCTTTGATTTTGTCAGTGATCCATTGGTTGTTTAATAACATATTGTTTAGCCTCCAAGTGTTTGTGGTTTTTTACAGTTTTTTTCTTATAGTTGATTTATGATCTCATAGTGCTGTGGTCAGAGAAGAAGATTGATATGATTTCAGTTTTCTTAAAGTTACCAAGGCTTGCTTTGTGACCCAGCATGTGATCTCTCCTGGAGAATGTTCCATGTGCCCTTGAGAAGAATGTGTATTCTGATGCTTTTGGATGGAATGTTCTATAAATATCAATTAAATCCATCTGGTCTAATGTGTCATTTAAGGTCCATATTTCCTTATTGATTTTCTGTCTGGTTGATCTGTCCATTGATGTAAGTGGGGTGTTAAAGTCCCCCACTATTATTGTGTTACTGTTGATGTCTCCATTTATGGCTGTTAGCATTTGTCTTGTATATTGAGCTGCTCCTATGTTGGGTGCATATATATTTACAATTATTTTATCTTCTTCTTGGATTGATCCCTGGATCTTTATGTAGTGTCCTGCTTTGTCTCTTATAACAGTCTTTATTTTAAAGTCTATTTTATCTGATATGAGTATTGCTACTCCATCTTTCTTTTGATTTCCATCTGTGTGGAATACCTTTTTCCATCCCCTCACTTTCAGTCTGTATGTGTTCCTAGATCTGAGGTGGGTCTCTTGTAGACAACATATATACGGATCTTGTTTTTGTATCCATTCAGCCAGTCTATATCTTTTGGTTGGAGCATTTAATCCATTTACATTTAAAGTAGGTATTGATACATATGTTCTTATTGCTATCTTGTTAATTGTTTTGGATTTGTTTTGGTAGGCCTTTTTTCTTCCCTTCCTCTTTTGTTCTCTTCTCTTGTGTTTTGATGACTATGTTTAGTGTTGTGTTTGGATTACTTTTCCTTTTCTGTGTGTGTATCTATTGTAGATTTTTGGTTTGTTGTTCCAGTGAGGTTTTGATACAGCCAGCCATGTATATATGTATATATATATATACTGGTTTCTTAATTTCAAATGCATTTCCAATATACTGCATTTGTACTCTCGTCTTCTCATGATTGTTGGTTTTGATATCATAATTGTGTGTGGATAATTTCCTACCTTTGCTGTATGTTTGCCTTTACTGGTGAGCTTTCCCATTTGTAATTTTCTTGTTTCTAGTTGTGGCCTTTTCTTTTCCATCTAGAGAAGTTCCTTTAGCATTTGTTGGAAAGCTGTTTTTGGTGGTGCTGAATTCTCTTAGTTTTTGCTTGTCTGTAAAGTTTTGATTTCTCCATTAAATCTGAATGAGAGCGTTGCTGGCTAGAGTATTCTTGGTTGTAGGTTTTTCCCTTTCATCAGTTTAAATATGTCATGCCACTCCCTTCTGGTCTGCAGAATTTCTGCAGAAAAATCAAAAGATAACCTTATGGGGATTCCCTTGTATGTTATTTGCTGCTTTTCCCTTGTTGCTTTTAATATTTTCTCTTTGTATTTAATTTTTGTTAATTTGATTAATATGTGTTTTTGTGTATTCCGCCTTAGGCTTATCTTGTATGGGACTGTCTGTGCTTCCTGAGCTTGAGTATTTCCTTTCCCATGTTAGGGAAGTTTTTGGCTATTATCTCTTTAAATATTTTCTTAGTTCCTTTCTCTCTCTTCTTCTGGGACCCGTATAATGTGAATGTTGGTTTCTTAGACTGTCTTCATCTCTTTTCATTCTTCTTTCTTTATTCTGTTCTGCAACAGTGATTTCCACCAGTCTGTCTTCCAACTCACTTATTCATTCTTCTGCCTTATTTATTCTGTTATTGATTCCTTCTAGTGTATTTTTTATTTCAGTTACTGTATTGTAGTTTTCAGTTATTGTATTGTATTGTATTGTTCATCTCTGTTCTTTAAAGCTTCTAGACCTTTACTAAACATTTCTTGTATCCTCTCTGTCTGTGCCTCCATTCTTTTTCCTATATCTTGGATCATCTTTACTCTCATTACTCTGAAATTTTTTTAAGTTAGATAACCTATCTTCACTTCACTTGGTTGTTCTTCTTGGGTTTTATCTTGTTCCTTTGTCTGGATCGTATTTCTCCGCCATCTCTTTTTGTCTAACTTTCTGTGTTTGTGGTCTCTGTTCCTCAGGCTGCAGGATGGTAATTCCTTTTGGTTCTGGTGTCTGCTGCCTGGTGGGTGAGGTTGGTCTAGAGGATTGTGCAGGCTTTCTGGTAGGCAGGACTGTTGCCTGCCCACTGGAGGGTGGAGCTGGGTTTTTTCCCTCTGGTGGGCAAGGCCATGTCAAGGGGTGTGTTTATAGACAGATCTTGGCTCAGGACGACTTTAGGCAACCTGTCTGCTGATGGGTTGGACTGTGTTTCCACCCTTTGGTTGTTTGGCCTGAGGTGTCCCAGGACTGGATTCTGCAGGCTGTTGGGTAGGGCCAGGTCTCTGTGCCAAAATGGCAACCTCTGGGAGATCTCACACTGATGAGTCCCTTGGGTATCTGTCACCAGTGTCCTTGCCCCCACAGTGAGCCACAGTTGATCCCTGCCTCCCCAGGAGACCTTCCGGGACCCACAGGTAGGTCTGACCCAGGCTCTTATGGAGTCACTGTTTTGTCCTGGGTCCTAGTACATGTGCAACCTTGCATGCGTACTCCAAGAGTGAAGTCTCTGTTTCCCCTAGTCCTGTGGAATTCCTTCATTCAAGCCCCCCATCCTTCAAAGTCTATTGCTCTCGGGGCTCCTTCTCCTGATGGCAGACCCCCAGGCTGGGGATCCTTATATGGGGCTCAGAAGTCTCACTCCTGTGGGAGAATCTCTGAAATATAATTATTTTCCAGTTTGTGGGTTGCCCACGTGGTGGGTATGGGATTTGATTATATTGTGTAAGTGCCCCTCCTGCCATCTCATTGCAGCTTCTTATTTGTCTTTCTGTGTTGAATATTTTTTTTGGTAGGTTCGAGTCTTTTTTGTCAATCATTGTTCAGCAGTTAGTTGTGATTTTGGTGTTTTCTTTAGAGGAGGTAAGATCAAGTCCTTTTACTCCACCGTCTTGTCTCTTGTCCTACACGAGTTTTTTTCAATAGTAAATACTACCATACTACACTATCCATGGTTGATTGTATAAGTGAATGCAAAACCGCAAAACGGAGGGCTGACTATAAGTTTTACTTGAATTTTCCACTGGGTGGAGGGTTGATCCCCTTAACGCCTATACTGCTCAATGGTCAAGTGTCAATAATGAGTCAAAATATAAAACATAATGGGAAAAAAACGAGTTCAAAATGATTAATAATGTTAAAAATAATTTGTAGTAAAATTTGTTGAGTATGTATGAATAAAAATAAAATGACCATTTAACACTATACCTCAAATTAATTAATTTAAAGAAAAAACTTTTAGAAGATAGGAGAATTTCTTTATAAACTTGACATTGGGAAAAAATTTAAGATATAAAAAGTACTAAACTTCAGTAATTACAAAGTAAAAATGGATAAATTGATCTATTTAAAAAATTTGTTGGGGGCTTCCCTGGTGGCGCAGTGGTTGAGAATCTGCCTGCCAATGCAGGGGATGCGGGTTCGAGCCCTGGTCTGGGAAGTTCCCACATGCCGCGGAGCGGCTGGGCCCATGAGCCACAATTACTGAGCTTGCGCATCTGGAGCCTGTGCTCCGCAACAAGAGAGGCCGCGATAGTGAGAGGCCCGCGCACTGCGATGAAGAGTGGCCCCTGCTTGCCACAACTAGAGAAAGCCCTCGCACAGAAACGAAGATCCAACACAGCCATAAATAAATAAATAAGTAAATAAAAATTAAAAAAAAAAAAAGAAAGAAAAAATTTGTTGGGTAAATATGAATAGAGGTGAAATTCTGATTATCAAAGATACTATTAAGATAGTGAAAAGGAAAGCCACAGGGTGGGAGAAAATATTTGCAATAACTGAGAAAGGGTTTCTATCTAGGAGATATGTGTGTATATGTATAAATCATATCTATGTTATCTTATATGTCATTGGGAAGGCAATAATTTTGAAAATATACATTAAATTGACAAATCCCTAAAAATATAAGTTAATGAAATGTACCCAAGAAGTTTGAATTTTCCTATAAACAAATAAATTGATTCAGTTTTCAAAAACATTCCATCAAGGAGAGCCCCACGCTCATAAAGCTTCACTGAACATCTCTACAAAATAGTCAAAGAACACTATATAATGTCTTCTGGAGAGTAGACACTACTGATCTCCTATATGGGACTAGCAAAACCTCGATGCCAAACCCAGTGAAGACAGTATGGGAAAGGAATATTTCAGGCTAATATCACTTGAATATTGAGGTTAAGTCAAATCATTCAATAAGGAAAAATATTATCTCAGGACTAATTTGGGTTTAGGAGTAGGTGGCATTTCATTCAAAACCCAATTGCTATAACACAATACATTGATTGATAAAATGATTATTCAATTAAAGCAAAACAGAATAAGCAATTTCTGAAGTTCACCCTCATTAATTAAAATTCTAGCAAACTAGAAATAAAAAAAGAATGTCTTTAATTTGATTAAATGTCTCCATAAAAATCCCCAAGCAATCATTATATGCTGAAACACACAATGTTTTTGTTTGAGAGCAAAAAAATACAAGGACACGTGGATAGCCATAATCACCATTTGTCTTCAGTATTATACTATAGATTTTACCCAGTGCAGTTAAGCAGGAAATAGAAGTGAAAGGCATAAGGTCAGGAAAAGAGGAAATAAAACTTTGAATATTTGAGATATTATAGTGTACCCAGAGAATGCTCAAGAACCTGCAGATCAATTATTACAATTAATTAGACAGTTTGACAAATTTGCTGGGCACAAAATCAACTTAAACTTTAATCATATTTTGATATATACTGTAATATTGTTGGAAAATGAAATTTGAAAATGTTAATGTTTAAATCATGAAAATTATCAAATAACTAAATATAAATCTAAAAAAAGATGTGCAAGACCTCTTTGGTGATAATGATAGAATTATATTAAGAAGACCTAAGCTTAGAGATATTCTATGTTCATGTTTGGAAGAGAAAATATTTTTAAAATGTCAGTTCTCCAAAAAGTGATCTATAGATTCATTGCACCCAAGATGTATTTCATAGAACTTAATTGATTCTAAATAGATGTGGAAAAATCAATGGCCCACATTAGCCAGGACAATCTTGAAGAATGAGAATAAGATGGGAGGACTTGCTTTAGCAAATGAAGTCATAGTAATGACAATAGTGTGGTATTGATGAGGGCATAGAGACATAGACTAAGGGACAAGAAATAGAGATCCCACACAGATATGGACACTGATACACACATATTGAACACTTGGTTTATGATGGAGGTTTTATGGCAGAGACTGGGGGAAAGACTATTTTCTTTTTTTCTCATCAATAAGTGGTGCTAGGACAATAAATGTCTCTATGGTGTCCTATAAGAACACAAATTTATACATGGAAAAAAAACCTGACCCTTATTTCACACCATGCCCAATAATCCATTTTAGGTGGATTATAGATCCAAGTGTGAATAAGTATTTGAAAATATAATGCAACAATATCTTCATGATAGGTAAATATTTAAAATACGTTACATAAAAGTATTAATCATCAATAAAAGTATTGATGGCTTTGACATTAAAATAGAGAGAAACAAAAGCCAGAGGTCAGGGATTAGAGAGAACATTTGGGTGGAGAGGGGATATATGACAGTAGAGAGAGGTATATATGCTTTTATTTTCTGTTTTAATGAAAGAAAGTGTGATATTTGAACAAATAAGACTGTGATACATTTCACAATATCCATAGCTACTTACATCTACTTCGGACTGTTTTATTACATTTCCATAAGTTACAATTTTTTTCTTCTCTGGGATGTTGGGACATTAGATAGGGTGTTTCCCATATCTTCCCTGGGCTCCAAACACCACCAACAATCCAAATATTCTGGGCAGGCAGTTGCCAGATGGTGCTGGATCACTTCCCCTTCCCTCTTTTGCTGCTTCTTTGGTCAAAATCAACATGGTTGGTCTTGGCTTTGTAGGAGACCAGTGTACTCTTGAGGCATTCTGGACATCATCAGGGCTGTTTTAACATCACTCTTAGAAGGACATTTTGGAAGCTCCTTGGGGAACTTCTACTGATGAGCTTGTGTTGCCACCACCATTGTCTTTTCACTGCATGTGTAAAGAAAGACAAATGAAATGGAAACACAACACTCCAAAATCTATGAGATGCAGCAAAAGCAGTTCTAAGAGGGAATTTAATGCAATACAAGCATTCCTCAAGAAACAAGAAACATCTCAAATAAGCAAGGTAACCTATCATCTAAAGGCATTCAAAAAAAAAAAAAAAAGCCCAAAGTCAGCAGAAGGAAGGCAATAATAAAGATCAGAGAGGAAATAAATAAAATGGAGACAACAAATAATGGGAAAAAAATCAATGAAACCAAGAGCTGATTTTTTGAAGGGATAAACAAAATTAATAAACCTTTAGCCATGTTCACCAAGAAGAAAAGAGAGAGGCCCCAAGTAAACAAAATAAGAAATGAGGGCTTCCCTGGTGACGCAGTGGTTGAGAATCTGCCTGCCAATGCAGGTGACACGGGTTCGAGCCCTGGTCTGGGAAGATCCCACATGCCACGGAGCAACTGGGCCCGTGAGCCACAACTACTGAGCCTGCGTGTCTGGAGCCTGTGCTCCGCAACAAGAGAGGCCGCGATAGTGAGAGGCCTGCGCACCGCGATGAAGAGTGGCCCCCGCTTGCCACAACTAGAGAAAGCCCTCGTACAGAAACGAAGACCCAACACAGCCAAAAATAAATAAATTAATTAATTTAAAAAAAAAGAAATGAAAGAGGAGAAATAACAACTGACATCACAGAGATACAAAAAATCATAAGAGAATACTACAAACATATATGTGCCAACACACTGGTCAACCTAGAAGAAATGGACAAATTTCTAGAAAGTCACAACCTGCCAAGACAGAGTCAAGAAGAAACAGATAATTTGAACAGACTGATCACTAGTAGTGAAATTGAATGTCTAATTAACAAAACTCCCAGCAAACAAAAGTCCAGGACCAGATGACTTCACAGGGGAATTCTACCAAACATATAAGTAAGAGCTTATACCTATCCATCTCAAACTATTCCAAAAAATTAAAGAGGAAGATACACTCCCAAATTCATTGTATGATGGCACCATTACCCTGATACCAAAACCATACAAAGGCACTACAAAAAAAATTATAGGCCAATATCTTTGAAGAATATAGATGTAAAAATCCTCAACAAAATATTAGCAAACCAAATCCAACAATATATAAGAAGGATCATACAATGTGATCAAGTTGGATTTATTCCAGGACACAAGGATCATTCAACATTCACAAACCAATCCATGTGATACACCACATTAAAAAAGCACAGATAAAAATCAAATGATCATTTCAATAGACACAAAAAAAGCACTTGACAAAATTCAACATCCACTCATGATAAAAACTCCTAGCAAAGTGGGTATACAGGGAACACATCTCAACATAATAAAGGCCATTTATGACAAACTCACAGTCAAGGATGCCCATATATGGGGATATATGTATACTTATAGCTGATTCACTTTGTTGTACAGCAGAAACTAACACAACATTGTAAAACAATTATACTCCAATAAAGGTATTAAAAACATAAAATTGTATCAGAAAGAATAAAATTAAGGAATAAACTTAACCAAGGAGGTAAAAGACCTATAGAAAACTATAAAATACTGATGAGGAAATTGGAGATGATACAAAGAAATGGAAAGATATCTGGCACTCTTAGACTGGAAGAATTAATATTGTTAAAATGACCTTACTACCCAAAGCAATCTACAGGTTAATGCAATCCCTATCAAAATACCCATGACAGGGGCTTCGCTGGTGGCGCAGTGGTTGAGAATCTGCCTGCCAATGCAGGGGACATGGGTTCGAGCCCTGGTCTGGGAAGATCCCACATGCCGCGGAGCAACTAGGCCTGTGAGCCACAACTACTGAGCCTGCGCATCTGGAGCCTGTGCTCTGCAACAAAAAGAGGCCATGATAGTGAGAGGCCCGCGCACTGCGATGAAGAGTGGCCCCCACTTGCCACAACTAGAGGAGGCCCTCGCACAGGAACAAAGACCCAACACAGCCAAAAATTAATATAAAAATAAATAAATTAATAAGAAATTGACATTACAAAAAAATACCCATGACGTTTTTCAAATAACTAGAAAAAACCGTCCTAAAATTCATATGGAACAACAAGAGACCCCAAATTGCCAAAGCAATCTTGAGAAAAGAGAACAAAGCTGGAGTTATCACTCTCTCTGACTTCAGGCTGTACTACAAAGCTACAGTAATCCAAACAGCATGGTACTGGCATACAAACAGGCACATAGAACAGTGGAATAGAATATACAACCCACACACCTACAGTCCATTTAACCTAGGAAATAAACTCATGCACCTATGGTCCATTAATCTACAACAAAAGAGACAAGAGTCTACAATGGAGAAAGACAATCTCTTCAACGAGTGGTGCTGGGAAAACTGGACAGCTACATGTAAAACAACTAGATTAGACACTTCCTCACACCATAAACAAAAATAAACTCAAAATGGTTTAAAGACCTAAATGTAAGACCTGAAACCATAAAACTCCTAGAAGAGAACATAGCCAGAACACTGCCTATTGTAAAAATATTTTTTTGGATTTATCTCCTAAGGCAAAGGAAATAGAAGCAAAAATAAACAAATGGTACCTAATTAAATGTAAAAGCTTTTGCACAGCAAAGGAAACAAAAGAAACCAAAGAAAAGGCAACCTATGGAATGGAAGAAAATATTTGCAAATGATATGACTGACATGGGGTTAATATCTAAAATATATAAGCAGCTCATACAACTCAATATCAAAAAGCAAACAACCCAATCAATAAATGGGCAGAAGACCTGAATAGACATTTTTTTCCAAAGAAGACACACAAATGGCTAACTGGCACGTGAAAAGATGCTCAACATGCAAATCAAAACAACAATGAGATATCACCTCATACCTGTTGGAATGGCTATCAACAAAAAGAACACAAATAACAAATGTTGGAAAGGATGTGGAGAAAAGGGAACCCTCCTACACTGCTGGTGGGAATGTAAGCTTGTGCAGCCACTATGGAAAACAGTATGGAGGTTCCTCAAAAAGCTAAAAATAAAACTTCCATATGATCCAGTGATTCCATTCCTGGGTATATATCCAGAAAAATAAACAAAAACACTAATTGAAAAAATACATGCACCCCAGTGTTCATAATAGCACTATTTACAAGTGCCAAGATACAGAAGCAACCCAAATGCCAATTAAACAAATGGATAAAGAAGATATGGTATACATATACAGTGGAATATTACTTGGCCATTAAAAAGAATGAAATTCTGCCATTTGCAGCAGTGTGGATGGACCTAGAGAATATTATGATTAGTGAAATAAGTTAGAAGATAAATACTATATGATATTTATATGTGGAATCTAAAAAATAGTACAAATGTATGTATATGGAAAGTGGAAACACACTCACAGATATAGAAAACAAACTAGTGGTTACCAAAGGAGAGAGGGAAGCTGGGAGTGGCATTTAGGGGTATGTGATTTAGAGGTACAAACTATTGTGTATAAAATAGATAAGCAACAAGGATACACTGTACAGCACAGGGAATTATAGCCGTTATCTTGTAATAACTTTTTTTTTTTAAGATAGTAGTCATCTTTTCTTTTTAAAATTTATTTATTTATTTATTTATTTATGGCTGTGTTGGGTCTTCGTTTCTGTGCGAGGGCTTTCTCTAGTTGCGACAAGCAGGGGCCACTCTTCATCGCGGTCCAAGGGCCTCTCACTATCGCGGCCTCTCTTGTTGTGGAGCATAGGCTCCAGACGCGCAAGCTCAGTAGTTGTGGCTCACGAGCGCAGTTGCTCCGCGGCATGTGGGATCTTCCCAGACCAGGGCTCGAACCTGTGTCCCCTGCATTGGCAGGCGGATTCTCAACCACTGCACCACCAGGGAAGCCCTTGTAATAACTTTTAATGGAGTATAATCTGTAAAATACTGAATCACTATGCTGTATACCTAAAACAAATATAATAATGTAAATCAACTATACTTCAATAAAAAGACATAAATAAAAAAACCTAAAAGCAAAAACAAATAAATGGAAATTTATCTAATTAAATCTGATTTTTCTATAAAAAAATAAGCAGAAAAAAAATTTAGGGCCCATGATCCTTTTAAACAGCACACAGTATTAAGCGCCGTGGTAGAGAAGATCTGGCAGCTTAGCAAAACCAGTTTTCTTTTCTTCCAGGGGACATAGGTGAACTGCACTGCCCAGTCTACCTTGAGGGTAGGTGTGACTCTGTCACTGTCGCAGGAAATGGGATGTGAATGAAATGCTGTGAGCCCCTTCCAGAGCTGGGCTGTAAACTCCCATGCCTGACCATCTAGTTTCTTCCCGTTCCAGGATTTGACACAGATGAACACAGGGAACTTGGAAGCATCTTTAGGGAACTGAGACTGTGTCTCATAATCTTAGGCTGACCATGTAATTTATTACCCAACTGGGACACTTGAGAGTGGAAGCGGGCACTGCTCAGCAGGAATACTCACTTTGGACTGTGCCTGAGCAAGAAATAGACTGTGCCTGAGCAAGAAATATACTTTTCTTGTGCTAGCCACGAAATGCTAAAGTTTATCTGTTAGAATTGTCAGGGTTATCTTAACTAACAAGTGCCAACTTACTTAAGCCAGCCTTTTTCTAACATGGAATGTTTTTAAAAATAGAATTGTTTTACTAATGATAAATTTTAAATAGTGAATAAATTAAAAACAGAAAGAAGAGAAATGTCAACCCTAATCTCACCATCCAACTGACCACTGTTAACGGATGTATTTCCATCCAGATTTTTTACATGTGTATTTTTTATAGATGTGATTACAGTACATTCAGTTTTGGATCCTATAGTTCATTCAACAAACATTTTCCTCATTTTATTAAAAAATCTATTAGTGAAGATCATTTTAGAATCTCTTCATATTTAATAAACAGGCACTTAAGTTATCTAAATCATACATAAATGTTGTAGAAAAATTAGATAAGTGGATGTGCAGGAAGAAAGGCCTAAAAGGAAAATGTATGTATAAACAAAAATTGACTGCAGTATATGCTGCTCTTAACCTGCTTTTGACTTAAATCTAATGAACATTCTTTCATGTGGCAATTGTAATTCTACATCATGACTTTAAAGTTTCCATAGTGTTCAAAGCTATGAAACTTCTAAAAAGCAAAACCCCAGTTAGTGTTGGATTAATTAGTATTTCTAAGATTTGACTTGTGTAACTTTTTTAGGCATTACCTTCTCCACTTTTCTCCGTGTGGTTGATAGTTACATCAGACACCTTTTTTCCTTTCTTTTTTTCTTAAAGATATTTGTGTACAAGGTGTGATAGTGCATTTTCTCGATGTCCATTCTGCATATCATTATCATTTTTGTCAATCCTTCTCAATTATATAAGCGAAAATTATTAATATTTTAATTTGCATTGATTAATTAGTGAGCTTTCACTTTTTCCCAAGTGTTTATTCAGTTTATTTATGATTTGCCTATTAATGTTCTTAGCCTAGTTTACTTTCTTTTGTTTTCTCAGCTTAGTTTTTGTTCTTCTGTTTTCTTAGCCTAGTTTTCTAGCGCGGTGGATAATGTAGATGGTAATGGCTACATAATATATAATGTGAATGTGCCATATTTTACCATCTCCCTATTTTGGACATTAATACTGATTCTAATTTGAGATCTATGATTAAATAATGGTGTGATGAACATCGATATGAATAACCCCCCTAAACACACACTATGTCAAGTGTTTCTATCAGGTGTAAGGGGGAAGAGTGACCCATCAGGCACTGTCCCTCAAGGCCACACACCCTTGCCTGTGGTGGTGGATCTGCTGCTGGCTCCGGCTTACACCTTGGGGTTCCATGGAGCTCTTCATGGCTGACTTTCTGGGCTCTCTACATTCCTTTTGTATGACAGCTTCTCCTAAGAGTGTCGTCATTTACTGCTGTGACCTGAAGTTGTCCCTTGGCTCATGCACATCTTACTGTTCGCTTGCTCACCTCCATGCATGTATTCAGCTCTTTTGTCACCTGTGCTCTGCCGGCTCCAGGGAAGACTTGGCAGATGGATGTAGGGACTGTCTTGTGTAAAAAATAAGTTTTTATTTGCTTTTCACCTTAGTTTTCAATGTGCTGAATTTTGCTTTTCATAGTCATGCGATTTGTTTTTCTTTTTAGTGAAATTCCTTCCATTTACGATGTTGATCTCACTTTATTCAGTGTTTGTCCAGTTATTGTGAATTTGTTGTGTTCTGTCACCTCCAATGCACTGGTGGTGCTGTTTGAAGGATACAGGACATCTGGGTCACAGTGAACTGTGTTACCCTTTAAATGTGGCTTTTCATGGATTTGTGGACTGAGGTTCATGCCTCCACATGTAATATAACTAAAGATCAGGCTGTTCTGGTTGCCTCTTTCCTTCTTCCCTCCCTCTCCTCCGGACATGGACTCCACAGAGCACAGATTGGAAACCCCAGGACCTGTGGGTCACCAAGCCTCTTCCAATTTCACATTGCCCTTCTGGAATCAAACAAGATCATGCATGTGAAACTCTAATGTGCAATCCAGCTAAAATACAGAGAATTTAATTATTTTCAAGACAAGATTTCTTCCAGATTACAAATACAGGTCCATCTGTGTCAAACTGAACTTCCTAGTGGAAGGAGAGGAACCAGTGGAATTTAGAGGAAATTTCTCATCACTGTAAGTTTCCCAATGGCAGATACAGAGCCTGTTATGTGCTGGTACAGAGAGAGGTCAACATTTGATCTACTGATGGATGGCAAAGTGGTACTTTCCCACCCAGCAGCCCCGGGTCCCTCTGGCTCACAAGGCTGCCATAACCTGGTTGTCAGCAGGGAGAGTCAGGGGTCCAAGGCCAGGCCAGGCGGAAAAGGGCTTAGGCTGCTGAGTGACTACACAGGCCTTGGAGGTGGCTGAGCCCCTGGAGGATGCTGGGTTGGATCCAGGGCCTGAGATGGCCCCACCCAGGTGGGAGATGGGTACTGGCTCCTCTGATAAGCAGCAGGTACTGGCTGGCAAGTCAGGTTTGGAGGGGACAGGCAAAGGAGGAGAATTCACATGGGGCCCTGGGAGCTCTGTTAGGGAGATGAGAGGGAGGCTGGCTCAAAACAGCGTGAGCTGGAATGGAAAGGAGCTGGTGGCCAGGGCACTCAGATAGAAAACAGGGGCTGGTGTGGGACGGTAGACAGGGAGCAAGGTTGACTGAGTCCCATGTTGGGCCCAGGGCAGAGTAGGGAGATGGGACCCCAGTGAGGCTGAGGGTCATCATGGGAACATCTCAGCCTCCTAAGCTCTAGACGGTCCTGGTTACGGGAGAAGCCTGCCCTCACTGGAGAGAGAGGCCCTGGAAACAGGAAACTGAGTGTCCATGGCATGACCCCCTGACATTCTAGGTCCCTGGAGTTATTTTCCCTCCTCTGACCTGTTCTTTGTTCTGCCAAATTGAAGAGGGGTTGGTGACAGTGGTTGGCTTAGAGAAGGTAAGAAATTTCTAAGGCCCAGAGAGGACCATTTTGGGGGAGAGAAGATTGTCCTTTTTAATGGACCTCACTTTAGACTCAGACCTGGCAGAAGGCTAAGCACTAAAGAAGCATGATTGAGAAATCAATGAGACTCTATACAGACAGCATGGGATTTAGGGAGGAGTGAGGGCTGGGGAGAAAGGGGGAAGCAAAACCCAGAACTGACAGCAGAGGGCATCCTGGAGCAGTGTGGTTGCATATTGAGGTGGTTCAATGAATAAATAGGAATTCAGTCGTAATCACTCTAGAGATCCATTTATTGTGGCCCCGTGATCCCACTGCTAAGCCTTATGGAATTCTTGCCGCTGCCACAGAATGATGGTCAGCAGAGAAAAAGGTCAGTCTCAAGCTGCTGTTAGAGGCGCTTCATTGCTCTCTTTATCCAGGACAGGAAGTGTGAGACCTTGGTGAAGACTCCTGGAGATTTCCCGTTCAATTTTCCATAGGAGAAAATACCCTGGACCACTTTTTTGCACACAAGGGGCCCGCCGGAGTCACCCTGTGGGTAGAGAAAGGAAGGGCTGAGTGGGCCTCCTCACGGTTCTGTCTTACCTGCCACCCCAGACTGGGTGGTCTCTGTCAGGGGCTGTGAGGAAGATCTGGGCCAGAGGAGGCCTGGTCACCTCCCTCGCTCCTGGGGTCCAGCCTGGCTCTGACTGTTCTTTGCAGCTCGACTCAGGTCTACCTTTCTGTCAGTCCTCATGGAAACTCTGGTGATAACGCAGCTACGGGATGACTGATCCTTCCTCACCCCCAACCCTGATCCACTCAGGGAAGAGAATTAAATTTTGGATTAGTGGACCTGGCTGCCCAAGCTCTCAAGCTGAGGATGAGGATGTGGCCTGTCCCCTTCCCAGACCTCCCCAAGATCCTCTCCCCGGGGCCCGTGTGCTTAGATGCGAGGAACCTGACCTTGAAGGCAGCCTTCACCTTCCTCGGGTCCCCCACGCAAATCTGGGTGGCCTGGCTGTAATAGCCGGGGAAGAGGGATTTGCACACGGGATCCTCCTGCACCGTCAGCTCTGCCTCCTGCAGGGTGGTGGTTGGAGTGCCCACAGCCACCTGCCCCCAGCCGGCCACACTGCACGCCTTTCCTGGCTTCACCCGGGCCTTGCCCCTGGGCAGGCTGAGGGGTCTCACGGCTGCAGTCCTCTTGGCCTTTCTCTCCAGCTGATGGGAAGAGGCAAGAGTCCAGCTCAGCCAATGGTCTCTGGGCTTGGGTGCCACGATGAGGCCGCACTGACCACCCCCCTCACCTGAGCCACTGGGACTGGTCAGGCAGCCAGATGGGAGGGAGGGAAGGGACAGGCGGTAGTGGAGGGGAAACGATCTGTGCCCAGGAGGGCAGGAGGAGTGGGAGGTTTCCTTGCCTGCAGTAACATGATGTCATTGGAGTAGTTCTTAGGATTGTAGTCTGGGTGGGGGATGGCTCGTCTCACTGGGATGACCTGCTGGGTCCTCTCCTGTTTCTTGATGTTGTGGGCCCCCAGGGTGACGTTGATTAAACTGCACAGAGAGCAGAGCAGGAGCTGGGGGGACTCTGTGCCCTGTGCTTCTCAATGACCTGAGGGCAGGGATCCTGGGAGCTTTCTCAGGCAATATGGTGAAATTACTCTGAGTTTGGATTTTCACTCTCTGTGCCCCCTTCCATCCTCCACTGATGCTTTATTTGACCCGTGTGGGCCCTCGCTTCTCAACCTTGCCTCTTGCTCTCACCTCTGACCCTCTGACCTCAAAACTTACCTGCCCCATTTCTCAGCTTTTCGTCACCCTAGTGCGGCTCTTAAGATGGCTTGTTTGATGAGGTCTTGTGGTCCTGACTTACCACGATCTCGGGGTGAGGGAGGGGTTCCCCTGGGCTCAGCCCCTGTGGAGAGGACGGGGTCCCTGTCGGGGTCTCAGGAGGGGTAGGCTGGCCGCTGTCCCTCACCTTCCTCTGCAGTGAGCAGCCGTCAGAACAAAGTCCTTTTGCACGAGGACACCGCTGCACCTCTTCCAACTCTCCTTATCCAGAGACTGAACAAACACCATGTAGGGGCGGGAGTGGGGCTTGGCCTCGTGGCCCCCGATGATCTCCTCTGAAAGAAAAGGCTGGAAGATGGGGTGATGGGAGAGGTGTGGTCAGGATGGAGGTTCAGGGAGGTGGCAGTCGAGGTGGGTTGACAGCGCCTTGCAGATACCGGGGGAGAGTCCCCCAGGTTCTCACTGCAGTAGGATAACCTTTTCTGAACCTCAAGCCTCAGAATTTCCCTCTGAGAAAGGGGTCAGTGCTTGTTCTCCAGGTCCTGCATCAGACACATGTGTGGAGGAGGGCGGGTCTGCCTTCCGGATGGTGGAGGCCCAGAGAATCGTGGACGGGACTCCCTGATGAGCCCTCACTCCCGCTGAGTCTCCGGGACCCCTCTAAGCCTCTGCTAACATCTTGATTTGTGCCATTTTCTAATAATTACCTATGAGCTTACGGAATTGGATTTTCTAAAATCCTCATGTCCTTGGGCCTAACACAACCTAGGATCTCAGTAGATGTTTTTTGGCTGCAAGAGTGAATAGCCTCCAATTAGCTTTAGGCTGAGGTTTGGTGGGGATAGTGCTGGTGGGATTCAAGGCCATAGGGATGGGGGGAGAGCACTGCCAAAGGCAGTGGGACAGCCAAGGACCTGGGAGGTGGGGGAGATGGGGCAGAAAATGAGCTGCTTGGGTCCTGGGGCAGAGTCAAGTCACCCGGAGAGCTTTGGGTGCTGTCATCTAGCCACTTCTGATCAATCACCCCCTGGGTTCCTCTCCTGGGCAGGAGTGAGGGGTGGAGGGCACTGAGAAATTTCATTGGTTCTTAAGCTGGGTCCACTGACAATTCCTATACTATAGTGGGTTCACTTGAGCTGCCTATTCCTGGGTTGAAGTGAGGGATTTTAATTACCTGTGTTTTGTAGCTTCACATCCTCTGCCAAATACACAACCCACTTTCCCTGCTGGTGAGAGAGAGGCTAAGACCCACGAGAGCTTTTAGGCTAAGACCTACCCTTCCTTTCTGCCATCCATCCTCGCTGAGTGTCTATGCAGCATCGAAATTGTTAGTCTGGGTTTGGGACGGGAGCTGGGGTTGAGAAAGTTGAGCTGGGCAGAAGGGTCAGGACTACAGTAGGTTTAGTGAGATGGGCTCTGGCCTCAAGAATGGGGATTGTCACTCACCAGTCCCAGCCCGGGGGGCAGAAGAAAGGCCATTAGGAGCAGGAGAGGCTGCATCTTCCCCGAAGTTCTGCCTAGGTTGGAGCTGCTGGTGTTTCTTTCTTCCAGACACAAAACACAGTGGAAGGAAGAAGGGCAGGCTCAATGCACACACAGACCTCCCAGACCTGTGCTCCCCCCGAGCCGGGTGTCAGCATGCAACGTGGTCGTCCACGTTCTCTGCCGTGGGTTAAGTGAGAACGATACTGTCACCACACTTGTACTCCCACCGCTGAGTCACAAAGCAAGAAGAAAGAACAAGAAAGTGAAGGCTGTGGTTCAGCCAGCACAGGGGCTGGGTCCCAGAAGCCCCTCAGTGACTGAATCAAGAATATCTTCATTTTTCGACTCTTGGTTCTTTTTCGATTCTGGTGAAATCCTGAATAATTACACAATAGGCTAGGTCCTATTGTGTAATATGAGAGACACAGCTCCTGCCCTTGAGAGGCTGGCTGTCAGCTGGAGTAGACCTAGAATCTGTGGGTAGAGAACAAGATGGCAAGGACTATGGTGAGGGGGGTCTGCTTGGTGCCATTGTGAGGTAGAGGCTGGACTTGCTTTAGGAGCAGATAGACCTAGACATACCCAAGTACCCTACGCAGCAACCCCATTTCTTATGTTGCCACCATCCCAGCCTCATATTTTTGAAGTGTTTAGAATCGCCTCTTTAAATGTAAACATTCTGCAACAAAGAGAGCTTTTTTTTTTTTTGGTGGTGGTTTTTTGTTTTTGTGGTTTGTTTTTTCAAATTAATTAATTAATTAATTATTTTTGGCTGCGTTGGGTCTTTGTTGTTGCACGCGGGCTTTCTCTAGTTGTGGCGAGCAGGGGCTACTCTTCGTTGGGGTGTGCGGGCTTCTCATTGCAGTGGCTTCCCTTGTTGCAGAGCACGGGCTCTAGGCATGCGGGCTTCAGTAGTTGCGGCACGTGGGCTCAGTAGTTGTGGCTCACAGGCTCTAGAGTGCAGGCTCAATAGTTGTGGTGCACAGGCTTAGTTGCTCTGTGGCATGTGGTATCCTCCCGGACCAGGGCTCGAACCCATGTCCCCTACATTGGCAGGTGGATTCTTAACCACTGTGCCACCGGGGAAGTCCAAGAGAGCTTTTCTTATCCCACAATCTTGAACAAAATTCCTGGACTTGGTATTCACTTGACCAAAACAAACCATCACTGGGTCCATTGGAAGTGAGTGACTGATTGGGTTGTGCTGAGGTATTTAGCACCCCTCGAGCTGAGATGGGGGCTGTCCCACTCAAATCAGGGTGCCTGTGAGTGGGGAGGGGCTTCCTCTATAGAAATGCTGCTTACTGGTGTGCACTGAAGGTGAAACAGATGCCGGTCATCCTAATAATTACTACCCACTAAGTATTCTCTGTCCAGAGAACCACGTCTCTGATGGCCCTGGGCATAGTAATCCTAAACATTTGCAGATGATCCACCACTCTCACCAGTATGAGGACAGAAGGAAGAGTGATGGCAGGGAAGGCATGAGGAGTTCTAAACAGCCCAAACCCAAGTCAGTTGAAGAAACAGCATTCTATGGACTTATAGAAAAAGAGGGGAAGGAAACATGCTTAAGCATGAACGATGATGATCTTGGGATGGTGGAATTCTTGGTAATTTTAATTTTCTTACTTATATGTTCTGTATTTAATTGTCTTTCTATGATGAATATGTTATGATGAATATATGTTACTTTTATACCCAAAACACATTTTGCCAGAGATGAAGCTCACTCACCATGCAAACATTCAGCAAACCAGTTCTTCTCTTCAGCCCAGCCATCTCGAAGCTGCATGTTTTAAAAATGAGGTTGCTTTTCTGAATATGTTCTTATATTAAAAATTCAGAGATTATTGAAAAATAGAAGAAAAAATTTACTCAATAAAATATGGGCTATAGACACCTTTGAAACATTAGGATACCCTTGAAACCAATAATTTTCATTACAGGGAGTTTCCTTTGGAAATAAATATATTTTAACACACATAGGTGAGAAGAGTGGGAGTTGAGGAGACGCTGGCTCAGACCAAGATGGAAGAGCGCCTTCAAGGCCACTTGGGGCCGAAGGAGGATGTGCCGTCAGGACACCAGAGGTTGCACAGGGTCCTGGGCTCAGGACTCCAGGACAGAGCTGGGACGGGCACTTGAGCTGAGCCTGGGAATACTGAAGGCCCCCCTGAAACTCTCTCAGCCTTCGGAGCTCTGGCTGCTCTGATGTGGAGAGGGAACTCTGCATGGGAGCACTACACATTTCTAAAGCCTCCCCACATTTCTGTTTCTGGGGTTGAGAAGTGCCCCCCTCAACCCCAGAGCTTCTCAGGTGGTCCTCCTTCCAAATCTGGATTCTCTTATGTTGCCACATTGGCACTGGGATAGGGTGGGGCAGGGGAGTGGGTGTGGATTAGGAGGAGGACATATGGATGCGATAAGAGGGTCCTCGAGAAGAGGGTCGTGTTCTCCTGAGGAGGTGTCTCCCTTTTCTGATGGAGCCCATGGTCAGCCTGGCAGGGGAGGCTGGCACTGGGGACGAGCGGCTGGAGGGAGCTGGCTGTCAGTGCAGCAGGAATTTTTATTCTAGAGTTGGAAGGGTGGGTGGTGTGTTGGAGGGGGAAGCCCGTAACAGATCAGAAATGTGAACGGATGGTTGCCAGACACAGTAGGTGCCTAATGAATGTGTTTGAATGAATAAAATAGGAATCAATGATTTCTGCTCAAGAGATGAAAGTTTATTAAGTTCCAGGCAGTCCCCCCTTTGCCCCCTTTTGGCCCAGTGCCATTCTGACCTTTACCCCAGAGAAGATGGAGGGATCCATCCCAGGGGCACCTCAATCTGCTCCCTGCAGTTTGTAGTAGCTCATTGTTTTTTGGATCCAGTACAGAAAGCTCGAGACTCTGGTGTAGACATTTGGAGGTGTCCCATTCTCTTCTCCAAAGGAGACAATGCCCTGGGCCATGCCGTTACACACAAGGGGGCCCCCAGAGGCGCCTTGTGGGCAGAGAGAGGAAGGGCTGAGCCGAACCTTCTTCAGGTGTGGTCCTCCGTGCCGCCCCAGGGTGGATGGTCTCTGTTGGGGGCCCTGGCTGATATCAGGGGCTGTTGGTCCTGAGGATTCAGCCTGGCCTTGACAATCTCCCCTTCTCCTCCCCAAGGAAGCCTCTGCCCATATGTGATGGTGGGACAGTCTCCATGCCCCCAGGGAAAAAGGACAGAGACTGGATAGGAGAAAAGGCTGGGGACACAGGGATATGATTAGTTCCCACTGCCCCGGACCCTCACAGCTTGGCTGTGCCCAGGGCTTTGCATGGATAACACTGGGGATCTCACCAGAAAAGAACCCTTCCTCTTTCTTGGGTTCCCTGCACATATCTGGGTGGTAGTGTTGTAATCTTTGTAGCGAGAGATGCATTCCTCATCCCTTTGGACTTCAAGCTCTACCTCCTGCAGTTTCTCCGCCACGGGATTGTTCACGCCCAGGTGCCCCCAGCCGGCCACACTGCACACCATCCCTGGCTTCACCAGCTCCCTTCTCCAGGGCAGCCTGATGGGGCTCACAGCAGCGGTCAGGTAGGCCTTCCTCCTCAGCTGAAGGCAGAGGAAAGGCATTCTAACCTACTTTTGGCCCACAAAGCCCTCAGGGACAGTTGTGGGGTTGCCTTCCTCACTTCCCTGGGACAACTGAAGGGGTCGTACTGGAAGGAGGGACAGGAATGAGGTCATGGGGGATTCAAAACCCCAGGATGAAAGTGTGCAAGAACCAGTGCGGCCACGTGCCCTACCTGCAGTAACATGATAGCGTTGACCCACTTATTATGATCATAGCCTCGGGGGGATGGCTCTTCTCACTGGGATGACCTGCTGGGTCCTCTCCTGCTGGTAGATGTTGTGGTCCCTCAGGGTGACGTTGATTGAGCTGCACCGAGAGCAGAGAGGGAGGTGGAGTCACAGGAAATACAGGCCAGGAGCCGTAAGGAAAGAGCACAGCTTGGGACAGGGCGGGACTGGAGGGGAGAGAATTCTAGGTATGGGACCTGGGGCTGAGCATCTCTGTGCTGTCTGCTTCCTGGCAGCCCGGGCTGGGTGCAAGTTCCTGGAGTCCACTTAGGGTGTTCAGTCCTGCACAGAGCTTGACTGTCTCTAAGGAAAACCAGGAATTTCTCACATCTGCACTCTGGACTCCAGGGTGCAACCTCAGCTTCCTTCCATCCCACCTTTGATCAGTCCCTTCTCTCCATGGGCCACTCGCATTGACCTGTTCCTCTCTCCCCAAAGCTCACCTGTCCTCTGAAGAGCTCTCCTACGTTACTTAGCGGCCCACGTCTGCAGCCCCTGAGAAGAGGGTTCCCTGTGAGGGGTCTACAGAGGGGTGGGGGCCCAGGTGCTGCTCCTCACCTTCCGCAGCAGTGAGCTGCTGTCAGCACGAAGTCCTCACGCACAAGGAGACCCCCACAGATGAAACTTTTCTCTGAAACATGGTACTCAAGAAATGCCATGTAGGGATGAGAGTGAGGCTTGGCCTCATGGCCCCCAGTGATTTTCCCTGGAAGAAAGATTGCAGCCTGCCCGCTGTGCTCATGGAGCCAAAGGCTGGAGAGGGGAGATGGGAGCAGATTTGCTGGTCTTTGAGGGATTTTGACCAGAGTTCAGAAAGTTCCTGGAGATGGACCAGGGCCAGGACACGTATGAGTGGAGCACCTGACCAGAGTTGCTCCAGTGCAGGATGGGACTGGGCCTCTGATGGTGAGGACAGTCACTTACCTGCCTCCCCAGTGGGGGACAGAAGAAGGGCCAGCAGGAGCGGGAGCATCTCTCCAGGAAGGCTGCCCACATCTGAGCTGCCGCTGCTTCCTTCTGGTCTTTTAACCCTGAGTGTCCCCTCTGGTGTTGTGACCTTTATCAAATGAGGTTTCTCTGAAAGTCTCACAGCTCTGTCTGATCAAGTCCTGGGGTCTGAGTGGAGCATGAACTATCAGTCACCACAGAAGGACCCGTAGCTCTCGGCTCAGCACCACCACAGCAGCAGAAAACAAGAAAGGCAGCTCCAAGTAAGGGTAGTTGGAGATGTTGAATCAGCCAATAGCAGGTCCCTGAGCCCTAGCAACCTGGGTCTCATGATGATAGATTCAAGAATATATAAATTTTCTTGGTTGTCTTTAGATCACCAGGGTGATTGTGTATTGAGGCCTCTTTTTTGTGTGAGACTGTGGGAAACATTGGAGATAAGATCTCTTGCTTCTGGTGGAGGAGACAAGCCGTCATGATCAGACAAAGATGGTGAGATCCTTGGTATGGGATGGACAGAATGGTGTGAGAGTGATGCTGAAGAGGGCTTATTCCAGTTATAAAGAACTGAGTGGTTTAAGAACAGCAGCAACGGTGCTTTTACGCACGAATCTGCATTTTGGTCAGGATACAGTGTGGATGGCACCCCTCTGTTCCCCTTGGTGTCAGGAAGGCTTGAATCCTGGAGGCTGAATCAACCGAAGGCTCACTCACACCTACCCAGTGGTTAGTGCTTGCTGTTCGTTGGTTTCTCTTCACCAGGTCCCCTCAAGTAGTCTCAGTTCATGAGATTGTTTGGCTCCCTCACGACACAGTGGTTGGCTTTCCCAGAATGAGCATCTGCTAAAAAAAGAATGAGCCAGGCAGAAGCATCTATTCTACCATATTCCTCTAATTGAAGCAATCAAGAGCCCCCACCAGATTAAAAAGGAAGGGTCATAGACCCCACCTCCCAGCAGGAGGAATGTTGCAGTCATGTAAGGAGAGCGGGTGGGATGGGAGATACACAACGGCGGTCACAGCAAAGCAGAATCTGCCGCACTGCTTTAGGGGTCCGGAGGGTTAGTCAGAGCCATTGAAACCACTGATACGTCTAAGCCTAGGTCAGTGCCTTTGGATAGGTTGGCGTCTGCTCTGTCCAACCCACGTGCACTGAGAATGGAAGAAGTTTGCCTGTCCCCAGAGTTACTCTTTTTAATGAATTACTGATACCACGTGAAGTGAGAATGGATGCCAGGGTGCCAAAGCAGGATTCCCACACCACTAACCAGAGAATTGCATTCTGATGTCCCTGTACCATTTGCTAAACAAATTATCCTGATCATGTCCCCATAACGGAAAAGAAGGAGAGAGTCATGGAATTGAAAATATTGTTGGTTCTAAATATCTTGATCCCAAGTCTCTTAAAAAGCAACAAAACCTTAAAGAAACAAAGCACGCTCTCAGTAGGGATTCTGGCAGGGGAGCCACAGTAAATGAGACCGTGGTGTCCAAGCCAAGCCTGCGTGGGGTGGGAACGTGCCCACTCCAGGCCTCTCTCCTGTGTGGACACACTCCCTACATGGGCTCGGACACCCTGCACTGGGCAGCCTGGATGAGTAATTAGAATACATGTGAGGCAGGGAGTGGATGCCCAAGTGGGTTGAAGAGGGTGTTCAAACAGGGACTGGCTATTAGGTGGTATTGGAGTTCAAGGGAGATTTAAAGGCCTTCATGGAGTCGGGGCGGGGCGGGAGGGGAGTCTGGCGGGATGTGTCAGAGCAGGATAAATAGGGTGAGGTGGGCATTGGTATGAAGGGGCTGCCTGATGTGGATCACCAGAGCCTGGGTTGGGGGAAGCAGGGGAGGCACTTGGAGAAGATGAGTGAGAGATCTGTTATATAAATCTCTGTGGGGATTAATCAAATAAGTCAACATATTAAGCTAATGAGCCAGGTTTCTCACTGTGTGAGGATTAGATGGTATTGGTGGCATCAGTGTTAATTCCCTGGGTTTGATCGTAGGACTGTGGTTTTGTAAGAGTGTCCTTGTTTGTAGGGATTACACTTTAAAGTATTTGGGAAGTTGATGGAGCATCACGTCACTAACTTTACTCGCAAATGGGTCTGGAAGACAAAAGTTTTTGTATTGCAGTGGCAACTTTTCTATAAGCTGGAGATTTTTTCAAAATTAAAAGGAAATCTGTACCTTTCATATATACAAATAATAACCACTTTGAAGATATAACTGGGAAGAAAATCTGTTATAGTAGCAGCAAAAAAAGATGAGGGGCTTAGGAAAACCTTAACCAGAATTGTGAAAAACCTATTTGTGCAAAATGTTAAAGAACTTCTGAAAAACACAAAAACAGACTTTAGAAACAGCAAGATATTCTTAGTTCTCACATATGACAGATCTACACCAAAAAGGTACTGATTCTCCCAAAGCTAATATATAAATGGGATTATAAAAGTAATATATATGATGTGATTTTAAAAAACCCACCCAATTTTTTCACCTGGTGTTACACAAGGTCTGGATTGTTTCTAAAATTTGTGTGGAAAATAAGCATGAAAGAATCACTAGGGAAATTGTCAAAAAGAAAAAGGAATAGTACGGCACAGGGTTAGCCTATCAGATCTTAAGAACGCCTATAAAAATTCTTTCCGAAAAACAGTGTGGTGTTGTATCATGAGCAGAGAGAGAGACTAGTGAAACACAATGGAAAAATTCATAAACATTCACAAGTATATATGGAAATGAAGTTTATAATAAGGTAGAAATTCAAATCATAAGGGAAAAGATGGACTTTTAATAAATGATTTAGGAACAACTGGATAGTCATTTGTTAAGAGATTAAGTTGGAGCAGTATCTCACAGAAACCACCAGAATAAAGTCCAAATAGGTAAGATATTTGTATACTGAAATACACAAAATAAAACCATATATTACCTAGAAATAAACATGGGTAAAGTCCTTTAGAAAGTGAGAGTGGAGAAAGCCTTTCTAGCAATGACTCTAAATTCATACACTTTAAAAGAAAGACTGATAAATAAATTATGATTTGAAAAAATAAATTTTAAAGTTTGTATATCAAAGAAGAGTGTAAGAAAATTCAAATTACATGCAGCAAACTTGTAAAGAATTATTGCAACCTATGTCACAATTAAGGAGCTAATCTAATATTCAAAGATCTCTAAATCCAGAAGAAACAGACCAAAAACCTGATAGAATGGGCAAAAGACCTGAGCATTCACAGTAAAATATATGTAAAAAATAATAAAGAGTCTCAACTTCACTCTTATTCAGATAAATAGAAAAAACAAAAGGAAAAAAAGAAAATAATTATTCTACTCTATCTCATCTCTTGGATGGCCCAAAGTTCTAAAGTTAAACAGCATATACCATGGGTAAGGCTTTTTTTTAATTGGTGTTGCAGGATACATCTTTTTTTCCCACATAAGTTTACTTTCCTCCTATCCATGTCTTTATATTTAAGATGTTTCTCATTAAACAGCACATAGTTGAGTCTTGCATTTTTATCCAGACTAACAATCTCTGTCCTTTGGAGTATTTAATCTAGTTACATTTAATGCAGCTACTGATAGGGTTGGATTAAAGAATATCGTATTGCTATTTGATTTCTATTAATGTGATTTATTCTTTGTTCTTTTGCCCTACTTTTCCTGCTATATTTTGTGGTATCTCATTTTGTCTTCTTTATTGGCTTTTAGTTATATCTCTCTATATTATTTTAGCTATTACTCTAGGATTACAATATGCCTCCTTCACGTATTACAGGCAACCTTGAATTCATGCTATACCACTTCATATATGAACATTGTAATGATATATTTTCATTTGTCTTCCTTCTGACCCTTTGAGTTCTTTTTGTCATACATTTCACCACTATATGCCATAAATACTAAAGCATTTTTTGCCTTAAAGTCAATAATCCATGTAAGAAATTGATATAAATACTTTTCCACTTAGTCACTTTTTAAAAATTAGATTATAGTTGATTTACAATATTATATTAGTTTCAGGTGTCCGTATTTTTACATTTTTATACTCACTATAAAGTTATTATAAAATATTGGCTATATTCCCTGTGTTGTACATTACATCCTTGTATCTTATTTATTTTTATACCTAGTGGTTTTTACCTCTTAGTCTCCTTTCTCTATCTTCTTTCTCCCATTACCCTCTCCCCTCTGGTAACCACTAGCTTTTTTCTCTGTATCTATGAGTCTGTTTGTGTTTTATTACATTCATTCATTTGTTTTATATTTTAGATTCCATGTGTAAGTGAAAATGTACAGTATTTGTCTTTATCTGATTTATTTCACTAAACATAATACCCTCCTGGTCCATCCATGTTGTTGCAAATGGTAAATTTCATTGTTTATTTTATGGCTGAGTATATTCTGTTGTGCATATATATATGCCACATTTTCTCTATGCATGCATCTGTTGATGGACACTGAGATTGATTCCATAGCTTGGCTTCTGTGAACATTGGTATAACTTTTTGAACTAGTTTTTTTTGTTTTCTTCAGATATATAACCAGGAGTGGAATTGCTGAATCACATAGTAGTTCTATTTTTAAGTATTTGAGGAACCTCAGTACTGTTTTCTATACTGGCTTAACCAATTTTTATTCCCACCAACAGGATACCAGTTTTTTCTTTTCAACACATCCTTGCTAACATTTGTTATTTCTTATCTTTTTGACAATAACCATTCTGAGAAGTGTGAGGTGATATCTCACTGTGATTTTGATTTGCATTTACCTGATGATTAGTGATGTTGAACGTCTTTTCATGTATCTGTTGGCCATTTGCATGTCTTCCTTGGAAAAATGTCTATTCAGATGACTGCCCATTAAAAAACTTTTTTTTATTGAAGTATAATTGATTTACAATGTTGTGTTAATTTCTGCTGCACATCAAAATGATTCAGTTATATATATTCTTTTTCATATTCTTTTCCATTATGATTTGTCACAGGATATTGAGTATAGTTCCCTGTGCTCTGCCTATTTTTCAATTGGGTTTTTTTTTTTTTGATAATGAGTTGTGTGAGTTCTTTATATATTTTAGATATTAATTGCTTATCAGATATATCACTTGCAAATACTTTCTCTTATTCAGTAGGTTGCCTTTTGGTTTTGTTGATGGTTTGCTTTGCTGTGCAAAAGCTTTTAAGTTTAATTAGGTCCCATTTGTTTCTTTTTGCTTTTGTTTCCCTTGCCTGAGGAGAAATATCCAAAAAACCCCAATATATTGCTGAGACCCATGCGAAAGAGTGCACTGCCTATGTTTTCTTCTGAGAATTTAATGGTTTAAGGTCTTTAATAAATTTTGAGTTTATTTTTGTATATGGTGTGAGAAAATGTTCCAATTTTACTCTTTCACATGTAGCTGTCCAGTTTTCCTGACACTACTTATTGAAGAGACTGTCTTTTCTCCATTGTATTATCTTGCCTTCTTTGTGGTATATTTATTGACCTTATGTACATGTGTTCACTTCTGGGCTCTCTATTCTGTTCCATTAATCTTTGTGTCTGTTTTTGTGCCAATTTCATACTGTTTTAATTATGGTAGCTTTATGGTATAGTCTGAAGTCAGGGAGGATGATACCTCCAGCTTTGTTCTTTTTCCTCAGCATTTCTTTGGCTATTTGGGGTCCTTTGTTTTTGCATATGAATTTTAGGATTATTTGTTCTAGTTCTGAAAAATGTCATGGGTATTTTTATAGGGATTGCATTAAATCTGTAGATTGCTTTGGGTCATATCTCATTTTAATAATATTAATTATTTCAATCCCTGAACATGTGATATCTTTCCATTTATTCATTCAACTTCCTTCAATCAATGTTTTATAGTTTTTAGAGTATAGATCTTTCACCTTTTTGAGTAAATTTATTCATAGGTATTTTATTTATTTTGATGGGTTGTAATTGGGATTTTTTTCTTTCTATTTCTGAGAGTTCATTACTAGTGTATAAAAAAACCAACAGATTTCCATATATTCATCTTGTATCCTGCAACTTTGCTGAATTCATTTATTACTTGTAACACTTTTTTGGTTTTTTTTTTGGTGGAGTCATTTGAGTTTTCTATATATAATATTATGTCATCTGCAAATAGTGACAGTTTTACTTCTTTCATTCCTATTTGGATGCCTTTATTTCTTTTTATTGTCTGATTGTTGTGGCTAGGACTTCCAATACTATGTTAAATAGAAATTGTGAGTGTGGGCCTTTTTGTCTTGTTCCTAATCTTAGAGGAAAAGCTTTCAGCTTTTCATTGTTGAATATGATGTTAGCTGTGGGTTTGTCATAAATAGCCTTTATTATGTTGAGACATGTTCGCTCTATACCAACTTTGTTGAGAGTTTTTATCATGAATCGATGTTGAATTTTGTCAAATGCTTTATCTGCATCTATTGAGATGATCATGTGATTTTTATTCTTTGTTTTGTTAATGTGGTGTAGGATTGATTGATTTGCAGATAAGGAACCATCCATCTGTCCCTTGAATAAATCCCACTTGATCTTGGTGTATGATCCTTTTAATGTATTGTTGAGGTTGGTTTGTTAATATTTTATTGAGGATTTTTGCATCTATGTAGGTCAGGGATTTTCTTTTTTTGTATTTCCTTCCTTCCTTCCTTCCTTCCTTCCTTCCTTCCTTCCTTCCTTCCTTCCTTCCTTCTTTTCTTCCTTTCTTCCTCCCTCCCTCTCTCCCTTCCTTCCTTCCCTCTCTCTCTGTCTCTCTCTTTCTTTCTTTCTTTCTTTCTTCCTTCCTTCCTTCCTTCCTTCCTTCCTTTCTTTCTTTCTTTCTTTCTTTCTTTCTTTCTTTCTTTCTTTCTTTCTTTCTTCCTTCCTTCCTTCCTTCCTTCCTTCCTTCCTTCCTTCCTTCCTTCCTTCCTTTCTTTCTTTCTTCCTTTCTTTCTTTCTTTCTTCTTTTGTATTTGTCTGGTTTCAGTATCAGAGTAATGTTATCCTCATGGAATGTTTGTGAGTGTTCCCTCTTCATTATTTTGGAATAGTTGAGGAGGATAGGTATTAACTCTTTAAATGTTTGGTAGAATTCCCTTGTCAAGCTGTCTGGTCCCGGACTTCTGTTTACTGGGAGATTCTTGATTTCTGAATCAATTTCAATTCTAGTTATCAGCCTGTTCAGATGATCTATTTCTTCCTGATTCAGTCTTGGAAGATTGTATATCTCTAGGAATTCATCCATTTCTTCTAGGTTGTCCAATTTGTTGGCATATAACTTTTTTGCAGTATTCTCTTATGATTGTTTGTATTTCTGTGGTATCAGTTGTAGCTTCACCTATTTCATTTCTTATTTTATTTATTTGGGTTCTCTCCCTTTTTTTCTTAAAAAGAAAAAAACAAAACACGGGCAGTTTTCAGTATGCTGCCTGGTGTGGGGACTGGGAGCAAGTCTATGCACTCTTCAAGAGTGGAGTCTAGGGAGAGCCCTCCAGTAAGTCCAATGATTTTTAAACCAGCTAATGGGTCTCACCTTTTCAGTGTCAGACCCCAGGGCTCTGGTGCCTAATATGAAGCTCAAACCCCCTCTCTTCACAGTGAGGATCCCTGAGTCTATGACATCCCCTTGTTTTATGGGTCATCACTAGGGATAAAGGTCTTGCCTAGATATCACCTCCTCCTCTTCCCAGACTCCCTGTGTGTGTGTATGTGTGCTTTAATAGCCTTGCTTGCAGAAGAGCTATTCTTCTAGTCTTCAGGTTATTCTCAGCAAGAGTTGCTCTATATTTAGTTGTAGTTTTGATGTGTTCTTGGGGGCAGGTGAGCTCGGGGTCTTCCTACTTCACCATCTTGAGTCCACATTTTACACTTTTATTTTTGTTTTTCCCTTCCTGCTTGCAAATGGGGGAATCATCTTCCTTCAGCCTGAAGACTTCTTTTAGTATTTCTTGCAGTGCAGGTCTGATGGCAACAAATTCTCTTACCTTTGTTTTTCTGAAAATGTCTTCATTTTTGAACAATATTTTCTCTAGACATAGAATTCTAGGTTGAATTCCAGAAATAGGTTGCCTATTTTTTTCTTTCAATCATTTAAAAGTGTTATTTCCCTGCCTTCTGACTTCCATTATTTCTGACAAGAAGCTCGTTGTGATTCTTGTTTCCCCTCAAGTAATGTATCTTCTTTTCCCCTCTGCCTATGGTCAACTGTTTCTCTTTATCTTTGATTTTCATTAATTTGACTATTACCTGCTTAGATGTGATTTTCTTTGTCTTATCTGATTAACACATGTTCATTGAGCCTCTTGACTCTGAATAAGAAATGTAGTCTAGCAATATGCCTCTGGAAAGAAAGGAAACTTTTGCTGAACTTTTTTCATAGAGAAATGTGTTTGTTGGCCAAAAGGGTATTGTGTGGGATACCAAGACAGGAAATAAACCCTGGAAGTTCTGCAAGTCTACAGTGAGTGCTATTGGCAGAAGTATGGTCATGGGCAGGGAAGGCAGAGCCATCCCTGTTCCAATGCACATTCCCAAGAGGAATTAGCAAGAACTTGCATCCCTTTAGGTCTCTCGCCCCAGAGCTGGCTTGGCAGTTCTCTCTCCAACCACACTGGGACCTGAGTCTTCTTGTGGGTCTGGAGGGCAAGAGGGGTGATGGGAGAGGGTCTTGGTGAGTAGAGGCATTTCATTAGAGGTCATTGCAGAGATGTTTTACTGCATTTCATTTTTTATTTCCATTACAGAGATCTTTAAGCAAGGCAACAATTGTTTCCTTGAAGGTGGGGGACAGAGGATACTTCTAAGGACAAGAAGATTTGAAGGAATCAGCATGTTTCAGGTACTTACCTGCCTCCATCCACGTGTGCCCATGAGCAGACAGACCAGCTCACCAGGAAGGTGTTTTGAATACTTGTCAGAGAATGGCTGCCACGGGAGCCCAGAGGCTTGCTCTCCGGGGAGGTAGGTGTCTGAGCAGAGGCTCATGTCTTGTCCAAGGATGCCAGGAAGTCATCACAAGGGCAGGAGTTAGAAAACATGGAAGGCCTCTTGCTGGCTTGGCTGTCAGGGAGCCTGGCTCAGTCCAGGCTCTGTCCTAACTCTATGGTGCCTCCAGTTGGTCACTACCCCCTCCTGGGACTTTGTCTCCCTCATCTCTCAAAGGAGAATGAGGGTCTGCAACAAAGATTCTTAAACCTGTTTTAAATCATAGAACCATTTCCTCAAAATAAATGTAATACTTGAGCTGAACATGTATGTGGCTGGGCAACTTTTTAAAATGCTGTTTTTGTTTTGTTTCTACATTTTCCTTTTTGTCTTTTTCAATCAAGGAGCCAGGTCCTTAGTATGCTTTAGGGTTTTTTTCAGCTCTAAATCAGAAGCTGTGTGACATCACTGCTCTTCCTTTGTAAAAGTGCCCAGGTCATTAGGAGATTACGTTGCTGCATGCTTTGTGCACAAAAAGATGGGAAACGGCATGCTTTTGAGGGTTACGTGATCCCAGAGTATTGACCCCATGCCGCAGAGGAGCATGGTGTGTTTTGGGGGCAGGATGGCACCATCACAGAGCTAGAACTGACGCTCACCTCCCAGGCAGTGCTGCATAGCGGTGCAAGACCTTGGATGGATGGCTGCTGGGAGTGTCTGGCGAGGTGAGCCCAGCACAGGGAGATCCTTGCTCAGCAAAAAATCACATACTCTACATGGTGGCCTCCAAGGCTTTCCTTCCTAAGTCTGAAAAGTCTAGGTCGTCTTGGACTGTGTGGATGCAGCAGTAACCGTGATGGCCTAAAGAGCAGAGACGCTTCTCCATTTGTCCAGACCACATGGGCCTCCCTGATTCCAGTTTCATCTGCACAAGCAGGAGCTTGCAGTCATGACAGGGATAATGTTTTTGGTCCATCCAACAGGATGAGCGTGTAGACTCAGATTCTGATTTCCTTCAAACAAATACTTCCTATGGGTTTCCCTACCATCTGAATGTGTGCAATGACACTCCTACCTGCTACTTTTAGAGTAAAAGAAATAAGGTTGCCCTCGTTCCTTCTTCCTCCCTCCCTGCTACCCTCTCCCCTAGGGGACAAGGATGCTCCAGTGAGCAGAGCAGGATCTTCACATCTAGAAAACAAATGACTTGTTCTAGAGTCACATGTAATAACACTTCTACAGAGTGTAACCAGCAATAAAAATAAACACAAATGCTTTATCCCTGTGGGCTGCCCACAGGGATAAAGAGATCTAGGCCCCTCAGGTGGAATCATGTGAAGGTGGGAAGGGAGATAACAGATTCAGATGAAAGTCAACACTGTCAGTTCCACCTGCGCTCAGATGATAGAACCTGTGTTACAGAGTCCAAACTTGCTCTGCTTGCTGCATGATGGGCCAATAAATCAGAGACGAGGTATTGAGGCAAGGTATAGGACTTTATTTGCAAAGCTGGCAGACCAAGAAGATGGCCGACTAAAGTCTCAAAACTAACCATCTTATCTTGGTTTGGATGCCAGTTTCTTTTATAGAATAGAGATGGGAGAGGAGATGAGGAAGTAAGGTAAAAAGGCCATAAGATTGGCAAATGTCCCCTGGAATGGCCAGCCTTCGGGAGGGGATGTGCTAATTTCTTTCCTCGGGGAGGCGATGTGATAGTTTCTTCTTTCTTAATAAATAAATTTATTTATTTATTTATTTTCATTCATTCATTCATTTTTGGCTGCGTTGGGTCTTCGTTGCTGCACACAGGCTTTCTCTAGTTGTGGCAAGCGGGGGCTACTCTTCGTTGTGGTGCACAGGCTTCTCATTGTGGTGGCTTCTCTTGTTGTGGAGCATGGGCTCTAGGTGCATGGGCTTCAGTAGTTGTGGCACGTGGGCTCAGTAGTTGTGGCTTGTAGGCTCTAGAGCGCAGGCTCAGTAGTTGTGGTGCACGGGCTTAGTTGCTCCGTGGCATGTGGGATCTTCCTGGACCAGGGCTCGAACCCATGTCTCCTGCATTGGCAGGTGGATTCTTAACCACTGTGCCACCAGGGAAGTCCAATTTCTTTTTTCTTGCAACCATCCAAAGGTGGACAGGGTCAGGATGTTTCCCTGAACAAAGGCACTTTCGTTTAACATTCAGGCAGAGAGGCAGGGTTCCCTGAGGCAGGCCATTGTGTATAGACAGTATCCTTTTAGTGAACAAAAGCAACGGAAAGCAAAGGTTAAAGTAAAAGAAACAGATCCAACATGTAGTCAGATTTGGCTCTTCTCTGTTACACCTATCTTATGTCCACTGTACAACCCCAGTGTCTGGCACTTAGTAGGTGCTCAATCAGTGCGTGTGCTGATTGATGAAAAACATCGTGCTTTTCAGTCCTACTAAAGACAGGAGCCCTTTCTAACTCAAAAGGTCCCAGGTAACCAGCAGGGAATCTTAGCCTAGAGGCCAGCAGTGACTAAAGGGACAGGCTGAAAGGGACTCAGGCTACTGAGTGACCAGGTGGCCAGTGGACCCTGAACACATGGGGGGCACTGGGCTGGATGAGGGGATTGAGCTGGCCCTGCCCAGGAGAGAGATGCGGCCAAGGGTTCTGGACAGACATCCCTCATGGGCCCTGCCTGGTGCCAGCACAGGCCTGGTCCCTCTGATACCCCTCTCTGCCAGGGCATGAGCTGGGTTGGCATCTCCGTGGTGATGCCCTGCTGGAACCCCAGGGTGCTCAGGGTGTCCTGGGTGGGAAGGAGATGAGGAAGGGGTCAGCTCAGATCAGTGCGGTCTGGAGGGCACAGGAGTCGGTGGGCTCTGAGAACTCGTGGTGGTGAGCAGGGAGGGACAAGCGGCAGCCTGGGGCCTGGAGGCAGAGCTGGTCCGTGAGCTCCGAGGAGGGCTGGGAGGACGCCCAGCCTAGGTGAGAATGAGGAGCTTCTCCAGAGACCCACCCCTGCTCTGCGCCAGCTTCCCTGGCTGTGGGACAGAAACGTCTGCTCAGGAAGGCGCCTCCCCTCCCCAGTGGTGGGGCTCTTTCCTGGAGCTGCAGCCCCAGGCTGTGCCTGCTTGGTGTCCAGGACCCATGGTGCGATCCCCTCCTCTCCGCCATGTAACACAGGGCAAGGAGCCAAGAAGCTCACCCTGAGCCCCAGGACCAGAGAGGTTCATGTTTTCTCCTGATGGCGCTCAGCTTCAGCCCTGGCAGGAGGGCAGGCCCTGAAAGACAGGTGTGGGTATGCACGACCTGGGTAACAGCTTTGCATGGGGTTTATGGGAAGAGATGGCGGGAGGGGGAAGAGGTGGAAGCAGAAAACAGCAAAATTTTGTCGTTGGCTTTCAAAATATAGAGTGGGTGCCTATGAAGAAGGGTCAATGAGTAAACGAGAAACCAGCCCTTCCTGCTCAGCTGAGAGACATTTATTCAGCTGCTGATACCCCCAACCCCCCAGTGTGATTCTGGATCAGCTCCAGGGAAGAAGGTCTGGTTCCGCAGTCAGAGGGTTTTCATGGTTTTCTTTATCCAGGGCAGGAAACTTGAGACTTTGGTGCAGGCCCGTGGAGGTGACCCATTTTTTTGTCCATAGGAGACAATGCCCTGGGCCACATTGTTACACACCAGCGGGCCCCCGGAGTCCCCCTGCGGACAGAGAAGGGGAAGGAATGAGCCAGGTCTCCTCCTGGTCCTGTCCCCCCTGCCGTCCCAAGCCCCCTCTCGGGGGAGGCCACCTTGCATGGCCTCCAGGTAGGAGATCAGAGGGCAGGGCAGGCCCCCCTGGTCCCCTCGGCTGCCAAGCCCTGACCCTGGACATTGTCACAGCTTCACTTCACCAGGTGGCAGCTCCCCCTCCTCCCCCAGGTCTCAGATCCTTTCTCTGTCAAGACGCTGTGGGACTGTTGGTTCCAAGCTGCTGTTCAAGGACATGGAAGCAGGTTGGTGGGCTGACACTCATCAGGGAGGATGAGCTCATTAAGCCAGGTGGGTTCCAGTCCTGAGGAGGCACCTGGTTTTAACTGCACACACTCAGGAAGCCCAGTTTTCTAACACCTGTGCCTCAGTGTGTTGCAAATTCCCCCTCTGAAGGAGCACCAGGTTTAGATTCACCACAGGTCTTTTGTAGGCGTACAGGGGCCCTAGGCACTCCCAGCTCCGGCTGTTCCCCCTTCTCTTCCTGGAGAGAAAGGTCCCAGCTTAGAGGGTGGGGCAGTTCCCACACTGCTTGGGTCCCCTGGTCCCAGATCTTCTGCAAACACGCGTCTCCCCAGAGCCAAGCAAGGTAGGTGGTCATACTCACTCTAAAGGAAGCTTTGTTTTCCTTTGGGTCCCCCACACACAGCTGAATGGCGTTGTTGTAATAATTGCGTAAGTGGGATTCACACTTTTGATCCTCCTGTATGGTCAGCTTTACCTCCTGCAGTGTGTCTGAGTACGTGCCCATAGCGACCTGCCCCCAGCCGGCTACACTGCACACCTGTCCTGGCTTCACCCGGGCCTTGCCCCTGGGCAGGCTGAGGGGTCTCACGGCTGCAGTCTGCTTGGCCTTTCTCTCCAGCTGATGGGAAGAGGCAAGAGAGTCCAGCTCAGCCAGTGGTCCCCAGGCCTGGACATGGCAATGATGCTGCAGTGTCTTCCCTCTCACCTGAGCCACAGGGACTGGTCAGGCAGCCAGGTGGGAGGGAGGAAAGGGATGCATGGCGGTGGGAGGGGAAATGATCTGTTTCCAGGAGGGCAGGAGAAGCAAGGAGGTTTACCTTTAGTAACATGATGTCATTGGAGTAGTTCTTTTTATTATAGTCTGGGTGGGGGATGGCTTTTCTCACCGGGATGACCTGCTGGGTCCTCTCCCGAACCTTGATGTTGTGGGCCCCCAGGGTGACGTTGACTGAGCTGCACAGAGAGCAGAGCAGGAGGTGGAGTTACAGGAGATACAGCACAGGAGCCGTGAAGGGCAGGTGACACCAGGGCAGGGCTGCAGCTGAGGGGAAATGCAGGCAACAGGAGGGCCCCAGGGGCTGAGCTGCCTGTGCCCTCTGTTTCCTGGCAGCCAAGGTCGGATTCTGGAGCCATTGGTAAGGGCACAGTGGCTCCCAAGGGTCAGTTAGCCCCAGGAAAACATGTGAAATTGCATTAGTTTGCATTCTGATACCAAGGCATGCCCTATCTCTAGTCTCTCTTACTTCAGCAGTGCCTCTGGCACTGACCTGCCCCACCCCCCTGCCCTCTTTCTCACCCAACCCTCCCAGCTCAAGTGTTCCTAGGAGCCTGGTTGCTTCCGGAGAAAAAGGCAGGGCTCCCTGCCAGGGGTTCTCAGGAGGGTGCGGGCTACTTTCGGCTCCTCACCTTCCCCAGCAGTGAGCGGCTGTCAGCACAAAGTCCTCTCGAATCAGGAACCCACCGCACCTTTTGCGGTCATCCTGGTCCCAGATCTGAAGAAACGCCATGTAGGGGCGGGAGTGGCGCTTGGCCTCATGGCCCCCGATGATCTCCCCTGAAGGAAAAGACTGTTCTGCTGTGTGCAACCACTGACTGCACCTGGCAGGCATCGGCTTGTTGCTCAGAACTGCTGGGCACTGCAGGTCCAGCCTGGCCTGAGGTTGGGGGTGTGAGGGGCCTCAACGTCCTCTTCTAGAAAAGGGAAGAGCAGCAGTCTGGGTCTGTGAAACTGTCTTCCACACATAGTTGGAGGTGAGCCTACCTGTCTTAGGTACAGCAAAGTCCTAGAGGCTTCTGAACATTCCTCTCCTGACTATGCTTTGTTTCAAAGAGTTTCTAAGGGCCCTGTCATCCCGTGATGTCTAGGATAACCTTGCTTTCCAGTGCTCAGGACTTTAGAGTAGGGATCTAGATGTCGTCATAGCCTATTTCCCAGGGCCTGACATGTAGTAAGTGCCCAATAAGCATTTGTTGACTACATGAAGGAATGACCACCCCCCTGCCCATCCCCCCACTGACACACACACAAAATGGGCCTCTGGAAGGGGGTTGTTGGTAGGACCAATGCTGGTGGGATTCTGGAGAGGAGAGAAGTTCTGGTCTGCCCAACAGTGGCTTCATTCTTGAGAGAGGGGAGCCACGAATGGCTTAGGAAGAAAAGCAGAGTTGGGGAAAGGGACTGAGGAGCCTGGGGATTGAGCAAAGGCAACAGCACCAACTCCGAGGTCTGCTGAGCAGTTGCTAAGGGAACACCTGTCTCATCCTAGATGCAGAAGCCAGGCCCACTCTGCCCTCTTCAGGGGAATTGATTATTTTCTCTTTTCCAGTTTCCGACCCTCTGCCATCACTTCTAGGAAAGTTCGACTTTCCACACAGCAAAGGTAGGGCTGGAGGAGGGGATAGTACCCACTGGCTTTTCTTGAGAACAGCCTTTGCTCTGTCACTCCTGCTGGTGGCATATCCAGCATCATACTTGGGGGTATGAGGTGGGACGGGAGCTGGTGTTCAGAATGTTCCCGGTGGATAGACGGATCAGGGATGTGCAGAAGGGGCAGGTGAGCGGTGCCAACTGGGGTAAGAGGTTGGGCCTCTGAGGGTGGGGATGGTCACTCACCTGCCTTTGCCCTGGGAGGCAGTAAAAAGGCCAACAGGAGCAGGAGCAGGAGTGGCTGCATCTTTCCAGGAAGGCTGCCCAGGTCGGAGCTGCTGGCGCTTCCTCCTTGCTCTCTTTTTAGCCCCCGCAGGAGAGGAAGGAGGTGCAAGTGGGCTCAGTGACCTCTTGTTCCCCTCTGGTTTTGTGACGCTTCATCCTAGAAGGCTTTCTATGAAAGCTGCCTCACCCCCACTCTGTCTACCTGATGACGTTCTCTGGGTGGTTGTGTGAGAAACATGCAGTGACCACACGGGTACCCACAGATGATGACTCAGAGCAGACCACTTGTTCCAGCCTAGAGCAGGAACCCAAGAATACAGGGCGGGGACCGTAGGATGTGGTATTGACCAGTAGATGTCCTGGAGCCCAGAAACCTGAGTCCTCAGTGGTTGAACCACCGAGGCCTCATTTCCATGCTGCTAAGTCCACAGGATGATTTCTTTAGCAGGTGTGAGTTTAGGCTCTTCTGTATGCTATGACCAAACATACTGCACATGTCTCCTTCCCTTAGAGAGCTTGACTGTCTGGTGGAAGAGAAAGAAACATATGTGACCAGAGTGCAACTCTGGAAGGGCTGTGGTTGAGGGATGCACAGGACAATAACAGAGCATGGCCACCATGTACTAAATCTATATAGGCACCCATTCATCACCTTAGCTTCCTTTCTAGGGGACTTTTAACATCTTTTTTTTTTTGAATTACAAATGCTCAGAGTGATAGAGTCCATCTCTCTTGCTAATGTTTGGAAACAAACGTTCTGCACTTGGCATTTATTGGCCTAAATTCATGAATCACTCTGACCCTAGAAATTGAATCCAGGGATGATTTAAGCCTAGGTCACTCCTACTTTGGATAGGCTGGGGTCAGTTTCACCCAAACCACATGAACTGAGACAGAGAAAAGGCTGGTTCGCCAAAGGAAGTTCAAATTACTAAGTTGCCTATACCATGTGAAGTGGGAAAGCATGCTGGGTGACCAAAGACCAGTAATTGTCCTTTTAGTATTCTCTGTGCTGTGTGCAGAAAGCCACACTTCTGATACAGCAGGCCTGGCACATTATAGGATGACATTGACTGAACAAACTCTGCTAATGATCTTGCTGAAATGGAAATGAAGGACCATTCTTTCTAAATAGCCCAAGCCCAGTTCTGTTCAAGAACAACAAAGAATCTCTCAGTGATTAGAGTCTGGTGATTTAAGGTTCCATCTTTACATTTCGGTACTTTACAAATTTTCTATGAGGAATATTATGCATCAAAAGACATAATTCCAGGGTAAATATCCTCCTTATCAAACCAAATACATTTATCAAGCCTCTACATTTTTGAACTTAGCTTGCCCAGTGGTAGAAATTTTAAAAATAAAATTAGTTTTTATATTTTAGCGGTAGTATATGTTATTAAGAAAATTAGAGAGACTTCCATGGTGGCGCAGTGGTTAAGAATCCGCCTGCCAATGCAGGGGACACGGGTTCGAGCCCTGGTCTGGGAAGATCCCACATGCTGCGGAGCAACTAAGCCTGTGCACCACAACTACTGAGCCTGTGCTATACAGCCTGTGAGCCACAAATACTGAGCCCGCATGATGCAACTACTGAAGCCCATGTGCCTAGAGCCCGTGCTCTGCAACAGAGAACCCACCGCAATGAGAAACCCACGCACCGCAACAAAGAGTAGCCCCGGCTCGTCGCAACTACAGAAAGCCCACGCACATAGACTGGCTGAATGGATACAAAAACAAGACCCGTATATATGCTGTCTACAAGAGACCCACTTCAGACCTAGGGACACATACAGACTGAAAGTGAGGGGATGGAAAAAGATATTCCATACAAATGGAAATCAAAAGAAAGCTTGAGTAGCAATCTCCTATCAGACAAAATAGACTTTAAAATAAAGACTATTACGAGAGACAAAGAAGGACACTACATAATGATCAAGGGATCAATCCAAGAAGAAGATATAACAATTGTAAATATTTATGCACCCAACATAGGAGCACCTCAAAACATAAGGCAAGTGCTAACAGCCATATAAGGGGAAATTGACAGTAATACAATCATAGTAGGGGACTTTAACACCCCACTTTCACCAATGGACAGATCATCCAAAATGAAAATAAATAAGGAAATGCAAGCTTTAAATGATACATTAAACAAGATGGACTTAATTGATATTTATAGGACATTCCCTCCAAAAACAACAGAATACACTTTCTTCTGAAGTGCTCATGGAACATTCTCCAGGGCAGATCATATCTTGGGTCACAAATCAAGCCTTGGTAAATTTAAGAAAATTGAAATCATATCAAGTATCTTTTCCAACCACAATGCTATGAGACTAGATATCAATTACAGGAAAAAATCTGGAAAAAAATACAGACATAAGGAGGCTAAACAATACACTACTAAATAACCAAGAGGTCACTGAAGAAATCAACAAGGAAATAAAAAAATACCTAGAAACAAATGACAAGGAAAACATGACAACCCAAAACCTATAGGATGCAGCAAAAGCGATTCTAAGAGGGAAGTTTATAGCAATACAATCCTACCTTAAGAAAAAAGAAACAACTCAAATAAGCAACCTAACTTTACACTTAAAGCAATTAGAGAAAGAAGAACAAAAAACCCCCACAGTTAGCAGAAGGAAAGAAATCATAAAGATCAGATCAGAAATAAATGAAAAAGAAATGAAGTAAACAGTAACAAAGATCAATAAAACTAAAAGCTGGTTCTTTGAGAAGATAAAAAAAATTGATAAACCATTAGCCAGACTCATCAAGAAAAAAACGGAGAAGACTCAAATCAATAGAATTAGAAATGATAAAGGAGAAGTAACAACGGACACTGCAGAAATACATAGGATCATGAGAAATTACTACAAGCAACTATATGTTAATAAAATGGACAACCTGGAAGAAATGGACAAATTCTTAAAAGAGCAAAACCTTCCAAGACAGAACCAGGAAGAAACAGAAAATATGAACAGACCAACCACAAGCACTGAAATTGAAACTGCCATTAAAAATCTTCCAACAAACAAAAGCCCAGGACCAGATGGCTTCACAAGCGAATTCTATCAAACATTTAGAGAAGAGTTAACACACAACCTTCTCAAAATATTCCAAAAAGTTGCAAGGGAAAGAACACTCCCAAACTCATTCTATGAGGCCACCATCACCCTGATACCAAAACCAGACAAAGATGTCACAGAGAAAGAAAACTACAGGCCAATATCACTGATGAACATAGATGCAAAAATCCTCAACAAAATACTAGCAAACAGAATCCAACAGCACATTAAAAGGATCATACACCATGATCAAGTGAGGTTTATCCCAGGAATGCAAGGATTCTTTGATATACGCAAATCAATCAACGTGATAAACCATGTTAACAAATTGAAGAAGAAAAACCACATGGTCATCTCAATAGATACAGAAAAAGCTTTCGACAAAATTCAACACCAATTTATGGTAAAAACCCTCCAGAAAGTAGACACAGAGCAAACTTACCTCAACATAATAAAGGTCATATATGACAAACCCACAGCCAACATCGTTCTCAATGGTGAAAACTGAAACCATTTTCTCTAAGATCAGGAACAAGACAAGGTTGTCCACTCTCACCACGATTATTGAACATAGTTTTGGAAGTTTTAACCACAGCAATCAGAGAAGAAAAAGAAATTAAGGGAATCCAAATTGGAAAAGAAGTAAAGCTGTCACTGTTTGCAGATGACATGATACTATACATAGAAAATCCTAAAGATGCTACCAGAAAACTACTAGAGCTAATCCATGAATTTGGTAAAGTAGCAGGATACAAAATTAATGCACAGAAATTTTTTGCATTCCTATACACTAATGATGAAAAATCTGGAAGAGAAATTAAGGAAACATTCCCATTTACCATTGCAACAAAAAGAATAAAATACCTAGGAATAAACTTACCTAAGGAGAAAAAAGACCTGCATGCAGAAAACTATAAGACCCTGATGAAAGAAATTAAAGATGATACAAACAGATGGAGAGATATACCATGTTTTTGGATTGGAAGGATCAACATTGTGAAAATGACTCTACTACCCAAAGCAATCTACAGATTCAATGCAATCCCTATCAAACTACCAATGGCATTTCCCACAGAACTAGAACAGAAAATTTCACAATTTGTATGGAAACACAAAAGACCCCAAATAGCCTAAGCAATCTTAAGAAAGAAAAACAGACCTGGAGGAATCAGGCTCCTGGACTTCAGACTATACTACAAAGCTACAGTCATCAAGAGAGTATGGTACTGGCACAAAAACAGAAATATAGATCAATGGAACAGGATAGAAAGCCCAGAGATAAACCCATGCACATATGGTCACCTTATTTTTGATAAAGGAAGCAAGAATATACAATTGAGAAAAGACAGCCTCTTCAATAAGTGGTGCTGGGAAAACTGGACAGCTACATGTAAAATAATGAAATTAGAACACTCCTTAACACCATACACAAAAATAAACTCAAAATGTATTAAAGACCTAAATGTAAGACCAGACACTATAAAACTCTTAGAGGAAAACATAGGCAAAACACTCTATGACATAAATCACAGCAAGATCCTTTTTGACCCGCCTCCTAGAGAAATGGAAATAAAAACAAAAATAAGTAAATGGGACCTAATGAAACTTAAAAGCATTTGCACAGCAAAGGAAACCATAAACAAGATGAAAAGACAACCCTCAGAATGGGAAAAAATATTTGCAAATGAAGCAACAGACGAAGGATTAATCTCCAAAATTTACAAGCAGCTCATGCAGCTCCATATCAGAAAAACAAGCAACCCAATCCAAAATTGGGCAGAAGACCTAAAAAGACATTTCTCGAAAGAAGATGTAAAGACTGCCAACAAACACATGAAAGGATGCTCAGCATCACTAATCATTAGAGAAATGCAAATCAAAACTACAATAAGGTATCACCTCATACCAGTCAGAATGGCCATCATCAAAAAGTCTACAAACAATAAATGCTGGAGAGGATGTGGAGAAAAGGGAACCCTCTTGCACTGTTGGTGGGAATGTAAATTGATACAGCCACTATGGAGAACAGTATGGTGATTCCTTAAAAAACTAAAAATAGAACTACCATACAACCCAGCAATCCCACTGCTAGCCATATACCCTGAGAAAATCATAATTCAAAAAGAGTCATGTACCACAATGTTCATTGCAGCTCTATTTACAATAGCCAGGATATGGAGGCAACCTAGGTGTCCATGGACAGATGAATGGATAAAGAAGATGTGGCACATATATACAATGGAATATTACTCAGCCATAAAAAGAAATGAAATTGAGTTATTTGTAGTGAGGTGGATGGACCTAGAGTCTGTCATACAGAATTAAGTAAGTCAGAAAGAGTAAAACAAATACTGTATGCTAACACATATATATGAAATCTAAAAAAAAGAAAAGAAAAATTGTTCTGAAGAACCTAGGGGCAGGACAGGAATAAAGACGCAGAAGTAGAGAATGGACTTGAGCACACAGGGAGTGGGACAGGTAAGCTGGGATGAAGTGAGAGAGTGGCATGGACATATATACACTACCAAATGTAAAATAGATAGCTAGTGGGATGCAGCTGCATAGCACGGGGAGATCAGCTCGGTGCTTTGTGGCCACCTAGAGGGGTGGGATAGGGAGGGTGGGAGGGAGATGCAAGAGGGAGGGGATATGGGAACATATGTATGCATATAGCTGATTCACTTTGTTATATAGCAGAAACTAACACAACATTGTAAAACAATTATACTCCAATAAAGATGTTAAAAAAAATAAAATACTTGGGGTCATATTACATTAATGTAATTTTCTTTTATCCTCACTAAACCCTGCAACTTAAGCATTTCCCCCACGTTCCTAAATATCTATTAGTCAATATCACCATAGTCTCTCTTCTCTAATTATTAAAAATTTTAACATGTAATTAATTTCTAAAATTGTTGGAAAATTAAAAAAATAATTTAAACAGAAAGAAAATAATTAAAAATACCTGATTTCCCATCACTCATTGATAATCATCTTTAATGTCTTGAAGCGTGATCTAACATTTTTTCTCGTGTATATCTGCATTTTTAAAAATCATAAGGGAATTATGCTAAATACAAGGCTGTGACCCTTTATTAAAATTGCGGTGAAATTCACATAACCTACAATTAGCTATTTTAAATACAATTTAGTGGCATTAAGTGCATTCCAAGTGTTGTGCAACCACCTGTTCTCTCTAGTTTGAATACATTTTCATAACCCCAGAAGATCATCCCATCCACACGGGTTGACTACTTGGTCATGGTGTATAATCCTTTTAGTGTGCTGTTGAATTCAATTTGATAGTATCTTGTTGAGGATTTTTGCATCTATTTTCATAAGGGATATTGGTCTGTAATTTTCTTTTCTTTTGGTATCTTTGGTCTTGGTATCTGGGCGATCCTGGCCTTATACAATGTGTTAGGAAGAGTTCCCTCCTCTAATATTTTGGAACAAGTCTGGGTAAGATTGGTGTTAATTCTTCTTTAAATGTTTTGTAGAATTCACCAGTGTAGAAATCTGATCCTGGGATTTTCTTTTTTAGCAGGTTTTTGTTTATTGATTCAATCTCTTTACTTGTCATAAGTCTGGTTAGATTTCTTATTTCTTCTTGAGTCACTTTTGGTAGTTTCTGTGTTTCCAGGAATTTGTTCATTTCATCTTGATTATTTAATTTGTTGGTGTAGAAATGTGGATAGCATTCTCTAATAATCCTTTTAATTTCTCTGAGGTTGGTAGTAATGTCCCCTTCTTTCATTTCTGATTTTCATAATATGAGTCTTCTTTTTTTGTTGTTGTTGGTCTAGGTAAAAGTTTGTCAAATTTGTTGATCTTTTCAAAGAACAAACATTTGGATTTGTTGATCCTTTCTATTTTGATTATTTTGCTCTAATCTTTATTATTTCCTTCCTTTTGCTGGCTTGGGTTGTTTGATCTATTTTTAGTTTTGTTAGGCTTAAATTTGTGTTGTTGATTAGAAATCTTTCTTCTTCTTTAATGTAGTCATTTATAGCTATATATTTTCCTCTGAGCATTGCTTTTACTGCATCCTATACATTTTGTATGTTGTGTTTTCATATTCACTTGTCTCAAAGTACTTTCTAATTTCTCTTGCAATTTGTTCTTAGACCCACTGGTTACTTAAGATTGTGTTGTTTAATTTCCATGTTTGTGAATTTTCCAGTTTTCCTTCTGTTATTGATTTCTAGCTTCATTCCATTGTGGTTGAAGAAGACAATTTGTATTATTTTAATCTTTTAAAATGTATTGAGAAATGTTTTATGGCCTAACCTATGGTGTATCCTAGAGAATTCTTTGTATGCACTTGAGAAGTACATGTAGCATACTGCTGTCAGACTGTTTTGTATGTCTGTTTGTTCTAATTGGTTTATAGATGTTCTATCTACTATTGAAAGTAAGGTATTGAAGTCTCCAACTATTATTATAAAACTGTCTATTTCTCTCCTCAATTATCTCAATGTTTTCTTCATGTATTTTGGAGTTCTGATGTTTGGTGTGTTATGTATTCTTAATGAATTGACCTTTTGTCAATATATAATGTCCTTTGTCTCTTTTAACAATTTTTCACTTAAAATCTATTTTACCTGGTATTGATATAACTGCTCCGGTTTCCTCTGGGTTACTATTTGCATAGACTATCTTTTTCTATTTTATCATCTCCAACATTTTTGTCTTTGTATTTAAAGGGAGTCTCTTGAAAGCTGCATAGACTTGAATCATATTTTTAAATTTATTCTTCCAGTTTCTATCTTTTAATTGGTTAGTTTAATCCACTTAAAATGATTACTAATAATGATAGGCTTACTTCCGCCATTTTGCTATTTGGTTTTTATATATTTTCTATTTCTCAATTCCTCCAATATTGCCTTCTTTTTTGTTTGATCACTTTTTTTTTCTACTGTACTATTTTAAATACCTCTTCATTTCCATTTCTGTATATTTTAAAGTTACTTTCTTAATGGTTACCATATTTAATGCCCTAAATTTATACCAATATAGTTTGAATATATACCAATTTAGCCTCAACAACATACATTAATTCTGCTCCTATTCAGCTCCATCTCCATCTTGTTATTGACACAAATTATATCTTTTTACATGTGTGTCCATTAACATAGGTTATAATTTCTTTTTATGCATTTGTCTTTTAAATCCTACAAGAAACATAAAGAAGTTACAAGCCCAAAATACAATACTACTAGCTTTTGTAATTATCTATGTGGTTATTTTTACCAGAGATCTTTTTTCTTCATTTGGCTTCAAGTTGCCATCTCTTGTCCTTAGGTTTCAACTTGAAGGACCCCCCTTTAGCATTTCTTGTAGGGCAGGTCTACAGGGCAGGAATTAATGATTAGTTCCTGAAGTTTTTGTTTATCTGGGAACATTTTATTTCTCCATATTTGAAGGGCAGTTTTGCTCAATATAGAATTCTTGGTTGACAGTTTTTTGTTTTTTCTTTCAGCACTTTAAGTATATCATCCCACTGCCTCTGTGGTTGCTGATGAGAAATTGACCATTAATCTCACTGAAAATCACTTGTCCATGATGAGTCACTTCTCTCTTGCTGCTTTCTAGATTTTCTCTTTGTTTTTGGCTCTCGACAGTTTGGTTGTAGTGTGTCTCAGTGTGGATCTCTTTGAGATCATCCTGCTTGGAGTTTGTTGAGCTTCTTTGATACACATATTCCTGTGTTTCATCAAATTTGGGATATTTTTGACCATTATTTCTTCAGGTATTTTTTCTGACTCTTCTTTCTTCTCCTTCTATGACTCCTATAATGCATATGTTGATACTTTTGATATCATCTCATAGGTCCCTTAGGCTCTGTTCATTTTTCTTCATTATTTTTTCCTTTCTGCTCCTCATACTGGGTTATTTTATTTTCCCTGCAAGTTCATTGATTCTTTCTTCTGCCTGGTCAGATCTACTGTTGAAATTCTCTATTGAATTTTACATTTCAGTTGTTGTACTTTTCAGTTCCAGAATTATAATTTCTATCTCTTTATGACATTCTCTACATTTTCATATATCGTTCCTGATTTGCTTTAGTTCCTTTCATGGTCTCTTTCAGCTCTTTGATTATTTTTAAGATAGTCAATTGAAAATCTGTGTCTGGTGTAAACAATGTCCAGGTTTCCTCAAAAATGTTTTCTGTCAAGTTCTTTTTTTCCATCTGTGAATGGACCATACTTTCTTGTTCCTTTGTATTTGCATATTTTCATTGAAAACAGGATATTTTGAATACAGTACTGTACTCTGGGAATTGCACTGTCCCCATCCCCCAGGGATTGCTTGTATTGTTTGTTGAGTGATACAGTCATCCATTTGTCTAGTGACTTTTCCGAACTATTTTTGCAAGGACTATATTCCTTGTTTTGTGTGGTCACTGAAGTCTCTGTTACCTTATCTCTGTCTAATTGTCCCTGGGAAGACTGGCTCAATCTCTGTAATTACAGAAACCAGGGAAATGTTTCAGAATATTTTTCATGGCTTTCGGTGTTGTCTGAAGACTAAAGTGACAGATCCATCAGACAAGATGAGGAGTGACAGAGTCAGCAGAGCACACCTCTATGGAACATTTATTTGTTCTGTGTCTATGGTGTGTGTATGTCATTTCTGTTGTATTTAAACTGGAGAATTTCAGGGCTTTGTGTCCATCCCTGCCCAGGTGACTCCTCTCTGAATTGCTAGAGGTCCCACAATTTCACTAACTACTCCCTTGCTTTAGTATCATCTTCTCATACAGCAAGGAGATGTTACAGGAGGACATGGAACTTCAGAGTCTCAGGTCCTGCCCTTTCCTGCCACCCTCATTTCTGTCCCCCTCCCTATTTGGATTGATTATTTAAGAGTTGGGTTGAGGTCCTGAATATAGCCATGTTGACATGATATGCTGATTAGGTTGAAGAGGGAGGATGTAGGGAGTTCGGGAAAACTTTTCTTTAAACTTCAATGGCTAGTCAAATGGCCAAGGCTGTGTAGAAAGCCATCCCAAATCCAGAAACAGTAACACAAATATAAGGCAGAGGAAAGCTTACTGAGGTGGACATATGTGGAGAAAAGCATCATACAGGAAACTTCCTAAGAAAGAACCCCCACCTGGAAAAAGCCTTAGTGGAGAGACCAAATTTCTTCCTAGATGTGACCAAAGGGAGCCACACTAAGAGGTAGTGAAAACCATTTGGGACTTAAAACTTTAAGAATCTGTGTCTAAGTAAAAATAAGTAATAATAAAAACATATATCTGGAAAAGGAGGCATGATTAATCAGTCCACTGAACCAATGAAAGAATAATATCCAACATCATAATGCTGGTTAATATATTTTTTTCCCTTTTAAAAATTTTATTTATTTATTTATTTTTTCTTTTTCTTTTATTTTCTTTTATTTATTTTTTATACAGCAGGTTCTTATTAGTCATCAATTTTACACACATTAGTGTATACATGTCAATCCCAATCGCCCAATTCATCCCACCACCACCCCCACTCCCCCACCGCTTTCCCCGCTTGGTGTCCATATGTTTGTTCTCTTCATCTTTGTCTCAGTTTCTGTCCTGCAAACCAGTTCATCTGTACCATTTTTCTAGGTTCCACATATATGCGTTAATATACGATATTTATTTTTCTCTTTCTGACTTACTTCACTCTGTATGACAGTCTCTAGATCCATCCACGTCTCAACAAATGACTCAGTTTCGTTCCTTTTTGTGGCTAAGTAATATTCCATTGTATATATGTACCACATCTTCTTTATCCATTTGTCTGTCAATGGGCATTTAGGTTGCTTCCATGACCTGGCTATTGTAAATAGTGCTGCAATGAACATTGGGGGGCATGTGTCTTTTTGAATTATGGTTTTCTCTGGGTATATGCCCACTAGGGGGATTGCTGGGTCATATAGTAATTCTATTTTTAGTTTTTTAAGGAACCTCCATACACTTCTCCATAGTGGCTGTATCAATTTACATTCCCACCAACAGTGCAAGAGGGTTCCCTTTTCTCCACACCCTCTCCAGCATTTGTTGTTTGTAGATTTTCTGATGATGCCCATTCTAACTGGTGTGAGGTGATACCTCATTGTAGTTTTGATTTGCATTTCTCTAATAATTAGTGATGTTGAGCAGCTTTTCATGTGCTTCTTGGCCATCTGTATGTCTTCTTTGGAGAAATGTCATTTTAGGTCTTCTGCCCATTTTTTGATTGGGTTGTTTGTTTCTTTAATATTGACGTGAATGAGCTGTTTATATATTTTGGAGATTAATCCTTTGTCCATTGATTCGTTTGCAAATATTTTCTCCAATTCTGACGGTTGTCTTTTCATCTTATTTATGGTTTCCTTTGCTGTGCAACAGCTTTGAAGTTTCATTAGGTCCCATTTGTTTATTTTTGTTTTTATTTCCATTACTTTAGGAGGTGGATCAAAAAAGATCTTGCTGTGATTTATGTCAAAGAGTGTTCTTCCTATGTTTTCCTCTAAGAGTTTTACAGTGTCTGGTCTTACATTTAGGTCTCTAATCCATTTTGAGTTTATTTTTATGTATGGTGTTAGGGAGTGTTCTAATTTCATTCTTTTACATGTAGCTGTCCAGTTTTCCCAGCACCCCTTATTGAAGAGACTGTCTTTTCTCCATTGTACATCCTTGCCTCCTTTGTCATAGATTAGTTGACCATAGGTGCGTGGGTTTATCTCTGGGCTTTCTATCTTGTTCCATTGATCTATGTTTCTGTTTTGTGCCAGTCCCATATTGTCTTGATTACTGTAGCTTTATAGTATACTCTGAAGTCAGGGAGTCTGATTCCTCCAGCTCCGTTTTTTTTCCCTCAAGACTGCTTTGGCTATTCGGGGACTTTTGTATCTTCATACAAATTTTAAGATGTTTTGTTCTAGTTTTGTAAAAAATGCCATTGGTAATTTGATAGGGATTGCATTGAATCTGTAGATTGCTTTGGGTAGCATAGTCATTTTCACAATATTGATTCTTCCAATCCAAGAACATGGTATATCTCTCCATCTGTTGGTATCATCTTTAATTTCTTTCATCAGTGTCTTATAGTTTTCTGCATAGAGGTCTTTTGTCTCCCTAGGTAGGTTTACTCCTAGGTATTTTATTCTTTTTGTTGCAATGGTAAACGGGAGTGTTTCCTTAATTTCTCTTTCAGATTTTTCATCATTAGTGTATAGGAATGCAAGAGATTTCTGTGCATGAATTTTGTATCCTGCAACTTTACCACATTCATTGATTAGCTTTAGTAGTATTCTGGTAGCATCTTTAGGGTTCTCTATGTATAGTATCATGTCATCTACAAACAGTGACAGTTTTACTTCTTCTTTTTCAATTTGTATTCCTTTTATTTCTTTGTCTTCTTTGATTGCCGTGGCTAGGACTTCCAAAACTATGTTGAATAAGAGTGGCGAGAGTGGACATCCTTATCCTGTTCCTGATCTTAGAGGAAATGCTTTCAGTTTTTCACTGTTGAGAATGATGTTTGCTGTGGGTTTGTCGTATATGGCCTTTATTATGTTGAGGTTCCCTCTATGCCCACTTTCTGGAGAGTTTTTATCATAAATGGGTGTTGAATTTTGTCAAAAGCTTTTTCTGCATCTACTGAGATGATCATATGGTTTTTCTTCTTCAATTTGTTAATATGGTGTATCACATTGATTGATTTGTGTATATTGAAGAATCCTTGCATCCCTGGGATAAATCCCACTTGATCATGGTGTATGATCCTTTTAATGTGTTGTTGGATTCAGTTTGCTAGTATTTTGTTGAGGATTTTTGCATCTATATTCATCAGTGATATTGGTCTGTAATTTTCTTTTTTTGTAGTATCTTTGTCTGGTTTTGGTATCAGGTGATGGCCTCATAGAGTGAGTTTGGGAGTATTCCTTCCTCTGCAATTTTTTGGAAGAGTTTGGGAAGTGTGGGTGTTAGCTCTTCTGTAAGTATTTGATAGAATTCACCTGTGAAGCCATCTGGTCCTGGGCTTTTGTTTGTTGGAAGATTTTTAATCACAGTGTCAATTTCATTACTTGTGATTGATCTGTTCATATTTTCTATTTTTTTCCTGGTTCAGTCTTGGAAGATTATACCTTTCTAAGGATTTGTCCATTTCTTTCAGGTTGTCAATTTTATTGGCATAGGGTTGCCTGTAATAGTCTCTTAGGATGCTTTGTATTTCTGTGGTGTCTGTTGTAACTTCTCCTTTTTCATTTCTAATTTTATTGATTTGAGTCCTCTCCCTCTTTCTCTTGATGAGTCTGGCTAATGGTTTATCAATTTTGTTTATCTTCTCAAAGAAGCAGCTTTTAGTTTTATTGATCTTTGCTAGTGTTTTCTTTGTTTCTATTTCATTTATTTCTGCTCTGATTTTTATGATTTCTTTCCTTCCGCTAACTTTGGGTTTTGTTTGTTCTTCTTTCTCTAGTTCCTTTAGGTGTAAGGTTAGATTGAGATTTGAGATTTGAGATTTGAGATTTTTCTTGTTTCTTGAGGTAGGCTTGTATAGCTATAAACTTCCCTATTAGAAATGCTTTTGCTGCATCCCATAGGTTTTGGATTATCGTGTTTTCATTGTCATTTGTCTCTAGGTATTTTTTGATTTCCTCTTTGATTTCTTCAGTGATCTCTTGGTTACTTAGTAACGTATTGTTTAGTGTCCATGTGTTTGTGTTTTTTACATTATTTTCCCTGTAATTCATTTCTAATCTCATAGCGCTGTGGTCAGAAAAGATGCTTGATATGATTTCAATTTTCTTAAATTTACTGAGGCTTGATTTGTGACCCAAGATGTGATCTATCCTGGAGAATGTTCCGTGTACACTTGAGAAGAAAGTGTAATCTGCTGTTTTTGGATGGAATGTCCTATAAATATCAATTAAATTTATCTGGTCTATTGTGTCATTTAAAGCTTGTGTTTCCTTATGAATTTTCTGTTTGGATGATCTGTCCATTGGTGTCAGTGAGGTGTTAAAGTCCCCCACTATTATTGTGTTACTGTTGATTTCCTCTTTTACAGCTGTTAGCAGTTGCCTTATGTATTGAGGTGCTCCTATGTTGCGTGCATATGTATTTATAATTGTTATGTCTTCTTCTTGGATTGATCCCTTGATCATTATGTAGTGTCCTTCCTTGTCTCTTGTAACATTCTTTATTTTAAAGTCTATTTTATCTGATATGAGTATTACTACTCCAGCTTTCTTTTGGTTTCCATTTGCATGGAATATCTTTTTCCATCCCCTCACTTTCAGTCTGTATGTGTCCCTAGGTCTGAAGTAGGTCTCTTGTAGACAGCATATATATGGGTCTTGTTTTTGTACCCATTCAGCAAGCCTGTGTCTTTTGGTTGGAGCATTTAATCGATTCACGTTTAGGGTAATTATCGATATGTATGTTCCTATTACCATTTTCTTAATTGTTTTATGTTTGTTTTTGTAAGTCCTTATCTTCTCTTGTGTTTCCCACTTAGAGAAGTTCCTTTAGCATTTGTTGTAGAGCTGGTTTGGTGGTGCTGAATTCTCTTAGATTTTGCTTGTCTGTAAAGCTTTTGATTTCTCCATCGAATCTCAATGAGATCCTTGCTGGGTAGAATAATCTTGGTTGTAGGTTCTTCCCTTTCATCACCTTAAGTATGTCATGCCACTCCCTTCTGGCTTGTAGAGTTTCTGCTGAGAAATCAGCTGTTAACCTTATGGGAGTTGCCTTGTATGTTATTTGTCGTTTTTCCCTTGCTGCTTTTATTAATTTTTCTTTGTCTTTAATTTTTGCCAATTTGATTATTATGTGTCTTGGCATGTTTCTCCTTGGGTTTGTCCTGTATAGGACTCTCTGTGCTTCCTGGACTTGGGTGGCTATTTCCTTTCCCATGTTAGGGAGGTTTTCAACTATAATCTCTTCAAATATTTTCTTGGGTCCTTTCTCTCTCTCTTCTCTTTCTGGGACCCCTATAATGCGAATGTTGTTGCATTTAATGTTGTCCCAGAGGTCTCTTAGGCTGTCTTCATTTCTTTTCATTCTTTTTTCTTTAGCTGTTCCGCAGCAGTGAATTCCACCATTCTGTCTTCCAGGTCACTTATCTGTTCTTCTGCCTCAGTTATTCTGCTATTGATTCCTTCTAGTGTATTTTTCATTTCAGTTATTGTATTGTTCATCTTTGTTTGTTTGTTCTTTAATTCTTCTAGGTCTTTGTGAAACATTTCTTGCATCTTCTCAATCTTTGCCTCCATTGTTTTTCCGAGGTCCTGGATCATCTTCACTATCATTATTCTGAATTCTTTTTCTGGAAGGTTGCCTATCTCCACTTCATTTAGTTGTTTTTCTGGGGTTGTATCTTGTTCCTTCATCTGGTACATAGCCCTCTGCCTTTTCATCTTGTCTATCTTTCTGTGAATGTGGTTTTTGTTCCACAGGCTGCAGGATTGTTGTTCTCCTTGCTTCTGCTGTCTGCCCTCTGGTGGATGAGGCTATCTAAGAGGCTTGTGCAAGTTTCCTGATGGGAGGGACTGGGTGGTTAATATTTTTGATCACTGATCATAGGTCCTCACTCCACCTTCTGAGTTAGCTATGGATATTTCTTCCATTTCACACATGAGAAAACCAGGACACTGAGAGGGAAAGGAACTTGTTTTACCTCACTCAGCTTGTAAGAGTGGAGGGATCTGATTCCAAAGTCTGTGATCTTATCCATATCTCCACTAACTTGACCATTTCCTATATTGTTTCCCCTATATTCTGGGGAAAAATTAAGGGGGTGCTGAATAATAAAAGTTTCTGTCTATATCTATAATGTATGCCTCTGGTTCTCTTAGAAATGAAAGGTGCCTCAGTGGCCACCATATTGTATTGGAAAAGTTCATTTGGATCACATATTCTCTTTGGTTTTATACTTTATTCCCTGATGTTTTCCCCAACATGGAGGATAATGTCATGCTTGGCTCATAATGGGTAATCCCCTTGGGCCTTAACCTCTCATAATTAGTGCCTATTGGAAGGGGGCAGGGCCATTTCTGGTAGGCAATGACAATGGCCCAATGACATGACATTGCCACACTCTCACCTTCCCACACTCATGCATGACATTTGAGTCTGTTGCTATAAACCAGTTTCCCTGAGCTTGATCACTCTTGCTATGGCTAAAATCAGAGCCTACAGGCGTAAGGTGTCAGAACTTAGCCCCAGCTGATCGACAGTGAGACTCAGCCCTGTCATTGAGAAGAGATTCCTGCCTCAGTTAGGAGTTATCCCTGCATTCCTATTAGGAGGCTAGGATGAGAGTCAGAATTTCTGGGGTGCTTACATGACATCAAAGACAGCTTTAAGGGAAAGAACTGTCAGTGAAGGTGAACCTAGGTTATGTGATGGAGTGGGGAAGTGGTACATCCATTTTGTTTCTGTAGTAGTTATGATGGAGTGAGATGGCAGGGATGTGGAGAGAAAATGTCTTTATGACAGATATACATCTATGGGATTTCCAGAGTAATGGTAAACACTAGAACACCCTTAATTTTCCCTTGTTGCCTACTCTTCTCATTGCCCAGCCAGCAAAGAGGAAGATCTGGATGTTGGATTGGGGAAAATTCAGTAAAACTGTTGAGTGGTTAGATATCTGGGGCGATGAGTAGGGAGAAGATTACAGAGGAAAGGAGAGCAGAAGTGGGCTTCAGTGAGAACGGTGTGCCTACCCCCAGCAAACTAAGGGCAAATATAAATATACAGAAGCCAAAAAATCAGTTGATATTAACTGCACTTCTGGGTGGGAGTGAATTAGAAGGGAGTGATGTTCTGGGTTGTGATGTTGCCTTTGATGTGACTTTGGATCTCACTTAAGACCCCACTACCCTCCGCTCCCCACCTGAGAATCTTTATCTCCCCAGGATCTTTGCCCACCAAGACCATTTCCTTTCCCCAAGCATTTTGTTCCCACAAAGCCTAAAGGTCTCACCTTAAGCTTCTGGAGTGAATAGGTTCGTTCTCTTCCCATTTCACTCAAGGTCTAACGCTATGTGCTTTCTCACCACGTCTGCACGGGATGTGGCAAATGGTTTGGTTTGGGGTAGGTAAGAGAGATACTGCTGAATCATTTACAAGAACCTCCAGCATATGACTGCAAAACTGTTCATTCTTTCTTTCTCTCTATCTCACAGTTCAGGGCACATGTAACAAAGTGTTGTTTTTCAAAAATCTAATTCACACCTAAGAATTTTTGTGTCACATCTCCTATCTGTCTTTCAGTCTTGGTATGTCATCTCCTAGTTGTACATACCCCCTACTATTATGTTTCTCTGTTTATGACCAAGTACCAAGAAGCAACCATATATATGGAACCATATATATGAACAAAGCAAGATCTGGACCATTCCACTCAGCCCTTCAAAGTCTGCCCAAGAGAAATCAGGCACTGCAGAAACCTGTTGGGCTGCTGAGAACATTTTACCAAAGGAACTGTGGCAGGATGATTTCCTGTGATACCAATGACGATATTAGTCTCTCTGTAGTCTCTATTAGCATTCATTTGTCAGAACTTCCAGGATTTAACTACAAAACTCTAGATATTTTTTTATGTTCCCTGATTTCAGTTTTCTAAACCTGGAAGACTGAGGATTGATCTGTTACTGGACCATGTTTAATTCACCAAGGCATTGAATTCCACCTTTGTGGTTTTCCAGCTCCCTTTGGCATCATATGCTAAGATTTTGGCTGTGCAGGTATGAGCATGTTAAATACCTAAAGATAAATATTCATAAATGGTACTTGGTAACTTCTGAGAATATAATGGGGACCAGGATCAGTGGAATTAGCATTGACTTGTGTCCTATGACTTGGCCCCTTTCTCCTAGAAATATCATCTTTGCTACAGTCTTACAGGGGCAGGGAGGTCAGGCTTTTTTCTTGACTCCACAGAGATTAAAAGAGAAAAGAGGAGGAAAGCTGTGTCCTGAGATGGTGTCCACACTGGGTTCTACTCAGTGTCCAGAGGAAAGAGTCTTCACTGGTAAGGTAACTCCCAGCTGACTCGTGTAGGAAAAAGTGGACTGGGATATGGGTGCATATCATAGCTAGCTTCAAAAATTTTGAGGCTGTCACTTGGTGTGTGTTTTTTTTTTCTTTTAACACAAATATAATGTAGGGGAAATCTGGGAAGAGGGAAGGCAAAGAGCATTAATAATAACCCACACCTTATTATGTTCCAAAGCATATATAATTTATATATGTTATCTCATTGACTTCTCCACCTTCTGCCTGGTCATTATTATTAATCACATTTTAAAATGAAAATGACTCAGAGATATTAAATGATGTGCCCAAGGTTACATGGTTACAGAAACTGTGTACACACACACACACACACACACACACACACACACACACACACACACACAGAGGACACATGCCTGGCAAGCTGCAAACTTTCCTCTATATCATTCTTAGAAGTGGTGGAAGTCACAGCAGGCAGATTTCAGCTCAGCAAAGAAGAGTGTTCTGACAGAGTTCTCTTGGGATGGCTGCTCAGGTGCTTTCTCTGCAGGGAACTGTTGCAACAGAGGCTGGAAAACACCTTTGTCAGGAGGACTGGGAGGTTATCATGGCTGTGGGCATAAGATCACTTTTAAGACCTTTTTCAGCTCTGAGACTTTATCTCTCAGTAGGAAGAGACCTGAGTTGGGGGTTAGGAGCCCTGGTCTCCTGTTCAGTGATGTGGCGCAGTTGCTATTCTCTGGGCCTCATTGTCTTCATCTCATAAAAGAGGATTGGGCTATAGTAGAGGCTTCTTAAACATTGTTAACCATAGAAACTGTTCCTCAAATGGATTATATATGTGTGAAGGTAGCTTTTTGAAGTCAAATATCTGTATCTATACCTATATCTTATATGTATATTTATACTTATGTATATAGACACAAGTATGCATATTGTTTTATGTACACTTTTTATATGATTACATACACACATGTATATATGTGTACATGTATATTTGTGTGTGCATGTGTGTATAGTATGTTTTTGTTTGTTTCCTTCATTTTTTTCTTTCTGAACATGATCTTAGCACATTTAAAAAAATTGTTAATAAAGTACAATTTACAATATAAACATATTAGATAAATTTTCACAAATTGAACATACCCATATAACCAGGATCCAGATCAATAAACCACACATTACCAGCCCCCCAAAGTCCCACCACTTTGTGCTCTACTCTAGTCACTGTCTCCCAATCTAAAGCATTAACTTGTCTTCAAGAAACATAGATTACTTTTACCTATTTTTGTACTTTATGTGAATGGAATCACCCAGTATGTATTCTTCTGTGTCTGGTTTATTTCACTTACATTTTTGACATTTATCCATATTGTTGTATGTAGCGGTAGACATTTGTCATGGACTGAATGTTTGTGTACCCCTAAAATTCATGTCTTGAAGCCCTAACCCCCTGTGTGGCTGTATTTGGAGACAGGGTCTCCAAGGCAGCAGCTAAAGCTAAATGAGGTCATAAGGGTGGGGCCCCATCCAATTGGATTAGTGTCCTTAGGAGAAGAGACACCAGAAAGCTTTCTCTCTTTCTCTCCATACACATTCACCAAGGAAAGGCCATGTGAAGACAGCAGCTGTCCACAAGCCAGGTAGAGACCTCACCAGAAACTAAATCAGCTGGAACAGAAATTTCTTTTCTCAGTTCTGTAGGCTATAAGTCCAACATGACTGTGCCAGCAGGACTGGTTCCTCCAGAGTCCTCTCTCCGTGCCTTGGAGATGGCTGTCTTCTCCCTGTGCCTTCACAGTGTCTTCCTTCTGTATAGACCTATACCCAAATTTCCTCTTTTTATAAGGATACCAGTCAGACTGGATCGGGGCCCACCCTAATGATCTCATTTTAACTTAATTATCTCTCTAAAGGCTCCATCTCCATACAAAGTCACATTCTGAGGTACTGGGGATGAAGACTTCAACACATGAATCCTGGGGCTGGGAGGGGTGGGGTTGGGTGACACCACTACACAACTCAGCCCATAACAGATGGGAATGGGCAAAAGATCAAGATTACTTATTTGTCCAATAATTCATCTGGTTCTTTACTGAAATGCTTTAGTCTTTTAGCAAAAAATGTAGAAGTTATTGTTCTGATCTCAGATTAATGAAGAATATCTTAAACATGTATTGTCAGCCTAATGATAACAGCTCTAACAAACAGACCCACTAAGGTATAGTTTCTCAAACACTATAGAAGTTTATTTTTCACTCATGTAAGTTTAAAGAGGGTACACATGACTGGCAGGGTGGCTCTCCTCCAAGCAGTCAATCCAATGACAGCCCTGTCATCTTTAAAACGTGGCTTCCACTATCCCCTGGGGTTTTTCTAACCTAATCAACTGCAAGGGAGAAAAGAGCACTGGGGTGTTGATAGGGCTTTTTGGGTGAAGCCAGAAAGTGGCACACATCATGTCTACTCACATTCCATTGGTTAGAACTCAGCCACTCAGGCACATCTAACAATACAAGCTGTGAAATGTAGTCTAGCTGTGTGCCCAGGAAGAAGAAAAAACAAATTTTTGATAAACTGGTAGCAATCTTCAACAAGACTCAAAATTCACTATTGATAAAATATTGATAAATTTAACTACATTAAGATTAGGAAAAGACAAAGAAAATAAGAGGGAGTTCTCTGGTGGCCTAGTGGTTAGGATTCAGTGCTGTCACTGCTGTGGCCCAGGTTCAATACCTGGTGGGGAACTGAGATCCTGCAAGCCATGTGGTGAGGCCAAAATAAAAAAAAAAAATAGGGGAATTCCCTGGCAATCCAGTGGTTAGACTTGGCTCTTTCAATGCCGTCACCTGGATTCAAAACCATGCAGTGCGACCAAAAAACAAAAATAAACAAACAACAGAAACAAACAAAATAGGAAACACAGCTCATGAAGATGAAAAGATACTAAATTGCATTAATAGTAAGAGAAGTGAAAATTAAGCCACAATTAGATACATTTCACATTTTACAGATTATCATACCTTTCAAAATCTATCAGTATCAAGTACTGACAAAGAAGTAGAGTGGCAGGAACTCTCATCTATTGTTGTTGAGTGTGTAAAATGTTATATTTGCGAGGGAAAACAGTTTGGCATTACTTTTTAAAGTTGAAAATGTATATATCTTATTTCTAGGTCTTGTTACAGGGAACTAAGAAGCATGGTTTTGGGCAAACTGTAACTTTTCCTTGTTGACCTTATGTCCCTTTAAGACTAAAAGCTTTAGCAAGTGGATGCTGTCTTCTTGTGAGGAGGTTTGAGAAGGAGGGCAAAGAAGCAAATCATTCACATACTGCAACAAAGTTGAACCTCTAGAGAACTTTATATCATCCAGACCAGTCTTCAGGATCTGTGAGAAATTAGAAGGACTCTCAGTAAAACCCCGAGGCATTGCTGTCCTGAGGCATTTCCTCATTAAAACCTTGAAGCATTACTGAATTGATTTCCTTCCCAAGTGAAGGCAAAAAAAGTATTTGCAAGCTTTATCAACAGGAATACTAAAGAATGCACTGCATAAATCACTTACAGGAAAGGATTTGTTTCCAGTGGGAATGGATGTTAGTAGCTTATGAGGGTTGGGAACAACAGGGTGTGAAGAGATAATGTTGTTTATTGCTTGGAGGTCCCAGACAAACCTCCACCCTCAGCCCTTTTTTTCTCACCCTTAAAATGGGAGTGTTACAGGAACTAGTACAATACAAGGGATAATGAGTCCTTGAAACTTGTAATCTTCTATTATGGGCTTTATGCCTTGAGGGGCTTCATTACCCATTGGGTATTGATTAATTCTGGGAAGAGGTTCTGAGGAATCTATTTGAATCATGATGGAAGGTGTGCTGTGAATTTTGCCAATATCAGTTGGAAATTTTGCCCGTAAGAAGGGTAGTGGCTGATTCAATACAGACAAATGATCAGTGTTTCCAGACTCAGCTCTAGTATCATCAGAGATGGAGCAAATAAAAGATGTCAAAGGGTCATTTAATTCACCTGGTGGTGAATTGTCAAATTCTAGAATTATTTTCCCTTTTTGGGAGAAAGAAATTCTGGCATGATACTTCTCCAAGAAGTCTCAGCCTGATAAATGGATAGGGGTGGATAAACTAAAGAGAAAGTGGTGTGTGTATCTTTCAAAGAGCCTAGATAAAAGGGAATAGGTTCAGAGACAGGAACGTTTTGAGGTGCATTAGAGATTCCTACTATTTGAATTGTTTTGGTACTCTGAGGCAAGGGCTATTTTGTAGTAGTGGGGTCAAGCACCAAGAGTGTAGCTCTGGTGTCAATTAGGACAGAAGAGATTCATCCCCAATCTGGAGAAAGGTTTCTCTAAACTGATTAAGAGGGAGGTTGGGAAGAGCTCCTGTGGTTTCTCAGAGCTCTGTCATTGAGAATTGGGGGAACATTTGAAACGCTGGTTAGAGGGCTGCAGGTGTCTGAAGCTCTTAGATTTGTAACACTCTCTTTTCCAATGTCCTGGCTTTTTGCAATAGTGGCAGTGTTGCCAAAATCTTGGCTCTCTGTGCACCGATGCCAAACAGAAATAAGGAGAAAGAGTTATGGAGGAGAAAGAAAGAGTGGCTGTATTTCTTTGCTAGGCAAAGAGGGAACATGGTAGGCTAGGGCCTCAAGAACTGTGCCCCCCTCACTGGGGAATAGGGAGAGGTTATATAGTCAGGAGTAGTGGTCAGAGGTATGTGATAAGGATCAAGGCAGTAACAGTCTTGCATTTTTCTTTCTTCTGCAAAGTTTCAAAAGGGTGGGGTTGCTGACAACATTAGGGTGTGTGCAGGGTCTCAGGTGGTCTCCTAATCTTGATGAGCTTCTCTGGTCCCATCTGGCCCCAGGTGGTTTCTTGGCTGCTCCCCCTTGATTAGCAACTGTTCAGAATCTGCCCTTTGGAACGCAGGGAAGGTCATGGAGGCTGGAGTCTTGCCTACAAGAAATGGGGGACAAAAAGGCCTCCGTGCCCAGGAGCCCCACAGGGCCCTGCTCGGCACCAGCACAAACTAGAAGGGTTTGGTTTTATTCAGGGAACTTCATTTTCTGGAGTTGAAGATTAAGAATTTCAGCTGTCTTCCTTTTAGGTAACTCATCTAGAGTGCAAGAGAGCTGGTTTGCCAGATTAACTAAATCTGGAGTGGACACAGTTTTCCATTCAATCCTGGTCCTTTTTACTTGAAGGGAGAGGTCCCAGTTTAGCCCATGAATAAACATAGAGTTAAAGACTACCTGGGTGGAATCAACATCTGAAGGAAAACCAGAATTTTCTTTAAAAAATAATCTGAAGCCAATTGTAATAGTCATGAACAGATTAATCAGATTTTTGTGTGCAAGGCTGAATTGTGTTCCAAACAGCAGGCTATGGGAAAGCCCTGAGAATTGCCTGATAAAGTTGCCTAAGAATTTCCTGAGCCTGATCATATAATAAGTTGTTGGGCTGGTCTCTCAGTTATAATTCTAGAGACCTTTCAGGATTTTCCCAAGTAGCAGTTTTCATCCAATGCTGGGCCTGACCTTCACTGACAAGCATATGAACTAGCTGATATAAGTCAGAGAAACCAGGTTGATAAGTTCGAATGACTATATTAAATTTCTCAGCAAATCTGTGAGGATCTTTGGTTAATTGGGGGAAATCTTTGACTATGTCTCACAGTTCAGCTTTAGTCCAGGGAACATAAGAAATTCAGGGTTTAGCCTCTGGGTCCTCAGAAGGCTTAATTTTAAAGGGATAGGTTCTGTTAGGTTCAGGGGAAATAGGAGTGGGGAGAGTTTCAGGGAAAAAGGGAGGTTCAATGAGAGAATTAGTAGGGGGAACTGAGGGTATGGAGGAGGCATAGGTGGTATAGGAGGGAAGGAGGATGATGGTGCCAGAGGCGGAGCCTGAGACAAGCCAGGGAAGAAAAGCATGAGGTCAGAAGCCATGTTCGCTTTCTTTAATTATTGCTTGCCTCAGTGAATCTTAAAATCTTATCTGGCAGGGAGGCAATTTTAGGCTCCCAGTAACTTGAGGAAGCCTTGAAATACCAAACAAGACAGACATTCCATTCAGTTATGGAAGTTTTATACCTATGGTTTACCAATTTTGTTTTAAGAAAAGTAAGTCTGGGGTATCTAAAGGTATTTGTCATCTAAACAATTTGGCCTTTGGTTTTGGTGATTTCTTGGGGCAGAAGGATAAAAGTCAAGGCCCTGGATCCAACCAATATGGAGAGTCAAGAAAGAAACTCTCCTTGTGTTCATCTGGGGCCCCAAGGGCTGCCACTTAGCATAAAAATAAAACACAAAGAAATTTACCCCCAGCAGAGAAGATAGCCTTGGTACTGAGCAAAGCAGAAAAAAAAAAAAAAAAAAGGGAAAAACAACAAGACTCTGAGAAGCTATGACCTAGGGCCTGTCTTCTTGATGATTTACAGCCTAGGTTCTCACTGGGTCTCAAGCAGTGGTCTTGGTTTTCAGGTGGTTTACAGGGGAAATGCCTTCAGGTGCCAGGTAGAAGCGTTAGCAAATCCTCTCCGAAGAAGATACATTTAGTCTAGGGAATCCTGCCATCCCCTACCCTCCCCCATCACACACACAATATCTTTTTAAACATAATAAGTGGCACATAGTCAAAATACCAGAGAACACAGGAAAACATGGCACCATGAATGAGAGCCAGGAGAAATGACTCTTAGCAGGAACATATCAGCAAGTTATTGAGGTTTTGGAATTATCTAGCACACGTTATAGCATAAACTTTAAAAGAACTGGAGGGGAGACTTCCCTGGTGGTGCAGTGGTTAAGAATCCGCCTGCCAATGCAGGGGACATGGGTTTGAGCCCTGGTCCAGGAAGATCCCTCATGCCGCAGAGCAACTAAGCCCGTGCACCATAACTACTGAGGCTGCTCACTAGAGCCCACGAGCCACAACTACTGAGCCTGCAAGGCACAACTACTGAGCCCGTGTGTCACAACTACTGAAGCCCATGCACCTAGAGCCTGTGCTCCCCAACAACACAAGCCACCGCAATGAGAAGCCCATGCACCACAACAAAGAGTAGCCCACACTTGCAGCAACTAGAGAAAGCCTGTGCACAGCAACAAAGACCCAACGCAGCCAAAAATAAATAAATAAATTTATAAATAAAAAACAAAACTGGAGGGAACAGGAAGATATGAAGTGTCATTATGATTTGATAGAGGACTAAACAGAACTTCCAAAAGTAGAAAATGAAACAACAAAATAAAAAATTAAATGAATCATTTGCTTGCAGATTGCAGACAGCAGAAAAAAGAATTATTAAGTGGAAGAAATATTAGAAGAAATTATTAGAGTACAATGCAGAAAAAATGAAGCTAGTCTAGTAACTAGAAACTATTAAAGGAAAATGAACATTGTTTATATAATGATAATCACATTTTCTAATGGTACTTAAAAAAACAGGGTAGAAATAAAATGCAAAAATGTTGGGAGAAATTAAATGAGATTAAAAGTCCTGTGTTTCTTGTTTTTTCAGGGAGGGTAAATCTATTGATTAAATTTAATCTTTGATAAGTTAAGAAAACATGCAGTACTTTTATGTAACCACCAAAATAATATAAACAATGTATAACTTCCAAATTAGTAGAAAAGAAAAAAGGAAAGGTAAAAAGTGATCCATCCAAGGAAAAGTAAGAAAGGAGAGGGAAAAAAAACCCCGTAGAATAGTTAGGACAAATACAAAGGATAAAGTAAGAGTAGATTTAAAAGCAAGTATATCAATAAATATATTAAATATAGACATACTGAATGTTCCAATTAAAAGTTAAAGAATATCAGATCAGCTATGAAAAATAAAACCATAAATATGTGCTCTGTGCAATAGACAGGTTTAAAAAGTTGAAAGTAAAAGCAAGGAAATGGATATATACCATATTTATAGTAACCATAGAAAACTATCATAGGAAAAAAGAAGGTGCAAATATTTAATATCAGGAACTAAAAAGGGAATTTTTTTTAACCAGTGATATAGAACATTTAAAGATAAGCCAAGAATATTATAAGAAACTTTCTGCTAATAAGTTTGAAATTTTAGACAAAATGGAAATATCATTGCCTAACACCTACTCAAGAAGAAATTGCATACTTTCCAGGTAATACGGGATCTATCAAAGAAATTGCATCAGCAATCAAAAATTTTCCAAGTAACCTAGATGGCTTTACTGTATATTTACACTGGAATTCAAGGAAGGAAAACTTTTCATCTACAAACTTTTCCAGAAAAGAGTAAAACAAAGAACACTACCCATCTCACTTCATAAGGCTGGCATAGTCTTGATACAAATAACAGAGTAAGACAGGAAATTTACAGGCTAATCTCATTCATGATTCATAGACACAAAAATCCTACACAAAGTATCAACTCTTGAAATTAGTCCAACAATATATAAACAGGTCAATACATCATGAGCAAATTAGGTTTACAAAAATGCAGACCTCATTTAACCTTAGATCAATTAAATTTGCCACACAGATCTAAGAGAAAAACCATATTATTATCTTAATAAACAGAACAGCATTTGATAAAATTCAACATCCTCTCTTGATAACAAAGATAACATTTTAGCAGACCAAAATGGAGACAAGTTTCCTTAATCTAATAAACAACATCTTTAAAACCTATGGAAACCATTTAGTCAACTGCTTATCTAGTAAGGAAATTGGGGTTTCTATCTTTCCCACAAGAATGCAAGAAAGCCCTTCTCTCCAGGCTGCTTTGCACACAAAGTGTGTGACACTGGTATTCTTCTCTCAGCTCTTTTCCTTGGGAGGCTTGTGTTTGGAAAATATCGCAAGTGGGATCCTTTCAGGAATGTCTATAGATTAAAAAAAGGGGGAGAATGTAAAAAGGAGATCCAAGGGAGAAAGCATTGCATCTTTCCTTGACTCCATTCTTTTTCTCAACTGTCATTGCCCTGGGCTTGCATCTCCCAAATAAATTGTTGTCCCTGTAATCCTTGCTTCAGGCTCCGTTATCTACAGGAGTCAGGATAGGATAAAGTGGTAAAGTACAATTTGTGACATTTGTTTCCTTGTACCTCAGGCTGGAAGTTAAAACTCGGAAGGAGTTTTCTTATAAATTACAGAGAAGATTATCCCCAGGGATATACTTCCATTAAAATCTTTCCTCCTAATGTTATCCCCTCCTAGCAGTTCTTGGATATTTCTCCCCTCTGTTTAACCAAGGTTTATGATAGAAACCCTTTTCTTATCCCTTTTTACAATCTGTTTCTGGGGGACCAACCAGGAATTTCACCTAAATACTTTCTATTGATAGAGTAAAGCCGGTACTGCAGCCTTATAAAGATCATTCGGAGATTCTCAGCTCCACTGAAGGAAGGAAGCACATCCTGTGCCTTTTAAGGGCACAGCATCTCATGGGGAAAATAAGATGTCTATACGGCAAATACTTTAGTAATAAAAGAAGAATTGGGGTTCAGTGCTACAAAGTCACCAAAAATACTACTGGCCTCAAAAGAGGTTGTATTTTCCTCCACTATTCCACATTCTTCATTCTTCCTGTTTTACAGTTGTGTGATTATTCAATCAGACAGTGACAAAAACAGGCAAAAAATAACTCACTGTGCACTATTGTATGCTCAATGACAGCCTTGGGGACAACCCACGTGTAGAGCTTTACTTAATGTTGTCAGGGAACAATGGGGAGGATAAAAATGAGGCAAAATAGAAAAGATGTGAACTTTAAGGCTTGGGATGAACCTGGAGTAATAAGAGGAGGGATAGTGAGAAATAAACTGATAGTTTATAAATTACTTAGTTGATACTCAGGAGACTGTTGAAGAGTCAGTGATAGAAAAAGAGACTGACTTTGCAGGAGCTTCTTGGGATCTCCAGGAAATCAGACTTGGAGGAATCTTTTAGAATTCATTGTCTCCGAGCACTTTTTTGCATTTTTCTCAATCTGTGCAACAAAAACTTTATCTCTTACTTTTTCTGTCTCTTTGTAGATTGTTTCATTTCTGGCATTTACTCTCATCCTCTTTGCCTTTTTTGGATTACTTTTAAATGGTGTGATGTGCATACCCCTTCCTGTGAATCATTACCTTCCACCATTAAGTTTCCTTTCTAGGAGGATGCCATTCTAAAAGTGGAGACCAATTGTGTAACCTCAGTTTTGCCTTTTTCCATGAAGAATAAATTTTCATCTTTAGGAATTCCACTGGACTCCCTCTTTCCTATGTGATTTCCATCCTTCTTTTTCCTTCATTATATAAAGTGACTGTACACCATGTATCTGATGTTCCACATCAATGTTACATTCTGACATCTTGCTTCTAATCCAAACTCTAGCCAGACTAAGGGAAGGAGAGTACATATGATATACTCAGGGAAACCTGTAATGGGCAGACAGTGGGAGGGTTATGGGTGGGGTCCATATGTGATAACCCTGTGCTATAGCATCCAAATGGATGATAGACATTCCAACTTGACCGAATCAGTCATCATATAAGCTTGACATTCCTTTAATTGCCCTAAATCTAAAAAAATTAAGATAATCCCTTGAAAATGTGTCATAAGAAAAATACAAAATGCTTGGGGGATGAGCTAAGGCTGAGGACTCATTTTGATTAGTCAATAACCACAATCTTGCAGTTACCTGCTGTCACCACAAATCACCCTTCTAGGGTTCACTGAGTCAAAAGCGCCATTGACTCTTTATAGCCATTGTTGCCACAGTGGGAACCTCATAAAGAGATCGTTGTGGGCCTTAGATCAAAGGAAGAGATGTTATTTCCTGCAGACTCTGAGCCTTTCCACTGCTTAAACTGACGTGGGAAGCCAAATCATAGGAACACTGGAGAAGAAGTCCTTAAGGGAAGGGTTTTAATATGATACAGGTGGACACGCAATGTCCATGTCTGGGCAATTCTTTCATTCAAAAATATGTATTAAGTACTGTTAAGTACTTTCTCTGTGTATGGCAGTCTACAAAGCACTGGCAATCAGATGGTGAGCAGTAACAGATATAATTTCTAATCTTGAGGAGTGAGACATACATTAGCCAAATCAACACACATGTATATGATTATGAATGGTGGCAAATACTCTGAAGGAAAAAAATCATTGGAGACTATAACAGGCTAACCTGACCTTCCCAAGGAGGTAATATTTGCCAGTCATGCAAACACACAGCTGAGGATGGAAAGTGTTCTCTGATATGTTCAAGCAATTATCTTGAGGTGGTCACACACCCAGAGGTTCTGGAGGGCCTGAGCATTATGAGAAGTAATGAGGGATTTTACCAAAAGTTAAATTCTTCTGTTTTCCAGAAACTATGTGGAATTCAAAGACAAGAGGCAGAAATGAATAAATTGGAATCTTTGAATATTTAAATCTTCTGTTTAACCAAAGGCATCATAATAGTGCAAACAAACCCCCTTTGGATTGGGGGATGTTTACAGTATTTGTTAAAAAAATTGATATCTAGAATATATAAAGAAGTCTTTAAATCCTCGACAAATGACTCAAGTGTAAATGTGCAAGGGATATGACAGACAGTTCATGGAAGAGCAAACTCGAATGACTAATAAATAGTTGAAAAGATAATAAACCTTACCAGTAGTCAGGGAAGTGGTAAGAAAAATCACTATGATTTACCACTTCACACCTAGTAGACTGACAAAAATGATTAAGCTTTGCAATACCAAGTATTGTTGGGAGTATCACATGGAACAGTAACTTTGTGAAGCCATTGGGCAATGTCAAAGACAAGTGAAGGTACATATACTCTACAGCCCAGCCATCCCACATTAAGGATATACCCCCAGAGAAATTCTTGCACATGTAAACTTAGAGGCATGGTAAAGAATGCTCACTGCAATCTTTTTTATCAGCAGAAATTGGAAACAACCTCAGTTTCCAAAGAATGGATAAAAAAAATTGTGCTATTTGCACATATTGGAATATTATGCATTCATTAAAATGAATGAATTATACTGACATGTATCAACATGGCTAAATCTCAGTAAATATATCATTGATTTATTTCTTCCAGGGAGGGAAACAGGATGACTAGGAGTCAGAGGTGAGAGGAGTATTTTTAATTTTTGCTTTTTAAAAAATTTTTATTTATATTTTTATGCTTTTGGAACCTAAATTTTGTACCAACTAAACATATTTCTTTTTGAAAAAAATACAATTAATACAATGATTCAATAAATTTAATTTATTATTAAACAATAAAAAGGATGCAGAGGGCTTTTATAGGATAAATATAGAATGTATTATTTTTTAAAAGTTTAAAAACAGACACAGTGAAGAACCACCGGGTCACTTCTGCTCCCTACATTGTTTCGACCACCCAGACTGCTCACAGTTTAACTCAGAGTCCAGACTCACCACTTTGGTTTCTAAACCTGAGCCACTGCATTGGCTGGAAACCAAAGCTCTTGATTTTCTTCCATTATTTGCTTCTGACAATAAAGACAACAGGGGAAGAAAAATATAGTGAAGACTAGTGAAATATTACAACCCACACAAGCTGGGAGAGGCTGGGCCCACTGAGTTCCCACTCTCCTTTCACTGCTGAGGGCAAACACCTGGTGTGCAGAGCAGCTCCTGCCCTGGGCAGCCTCTCTGGAAAGCCCAGCTCCTCTGGTTGATCTTGTCAGCTGTTCTCCTTCCTCCTCAAGCTTGTTTACTTACTTCTGTCAGAAAATTATCACAATATGCCAGCCGAGTTGGAACTAGGCACTTTGCTGAAATCTGTTTATATGTTGTCATAATAAATGTATACATTGGCTGATGTCTACACTGTGACCTGCTCAGATCGCTAAACCTTGGTGTGTCTGAGTTCAGCTCTGTAGCTGGTGTGTCTTAGTCCCCTCCAGCAGGAGGATAAGGTCACAAGTCTGTTCTCTATGTCTGTGAGTCTCCTTCTGTTTCATAGATATGTTCATTTGTGCCATATTTTAGATGCCACAAATAAGTGATATCATATGGTATTTGTCTTTCTGACTTACTTCACTTAGTATGATAATGTCTAGTTGCATCCCTGTTGCTGCCAATGGCATTATTTCATTCTTTTTCATGGCTGAGTAATATTCCATTGTATATATGTACCACATCTTCTTTATCCATCCGTCGATGGACATTTAGGTTGTTTCCATATCTTGGCTATTCTGAATAGCGCTGCTATGAACATAGGGGTGCTTGCATCTTTTTGAATTATAGTTTTGTCTGGATATATGCCAGAAGTAGGATCGCTGGATCATGTGGTAGTTCTAGTTTTAGTTTTCTGAGGAACCTCTGTACCATTTTGCATAGAGGTTGCACCAATTTACATTCCCACCGACAGCCTAGGAGGGTTCCTTTTTTCTCCACACCCTCTCTAGCATTTGTTATTTGTAGACTTTTTAATGATGGCTGGAGAGTTCTGTTTCATTGTTTGTTCTCTCAGGGGAATTCTCTTGATCTTTTAATTGGGAGTGGTTCCTCTGCTTCTTCATTTTACTTATATTTCTCTTGCTCCATGAGTTTAGGAGAAACAACTATCTACTGTGGTCTTGGAGGGCTATTTTTATGTGGGAGTGTCCCTGTGTAGCCTGTGTGGGTTTAATATTTGTGGTGCAAGGGCTGTTTGGATGCCTGCTGCCTCTTTCCTCAGTGTATGCTGGCCTTTATCACCTTGGTAGGAGGGGTGACTGGTGTTGTGGTGACCAGCATCTGCACTGGATATTGAGCGGGACCTCCTCTTTGCTCTGTGGTTATCACTGTCCTGTCAGGGGCAGGATCTGCTCCCTAGTTGTTGGAGTAGAAGCCCCCAGATTTGTTTCTGAGCTGCGCTTCTGAGATACGATGCAAGGTGGTCAGGATTGGAGTCCCCCCACTGGAAGAGGAGCCAGTGAGTATTCCTCTGCCCGAGCTAGTCTTCAAATTTCTTAAAGAAACCCATGGAGAAGCAAATCCTCCTTTTCTTAATCCATTGAATGTCTACTGAATGTCCCAACCTTCTGCCGATATCTCGTGATGTCTAAGTCCTGGGGCCACTCTATCAGGACCCCTCAGGTCAGAACCAGGTGAGCATTGCCTCATGTCGCCTGAGACCTGCTCACAGTTCCACCTGCTCAGGAACCTGCTCTTGCTTCTTCATGGCCTACATGCCTTCTACTTGGGTTGCTGTTTGTGTTTCCTGAGCGTCTGACCCCTGGAGGTGATCTTGAACCTGAGACAGAGAAGGTCTAATGTCTTAGGAGGGAGATGACCAAACTCAACTCTTCAGGTGACCCTGAACTGTCCCTGACCCGTTTTTCTCCCTAATTCCATTTAAAATCTTTGTCATTGTCACTCTTCGAGTTCATGGCATTTGAGGTAGGCAGAATCCTAAAATGACCCCTGGTGACTCTCACCCTTGTATAATCTCCTCCCCTTTGAGTGTGATTGTGGTTATGTTATGTTATATGGCAAAAAGGAGATGATCCAGGTGGGCCTAACCTAATCACATGAACTCTTCAAAAGCAGAGAGTTTTTTCCAGCTGGTTGCAGAAGAAAAAGTCATAGAAATCCCAAGCATGCAGAGGGTTTGATGTATCATTGCTGGCTTGAAGATGGAGGGGGCCACGTGGCAAGGAATGAGGGCAGCCTCTAGAAACCGAGAGCTGCCCCCTGCTGATAGCCAGCAAGGAGATGCCACCTCAGTCCTACAACTGCCAGGAACTGAGTCATGCTGACATCCTTAGTGAGCTTGGCGCTAAGGCTTCCCAGAGCATCCAGATGAGACCCCAGCCTGGCTGACAACGTGATCTGGTCTTCAGAGACCCTGAGCAGAGAGCCCAGTTGAGCCCACCCAGACTTCCGACCTACAGAACTATGAACTCATAAATGGGTGTTATTTTAAGCTGCTAAATTTGTGGTAACTTGTTACACGGTGATAGAACATCTCCCTCCCACTTTATGGTGCAATCCAGCTTTCGCGGCTTAGCGAAGCCTTAGGCGGATCAGCAACCCCGGGAGGTGTGAGCTGTGAGCTCTTGTGAGCCCCTTGCAGGAAGAAGGGGGTAATGATGAACAGACAGTATTTATTGAGTACCTATTCTGCATCAGGTACTATTTTAAGTGCATTTGTATGCATTTCTTTGCTCCTACAACAATCCCATGAGGTTGTACTGTTGTTATCACTATCTTACCGTTGAGAAAACTGAGGCACAGCCAGGTGAAGCAGCTCTTCCATGGTTGTGGATTTAGGCAGGGGCGGAGCCAGGATTCACACTTCAGTGGTCTGGCTGGAGAGTATGCACACTTAACCACTACCCAGAAAATTTTTATCCAAGTCAAAATTCCTTTTGGGAAAACTTAATACATTGTGTGTGTCCTTGTGAATTCCAAGCTCCCTGAGCATTCTCTCTACCACCCACATGATGACTGTCACCTGGTCTTCTTAGAGCTGCCCCGATCTCCAAGGTCGGGTCTTCTGCACATCCTAGGGGTGGTGGTGAGAGCAGGTAGTCTTAAGTGATTTTCTTGTGTCAGGAGTATCCTTGAGCAGCTTTCTGAGTTAAATTGGAAAAGTTTCAGAAAGAAATTTTGTACCTCACTCAAGCCCTCACCGGCAGCCTGGCTAGTCCAGGAAGGAGAAACATCAGGTCAAGGAATGAAGGAGAAAGTGAGGAAGTGGTGGGGTCTGAGGATCTTGGAAGCTGGCCACTGCTTGGACCTATATCCTGAGATTCTGAGGGAGACTGCTCCTGCTGTGGCCCTGGTGGGGACAGCCAACTCTGCCCAGGCAAGTAGTCCAAAGACCTCTTAATCCAATAAAAAAAACCTCCTGGTGGTCCCAGAGCAGGGTCCCTATCACCGGCTGGGGAGACACCATAGCACCATAGCTGTTTAGGACACTCTGGTGCAGAAACAAAATGACAGGTGTGACTTTCCCCACTAACTCATCAGCTGCCACCACCCGAGGACTTGGTGGGGTGGGGTGGGCAGATTACTTCCTGTGCACAACCTCAGGTCTAGCTGTACAAGCCTCCTCCCTGGTAACGCAGGAACCACATCAAAACATCTCTTGTAGCTCCAAGCTCTAGCAGTGTTTCATTATATCCAGGTGGCAAACTGAGGTACACAGTGTCATTTCAGAGTTCAGGCAGTCTTCTTTGACTGCCTTAGGAGATCAGTTTTATTAAGATTCTCCCAAGCAGCCCCAAAGATTTCCTGGCTCCTGTGTGTGGATAAAGCTTTAAGACTTAGTGTCCTCCTTTTAAAAATGGAGGCTATTACTTGCGGCTGACATTGAGAGTTTCCTGCCCAATGTCCATCCTCGCTTCTTCCTCACTAAAGAACTCCAGTTTTGCTCAGAGCTGTAATGTACCCAGCTAAATATACTCACCCTCCCAGACTCCTTTGCACATAAGGGTTTATGTGTGACACAGTTTTAGCCCAGGAAAGTCACTGAGCAGGGTTTCTAGGAGAGATTGTTAAAAGGGCAGCTTCTCTTCAGTCTTCTGTCCCTTCCTTTCATGCCTAAGAAGGAGCACTAGTTATGACGTGTGACCGTCAGACGATAAGATGAAGGGCTTCTCCCTCCCTTCCTCTCTCTCCCTTTTACTAGTCTGCTCTCCTTTTCTCTCCATCACAATGTCTTGTTTCCAATCTGTCCACGGAATAGCTGCTGATGCTTGATGAAGCACGCTCTGGGATTCACCTCCCATTACACCTTCCAGACAGTCACCAAAAGGGCATGAACGTTGCAGAGAGCCACGAGATTGAAGGAGACTGCACAGAGAAAGCAGATGTCTCAGCAGTGAACCGACTGTACTGATGACATGTGACCCGAGAGAGCTCTCCCAAGCCCCCAGGTCTGGCCATGTTGAAGACCCTGGAACTATGGCATGACCCTCATGTGAAGTTAGTCCCAAGAACGGCTGATTAAGGTTAGATTTCCTGCCAGCTCAAATCAAAATTACATTGATTTATAGAAAATAAGCGAGGTGATATATTTCAAATTCTGGAGTTTTAAAATTTTATACATGTACATCCATAATTTTGAGTGCCTATATCAATGCAATACTTACTAGTGGAAAAAAAAAGTCATTGGACAATCTAATAGGACCTACAAACTAATAAAAGAGTTCAGCAATGTTTCCGGGTACAAGATGAATATAGAAAAATCAACTGGGTTCTAGACACCTACAACAAACAGTCATAAAGTATAATTTTTAGAAAGGATTTTATTTGCAATAGGAGCAAAGTCTCTAAGGTATCTTGGAATAAATAATAGGTTTGTGAGACTTTTATGGGGAAAGTTATTTTTAAAAAAGAAATGGTGGAATATACTTTGTCCTTGAATGAGTAGATTCAATATTCTTAAAGGTGTCAGTTCTCCCCAAATTAACTCGTGGATGGAATAACATTCTCACCAAAAGCCTAACAGAGTTCTTCAAGCGCTTTAAGTTGTTCTTAAGAATTCAATATGAAAGTAAAAGGCCTAGAATAACCAAGAAAAAATTGGAGAAGAATAAGACAGGGGCTTACCTTACCAAATATCAATATTTGTTCAAGGCTATAGTTATTAAGACAATGCAGTATTTACACAAGGATTAAAAAAAAAAAAGACCAGTGGAAGAAAGTAGAAAGTTCAGAAACAGATCTCCTCATATTTAGACTCCATAGATGACAGAGACATGAAAAATTAGCGGAGAAGAGATGAACTCTGATCATGGTGCAGGACAGTTGCTTATGCACAGGGGCCAAAATGAAATTACATCCCCAATTCATACCAGAGATGTGAAAGATTGTTAGCGACCTGAATGTAAGAAATGATTTTTTTACAACTCTAAAAGAAAATATAGAATATATTTATGACCGTATGGTAGAGAGGTTTCCTTAACAAGATAGAAAAAGCACAGACCATAAAGGAAAATACTAATATATTTGCCTAAGTGAAAAAAAGATCTGCACACCCAAGAAGCCATAAGGAGGTCTGGCCTGCTCGGGCCTGTGATCACTACAGCCCACGGTAATCAAGGCAGTGTCAGGAAGGCCAGATTTAGGTGCTGTCGGCAGGACCTGCCTCAGACCAGCCCCCAGCAGGTGAGGCTGCCCTGGGAATACTCAGCAGAGGGTGTACGAGAGCAGCCTGCTCTGGGAAGTTCAGCTTGTAGCTGGGGAATCAACTCGTCTCTCTATGAAATGTAGCTATGTGATGGAACCCCCCCCTCCCCCAAATAGTATTTTGGGAGATGATATACAAAAAAGTTAAGTTTATCACTTGGAGGGTAGGGAATGCCTCCTATCCTCAAACTTCTCATCCATGCCAAATTTCACCTTCACCTCTTACTGACCCAAGGGATAACCGTTAACCACCTTCCTACTCCACAACATTATTTATTGTAACCTAAGGCTTAGGGTGTTTATTTGGAATAGGAAATACCCCCAAACTGGTCCATCATGCAGGCACTAGTCATGTCTGAAACTTCCTAGCTTAGTGCCCGGAACAAAACTGAGGCTTAATAAACTTGTGTGAAATCTAGATGACTATAATGTCAAAGATTCGGTTAAAAAGTTCTTATATTTTCAACATGTAAAACATGGAAAAAATGGGACAATAAATGCCCAGACACTCCTCACCCAGAACAAACAGTTACCAAATTTATCATGTTTTCTTTTTAAAATGCCATTCTCAATAGTATTTGGGCCCTGAAATTTGTTCCAGTTCAAACATCAGAAATAATTTGGAAAAAAATTATGGGACCCCCGGCTTTGTCAGCCGCAGCACCACATCTCCTGTGACACATCAGCGGGCTCTCCAGTAAGCCCACCACAAACACCTGGGATCAAATGCTGAGAAAGGCGAGGGAGGACCCTCTTCACACTTCCTCGGGGACAGAGAGATGAAAGCTGAGAAGGAGGGACCTGTGGTCAGTTGTTTCGGTGATGTGCCAGCACGCGTCACAGTTTTTACTATGCTGGCATGTCAGAGAAAGCCAACCACAGCCCAGCAAAGGCTTTTCTGCAACGTGAAAATTGACATACCACACTCCACTTTCAATGAAAACAATGAATGAAGAAGATAAAGCCCACATCCATGAGGAAATTTTTCAAGGAAGAATGATCTAGGGCCAATGATGGGATTTCTTCCCCTCCGGCCTGAATTCCATTCCATTTGTGCTTGGGCCTCTGAAGAGAACACAGGCTTATAGATTCAACCTTCACCTCCAGCCTGATGACCTTCAAATCTACAGCTGCAGTCCAGGCTTAGAGACCAGCTCTAGACTTGTGATCCTAATTGACTCTGGCACCTTCACCTAGATGCCCTAAGGACACATCAAACTCAAAGGTTCAAAACTGAACTAATTATTTCCACTTCCTCTCCAAACAGAGTTTAATTGAAAGTCCCAGTATCCTCAGATTTAACTTTCACAAACGATTCCTAAGTGACCCTGAAAGTCCCTGACTTTTTTTATTGAGGCAAAATTCACATAACATAGAATTAACCATTAACCATTTTAAACTGTACAATTCGTTGACATTTAGTACATTCACAGTGTTGTGAAACCATCACTTCTATCTAGTTCCAAGACATTTTCATCACCCCAAAAGGAAATCTCATGCCCATTAAGCAGTCATACCCCACTTCCCCCTCCCTCAGGCCCTAGAAAACCCTAACCAACTTTCTATCTCTATGGGTTTGCCTATTCTGGATGTTTAATGTAATGGAATCAGGAAATATGTGATATTTTTATGTCCGGATTCTTTAACTCAGCAGAATGCTTTCAAGGCTCATCCATGTTGTAGCATCAGTAGTTCATAAATTTTTGTGGCTGAATAATATTCTGCTGTATGGATATACGACATTTTGTTTACCCATCCATCAGTTGATGAACATTTGGGTTTTTCCCCCTTTACGGCTATTGTGTGTACAAGTATTTGTTACTTGTTTTCAATTATTTTGGCTGTATACCAAGGAGTGGAACTGCTGGGTCATATGATAGTTCTATGTTTAACTTGTCGAGAAACTGCCACACTGTTTTCTGCAGTGGCTGCACCATTTTACATTTACGTTGTACATTTTGCACGCCCACAGCAATGTATGAGGGTTCTAATTTTTCCACATCCTTGCCAACACTCATTTTCCTTTTTTAAAATTCTAGCCATCCTGGTGGGTGTGAAGTGGTATCTCATGGTGGTTTTGATTTGCATTTTCCCTAATAACTAATGACATTGACATCTTTTCAGGTGCTTGTTTGCCATTTGTCTATCTTTGTATTCAACTCCTTTGCTCCCTTTCGATAGTGATCCTGACGTTTTATTGAGACCTGAATTTGAGTGTCAGGCTGCAAGCCTGCTGTGTGGGGTGGTCACTTAGCCGAGTGCCTCGCAGTTGCCGCAGAGGGAGATTTCTCTTCCATCCTTGTTTCCTTGTTCTCTTTTCAAGAGGGAAGTAATAACATTAATTAAGGCTCCAGTGAATCTTTTGTCTTGGTCAGGGCACTATAATCCACATAGTTGTACAAGTTAAAAGGTTTCAGTGACCCTCCATTCCTCTTTCTCCCTAACCGCCTACCTCTACTCAGTTATCATGTAATATTAGGAGGAGCCATATTTCTTAACTTTAGAAACAATACTAACGTTTATGGCTATAGGTTCTTGGAAACTAACTTAATCCTGGCTTCATTTTATATTAATACCTGTATTTTCCCTTTATTTCTAATTCTTCATTTTAAAATTTTGTTCTTGGCACATTTTGCAAGCTGCCTCAAATTTGCTTTTAGAAATCCAAAGTAAAAGTAAAAAAAAAAAAATCTTTTATAGTTTAATTCCTATATAATGCTGTAAAAACAAAGCAGCTTTTATTGCTCTGCTAAGTACTCATGAAATACATGCTTATTTTGGAAGTTTAGAAATTGGACACAACAAGTAAACAGGTAAAAAGAGTAAAATAAAAATCTTCTATAAACTCACCATTAACTACTGTTAATATTCTGGCATGTATCCTTTTAGTCTTATCTATCTATCATCTATCTAGCTACACTGTTTTTTAAATTTTTACTTTAAAATTTGAAAATCTTCAGTTTTTTAAAAAATTGAAGTATAGTTGATTTACAATATTGTGTTCATTTCAGGTGTACAGCAAAGTGATTTGGTTATATCTCTATATATTTGTCAGATTCTTTTCCATTATAGTTTATTATAAGATATTGAATATAGTTCCCTGTGCTATACAGTAAATCCTTGTTGTTTATCTATTTTATATATAGTGGTGTGTATCTCTTAATCCACTACTCCTAATTTACCTTCCCCTGACCCCGTTTCCCCTGTGGTAACCATAGATTTGTTTTCTATGTCTGTGAGACTGTTTCTGTTTTGTAAATAAATTCATTTGTATTATTTTTTAGATTCCACATATAGTGATATCGTATAATACTTGTCTTTCTCTTTCTGACTTACTTCACTCTGTATGACAGACTCTAGGTCCATTCACCTCACTACAAATAACTCAATTTCGTTTCTTTTTATGGCTGAGTAATATCTCATTGTGCACATATACCACATCTCTTTTATCCATTCATCTGTTGATGGACACTTAGGTTGATTCCATGTCTTGGCTATTGTAAATAGTGCTATGAACATCGGGGTGCATGTATCTTTTTGAATTAGAATTTTCCTCTTTTCCTGATATATACCCAGGAGTGGGATTGCTGGGTCATATGGTAGTTCTATTTTTAGTTTTTTCTAAGGAACCTCCATACTGTTCTCCATAGCGGCTGCACCAATTTACATTCCCACCAACAGTGTAGGAGGGTTCCCTTTTCTCCACACCCTCTCCAGCATTTATTATTTTAGCTATACTATTTTAAATGGAATTTTATTGTAAATTATTTTCTATAACCTACAATTTTAATCTAAAAATATATTGTCACCTTTTCCCCTCACGATTAACTAGACTTAATGGTTGTAAGTTTTTACAGTGGTGAATATACCATTCTTTATTCAACCAACTACTTATTTGGGGACAAATTATTTACATTTTCATTGTTTTATTAACATTCCTGCTATAAACATCCTTCTACCTACAATTTTGCCCTCATCCATGACTAAGTGTTTTTTGATTATATCCAGACTGGGTGGTACGTGTCAGTGATGTTCCTTGATAAATGTGCCTCTGGTTGTTGAATGGAAGATTGAAAGTGCAGAGGCTAGAGAAAGGCTTCTCCAGAAACCATATCAGGGTCTGAAAAAAGATGGTTTGAGAGGAGTTAGGGTTTCTCGGAGAAATGAAAGTGGAAGTGGCTGAATGTGTGAGGGAGCTAGATTCAAATTCTATATAATTGAGGCTAGAAACCAAATAAGGTGATGCACCTGGGTCCAGCCAGCAAGGCGTCTTCCTTCTCTAGGAACTAGAAGAGGGACTAAAGCAATCCCGTTGATTGAAAGCTTCAAAGTGGAGCACCGGCCTTCGGTTAAAGGAGCAGGGATATTGCAAAGAGACAGAGAAGGACAGGGAGACAGCACAGGGTCTCTGCCCCAGCTCAGCCTGTGAAAGAGAAAGGTCATGAGCAAAACCAAAAGCATTCTTTTCCCTAAAACTTGCTGAGAGACACCGAGGCCTGAGCAGAATTGCTGCTGGAATATCAAACTCCTTTACCAAGGAAAGGGGGGGAAGAGATGCCAATACCACTGAAGCATGTGACACAGTGGGGTTTGGGTGCTTTTAGAACTTCAGAGAAAACACAGCATTCTTTTGGTCTCAGTGGTCCGTGTCACTCATAAGACATTAAAGAAGTTGAGGGCTCCGTGGTGACACCACGGAGAGTGCTGAGGTGCCTTGGTGTAGCTTCGCAGGCTGTCAGGCTCCGCAGGGAAGAGCAAGACAGTGCTAGGGAAGAGGACATTTGGAGCTCCGTGGGTTGGCAGAGCACTAGTTTGTGAGCACTTGTGATGCAGTTCCTTTCAGGGACATCCAGGGATTATGGGGCAGGAAGGGTGAGGACGTGAGCGAGGTACTTGGAAGCTGACAGTTCTGTGTTAGAAGCCACAAAGTACAGATACCTCGTGGACCCAAGCTACAGGGCCAAGGGCCCAACTACCAGCCTGTGGAGTAGAGGGTGTTCCCGGAAAGGCTGGCTCACCTCGGCGTGGTGTGCGCGCCATCGCAGCAGTAGGTGGAGAAGAGGCGCCTGGGGAACCACTTATCAGAAGCCCCCCGTGAGTGCCCAGAATCTGGTGGTTATTTCTGAGAAAACACAGCCTCTTTTCTCATTTTGAAGTGAGTGAGGGAAGCCAATGTTCCCTTCCACCCCCATTCCCACTGCCCCACCCTAAGCACACTGAGGGTGGGTTCTTGCCCCTGACTTTGAATCAGCTCTAATGAAGCCCACTCAGCATTCCCCTTCACATCAAATCAGAGTGTCAGTGAAGATCGGGGAGCGGGGGAACCTGGGGCCCAGGCCACTGCTGAGGAGGGGTGTCTCTAGAGCATAGATAAATGCAAAGGGAGCTCATGAACGGGTTGGGGTGTAAGGAGGGGGACAAATGCAATAAGTAAAGCAAACAGCTTCTAGGTGTCTGGGTTGGTCCTAGAAAAAGCCGAAAAAGCTCAGAACCGGATGTGGTAGCTTCCTGTTTAACATTTCACACAGCTCCAAGAAGAACAACGATGTTTATCAGCCACAACTGTTCGCTTGAATTTATAAATTAATTTGGGGAGAATTGCTATCTGTAAAACACTAGGTGTTTCAAACTGCAACATTTAGCAATATTTTGGGGTCAAGTAAGAGAAACCTGATTTACAGTAGTGCAGACAATAATGGTGTACGTTTCCCATATGACAAGCAGTCTGGAGGTGAGCAGTCCAGGGCTGCTGCAGTGACTGCACGATGTTTCTCATAAGAAGAGAAGAAGTCTTTGACTTCTTCTATTGGTACATGTTGATTTTTCATCCCTATGCTCATTGCTTCCATGTCACAAGATGGCTGCAGCTACTCCAGGCATCATATCTGATTTCTATAAAGAAAAAGGAAGAAGAAAGAGCAGTGATGCCTATTCCAAGAAAGCAAAACAGACAAGCAAACAACAAAAAACTATTCCAGACATCTATTTACCTCCTGTTGGCCAGAACTTTGTCAAAAATTATGCCTATCTGCAAGAAAATTTAGCAAAACACATTTCTATCCCTCTCTCCCCAAATATTCAGATTTGCTAGCAAAAAAGAAGGTGGTAAATAGATTTCAAGTAGGCAATTTGTAGACTTGCTATGCCATCCATCAACATTATATTTTTGGATTTATTCAGTCTTCTTTTATGTTCTTCATACATTTTTATTATTTTATCCTGCATATGTTTTACATACCTTTGTTAGATTTGTACCTAGGAACCCTATAATTTTATTGCTATTGTGTCATTTTCTTTAAAAAATACATACTCAAATTGGTTTTTGTATATGAATTGATTTTTATATATTGATCTTGAGTCTAATTAGTTGTATTAGTTTGTAGATTCTCTTGGGTCATCCATAGAGAGGTAGACTGTCATATCATTTGTGAAAATTGGCTATTTCGTTTCCTTTTCCAATCTTTATAACATTTACTTCCCTTTCCTGTCTTATTTACTTAGGACCCCAAATACAATTTTGATTAAAAGGAATTCTGGAAAGGTAAAGCTTCTAAGATTATACCATTAAGATATTTGCTATTTTTTGTTAGTTTTTTGTCATCCATGCAAGGCGGGGGGGTGGTTTGTATTAGGATAGTGGCTGTGGAGCTGAAGAGAAGGGACTAGATTGTTGAGATATTTAGGAAATAGAATCATAAGGACTTTGTTGATTGACTGCATTTGTGGGGTGAGGAAAAGGAAGGAACCGACTGAAAAAAAAATTTTATTTTGACATAATTTCAGGATTGCAGAAAAGCTGCAAGAATAATACAAGAATGCCTGAATACCCTTCACCAAGATTCCAAATGTAAATATTTTACTACATTTGTTTTTTTTTTTCCTCACTCATTTAAAAGTAATTTGTGGATATATTGCCTTTTTATACCTAAATTCTTCAGTTTGTTTCCCCAAAAGCAAGGAATTCTCTTTTAAAAACACAGTCCCATTATTGAAATCAGAAATTAATATTGCTATAATATTATATAATCTACAGAACTTATTCATATTTCTCTGATTATTTCAATAATGTCCTTTGTAGCAAAAAAAAAAAAAAAAAATCCAAGATCATGCATTGCATTTCATCTTGTCTCTCTTTAGTTTCCTTTAATCTGGAGCAGTTTTTGAGTCCGTCTTTATATTTGATGACCTTAACAATTTTTAGGAGTACAGGCCAGTTATTTTGTAGCACGGCTCTCAGTTTGCATCTCCTGGTTTCTAGATCCAGGTTATGGACTTTTTGCTGGGATACTGCAGACGTGACGCTGAGTGCTTTTCAGTGCATCACTTCAGGAGGCAGTTGCTGTCAATTAATCCTGTTACTGGTAGTGTTACATTTGATTATTCCGTTAAGGTCATACCTGCCAAGTTTCTCCAGTCAAATAGTAAAGTTACTATTTTATCTTTGTAATGTATAGGTTTCTTGTGGGGAGATACTTTGAAACTATGTAACATCCTGTTATTCCTCAAATGTTCACTTACTAGTTGGGATGGTTCTTGCCTCAAAAAATTATTATTAGGATGGCTGCCAAATGGTGATTTTCCAATTCTCTCACTCCTTATACATTTGTTAGTTGACATCCTTATGTAAGAAAAAGTCTTCTCTTCTCTCCTATTTTTTTATTTATACATTCATTTATATCAGTGTAGCCTTGTGAATTTTTACCTTATTCAGTCCTTTCCTGTCATTTGTTTTGATGCTCAAATTGTCCCCTATTTGAAAAAGGAGTCAATTTTAAGCCCAGGTGTCTGGCTTAAACAACCGATGGGTGAGGCTGCATCTAACTGAAACCAAGAAGGAGAAAAATGTTTCCCACTGTTGCTTTAATTTGCAGCCTCTCATTACTTGTGAGCTTTATTTTATTTACATATGTTTATCTCCTTTGGTGAATTGTCCGTTCATACCCTGTGTCCATTTTCTTTACTATTTATAAGAACTCCTTATTGTTTAAGGATATTAACCTTTTGTCTGACACAAACATTACAAATTGCTAACTGAGAGGATACAGTAAGCTAGGAACTTTATCAACAGTATTTTACTTAATCCTCTCAGCAGTCCTCTAATATAGTATTATTTTCATTTTAGAGATGAGAAGGCAGGAGGGTTTAGAAATACTGCCCCATGGGCCAGCAACACAGGAAAGCCACAATTAAATCCAAGTCTGTGTGATACCAAAACTTCAATTCTTCTTTATTTACCATTCTGCATGCTGGGAAAAGTTTTTAATTTTTTAAGACTCCTAGGAAATCTAAGGTAATCCCCAGAGTCCTCCTAAAGTGTAAACCACAAGACCAATCATTGAAATGACAACTTAAATTCAGATTTACTGTATCTTGCACCTTAGCCTGAGATGTGTCATCACACTGATGACGTGGTAGCACTCTACGCTGGTACATCATAGGGCATTGCGGACTCTGCAAAAGTAAATACACAAAATAGGTATATGCTCATATTCAGGCTTTTTGAGGATAAAATGATCCAGCAGGCACCTGATGAACTTTATACACTTCATACAGATAACATAGGGGGTAGATGAAGAACACTTGGCTGAGAAAAAGCGACCTGGGAAGGCCTTGAACTCTAACCCCAGGAAGGCACTTCAGCCCCTTTACCTGGGACATAGGTTGTTCAACAAGATGGTCTCTGAGGTCCCTTCTGGTCCTGAATTCCTGGAATTCGCCCACTCCCCAAAATAGGTATCTCTTGGTTTCCTTTTTGCTTGCTTTCTTATTTTTCCCTCTTTTTCTCCTTTATGCCTTTCTTATTTTCCTTTTTCTTCTCTAATGAATATTAGGACTGACAGGGGTTCGCGCTGGAAAAATCCTGTCTGGCCCTGTTACACCCTGACCAAAATGGTCACACGCCGGTGGCCTGGGGGCTGCCCTCCTGGATTCATGGTCCCAGGAACCCTGGTTTACAAATTATGGGAGAAGGGAGGGAAGGGATCTGGGAACTCGCTCCCTCGCCACCTTTTCAGTTGCTCCGCGCGCTGACTGTTTGCACGGCGCCCTCTTGTGTCCAGACTGAGTTACTTCACTGTCTAGTCCCGAGCATTTTTTTTCCCCCACAAGAGGGAGCAATTCAGGGAAAACCAATAGAAGTTTTACTAATAATAGTTTTAAGGAGTTTCAAAAGAAATGTACATTCTTAAAACTTAGATAATCCAATTTATTGACTAGAAGATCATTTAGAATACGGAAAGAGAGTTTTAGTCACTAAATTATTAATGAGCGCATTTGATACAGCAACTGAGAGGAAGCGTTTACTCATTTATTCCTCATGCTCACACAGCTCATTAGAGAGACCCACGTATGTGAAAGTCTTTTTATCTCATTTCAGCCCCAAGTAGCTGGAGATACTATCTCTAGCCTTGACCTTTTGTCTGCACTCCAGTTGGCCTGCCCAAACTCTCCATATATGACTAGTGGGCACAGCACATGTAACTGTGTGCAGAACAGAACTTTTGATTCATCCCCTTCTTCCCAAACCTGGTCCTCCCTCCGCACTTCCTCCCCACCTTTGGCACCACCATCCTCTTAGTTGCACGGGTCCAGAGCCTAGGACTCATTCTTGATGCCTCTCTTTCTCGCATCGTACTTCTAATCCGCTAGAATTCCTGTTAGGTCCACCTTCAAAATATATACCAAATATAAACTACGTACTTCTTACCATTGACACGGCTGCTATCTTAGTCCAAGCCACCCTTGTCTCTCTCCTGATGACAGCAGTGATGTCCTAAGTGGTCAGCCTCCTTCTCCTCCTGTTCCCCAAGACCACCCTGTCATCTTCTTCTCAAACAACCAGAGTGATCTTATAAAACTCCAAGTCAGATCACATCTCGCCTCTATTCAAAACTCTCCAGGGTTTTCCCATCTCATTTAGAATTAAATTCAAAAGCTCTTCCCATGGGCTACATTCTGATCTTATCCTCCTGCATCCTCTCCAGCCCTCACTCCCTTCCAGCTACCCTGGCCTCCTTGCTGTTCCTTGGGCCTTTGCCCCTGCTCTTTCCTCTCTCTGGAATGGTCCATGTTCAGAGCTCTTTTACTTCCATCAGGTCTCTATTTAATTGTCACCTCCTCATCACAGATTCTCCCAACCGTCTGGTCAAATAGAGCCACCTCCATACTCTCTATTCCTTTGCCTTGATTTATTTTTCTTTTTAGTGCTTATCACCTGATAGTTTATTACATCTCTCTCTCTGTGTTTCTTGTCTACCCTACCCTGACTATGATATAAGATTCATGGCCAGCGACTTTGTTTTGTTCCTTTCTGAACAAAATTCTCAGTTCTAAACACATAGTTTAGGGAATTCCCTGGTGGTCCAGTGGTTAGGACTTGGTGCTTTCACTGCTGGTCCCGGGGTTCGATCCCTGGACAGGGAACTAAGATTTCCAAGCCCTGCAGTGTGGCCAAGAAACAAACAAACAAACAAACCACATAGTTTATATAGAATGATGAATGAAGGAATGGATTAATTATTAGTTTGAATTATGTGAAATTGCTGACATTTAAAAAATTCTGGCTTACCAAAATAGGAATTCAAGTAGTTCATCTTCACAACATTTATTATTTCCACTTTATAGGTAATGAAACTGAAGCTCGATGAAGTAAAGTGACTTCCCCACATGTGACATTGTGATATAATGAGAAATATATGTATTTGGTCTTCATCCCCTGTTCCTGGCACAGAACTTCTAAAATCCTTGAAACTTCCTGAGTGATAGTCTTTTTTTTTTTTTTAACATCTTTATTGGAGTATAATTGCTTTACAATGTTGTGTTAGTTTCTGCTGTATAACAAAGTGAATCAGCTATACATATACATATATCCCCATATCTCCTCCCTCTTGCGTCTCTCTCCCACCCTCCCTATCCTACCCCTCTAAGTGGTCACAAAGCACCAAGCTGATATCCTTGTGCTATGTGGCTGCTTCCCACTAGCTATTTATTTTACATTTGGTAGTGTATATATGTCCATGCCACTCTCTCACTTCGTCCCAGCTTACCCTTCCCACTCCCCGTGTCCTCAAGTCCATTCTCTAGTAGGTCTGTGTCTTTATTCCTGTCCTGCCCCTAGGTTCTTCAGAACCACCATTTAAAAAAGAATTTTTTTTTTAGATTCCATATATATGTGTTAGCATACGGTATTTGTTTTTCTCTTTCTGACTTACTTCATTCTCTATGACAGACTCTAGGTCCATCCACCTCACTACAAATAATTCAATTTCATTTCTTTTTATGGCTGAATAATATTCCATTGTATATATGTGCCACATCTTCTTTATCCATTCATCTGTCGATGGACACTTAGGTTGCTTCCATGTCCTGGCTATTGTAAATAGTGCTGCAATGCACACTGTGGTACATGATTCTTTTTGAATTATGGTTTTCTCAGGGTATATGCCCAGTAGTGGGATTGCTGGGTCATATGGTAGTGATAGAGAGTCTTTTGTTATTCAGTAACAAGCCTCTTTCAACCATACCTGAGTTTATATGAATGCGATGACTGGTGACTGGAAGCCCCTAAATAGCTTCGGGATGGGGGGTGGTTGCCAGGGGAACCAACCATGTGATTAGAGGGTTGGAACTTTCAGTCCCACCCCATGACCTCTGGGGAGAGGAGAAGGGTTTGCATTAATCACCAATGGCTCATGATTTAATCAATCATGCCTATGTAACAGAACCTCCATTAAAAACCCCAAGTGAAAATGTTTGGAGAGCTTCCAGGTTGGCAAACATATCCATGTGCCAGGAGGATGGTGCTACCCAAACTCCACAGAGACAGAAACTTCTATGCTCAGGGACCCTTCCAGACTTCACCCTAGTACCTCTTCATGTGGTTTTTTATTTGTATCCTTTATAATATCCTTTAGAATAAAATGGTAATAGTAAGTAAAGTGTTTCCCTGGGTTCTGTGAGATGTTACAGCAAATAATTGTACCTGAGGAGGGGGTCATGAGAACCCCTGATCTGTTAGCCAAATCCGACAGAAATGTGAGTAACCTGGGACCCATGAGCAATTGGATTCTGAAGTGGGGGACAGTCTTCTGGGCCTGAGCCCTTAACCTGTGGTGTCTCGCTAACTCTGGGTTGTGTCAGAATGAATTCAATTGTAGGGCGCCTAGCTGAATTCCACAGAGAATTAAAGAATTATTTCATGTGAAAAGCTGACACATCTGGTGTCAGAAGTATTGTGAGTAGAGAAACAGGTTTCCTTTACTAAGTCAAATTTCAAAAGGAATGAGAGGCAGACTTGGAGCTTTTCATTTCTTTCAGCGCAGCACGGACGGAACTCTTAAATGGTGTTCTGGACACTGTGCTGGGTTTAGAGGCCATTGTGAAGAAGGTCTTGCCCCACCTGTCTCCAGCCTCATCTCCTCTGCCCTTGTGGCCGCAGGGTCTCCTGTCTGCTCTGACTGGCAGGACTAAGTAGGGCTATGTGTACGCCGAGCAACACCAAGGCTCTGCAGAAGGGCCAGCGTCTGAACAGTGTGGACCGCTCCCCGTTGCCTCTGCAACTCCTGGCACGTGGGGCCCTGCCTGCAGTAGACCTTGACCCCCTTCCTTCTGGTCCCGGAGGACATGTGAACCGCCCTCCCGTACTGTTGACTTTCTGTCCATCCCCAGTATCCTCTTCAACACTGTGAAGCTCGAAGGCCCACACAGGCCACCCAGTGAATTTCTGATCCATCCTAACAGGGTATGGGTGGGAAACCACACTGATCCCCTACTTCTTCTACGCTCAATAAACTGTACATACACTGGAAGGGCATCTGGAAGGGGGCAAAGGGGCAGGCTGACCTGCAACACCTTGACAGCAAAGGAAGATTAAATATGCCTGAAACTTTTCTCCTCCAGACTGCTACCTGTCTGAGTCACGGTGGGAAGAGTGTGCCGCAGAAGGGGAGAGGGAAATGAAAAAGCCACATCACGGCCTTTTCCTTTTAGCCCTCTTCCATGCTCTCCTTAAATTTTCAGCTTCTCTCCTTAGTCATTTTCCCTGTCTAATGTTTTGTTTCAGAATTAGCTAGAAAAGGTCTGTTTTTCCTCTTTAACTAACATTTTGCTTATCCTGCAGTTTATTGAGCTCTAGGGAATTTATGCCTTATAAATAAATAAAAGTATTATTATAAGGTAGCTCTATTCAGAGCATTAGTTAAAGGAGAGAAGCGACATTTTTCTTTATTTGCTTAGAAATATGTGGCAGTCACAATAGTTCTCCTCCTGCCTTGAATTAATGGCATAATTACTCACAGTGAGTTTGAACTTGGCATGAATTAATACACTAAAGTATGGCTCCTGTTCTCTCTTATTGCCTAATTAATTCTGAATTCTGAAATTCCCTTTGAGCTACGCAAAAAGCATAGTCACTGGATTCTGGTGCAATTATTCTTTCTGTGCAGTAAAAATCAAGTGATTTGATAATTATGGGCTGTTTTGAAAGAGAATATTCCAAACATCCTGGGAGGGAGAGAGCAGACATCATAAGGGAGCTTTATGGAAGTTTTATAGTGAAGAAGCTGTACATGATGGGTGTGTAAGGGTCCCAAAGGAGACAGAACTTCGAGTGAGCCCGCTTTCCTGTGAGGGAGGATGGAGGGCCTCAGAGCATTAGTCCAAGCCTTTCTGTCAGTCCTGTGCCTCCATGTCTGAAATTTCCACTCTGAAGGCTGTGCCTTTGGATTAGGATATGGTCTGCAGAGGTTGCCAGTTGGATATGAATGAGTTGCCCATGGAGAATAGCCCAGTCACCCATCTATGCCGGTCGAGGAGAGCTTGCCATATCATGACCGACTCTGCCCACACCCTTGCTGGCTGCCCCTTTAAGGGTAGAAGAGTCACTAGTGTGAATTTTTGGAACTCAAGACATTGACTGGGCCTTAATGGGTAATGGATGGGGCGTTGTGACGTAAGAAGTGCAAACATAGCTCCTTCCCCCTTGCTCTCTCTTCCGCTCTACGGGGATGTGTAAATGGATTCAAGACCACTTGGATTCTGACCACTGTCTTTGACTGACTTTCTTCCTGAAATTTTCTAGAGAGATTAAGATCCCAAGAAATAGATTCAGGACTTGAAGGAGGTCTTAGTCAACCATTATTAGGCCTTTGAACCGGGGTATTGGGCACTTGAACAACCATGTAAATTATTTGTTATTCATTGTCTGTGGCTCCTTTTGGATCCTTAAGGAATTGGGGGGAAGAGAATAATTGGCATTGCAGGATTTTAATATTTTTCTTTGGATTCCTGGCAATGGTAAACAATATCAATGTAAAAACTAAAATATAAAATCTGGCAATAGTCATCACTCATCTGAGCGTCAATTAGTTTATCATATTCCCTTGAAATGATGGCTTTCTATTGGATTTTCCCCATCAACATGCAAACCTTCTGTATTTTTCTCATCTGGAAAACAAAATAAAACCGAATTTCCTAAACCTCTCAACTCATTCCAGTTACCTCTCCATCTCTCTGCTTCTGTTTATGGAAAATTTATTTTTAAAATGTCACTTGTACTACGGCCCCCAGTTCTCACCTCATATTCTATCCAATTCTTGCCAGTTAATTTTTTCCACAATTCACTGAGATCATCTTAGTCAAAGTCATCAATATTCTCCCTCTTGTTAAATTTAATGTCATTTCTGTGTCTTTTTCTTTCAGGTACCCTCAGGTTTATTTGACATCACCGTCTTCGCCCATTTTCATAAAGCACTTTTCTTTTTTTTTTTTTTAAATTGGCCTCTAGCTCACTCTCTTGTGAATTTCCTCTGATACCTTTGTCCATGGCTTTTCATTCTGTTTTCCTGGCCTCTCCTCTTCCCTGGGCTCAGTCTTTTTCTTTATCTATGCTCACTCCCTAAGTGATGGCATTGAGTTCTGTGGCCTTAAATACATTACCTATACACTGATGACTCCTGTATTATCAACTCTCTCTACAGTAGCAAATAACTCCAATATCTAAATGCCTTACCACAAACACATATTTCTTGTTAATGTTACATGAAGGCTATGGTTCAACCGTGGCTCTGCTTGACTTGGCTGGACTCAGTGTGACTTCTCATTCTAGGCTGAGTAGCCCTTTTCTGGACTGCGTTTTTCTTACGGTGAAGGCAGAGTCAGAGAGTGCAACACAAACCATGAAGTCACATTTAAAGCTTTTGCTCAGACATGTGCATGCCCTCACATTTCATTGACCGAATCGTATCCGTATCCAAATATGTAAGGTGGAGACATAGTTTCCCTATCGAAGGTGCACAGATAACTCACATGACTGAAAATGAATGAGGATAAATCATCCTATTAGAAGACAGTAGCAAGTAATTGAGAACAATAATTCCATCCACCATAATCCTTCATTGATCACATATATTTACTTCCCTCTTGAATACATCACATTCTTGCCCATAGAAAAATTGGCCTAAGGATTGTTTGGTATTCCAAGTAGTCACAGGCTGGCAGCACTTTCGACAGTATCACTCTCTCAGACACTTTGTTGTGTTTGTTTAATCTATTTGATTCTGATTGAATCCATGTTTCAGTAGACATAGCCACTATTTTCTTCGAGACATATTTCTCTCTCTAGACTTAATTACAGGTACTTTGAGCATATCATGCTTCCATGGGAACATACTCTTGATCTCTTTTCCCTGACCTATTTTTCCCAATGGGAAAATATTACTGGGAGCCGCCTTAGTCCCATCAGAAGTCTTAATAGGTTTGCTGGCAACACCCTTGGTTTGGTCTTCATCCTGAGATGTAGTAGTAAAAGGTCTTTCTATTCCAAAGGATATTCTATTCAGTTTTATCTTTTACAGGTGGTAGATGGGCACAGTTTCATTTTTCAACCTTGAGGACCCAGAAGTTCTGAGCTCTCTACTTTACTCTCCATCCATTGAAACAGGCAGATTCTCTCTGAGCCCATCTCTTGCTCGTGTTACCAGAGTTCTCTCTCTGTTTGTTTGCCCATATACAACAAGTACATTAGAAACACTACCAAACCTTTCACCACTGCGTATCTTGAGTCTTGTTCTTTCCAGCCTCCTGTAAGACTCCTATAAGCAGGGTCCCCGTGGATGCATCACCCACTTTCCCTTCATTTCCACATGATGTGATCCTCAAACAGTAAGGCCTGAGAAATACATCCATGAAACACTGCACGGCTCTGTCACCTTTATTTTCAGGCCTTCTCAATCAGCACTCCCAGCCTCTTCCTCTAGGCAATAGCTCCCCGCTGCCTTATAGAGCAGGAGCCCAAGCAAGTACTTGAAGCTTAATTGATCTGGATGTTTGGAATCAAACTTCATTAGCTCAAATTACTTCAGTTTGCCTAATTTGTTTCTCTATGTGAGCTCTGATAAGCTTGCTTTAACATCTTCTAAACTGTGGTGTTTATCATCATCAATGCCTACTCAAATTACACCTGCAGAGTAATGGACCACGAGAAAAATGGTTTAAAAGGTATAGTTACTTTGTGTGGATATTTCTACACACAAGCACAGAATGTGGAATAGAAGTCATAAGGAAGTGCATTTACAACCATAGGACAACTCTGCTTTTTAAAAATGAAACACAGGGCTTCCCTGGTGGCGCAGTGGTTGAGAATCTGCCTGCCAATGCAGGGGACACGGGTTCGAGCCCTGGTCCGGGAAGATCCTACATGCCGCGGAGCCACTAGGCCCGTGAGCCACAACTACTGAGCCTGCGCGTCTGGAGCCTGTGCTCCGCAACAAGAGAGGCCGCGATAATGAGAGGCCCGTGCACCGCGATGAAGAGTGGCCCCCACTTGCCGCAACTAGAGAAAGCCCTCGCACAGAAAGAAACGAAGACCCAACACAGCCATAAATAAATAAACCCAAAGTCTAAAAAAAAAAAAAAAAAATGAAACACAGCCAGAGAAATTCTTTCAATCATTAATAATATGGTTAAGTGCTTTGAATTCCATAAACTTTGAGATTTTTTTTTTCTACATGTAGACAGTGATAAATCCATTGTTATGTTTTTCTTCCAATCTGTTAAGAGACTTTCAATTAACCTGTGTGTGTTTATGTGTTTACAAATACACATATTTGTGTTTGTGGGCAAAATATCCATCTGAAGAGAGGTATGTCTCCCTAAGAATGACTACTGATCTATCCCAAGTGCAGAGAAACTTTTAGCATTGTTGAAAGTCATATTGAGTATCTGGGAGGAAATGGCAGCAATGGTGTTTCTAAGGAAGGGCTGAGGGGGAGAATTTCTTCTATACCCCCATGTTTAATTGCACGTATTATCTTTTCCAAAAATTAAAAACAAAAAATGCATTGGCAGTAACAATAATCACAAATAATGTTTTCCTGTAATGCTTAGGCCTGTTCGCTGTGCCATATATATATAGCTTATATGTTTATGGAAATCCAAATACCTCAATTCCAGTGCATTACAGCAGTAGACAGGTAGGTGTTTCAGAATTGTAATGACAGTCTGTCCGTTGGTTCTTACATTAACCTGGACATTGGATGGGAGAAATCATGGCCAACGCTGAGAATGCAGAGACCTATTTTAACATCATTATACTTACCTCAATAATTTTGTGTCCTTCTCCTAGAATCTGGAACACGCAGATTCATTCTTTTCAAATGCTGATAGAAGTTATGGGTTCACAGTCAGGTTTATGAGTCTCTCTTTTACACTGTCCAGATATCTTTCCACATTGATAAAAATCGGCTTATTTTCCACATCTGCTTGCACTCCATGGGTGTACCCACCTATACTAGAAATGGGTAAAAATAGGAAATTCAGATAACTAGGCAAATTTCCTTTCTTTTTTTAAATTAATTTTTATTGGAGTCTGGTTGCTTGACAAGGTTGTGTTAGCCTCCACTGCACAACAAAATGAACCAGCCATGCACATACAGATCTCCCCTCCCTTTTGGACTTCCCTCCCATTTAGGTCACCACAGTGCATTAGGTAGAGCTCCCTGTGCTATACAGTATGTTCCCATCAGTTGTCTATTTTATACATAGTATCAATAATGTATATGTGTCAATCCCAGTCTCCTCCTTCCTCCTACCTCATCCTTTCTTATTTTTTAAGTTATCTAAATAATTGTATTAATTCCTGACTTCGCTTGTGTACCAAGTATCCCTGGATGGACCACGTGGGGGTACAAATGATGTCGGGTGTGATTGGGGTCACATTGATGTGCACATTGTGGTCTAGCTGGCTTGATAGCCCTCACCAATGGAATTAGAAACATCTGCCCCCTTTCAAGCTTCCACCCACAACTGCTACCTTAAGGAGCCTCACAGGGGGCACACTTCTCTTAAGAATCAATATGGGAAACAACACAGGCTGCCCAGGGTGATGTATGAACTGCTTTTACCCCTCAGGGCACCCTCTGTGCTTCATTCACTCCAAGCCTCTGTCCAGGTGCTTCCGCAGGTCAACACGCACACCACTGGGGCTGCCCACCTGCTCAGGAAATGTCACCTGCCCTGCTCTTGGGCCCTTGTACTGCATCACATCGTCAATGGACAGGGAAACAGCCACCCTCTTGCTTGGATTTGACCCTTGGGTTCAGCAGCAAATTTGCATAGGCCCAGGGCTGCTATAGTGCTTTCACTTTTTAAAAAACTGCTTTATTGAGATATAATTCATATATCATAAAATTTGCCCATGTAAAGTTCAATTTTTTGGTATGTTAATTATTAATTTTTAAATAGTAAAAATATATGTGACAAAGTTTTCCATCTCAACAATTTTTAAGTGTATGATTCAGTGGCATTGATTACACTCAAAATTTTGTGCAACCATCACGCTATCTCTTTCCAAAACTTTTAAAGTCACCCCAAACAGAAACTCTTAACTATTAAAAAATAACTCCCTATTTCTTCCTCCCCTCTCCTGGTAACCTCTAATCTACTTTCTGTCTCTATGGATTTGCCTATACTAGGTACTTCATATAAGTGGAATGATACAATATTTATGTTTTTGTGTCTGGATTCTTTCATTTAGCATAATATTTTCAAGGTTCATGTAGTTTACAGCATGTACCAGAGCTTCATTCCTTTTTATGGTTGAATGATATTCCATTGTACGGATATATCACATTTTGTTCATCCATTCATCCGTTGATGGACAAGGATTGTTTTCACCTTTTGGTTATTGTGAATGATGCTGCTATGACCATTGGTGTCCAAGTGTCTGTTTGACTCTTTGCTTTCAATTCCTCTGGGTATATGCTTAGGACTGGAATGCTGGATCATATGGTTATTCTAAACTTAGCTTTCTGAGGAACCGCCAAACAGTTTTCCACAGCAGTTCCACCTTGTACGTTCCTACCAGCAATGCATGAGGGTCAGTGCTTTTGCTTTTATACAAATAGTACTCCCCACCCCTACCCCAAGGCAGGCAAACTCTGATAGGGCTGCTTGGAGGGGGCAGCTTCAAATGACAGACACCAGTCCACTGGGGTTTGCTTCACAGGCACCCAGTGCCCCATTCTAATCTGGCTTCTTTTTTTAAAAAAAAAATTTATTTATTTATTTATTTATGGCTGTGTTGGGTCTTCGTTTCTGTGCGAGGGCTTTCTCTAGTTGCGGCAAGCGGGGGCTACTCTTCATCGCGGTGCGCGGGCCTCTCACTATCGCGGCCTCTCTTGTTGTGGAGCACAGGCTCCAGACGCACAGGCTCAGCAGTTGTGGCTCACGGGCCCAGTTGCTCCGCGGCATGTGGGATCTTCCCAGGCCAGGGCTCGAACCCGTGTCCCGTGCTTTGGCAGGCAGATTCTCAACCACTGCGCCACCAGGGAAGCCCTGGCTTCTTTTTATTCCTCCAGTTCACTCTGTTTGTGCCTGACCCCCAGGCATTGATACTGTTTGAGTTCTAGCCCCAGAAATCTCTTAAGCCTTAATACAAATCAGTCAATAGACAAGGACCCTAGAGAAGGACACCCATTGCCAGCTCTACACACAAGTCTCTACGTGGGTTCAGCTAGTAACACCTTTTTAAAACGTTACCCCTAGACTCGCTGATGGCTGTAACTGAATGGGCTGAACAATTCCATGAGAAATAGCCAGTCACTCATTCAACTAGAGGTGGTTAATAATGGTGCTGCGTCTGGGAAGCAGGCACCTAGGGGGGATGACAGGTGTGAGAGATTCATTAGGGAAACACCCGTGATGAAGGTGGGAGGGGAAACAGGGGGTGCTGGGAAGGCTATCGGTCTGAGATGTAGGTCTGACCCCCCTGGAACGAGGAAAGTCAGGTTGGATGGAGGCGTCTTAGACTGCTTGTTGGGTGTCCTCAAGTCAAAATCGGCTGTTAGAGGAGCCCAGCATCTTCCAGGAATTGGCCTGCCTCAGTACCCCGTCATGCTCCGTCGTGGCTGAGAGCAGCCCGGAGGAGGTGTGGCCTCCTCACAACTCTGATGGATTTCAGAGCAGCAGCTGGGGCCGCAGGCAGAGGGACCTCTGAGAGGCACGATTCCAATGAAATGATCAAGGGGGTTTATATGTGGTGACATTTAGAATGATTCTTAGGAGATCTGTGAGAAAGACATTCTACTAAGAGGGTCTTTTGCCATCTCCTGTTAGAGGTCCTCTCTCTAAGACATTCACGCTGTAAAATATTTACCTGTCATAGCCAGCTGGGGTCTGGGGGCAGCTGTGCGTGGACCTTCTTGATCAGGATGGGAAGTGCCAACCACACCAGCTTTAATAGAAAATCCCTCAGCCCCGTGTCTACTGGCCAGCGTTGGGAGTGCTTTGACAACTGTGAAATCTCTCCATTCTGATTGAATCCTTTCTCAAAGGCTCACATGGCAGGGTCAGACCTGGAAACCAGGGCTCCTGACTCCCAATCCAGTGTGTCATTCAGTATCTTTAAATGATATTTCACTGTCCCCTTCAGTTCTCATTGTTTGGGGGTGGTTTGTACCCCTGAAGACTTCAACCTGGCTTGTGATTTCACCCCAGGACCTGTGGATATGCATCTGAAAGGAGTCCTTGCCCTGTTTGGGGGATGATCTGTCGCCACCATCTCCCCTTGTGTCCGTGTCTTATTTTTCTCTGTTTCTTCCTTGTTAAAATCTTCACCTTTCTCCTTTGCCTCCAGCATCCTTTCTTGGTTCTAACTACACACCTTGGCCGTGTCATTGCTGTTTCACTGGGCTCTCCACTCTCCTCCCAGAGCCTCACTGGGTAGATCAGGTAGGAGCTCAGCCTGGGGCCTGCCTATCCTTGTGCTAGGGGACCCCATCCAGGAAGGCTGAGACCCGCAGCTTGGCCACATATCGAGGAGAGAATCATGGGTGTGCATGGAACAGGCTTTTGGGTTCAGTGACTCTAAGATGCCTTCCAACCCTTAAAATCCATAAACCTCTAGAACTCTATTCATAGCAGGAATATATACTTCCATGTGGCACTGAATTAAATTAGAGGAAATGCACTGGCTGTGGACAGGCTTGGGAGTAGCTTGGTTAATTAGGGGCCTATATCATGTATCACAGTACCTTCACTGCTCCTGCCATGGCTGTGCATTAGCATTCAGCTGTTGCAGAGATTTAAATAGTACCTGTTCCCCTGAAGGAAAACTTCAAGGTCCATTCATTTGCTAAGGGCTAATATTTTCCCCAGGGGATAAAGTGCTAGACTGTCAGCCCCTGGGCTTCAGAGACTGTGTTTACACAGTACAAGCAGAGCTTAAGGAAGTTTCCTTGCCCCTGCTTTCTCTGCACCCTCCTGGGAAGGAGTTTTGTGCTTCCCATGGTGCCTCTCTTTGGTGGGAATGAGGGTGATGTGGTCTTTGCTATTCTGGGAAAACTTCTTCACATAGAAGACAATGGAACATCCATTTCTGCTTCAACCTTGCTCTTGTTAAAAAAAAAAAAAATCAGATCACTGAGATTTATTTTTTGGTCAAGCAAGATAAGGCTTAGGACTGGAAAGTGTAAACAGCAATGGCAGGACTCCACGTCTGTAGAACCTAACACAAGTTAGACCCTTTTCACACTTAGTAATTTATTTCATCTTAAATCCGTCTCGAGTGGTTGGCAGGACAAAGGCTGTTATCCTCACCTTAATGTGAAAAGCATTCGTTCTTTCAGTAAATAAGTATTGGGTACTTACTAAGGTTTTCTTCCTGTATTTATGGAGTGCTTACTATATGCCAGGCATGGGCTACTTGCTAACTCATCTCATGTCCAAAGTGACCCCACGAAATAGATGTTATTATTAACCCTGTTTGGCAGATGAAGAATCAGAAGCCAGAGAAGTGATGTGATTTGCCCAGGACGTTAGTAAACGGCAGAGCTAAGATCTGAGTTGTGCGGTCTGACTCCAGAACCCAGGCCCTGGGTTTTTCTGCTGTACTGATGACAGGCTATGAATCTCACGAGCAAACAGTTATTCGTTGCAACTGAGAAATGGTATGAAGGAAAAGAACAGGGTACTATGAGGAAATAAAATAGGAGTGCTAACTTAGTCTGGTGAACAAGGAAAGGCTTCCCCAGGGAAGTAACACTTAAACGGAGGCCTGAAGGGGAAGGGGGAGCAAGAAGGGAAGGGGGTGAGGGTGGGAGAGCAGGCCAGGCAAAGGCTGAGGGGAGAAAGGATGCTGGTTCTGTGAAGACCTGAAAGAGTCTGGTTTCTTTGCTGGGTAAGAAACATGGGGGATCAGGGAGAGACCGGGTTGAAGAGATACAGGCAGAAAGATGACTTTGTAGTCCATATGAAGGATTCAACTGGGTCTAAAGAGCCCTGAGAATCAACCTATGGGGCTTATCAAGCTCATTGGAGCTGCTGTGAGGAGAAGTGGGGCAAATACAGAAGTGGGGAGAGTGGTTAGGAGACTGTTAACAGTCCTGCTGGTGAAGGAGTGGAGATGGAGAGAAACGGGCGGGTCAGGGGACCCTTAGGAGGTAAAGTTTGTGCTGACACATACTCAGGGAGTCTCAGCGAATGCCAGCAGGAAGGACAGATTGTAAAGAAACATTTATACAAAGCGTTCCTTCACCAATTAATCCAGTGCTAAAGTCATTCATTTTTCATTTGAGAGTGCTAATAAATTATGATGAGAAGGAGGGTGGAATGCATTACAAAGTTGCCCATGTAGTGCCTCCTTTTTTGTTTTTGTTTTTGTTTTTTGAGCCTCCCTTTTAGTGCCATCATTTCTTCAAAAGGAAGGAGATACATGCTTCCATACTTGTAGAGACCTTGAAAATATTCCTTCTCTGGGAGGGGGTGTGGTCGAGGAATCCTGCAGGTGTGTGGAGGACACAGCAAAAAGGGAAGAGGCTTTTTGCCTGTGTATTGGTGTGTGTGTCTCCGAGTATGTGTTTGTGTGTATTTGAAGCCAGTTTGCAAAATCAGATCGCAAAACTCCCGAGAGAAGTCCCAGGCAGTGTTTCTAGGATGTTGCAACAGCCCATATGAAAGGAAAGAAATCAACTGCTTACTTGAACTTAAAGGATGTGCTTTAAAAAATATTACTTGAATTTACTAGACGTTTTGCCATTGAGTGGATATAACCCGGTCTAAATTTTGTCCTAACTTGGCACCCACTGATTGCTCTGACCTCCAGCTATTATTATATCCTGGCTAGTGATAAAGTGGATCATCATGTATAGTTTTCCAGAAGCCTCACAGTTGAGATTGTTTTGAGCATTTCCTTCTAAGCGGTAAAAGGTTATTGGCTGCAGGTCCTAGAGCTATCCTGCCTCTATTCAGCCTCTTCTTGTGGTAGTGATAACAGCTACAGAATAAGCCTGAAATAGCACATCCTGCTAGGAGATGCCACCACATCCCAATGAAACCCACCTAAGTTTGAGGCTTGTGCTTCTGCAAAGTGACTATGTATTTGATAAACCAGAAAGGGAGGCAAGCCATTGACTTAAAAGAAAGTACAAATGTGTGTTAGGGGCTTTGTCCCCACGCTATTGCCTCTTGAACGGTGTTGTCCCATGTGTGAGAGCAGCTGGCCCATGAGACAGGGAGGTTGCCTTGAACTTCACTGCATTAGGGCATGAGACAGAACCCGATGAGGCCCCAAGATGAGCAAACACGTCACACAGCCCATAGAGCCCACCCAACACCTTGAAAACACTTTGTTGAAAGAATCCTTCATTGTGAAATTTCTCCAAGAACTGTGATCTGCTCAATTCCTTAATAAATCACTCTGTACTTGTTCAGTGGACAATATGGACAATATTTACTTGATTTGAATAAATGACTAGCGACAGGCATAAGGAAGCTCCTCATTAAAGTGCACCGACTGACTAATGACTTGGGCCAGAATCACGTTACGGCTCTTTGCTGCATTATTAGTCATTTTATAATAATGGCTTCTTATCACTTTAAAATGCAGTTTCCTTTATGGAAACTCAGTTATAGTCACATGAATTTGGAAAGGTTAGCTGGTGAGTATGTGACTTTACTTGCCCTGTGACCATACAGTGACTTTGGCTTTGCAGGAAAAATGTATGAGGCTTTTGGACAGGGTGCCCTTGAAGAGCAATGCCCAGTGGTATGTAGAATCATTAAGCTGGGTGAGCCCTTAGATCTTTTCCTGCCAAAGCCCTTAATGTTACAGAGGCGGAAACTGAGGTACAGAGGTGATGTCAGGGCTGCCCACCCTGTATCTGCAAGTGTTTCTCAGATGCCTCTGCTGTGCCTTGTATTGTGCTAGGTGCTGGGGGAAATGCACAGCTTTGGTCTTAAGCTTACCCTCTAGGTGGAGAGATAAAACCGCACATGTAAGCATTTAAAGATAGCATATGACAACATATCAAGCATGAGCAAGTGTGGTCCATGTTGTTTTATAGCCATACTCCACACTGGGATCATTCCATGGGCCAGGGTGGAAAATGGTGTGAGCTTTGAGGCAGAGCAGAGCAATGAGAACATGATCCCACCACACAACATAAAGCTGGGCAACGTGTGGCTTCAGTCCGGGTGATGTATTCAAAACTGTTGGGAAGGTCAGAGAGTCACACTTAGAACCAGTGTGGGTGTAAGATCAGAAAAGCCTGAAGTTCCTTCCCCTTGGGATTTTCTTCCTCTTCACTCTGGCAAGGTCTTTACAAATGGGAGGTCAGTACAGTAGAGCAGTTAAGATCACTGGTTCAAGAGCCAGATGGCCTCAGATAGGAGTCCCAGCCCTGCCCCTCTGTCGTTGTATGACTTTGAGCAAATTATCTCACTCGAGTTTCATTCCCTCTGTAAAATGAGAATAATAATTAATGACTGTCTCACATAATTTTGTGAAGATCAATTGAGATAATGCATGAACGTAAAGCACAACAGCCATAAGAAGGAGTGAAACTGAGTTATTTGTAGTGAGGTGGATGGACCTAGAGTCTGTCAAACAGAGTGAAGTAAGTCAGAAAGAGAAAAACAAATACTGTATGCTAACACATATATATGGAATCTAAAAGAAGAAAAAAGAAAGGTTCTGACGAACCTAGGGGCAGGACAGGAATAAAGATGCAGATGTAGAGAATGGACTTGAGGACACAGGGAGGGGGAAGGGTAAGCTGGAACGAAGTGAGAGAGTGGCATGGACATATATACACTACCAAATGTAAGACAGATAGTGGGAAGCAGCCACATAGCACAGGGAGATCAGCTTGGTGCTTTGTCACCACCTAGAGGGGTGGGATAGGGAGGGTGGGTGGGAGGGAGACACAAGAGGGAGGAGTTATGGGGATATATGTATATGTATAGCTGATTCACTTTGTTATAAACCAGAAACTAACACACCATTGTAAAGCAATTGTACTCCAATAAAGATGTTTTAAAAAAAAATCACTAAAAAAAAGAGAGAAAAAGAAATAGAGTATGCTAACGCATATATATGGAATCTAAAAAAAAAAAAAACCAATGGTACTGATGAACCTAGTGGCAGGGCAGGAATAAAGATGTAGACATAGGGAATGGACTTGAGGACACAGGGGTGGAGGGGGAAGCTGGGGCGAAGTGAGAGTAGCAGTGACATATATACACTACCGAATGTAAAATAGTTAGCTAGTGGGAAGCAGCAGCATAGCACAGGGAGATCAGCTCTGTGCTTTGCGATGACCTAGAGGGATGGGATAGGGAGGGTGGGAGGGAGGCTCAAAAGGGAGGAGATATGGGGATATATGTATGCATATGGCTGATTCACTTTGTTATACAACAGAAACTAACACAGTATTGTGAAGCAATTATACTCTGATAAAGATCTATTAAAAAATGTAAAAAAAAAAAGTAGGAGAAACTTTGTGGAATTTATTAAGTATAATAAAAAACAAATATAGAACAAACAAACAAACAAAAGTAAAGCACAACCCAGTGTTTGATATAGAGCTATGCTTTTTATGGGGATCATTATTAATATACCCAACTCAACTATGATGTTAACACATTTGCTGCTAGCAAAAAGAGAGAAGGGGAGAGAGAGAGGAGAGAGAGGATGTGTGTGTATGTACTTCCATACACCATGTTCTGGCTATTTTAGCCATCAAGAAGAGATCGGGATTATGGAATCCAATTGGCTGTACAATGAATAGCTCTTTAAATCGCCCCAAACAACAAATGATGTTAAGGTAGAAACAAGGAACAGCTCATTTGTAAGTGGTCCTGTCAGTTGTTAAATGTTTACCAATCAATTTCTTTTTTTCCAGGCACAGAGGAAAACTATGTTTCCCAGACTCTGTCACAGGTGGGTTCAAACCATGTGACAGCATTCTGGCCAATAAGATGTGGGAAGGAGTGACATGCTCCACTTCCGGGTTGAACATAAAACTGCCTGTGTGATCCCCCATTCTCTCCACTCCTACTTCTTCTACCATGGTCACATGTTCCAGACAGTATAACTACTATATAACTACTAACTGGAAAGAACATACATCCCTGGGTCAGTGCTTGTAGTAGAGTCTCACCTCCACAACCATGTTAACATTCAGTGAACTATCACATTACTGAAGGAACTTAGAATACATTCCCTAGATTACTTGTTTGCAATGAACCATTCATGGTTAGTCATTCAGTGGCATTTTTCATATTTTTGCTAACTTTTTACTTATTTGTGCCTGCCAATGAACATTCAAACTCCTCTCTTCTATAGTAACCAAGAAATGTTTAAGGTAGATGATAAGTAAATATTTTTAGTGGGGTTAAATGGTCATCTTTTGTGGTTATCCATTTATTCCTTAACTCAGATTAGATTTAGCTTTTCACCTTTGAGTATTATATTGGCTGTGGGTTTGTCATAAATAGCTGTTATTATGTTGAGATATGTTCCCTCTATACCCATTTTGGTAAGAGTTTTTATCATAAATGGATGTTGACTTTTATCAAATGTTTTTTCTGCATCTATTGAGATGATCATGTGGTTTTTATCTTTTCTTTTGTTGATGTGGTTTATCACATTGATTGATTTTTGTATGTTGAAACATCCATGTGACCCTGGGATGAATCCAACTTGGTTGTGGTGTATGATCTTCTTTATATGTTGTTGGATTCGGTTTGCTAATATTTTGTTGAGAAGTTTTACATTTATATTCATCAAAAATATTGGCTTGTAATTTCCTTTTTTGGTGGTGTCTTTGGTTTTGGTATCAGGGTGATGGTGGCTTCATAGAATGTCTTTGGGAGTGTTCCCTCTGCTTCAATCTTTTGGAAAAGTTTGAGAAGAACGAGTAAAAGTTCTTTTATGTTTGGTAGAATTCACCTGTGAAACCATCTGGTCCTGGACTTCTGTTTGTAGGGAGGTTTTTTGTTTTTATTACAGATTCTATTTCACTTCTAGTGATAGGTCTGTTCAAATTATCTCTTTTCTCTTGATTCAGTTATGGTGGGCTGTATGTTTCTAGGAACTTGTCCATTTCTTTTAGATTGTTGAATTTGTTGGCATATAATTGTCAGATTAGATTTGGAATGATTAGAATTGATGTTGAAGGTGGTTTTGTCTTACCCCCCAAACCCACTTCCAGTATTCCAGTGTAAATGAGAAAACTGCAATAGTTTTGAGTTGCCTAGGATAACCTAGCTCACTGCTGGGAAGCATTGGGATGTGCCTTTTCAGGTCAACACTCTTTCCACTGCAAAGTGCTGCCTCCAGTCATCTAATGGGGTCAGGAGGAAGTGGGACACAAAATATGTAAGTTCTGTATGGGAGAAAGTGCCAGGAAATGTCAGGAAAGCAAAGTAGAATCTGGGCTGGGGGGAATTTGTGGGTAAGTGCAACAAACAGGAGTAGAAACATGGGGCTGGATCTGCAGGAATGGAGGGGCAACTTCATCTAACTTCACTCTTGCTAAGGTCCGGATTGGTTATGGCAGATGGCGTGTTCCAAAGACGATGGAAACAATATCACATGTCCCACAAGCTCTTCTACAGCATGACCTTATTATCCCCCATCAAGAGGTGGTGTCTCCCTTGAATCTGGACTGCCCAATGACTTTCTAGTGATGAATAGGATGTGTCCGAAGTGATGTGTGTGACTTGCAAGGCTAACTGCAGAAAGGCCACACAGCTTTTGTCTGGTTCTCTTGGAACACTTGCCAGCCTCCAGGTAAGAAGCATAGTTACCTTGAGACCGCTGTGCCAGAGAGGCCACCTGTAGGACTCCAAGTAGGCAGTGCCAACTGAGCCCAGCTGTCCAGCCAGACACGTGAGTGACCCCATCTTGGAGCCTCCGAACCATTCCATTTGCCAGTTGGACATCACTGAGTAACCTCAAAGTATGCCACAGGAAGCAAAAGAATTGCCCAGTCAAACCTGACTGAGTTCTTGATTTATGTAAACTGTAAGAGATCGTAAAATGGTTGTGGTTTTGGGCCACAAAATCTTGGGGCAGTTTGTTACACAGCAGCAGTAAGTGGAAAACTAGCTTCTCCTATGTTTATAAACATACCACTCAGGTATGAGAGACTCTCATTTGCTTTGTTCTGGTGATATAAGTGCAAAGTTGCATGCCCAAGTGTTAACAGGCTTGGACTCTGGAGGCCTTGTGGATATCAGTGAACCCCTACAAGGCCAGTGAACTTCTGTTTGCAAATGAAGGTTGAAGGGTGTTAAATTATGAGTCATGGCATAGATCAAGGGAAAAACTATTTCCAGTTCAGAGTACAAACAGGAATTGATTCTAATCTGAAATGGGGAATTTAAAACACCCCACACATTGCCACAGTACAGAGAAGAAAGAAAGCTAATCATGGGAGAGAGAGTACAGGTGCCAAAGAGCATTGACCTAGAATGCTCAGCCTAGAGAGAGAAAGAATTGTACTATCTCACAGCCATTAATTAATCAGGCAGGATACTTCATGAAGTCTACCAAAACAGTCTTTCTGTCCAAAGTCTCTATAGAGAGTTCCACAACTCTCATTTTTGTGCTGAGGTTCTGAAAGTTAGGGATGGGGATGGGTATGGCATGGGTGGGTGGTACACTGTATCTCCAGAGATGGCCGCAACACTACCTCTCGTTCCACGTGCAACTCTCCCATCAAGAAGGGGAATCTACTTCCCCTCCCTTTGATGTGACCTAATGACTCCTTTGACAGATACAATGTAGTGGAAGAGATGTTTTGGGACTTCTAAACCCAGGCATTACAAGGGCCTGGCAGCGTCTACTTTTGCTCTTTGGAGGAGACCAGCTTTCATGAAAGAAGTTCAACTATCCTCACTCAGATGGCCATGCCAGGAGAATCTCAACCTTGCCATCTGGAAAGGCCACAAGGAGGAGAACTCAAGGTCCTGGCTGACAGCCCCAGCTGAGCCCCAGTGGTCAGCCCATGCCAACCTGCCAGCTCAGCGAGTAAGGCCATCTAGGAAGTGGACCCTCCCACTGCAGTCAAGCTGCCCCAGCTGCCAGCCCACGGAACAGAGGCAAACTACGCCTGTGAGACTGGCTCAAATTGCAGAATCATGAACAGATAAATGTTATTGTGGTACCATGAAATTCTGAGGGGGTTTGGTATGTCAAGATAGAGAATCAAAACAGTAGGAAAATAGGGCTGGCCTGTGGCTTGAGGACATGGAACAAGGGGGGTCTAAAGCAAGCGCCAGGGCAAAGGCTTAGGAATCCAGGGACAGGCCACAGCATCAGATTCAAAAGGGGTGGCCGAGAGAGATGAAACAGACCCCAAAAGGAGAGTCTGTAGCAAAAATTAGACAAAGTGGAACAACACAGGGCAGGGCCAAGGAGAGGATGCCTGAGACTATGGTAAATGAAGCAGGTTTTGAGTTATTTATTTATTTTTGGCTGTGTTGGGTCTTTGTTTCTGTGCGAGGGCTTTCTCTAGTTGCGGCAAGCGGGGGTCACTCTTCATCGCGGTGCGCGGGCCCCTCACTATCGCGGCCTCTCTTGTTGCGGAGCACAGGCTCCAGACGCGCAGGCTCAGTAGTTGTGGCTCATGGGCCCAGCTGCTCCGCGGCATATGGGATCCTCCCAGACCAGGGCGCGAACCCGCGTCCCCTGCATTGGCAGGCGGATTCTCAACCACTGCCCCACCAGGAGAGCCCAGGTTTTGAGTTTTTTAAGTGTCAGACTAAGAAGAATTTTTAGTTTTTTTTTTTTTATTGAAGTATAGTTGATTTACAATGTTGTGTTAATTTCTGCTGTACAGCAAAGTGATTCAGTTATACATATATATACATTCTTTTTTTTTTTAATAATTAAAAATTTAATGGCATATCATTCTTTTTTTTATATTCTTTTCCATTATGGTTTATCATAGGATATTGAATATAGTTCTCTGTGCTATGCAGGAGGACCTTGTTGCTTATCTAATCTATATATAGAAGCTTACATCTTTCCCCAGGGGAAATAGGAACATCACATTCCCCAGTAACTAACCTCAGTCCTCCTACGTCCATTGAGGCCTGCTCCCTCTCATGTCCTTAGAACACGAGCTCATCCTGATGATGAAATATTTTGTGATACGTAAATTTTCTAGTACCTTTTATTGGCATGGTGAAATGCTAACAATATCATTTAATTTTAAAAGAACCCCAATACAGCTATAAGCCTGAAACTAACACATTATAAATCAACTATAATTTAAAAAAAAGTTTAAAATGGTAAAAAAAAAAAAAAGAAAGAATCCAAAACCATACAATATCCACAATATTAAAAACTGTAATAGGGGTGGAAATTTCATTATTTTAACTGCTGACAGTGATATTCCTCTTAGGGGGCAAACTATCCATGCTTTAGAAAAGAACCTGATATAAGTCCTTGAGTTAGAGGGAAGACCTGGGGATGGGAGAGCTCGTAGGCGCTTGAGCGACAGCAGGAAGTGGCTAAATTGCTCTGCATGAGGCCAGGATCAGGCAAGGAGAGCAAGGGAGGTCCTCCCAGGCTGAGGACGGTAGGGCCAATGGTGGCAGGTGGGGACTCTCTGGCAGAGACCTGTGAGAAGGGCCTGACTGATGTCCTATCTGAAGCTGCTCGCTGCAGTGCATACTTCTCTCCCCACCCTTCAGCATGCCACAGGCACAAGTATTTGATGTGAGTGGGGTTGTGTGTTTGTGTGTGTATGTGTGTGTGTGTGTGTGTGTGCACGCATATACATGAGTGTGCATGTTGTGGGGAAGGAGGTAGACCTGGCAAAGAGCAGAGACAGCATTTGTGGAGGTAAAATCTGAACCTAAGAACTGACTATGAAAGGGTAAACTTCTCAGTCTGCAGAAATTGAGAGGAGGGCTTTGGACTTCGACAAGGAGTGGAATGGGGTTGGCACCATTTTACCTAGACCTCAAGATCTATAACTACACAGCTGGAAGGAAGTATCAAATGTTAAGATGAGTTCTCTTACGGTGGGGAAAATTTGCTTCTTTAGAATTTTCTCTATTATCAATGTTTTCTACGATGAGCATTTATTATCTTTAAAGTCAGAAAAAGTCAATTTAAAAAAAAAAAAAAGGACTCATTCTGAACCTCCCTGGCTTTACCCATCAAGTTAGGAAGGATTTAACAATGCAATCTCACAGTGAGTGTTAATGACTAATAAGGAATGAGGCTACATGTGCAGGAACATGCACATTTTCGCAGAGGTCTCCTAGAGACGGTAATTCTATAAGATAAAGGAATATAATTTCAAGGAGAGTAAGACAAACATGACTCAAACCAAGCAGCTGCATATTCCACCTGCCCCAAGACTAATCTTTCTCTTTAGCTAAAAATGTGGGTAAACCCTGGAACTGGAAAGAGGAGAATTGTGTTTCATGAATGATGTTTGAGAAAAGAAGAGCTCTCCAAGGCCTACAGACACCTACCTACCTGTGGAAATTCTGGCTCTGCTAGGGAGAATTGGCACTAACATTTCCTAGTGGGTCTTGAACTCTCATGGATTGTTTTGCCTTGGAATTTTTTTATTAGACATTGGGAGCATTATTTTTCTTTGCCCTCCAGTGTGGATAAGATCCCAAGTAGCTTGAAGACCAGGATTTGTGGATGTACCTTTCATGAGGGCAGGGACCATGTTTATCTGCCCCAGCTGCATCCCTAGGACCTAGGATAAAGCCTGAGACATGCAAAAAGATATAATAATGACTAATAACAACTGTTAAGTGTTTACAAGAACAGGTCTTGTTCTAAATTTTTTTTTTTTTTACTTTGTGTGTGTGTGTGTGTGTGTGTGTGTGTGTGAACATTTAAGTTCTACTCTCTTAGAGAGTAGAGGCAGCGAGGGAGGGAAACAGGGAGCTCTTGTCTGGAGTTTGTCAGTTCTCTAAAGTACCTTTTTTCTCCCTTGTTGAGAGGATGCGGTAGAGGTCAGTAATTCCTTCAGAATTCATTTGGGGACCCCTTGAAAATGAACGATAGAGATTTTCGTGTTTCTTTAGCATGTGAATAAGGGCTTGGACTCCTGGCATTCCCATTCCAACCTCACACATTAGATGGATCGTTTGGGACGGCCTTGCCTGGGGGTTTCGTTTGGAAGCGTTAAGAGGCTTCCAAACACCTCGTAGCACCTCTGCTAAGAGGCTGGAAGGCTGAGCCGGTTCCCAAAGAGGCTGCTGCCATCCCGCAACACAAGAGGGCAGTATTTCAACAGGTCTGAGATTTCGCCTGCATCATAATGTGTGCTTCCTCTACCTTCAGCAAAAAGCCTGTCGGACTGATTATTTCAGCTCAAGAATTTCAGAGTCCAGGGGAGGATGCATTTTAATGACTCCAGGGAACGGATCAAATTAAACACATTATCTCGGATTTTCCTCCCTCGCCTCCTCTCACCCGCCTTCTCCGCGGCGTCTGTCTGCGCGGCGTGGGTCTCAGCCCCTGTGCCCTGAGTCAGTCCCTCTGCCGAGCCGCAGCCCTTGCTAAGGAACGAAGGGCCAGAAAAAGTTTCTGCAGCTTGTCTCGGCGCACATTCTCCAAGGTCACCTTCCAGCAAGATAAACTTAGGGATCCCTGAAAGTTGCCTGCCCTGCCAGCTGAAGCTGATCAGGGAAAACCAAACCCAGACCCCAGCAGCTGGCGCATCTTACCCTGGGCTTCACACTGTTCTAGAGGCTTTACATATATTATCTCTAATCTTCCCAACAGCTTTGCAGGAAGAATAGTATTGCCATGTGGCCGGTGAGGAAACAAATACAGAGAGGTTTAAAAAAAAAAAAAAAAAAAAAGTCCAAGATCACGAAACTAGTTAAGTGCTGAGCTGGGACTTACACCAGGATGTCTGGTCCCAAAGCCTGGAATATACATGGCATCTCCCTAAAGCTGAGTCCCTTCTTCTCTAATCCCTGTAAGTTGCCCACGACACTTGGTTAGAACATGAAGTGCACGCACTGAATGACTTCTCTGGTTGAGGGTAGAGGGGTAGGCTGCTTCCTTGGGCACCTTGAGCGCAAACTTCAAGTTCTATTCATCGTCTGCAGCTCCTGGAATAACCTGGCACTTAATGGGTGCTCGGTGCTGCGGAGACTGAATAACTTGCGTTTAAATTCTGTGACCCCTTGGGTTATTTGACAGATTTACTCATGATTTAAAAAATTTTGTCTGTCTCACCTGTAATATAGAAGTTGTTTCTGCCCAGCTTCTCATTAAAACACTCTCAGAAACCTACAAGGAAGGGTTGTATTTGCTTTCTCAGCTTTATTTTCACCGATAACATATATGTGATTTTTTTAAAAGGCAGAACTAACTAACCAATCAAAACAAACAGCTGTAATCTGATTTTAGAGCCATCTGCATGATAAGAGTAGGCGGAGGAGAAATAACTTCCTATCACAGTGGGATAACATGCAAATGGAATTTAAACTCCAGCCTCCTTCCCCTCACAGCATGTCAGAGAAGTGCCCAGCAGAATGTGTTTATGAATGGAAAAGCCAATGGTGTTATATTTTCTCTTAGGTTATTCTCAATCTCGTTTTCATAAGGAACGAAATAGCTCTAAACACTTCTAAATATTACACTCCATATGGCCTGAATCCCAAACTTAAAAATATCTACCAACTGCCCGCAGAGAAGGTTTTTAAAAGAAAAAGAAAGAATCCATTTTATTGGAAAATCTCCTCGGAAAAGTTTTCCCAGGGTTAAATATGGGCGGCCTGCCTTGCAGTATTGTTGCATCTATTCACTCGAAGGGTGGACAGTTGTTTGTTAGCCGTGTCATGGAAGGTGTTGCACTAGGTGGAAAGTTGGACCAGAGGACCCCTGGGGAAGGTTCCGAGATTCTTCTGAATGAAGCACGTGAACGGTGATTGCCTGTAGCCTTAACAAAGTCCATCATATTATCTTGTGAAGTGCCGGGACCAGTGACCTAACCTTCTTGCACTGTGTCAGTGGGGGCTCTTCAACCTTTCCCAGACCCACTTTCAAACTCCTGCAAACCAGGACAGGCCACAAGCTGTGAACAATACTTCAAAGAAAAATGAGAGAAACTACAGTCATTCAAAATGGGTCACCACTGAGAGAAATGCGTTAGGAAACCGTAGCTGTACCTAAAACGAGAAAGCTCTATGGCCCTCCTCACTATCTCAAAAACCAGCTGGTAATGACAGATGCAATTTTCAGCACAAGCCCTGTAATTCTTTTTTTCAAATGTGAGCCCAAATGCCGGCCCCCTAGCAAGGGAACAGCGAGGCCGATACACTGATGCACGTCTCCAAGGCCCGCAGAACACTCCAAGTTTGTGGTCGTTCACCGATAAGTAGAGCAGCGGTCCCTGCATCAAGTGGCACTGGACATTTCATCCACTGTCATCGTTTCCTTCACCTGTTAAATACTGAGTGTCTGCGATGTGCCAGGCACTGTTGTAGGTGTGTGGGATACAGCACTGAATAAGAAAGACAAGATTCTTACATTTTAATGGGAGAGAGTAACAGTAAAGTAATGCATAAACAAGAAAATAATAGTAATAACTGCTATGAGGAAAATAAAACATGGAAGTGGGAAAGAGAGGTTCTGGGTAACTTCTTTAGTGTGGCCAGTGAGGGAAGCTTCTCTGAGGAGTGGGTTGAATGAGAAGAAGACAGCCAGGCGCAGAGCTGGGCAAGAACATCCCAGGCAGAGGGCAGAGTGAGTTCAAAGGCCATAAGGTGGAAGCCTCTGCGGGCTTGAGAAACATAAAGAAGGCCACTGGGGCTGGTGTGTCATGAGTGGAGAAGATTGGGTATGAGGTCAGGTCAGCGGGACAGGCTGCTGTGCTATAACTGGGGAGCAATTGCATCTTGATTGCACTTTGGAATGTGAGACCAGCTTTTTTTTTTTATTTTAATAAACCTCTTTTTATTATAAGACATAACATTATTCTGTCAAATTGCTATGAAAGTATCTAAAAGCTGGCTCTCATTTCCTGTACTTATATGGTTGCAGATGGACACACCAAGTTTCTGGATCACTCTTTAAGTAGCTGGTATTGGGGAACTCAGCCTTCCTTAGTTTCTCCACTGACTCAGTTTCCCTAAGTGGTGTGAGTATTAAGATGTTAATAAAGGTGTGTAACAGACTGAAAAGTGCCACCCCCATTTTTTTTTTTTTTTTGCCCACACATCACGGCATGCAGGATCTTAGTTCCCCAACCAGGGATCGAACCCGTGCCCCCTGGAGTGGAAGTGCAGAGTCTTAACCACTGGACTGCCAGGGAAGTCCTTGCCATCCAAATTTTATATTATTATGGTCCTCGTTGGGATAGAGGACATTTCAGGACAGCCACTGTTGCTGAGTCTATTGCTCGAATTGAGCCTCATTCAGGGTACCAGTTAGAATCCAACCATAATTACAGTTCGCAGGAACGGCTAAAATCCCCTCAGAATGATTCCCTCACATGTGAGCTGGGAGAAAAAAAACCAATCTTGTCCTTATCAACTTTGAAAAGCCCATCAAGCATCCATTTCCTCTGGGATTGTAAATTCAAGGACAGTATTTCAAAATCTCCCAAGCATCAGTAATTTTTCCCATTATGTTTCTAAAACCCATCTGAGGGTTTTCCTTAGGGTCCCATCAAAGCAGCACTATCTGCTGACCTGAACAATTTTTAAAACATCATATTATTATTTTTTTAATTTTTGAATTTTATTTACTTTTTATACAGCAGGTTCTTATTAGTTATCTATTTTATACATATTAGTGTATATGTGTCAATCCCAATCTCCCAATTCATCACACCACCACCACCCCTGCCACTTTCCCCCCTTGGTATCCATACGTTTGTTCTCTACATCTCTGTCTCTATTTCTGCCCTGCAAACTGGTTCATCTGTACCATTTTTCTGGGTTCCACATACATGTGTTAATATACAATGTTTGTTTTTCTCTTTCTGACTTACTTCACTCTGCATGACAGTCTCTAGATCCATCCACGTCTCTACAAATGACCCAATTTCGTTCCTTTTTATGGCTGAGTAATATTCCATTGTATATATGTACCACTTCTTCTTTATCCATTTGTCTGTCGATGGGCACTTAGGTTGCTTCCATGACCTGGCTATTGTAAATAGTGCTGCGATGAACATTGGGGGGCATGTGTCTTTTTGAATTATGGTTTTCTCTGGGTATATGCCCAGTAGTGGGATTGCTGGGTCATATGGTAATTCTATTTTTAGTTTTTTAAGGAACCTCCATACTGTTCTCCATAGTGGCTGTATCAATTTACATTTCTACCAACAGTGCAAGAGGGTTCCCTTTTCTCCACACCCTCTCCAGCATTTGTTGTTCTCATGATGCCCATTCTAACTGGTGTGAGGTGATACCTCATTGTAGTTTTGATTTGCATTTCTCTAATAATTAGTGATGTTGAGCAGCTTTTCATGTGCTTCTTGCCCATCTGTATGTCTTTTTTGGAGAAATGTCTATTTAGATCTTCTGCCCATATTTTGATTGGGTTGTTTGTTTTTTTTATATTGAGCTACATGAGCTGTTTATATATTTTGGAGATTAATCCTTTGTCCATTGATTCATTTGCAAATATTTTCTCTCATTCTGGGGGTTGTCTTTTCATCTTGTTTGTAGTTTCCTTTACTTTGCAAAAGCTTTTAAGTTTCATTAGGTCCCATTTGTTTATTTTTGTCTTTTTTTAAAAATTAATTAATTAATTTATTGGCTGCGTGGGATCTTCGTTGATGTGCGTGGGCTTTCTCTAGTTACGGCGAGCGGGGGTTACTCTTCATTGCAGTGCACGGGCTTCTCATTGTGGTGGCTTCTCTTGTTGCAGAGCACAGGCTCTGGATGTGCTGGCTTCAGTAGTTGTGGCATACAGGCTCAGTAGTTGTGGCTCACGGGCTTAGTTGCTCCACAACATGTGGGATCTTCCCGGGCCAGGGCTTGAACCTGTGTCCCCTGCATTGGCAGGTGGATTCTAAACCACTGTGCCACCAGGGAAGTCCCCATTTTTGTTTTTATTTCCATTACTCTCGGAGGTGGATCAAAAAAGATCTTGCTGTGATTTATGTCAAACAGTGTTCTTCCTATGTTTTCCTCTAAGAGTTTTATAGTGTCCAGTCTTACATTTAGGTCTCTAATCCATTTTGAGTTTATTTCTGTGTATCGTGTTAGGGAGTGCTCTAATGTCATTCTTTTACATGTAGCTGTCCAGTTTTACCAGCACCACTTACTGAAGAGATTCTCTTTACTCCATTGTATATCGTTGCCTCCTTTGTCATAGATTAGTTGACCATAGGTGCGTGGGTTTATCTCTGAGCTTTCTATCCTGTTCCATTGATCTATATTTCTGTTTTTGTGCCAGTACCATATTGTTTTGATTACTGTAGCTTTGTAGGATAGTCTGAAGTCAGGGAGTCTGATTCCTCCAGCTCTGTTTTTTTCCCCCAAGACTGCTTTGGCTATTCAGGGTCTTTTGTGTCTCCATACAAATTTTAAGATGTTTTGTTCTAGTTCTGTAAAAAATGCCATTGGTAATTTGATAGGGATTGCATTGAATCTGTAGATTGCTTTGGGTAGTATAGTCATTTTCACAATATTGATTCTTCCAATCCAAGAACATGGTGTATGTCTCCATCTGTTGGCATTATCTTTAATTTCTTTCATCAGTGTCTTATAGTTTTCTGCATACAGGTCTTTTGTCTCCCTAGGTAGGTTTATTCCTAGGTATTTTAATCTTTTTTGCTGCAATGGTAAATGGGAGTGTTTCCTTAATTTCTCTTTCAGATTTTTCATCATTAGTGTATAGGAATGCAAGAGATTTCTGTGCATTAATTTTGTATCCTGCAACTTTACCGAATTCATTGATTAGCTCTAGTAGTTTTCTGGTGGCAGCTTTAGGATTCTCTATGTACAGAATCATGTCATCTGCAAACAGTGACAATTTTATTTCTTCTTTTCCAATTTGTATCCCTTTTATTTCTTTTTCTTCTCTGATTGCCGTGGCTAGGACTTCCAAAACTATGTTGAATAATAGTGGTGAGAGTGGACATCCTTGTCTTGTTCCTGATCTTAGAGAAATGCTTTTAGTTTTTCACCATTGAGAATGATGTTTGCTGTGGGTTTGTTGAATATGGCCTTCATTATGTTGAGGTAGGTTCTCTCTATGCCCACTTTCTGGAGATTTTTTATCATAAATGGGTGCTGAATTTTGTCAAAAGCTTTTTCTGCATCTATTGAGATAATCATATGGTTTTTATTCTTCAATTTGTTAATATGGTGTATCACATTGATTGATTTGCATATATTGAAGAATCCTTGCATCCCTGGGATAAATCCCACTTGATCATGCTGTATGATCCTCTTAATGTGTTGTTGGATTCTGTTTGCTAGTATTTTGTTGAAGATTTTTGCGTCTATATTCATCAGTGTTATTGGTCTGTAATTTTCTTTTCTTGTAATATCTTTGTCTGGTTTTGGTATCAGGGTGATTATGGCCTCATAGAATGAGTTTGGGAGTGTTGTTTCCTCTGCAATTTTTTGCAAGAGTTTGGGAAGGATGGGTGTTAGCTCTTCTCTAAATATGTGATAGAATTCACCTGTGAAGCCATCTGGTCCTGGGCTTTTGTTTGTTGGAAGATTTTTAATCATAGTTTCAATTTCATTACTTGTGATTTGTCTGTTCATATTTTCTATTTCTTCCTGGTTCAGTCTTGGAAGGTTATACCTGTCTAAGAATTTGTCCATTTCTTCCAGGTTGTCCATTTTATTGGCATAGGGTTGCTTGTAGTAGTCTCTTATGATGCTTTGTATTTCTGTGGTGTCCGTTGTAACTTCTGTTTCATTTCTAATTTTATTGATTCGATTCCTCTCCCTCTTTATCTAGATGAGTCTGGCTAAAGGTTTATCAATTTTGTTTATCTTCTCAAAGAACCAGCTTTTAGTTTTATTGCTCTTTGCTATTATTTTCTTTGTTTCTATTTCATTTATTTCTGCTCTGATCTTTATGATTTCTTTCCTTCTACTAACTTTGGGTTTTGTTTGTTCTCCTTTCTCTAGTTCCTTCAGGTGTAAGGTTAGATTGTTTACCTGAGAATTTTCTTATTTTTTGAGGAAGGCTTGTATTGCTATAAACTTCCCTCTTAGAACTGCTTTTAGTGCATCCCATAGGTTTTGGATTGTCGTGTTTTCATTGTCATTTGTCTCTAGGTATTTTTTGATTTCCTCTTTGATTTCTTCAATGATCTCTTGGTTATTTAGTAACGAATTGTTTAGCCTTCCTGTGTTTGTGTTTTTTATGTTTTTTTCCCTGTAATTGATTTCTAATCCCATAGTGTTGTGGTCGGAAAAGATGCTTGATATGATTTCAATTTTTTAAAATTTACTGAAGCTTGATTTGTGACCCAAGATGTGACCTATCCTGGAGAATGTTCTGTGTGCACTTGAGAAGAAGGTGTAATCTGCTGTTTTTGGGTGGAATGTCCTATAAATATCAATTAAATCTATCTGGTCTACTGTGTCATTTAAAGCTTGTGTTTCCTTATTAATTTTCCGTCTGGATGATCTGTCCATTGGTATAAGTGAGGTGTTAAAGTCCCCCACTATTATTGTGTTACTGTCGATTTCCTCTTTCATGGCTCTTAGCATTTGCCTTATGTACTGAGGTGCTCCTATGTTGGGTGCGTATATATTTATAACTGTTATATCTTCTTCTTGGAGTGATCCGTTGATCATTATGTAGTGTCCTTCCTTGTCTCTTGTAACATTCTTTATTTTAATGTCTATTTTATCTGATATGAGTATTGCTACTCCAGCTTTCTTTTGATTTCCATTTGCATGGAATATCTTTTTCCATCACTTTCAGTCTGTATGTGTCCCTAGGTCTGAAGTGGGTCTCTTGTAGACAGCATATATATGGGTCTTGTTTTTTTATCCGTTCAGTGAGCCTGTGTCTTTTGGTTGGAGCATTTAATCCATTCACATTTAAGGTAATTATTGATATGTATGTTCCTATGACCATTTTCTTAATTTTTATGGGTTTGTTTTTGTAGGTCCTTTTCTTCTTTTGTGTTTCCCACTTAGAAAATTTCCTTTAGCATTCGTTGTAGAGCTGGTTTGGTGGTGCTGAATTCTCTTGGCTTTTGCTTGCCTGTAAAGCTTTTGATTTCTCTGTCAAATCTGAATGAGATCCTTGCTGGGTAGAGTAATCTTGGTTGTAGGTTCTTCCCTTTCATCCCTTTAAATATATCATGCCACTCCCTTCTGGCTTGTAGAGTTTCTGTTGAGAAATCAGCTGTTAACCTTATGGGAGTTCCCTTATATGTTATTTTTCGTTTTCCCTTGTTGCTTTCAATAATTTTTCTTTGTCTTTAATTTTTGCCAATTTGATTACTATGTGTCTCAGCATGTTTCTCCTTGGGCTTATCCTGCCTGGGAATCCCTGCACTTCCTGGACTTGGGTGGCTATTTCCTTTCCCATGTTAGGGAAGTTTTCGACTATAATCTCTTCAAATATTTTCTCTGGTCCTTTCTCTCTCTCTCCTCCTTCTGGGACCCCTATAATGCAAATGTTGTTGTGTTTAATGTTGTCCCAGAGGTCTCTTAGGCTGTCTTCATTTCTTTTCTTTCTTTTTTCTTTATTCTGTTCTGTGGCAGTGAATTCCAGCATTCTGTCTCCCAGGTCACTTATCCATTCTTCTGCCTCAGTTATTCTGCTATTGATTCCTTCTAGTGTATTTTTCATTTCAGTTATTGTATTGTTCATCTCTGTTTGTTTGTTCTTTAATTCTTCTAGGTCTTTGTTATACATTTCTTGCATCTTCTCGATCTTTGCCTCCATTCTTTTTCCGAGGTCCTGGATCATCTTCACTATCATTATTCTGGATTCTTTTTCTGGAAGGTTGCCTATCTCCACTTCATTTAATTGTTTTTCTGGAGTTTTATCTTGTTCCTTCATCTGGTACATAGACCTCTGCCTTTTCATCTTGTCTATCTTTCTGTGAATGTGGTTTTTGTTCCACAGGCTGCAGGATTGTTGTTCTTCTTGCTTCTGCTGTCTGCCCTGTGGTGGATGAGGCTACCTAAGAAGCTTGTGCAAGCTTCCTGATGCGAGGGACCGGTGGTGGGTAGAGTTGGGTGTTGCTCTGGTGGGCAGAAGTCAGTAAAAGAAAACATCATATTATTATAGCTAACTAAAGAACAGCCTAGAAGAGTAATGACATCAGTGGTGTGATTTTAGTACCTGCTGCAGCCACAGGCTCTACCATATACAGGTCTACCTCACTAGGATATGCATTTTCCTTACATTTTCTATATTACACTTATATCCTTTTTATAAAGGTAGATAGAAAATTCTTGGTCTTGGAACATAGCTTTGGATGAGAAACAATCAAAAAGTATCTAAAGGGAGCCCCCTTGGGACTTGGTGCTTTAGAAGGGTGGCCTGCTCACCCACACATAATGCAAAATCAGTCTCACCTTCCTTTTGACCTTCCTCTTCCATCTTTCCCTGTGGCCCTTTCATTGTAGAAGGAAGCGTCTTCCCTGCTTTGATCTCTTCCCTGTGTCCAGATCTTTCTTTGAGCTGGCTGCCAGCCAGCCCTGTCAAGTTACCCCAGGTGATGGTTCAGCAGCCTGGAGTTGAATCCCTGCTTCTAACTAGCAGTGTGTCTTGGACACACGTCTTAACCTCTCCCAGCAGTAGTACCTCCATTTGTAAGACCTCCTGACTTGCTTAACTGCCAGCACTGTCATTTGACTAGACTTGATGATGAATAGTTTTCCTTGTGTGGAAAAACTCTAATAGGAATTTGAAAGGATCATGAGACCCTTTTGGGGCAGTGTGGGTAAGCATGTGTGCTAACCTGCAATCCTGAAATATTAATCTCTGTGCTCTCTATACTTTAGTATATGTCTAGACCCTTCTCCCAGTTAGAACATTCAAATGGAAAGAGAAAGAAATTGTTAATATTCATTTTTGTTTGACTTCCAAACTAGGTTCTTAAGAATTAAAAGGAAAGGCCTTGAGGGGTGCAGAGCATAGTATACGCCATCACAAAGTTTAATAAGAGATGGAAGGTGAGGCTGAGAGCCATGCCTTTCTCTCCTGGACAGAGTATGAGGGTCATTTGGGGTAGGGAGGGTGCAGGAATCCGAAGGTAATCCTCACACAGCTGTGGAGGCAGCCAGAGGCTATATTAAGTAGCTGACTGAGGTGAGGGGCCCCATGCATGAAAGCAATTACTACAGAAGAGCATGACACAGCCTGCTGCCCTGCTCACTGCCTGTGGCTCATCCAGCAGACGGACACCCACTGCGATCCCAGATGTGGCCAAGCCTCCATCCAAACTGTCCTGTGTGGGACATCTCTCACCCTTGTCATCATTCCAGGATCCTAGTAAGCTCCTCCTTCATGAAATAGAGCAAGGGATTGAAACCGAATCTGGCCTCTGTACCCCGACACCAAATTATATCTTGGAGACAGAGTTTTGGCTGAAGTAGAAAAGAAAAACTTTACTGCTTTGCCAGACAAAGGGGCTAATGCCCTCAAAACTGTGTGCCCTGCCCTGGATGGGGTAGTGAGGAGTTTTATAGTAATGGTTCAAAGAGGGCGTGATCAGCTCATGGACATTCTCCTGATTGGTTGGTGGTGAAGTAAGTGGGAGTCAGCATCATCAACCTTCTGGTTCCAACCGGTTTGGGGTCTATATGCTCGTGGGCAGCATACAGTTAACTTCTTTCACCTGGTGGGGATTTCAGTATCTGCAAAACAGCTCAAATATATTGTTATGTATATTTCTTGAGGAGGAACCAGGCCCCTGCCCCAAGGTTGCACTATTGTTTTTTTTCTCGACTGTTTCTTCCTTGTCTCTGCATCCCCTCCCTTCCCTGATTAACAATTGTTTGAACCTGCTCTGTTGGAACTCAGGGAAGGTCATGGAGTTCTGAAAGAAGCCTCTTTCCTATAATCAAGAAAAAGGGGTACACAGAAAGACTTTTGTGCCCAGGAGCCCCACAGGGTCCTGCTTGGTTTCAGGACCTTGAATGGTGAAGAAAAAAAAATACTGAGACTTGTGTGGGGCTGGGTTGTGGGGAAAAGAGGCCTTATTACACATTCTCTGTGATCAATTATGATGATTGGCATTGGGCGAGGAGGGTGATGGAGTTTGAAGGAATCCAATATATAGCATCCTTTCCCCCAACATTTGGAGCACAATCCGGGTAGCTTGAGAGACAGACAAACAGTTGAATTTGCAACTTGGGGAGCCAGAAACGTGTGAGGCTTTGAGTAAGTAGCTTTAGGTCTTAAGTGAAATAAACATGGGTCACATGATTTTTTTTTTTTTTTTTTTTGCTTTGCGGGTTTGTAGGGCTTTGTTGTGACACATGGCTGGTTTTTACAGTTATGTGATTTTCTTTTGACTAGTGTGGTTTTACTGTAGCTTAAGGCTTTAGATTTTAGTAAGCATAGTCCAGTGGGATTTTGACCTAGCAGTTAATGGCTACTTTATCCACAAGCAAGTAGCTGGTTTTAAACAGGCAGGGCAGCAAGTGCTCAGCTTCATAAACATGCTAGAGCTGCACTGGCTTCAGTAAACACAAGGAGCTGAGGCAAGGTTTCGATTAGAGGGAAAAGAAAAAGGTTTCATAGGGAAGGAAGGAATTTTTGTTGTTGCTTGGCTGCAAATCTACAATCCAGCTTTAAAAAGCAAAGGAAGCTACATTTCATGTGTCCTAAAAACCATTTATGTGTGAGGCTCTCACTTTAAAATGAGGTGCCAGGTATAAATAGGCAGGGCTAGATCAGCCACACAGCTTCTGGTCCTCTGAAAACTCAACAGGACTATAATCAGAGATAGAGAGGGACATTATATACGATATATATGTGATATGATAATGCGGTCATTTCACCAAGAGGACACACCTGTTCTCAATGGATATGAACCTAATAACGGGAGATTCGCACTCTGAAGTCCTCGCTCTCCGCACAGGCTGTGGGAGGGGCTTCGTCGTAGGGATCTCGTCAGCGGGGAGGGCAGGGGGCGGAGTTCTCCCAAGTCCGTGCTGGTGAGGTGTGCTGCTCGCGGCTCCAGACCGAGGTGCCGGGCACAGCGTCTCTGCACACGGCCCGCTGCCGCCATCTCGAATTGACGAGCCGGGCGCAGTACTTCTGTGCACAAGACGCCGCAGAGCTGAGTTGCGCGGCGCAGCCGTTTTGCATGTGGAGCTCTGGTCTGAGGCCTCTGCCTGCTGTTGCAACCTGTGAGCAAGTGAAACGAGATGAAGCACAAGGGAAAAATAAAAGGTTAGACTTTATTTTACTACTCAGATTCTATTTTTGTTTCCCAGGAATTGTTAATGAGCTTTGTTGGTGACATAAGCTTTTGAAATAAGAATTCAGTTTCTTTCATAGGTATAGGTTGTTTATTTATCATTTTAGGTTATCTCTTTCTTCGTGACTAAACTCTGGTAATTTGAGTCTTAAAGAAATCGCCTGTTCATTTAAGCTGTAGCATTTGACATAGGTTGTTTATTATTTTCCTTTATTATCCTTTTACTATCTGGAGTGATACCCGTTTTGGTTCTTGATATTGGTCATTTGTATTTTCTCTCTTGTTTTCTTGGTAAGTCTGACCAGAGGTTTATTTATTTTATAGACCTTTCAAAGGATTATTGTATTATTTTCCTACTGCCGCTGTAATAAATTACCACTAACGTAGTAGTTTAAAGCAACACAACTTTATTACCTTAGAGTTCTGGGAGTCAGAAGTTACAAATCAGCCCGGCTGAGCGGAGGTCACAATGCTGGCAGGGCCAGTTCCTTCTGCAGGTTCTGAGAGGAACACCCATTTTCTTGCCTTTTTTAGTTTCTAGAAAAGGCCACCTGCATTCCTTGGCCCATGATCCCTTTTTGCATCTTTCAACTTCTTGCTTCTAGTATCACATCTTTGACTCTGAGCCTCCTGTCCTCCCTAATAAGGATGCTTGTGATTCCACTGGGCCCATCCAGATGATCAGGATAATCTCTCTGGTTCAAGAGCTTTAAGTAATCACACCTGCAAAATTCCTTTTACCAGCTAAAGTAATGTAGCCCCAGGTTCCAGAGATTAGGACGTGGACATCTTCAGAGGACCATTACACAGCCTATTACAATCAGCTCTTGATTTCATTGCTTTTCTCAACTGTATGTCCATTTCCTAGTTTACTGATTTCCAATGTTATCTCTATTATTTCCTTCCTTCTTTTTGCTTTAGATTAACTTACTCTTTTTCTAGTTTCTTAAGGTGTAAGTTTAGATTTTTTATTTGAGATATTTCTTCTTTTAGATTAAAAACATTTAATGCTCTACATTTCCCTCTAAACACTGCTTTAGGTACATCTCAAAAATTTTGATATGTTGTGGTTTCATTTTCATTCAGTTCAAAACATGAATTTTTTGGTGAAGTCTTCTTTGCTTTTTAAAGTCTTGGATTGTAGATTTGCAGCCAAGCAACAGCAACAACAAAAATTGTTTCATCCGTGTACTTAAAATCTGTGACCTAGGGCTGAAAATATGTCTTCACAAGAGTTAGTGGATACTAAGTAACTGGGTGGAACCCTCATTCATTTCAGCAGTGGGACGCTAGAAACCCAGGGCTCCAAGGCAAATGGAAATAAGTTGTTTTCACTATGTTAGATTGTAAATAAAATAAGACCTAGTGGCTGGAACTGCCACCATTGCAGTTTTAAAACTTTGTTAGAAGGGAACCAGGTCTCAAATTCCACCCTCTGATTGCTGAGAAAATATGCATAAAAGGCCTTCCCATCCACTCCCCTTAACATGGTGAAATGGTGCCATAAAGGTCATGTTCTTCCAACAAAGACAGAATGACCAGCATCATGGCAAAACTGCAATCAAGAATTCTGTTCCATTTCTACTTGCCCTCTCTCAGATATCACTGAATCTCTGCTATGGTCTTTGGCGATAATAAATAGAGGGTCTGGGAATATAATTTTGTCTGGGATATCCGCTAAGTGCTAAGGGTTGAAGTGTTTTCTAAAACAAGTGGATGTGAGACAGGTTCTTTGATAATCTTTAGTATTCTCTTTGGTCTCCTCAAAAGTGAGGCACATACGGGTACAGTTGAACTTTTAAGATCCTAAGAGAACTACACCTATTCCAGTGGAAGAGAACTCAACTGCAACTGCTAAAAAACCACAGTCCTGCATAGGGATATCCTCTAGATAGACTCAGAAGAATAAGAAATAGGAGGATAGAATTTGGGACTTTAGTTTCTTTTGGCTTTTAGCACAAAGGAAAGATAATTTGATTTTAGACTTTAATATTCAAGGAATTTAATTTTGGACTTATAATTTCAACCTGGGAAATCCATGATAAGAGAAGGTTTATACTCAAATTTGGAAAATTTTTATTATTGGCATTTTATTGGAATATCTTAATATCGAATGAGCTCTTTTGGATAACGTGGCTGGACTTAATTTTGGATGGGAAATAGAATATGGAGTGCTTGCATCTAGTATGGCTTGGGGTTTTAAAATTTATGGTATCACCCACTACGTAGATTTCTAGGGACATAAATCATCACTGTGCATTAACAGTGCCATGAAAGAATAGTGGTCAGTATTGAGAGAAAAGCCTCATGAACTGAGAGCTATACTATTCCAATAGACCGCTGATTCCTTCCCCTGAATGGAGTGCCACATCTCTGCTAGACCACAGAATTAGAGGTTAAACCCAATGGGTTAAGAAGGGAAAAAAAAAGCTGAGGAATGATAGGAGGAAACATTCCTTTCTCTTGATTCCATTGCTTGTTCAAGGTTGAGAACCATTGCATTAGAGGAGTGATTCATTACCTGGGAACTTGTTATAAATGCAGATTCTCAGGCCTCACACAGCCCCACTGAATCAGAAACTCTTAAGTGGGCCCAGTAATCTGTGTTTATAACAAGCCCTCCAGGTGATTCTGATACATGCTCAAGTTTGTGAACCACAGCAGTGAAGTAATTCTGCTGGTCTCTTGCTACCTTCTTGCCTATTCCTAGTGAGTGAGGGGAAGGTGGGAATGACCTATCAGATGAATACATTTGAGAGAACAAAGTGGGCATATGAGGTGCTTCTGGCACTTCTTTCTTTAGACCCTTCTGGTTCTCTTTCTTTGGAAACTGCCTTCGTATGGAGAATATGCTGTTTTGGCCTATTCTCCCCACTATGTGGGAAGACTGAAGAGCAGGCATTGCCCCCAATCAGAGAGGCTTGAAGCCTGGGAAGTTTAATTCAGGCAACAGTAAGAAGTCCATTTGCCTTTCATGCCCAAGCCGGGTGCCCAAGGACTGTATCATTAATATCATTTCTGTCTGTCTGACTCCTGTGTTTGTGTTTATCTCTCAGTTGTTTCTGAACTTGGGCAGTGAAAAAGGATAATATTTATTAGGTCCCCTCAATTCTAACCTATGGGGGAGTTGTGGCATATTTGCCATCCTTAAATTAGGCTAATTAAGATGTTTTGAACCCTGTTAAGCATCCTGCTCTGTGAAGGTGCTTGGGTGTGTGGATAAAGAATGGGAAGCAAACAGAAATCACTTACTGTGTTCTGTCAGAGCATTCCTAAACAGTCCACTGCCATGAATTCATTTGTTGAAACAGAGTCAAGAAGAATATTATTCACATTATAGGCTGGAGGCTCTCCATTAGAAATTAGTCAAGAGCAAGAAGTGACAGAAACTCAAGTTAGTTCGTTATGTTGTCTGCTAGACCCGGATGTGCATTCAGAAGTAGTGGCTCATGTCACCTTTTGGATTCTCTATGAAACATATATGGAATATACTACTGTCCATTCATGATCACAGATAATCAAGGGTCAGCCAAACTTGGGAGAGATCTAAAATGTAAGACATTTCCAAAATTGGATAGAAACAAGCAGCTGCAAACTTCTTCAACCTGATTTCCATGTTTTATGATTCCAAACATGTAAATTTCCCCTCCTATGACAGTATTTTGTGATTAACTACGCAATTTCTTTTCTTTTTATAGTCTCTGGGTATCTAAGATTAAATTAGTTACACGTCAATAAACTCTATATTTTTATTATTTAACAAAACTGTGCTACTTCCTAGTGTTGAAGTTCAGATGAGGACACAGCCTCAGGGAGGAAGATAAAATATCATGGCAGTGAAGTGCAGGATTTTGTGTCTCACTGAATCTTTTCTCAGGGGCTTGGTCCTCTAACTTTTTTGCTAAAGTAAGATTTGTTCAGAATCGGGCATTATAGGGGATTCCCTCGTGGTCCAGTGGTTAGGACTCGGTGCTTTCACTACCGTGGCCCAGGTTCAATCCCTGGTTGGGGAACTAAGATCCCACAAGCTGCACGGGGAGGCCAAAAAAAAAAAAATCAGGCATTATGGTTATTAACATGTAGAACCTAGAAATATAAATAATCTTGCATAATTGCCCACCAGGATTCTGTGTAAATAGGCCCAGCACTGAGACCCACCTTCAGGATGGATTAAATTAAGTAAGAAGTCCAAAAGTGATGGCAAGACCCATCAAGACTGACACCTAGAGAGAAAATCCGATCGGAAGTTTACTACAGTTTGTCCTTGGCTTGTTAACATGTTATGCTGATTGTGCTACAAAACTTCATTTATTGTCAGTTGTTTAGAACTTAAAAAGCTTGAAGGTTTTCTTACTTACAAAGATTAGGGCCCCTGTCTAGTTCACATTTAATCCATAATTTTTTAAAAATTTATTTATTTTATTTATTTATTTTTGGCTGCGTTGGGTCTTCGTTGCTGCATGCGTGCTTTCTCTAGTTGCGGCGAGCGGGGGCTACTCTTCCTTGCAGTGCTGGCTCCTCATTGCTGTGGCTTCTCTTGTCGTAGAGCACAGGCCCTAGAGTGTGCAGGCTTCAGTAGTTGTGGCGTGTGGGCTCAGTAGTTGTGGCTCGTGGGCTCTAGAGCACAGGCTCAGTAGTTGTGGCTCACGGGCTTAGTTGCTCTGTGGCATGTGGGATCTTCCCGGACCAGGGCTTGAACCCGTGTCGCCTGCATTGGCAGGTGGATTCTTAACCACTGCGCCACAGGGAAGTCCCTTAATCCATAATTTGACTGCACATTTACAATGAAATACTATACGTTTTTAGTAAAAGTAGTGTTTTTACTGTAGCACTAGTAATTCAGCCCCCCCCCAAAAGAAATAATAAATATAAAATAGCTGTTGTTTATTTTGGATGTTTTAGAGGATAAAGAGATAGAAGAATAATTTTGATAAGATTCCAAACAGGATTTCTGTGTACTTTCAAGTGTTCTAGAATTTGACAACACTGATACCTTCAGGGTAGTTTTCTTTTACCTAAAGTTTCTAGGGAACTTTAAGTAATTGCTTTTGTTTTTTGAAGACAAAGAGCCTTTTAAGAGGGGAAAAAATGTTTCCCTAAGGTAACCAGGCCAGAGTTGAAAGAGAGCAGAAGAAGGGGTTGGGTTAAAGTGTGTTTGTGTGTGTGTGTGTGTGTGTGTGTGTGTTGATGTGAAAAATAGAGGTGCTTAGGTAGAATTAACTGAGTCTGAAAGCAGGAAAGTCTAAAGAAATGCGAGGGTGGTAGCATGGGCAGTCCCGTGGAGGCTATTTATTTATTTATTTTAAAAAATATTTATTTATTTATTTATTTGGTTGTGCCAGGTCTTGGTTGTGGTAAGTGGGCTCCTTTAGTTGCGGCAGGCAGGCTCCTTAGTTGCGGCATGCATGTGGGATCTAGTTCCCTGACCAGGGATTGAACCTGGGCCCCCTGCATTGGGAGCGCAGAGTCTTAGCCACTGTGCCACCAAGGAAGTCCCTGGTGAACATTTGGTTGGATGAGGTAGATACATAATTTATTAAATTGCCTCTAGGTGTTCATCTAGAACTGTATCACTTTTTTAAAAAAATATCTTTATTGGAGTATAATTGCTTTACAATGGTGTTAGTTTCTGCTGTATAACAAAGTGAATCAGCTATACATATACATATATCCCCTTATCTCCTCCCTCTTGCGTCTCCCTCCCACCTTCCCTATCCCACCCCTCTAGGTGGTCACAAAGCACCGAGCTGATCTCCATCACTTCTTGATTTGGAGGGCACCTCAGGTAGTCTCCGGGCAGCTGAGTGGTAGGTGCCTTGCAAACGTCCATTTGTGCATATGGGAGCTCATACGGTGAATGTTCATAACTAGGAGGATGCAGTCATTGATTTGCATATCAGCTAGACCTGCTAAGTTTTGGGCATGCCAGTTCTTTGTACCCTTGGTTAATATTCGGAGGCAAATCAGAAGCTTCTAGATCCTTATGGTGCCTTGGAGCCACCACTGAATTCTTGGTCTGTATCAATTTCCCCCTCTCTGTATGGGCTCAGCCAGCATCTCCATGTAAGGGCAGTGAAAGCACCAAGGGGAGGGACTCCTGCCTTTTTACACATTACTCATGAATTTTCAAGTGTGCCTGTCGGCTGCTGATAGTGGCAGCTTCCTTAGACCTCCTACAGGATAATGGTCTTGGACAAGGTTGCTGGAGAGGCAGCAAATGAACTGAACTCCTTGTCCACATGTCAGATCAGAAGCAAGCGGCCAGGGCTGTGCCAGGTGTAATTCACAGAAATGGCCCCAAAGAAATGAATGCAAATGTAAACCTGGCTGCTCTCTGCAAGGAAAGGCATTCCCGATCTGTTCTTTGACGACAGCTGCTGCAGAGCAAATTGTCCTGGAGCTGAAAAACAATTTGAGAAACGGCAGATACCTAAGGGTCAGTGCTCACGTAGGAGCTCTCTGTCGTAGCAAAGTGTCAGAGGACCTCAGCTGAGAGGAGACCAGAACTACTGTAGGATTCATTGCTGAATTGCAAAGAGATAAGTATGAAATGCATATTTTTTTAGGGGTTCATAATTAGCAATCAAATTCCTCTTGTAAAAAGAATATTGCATTCCTCTTTGCAATGTTTAAGTGCCTTTTGATAACCAAGTCTTATAGAGTGGGTTCATTCTGAGTCACTCTTGCAAATGAGTTTCCTGAGACTTTCAGAGGAAAGCCCTGAATCCAGCTGAAAGAGGGACAATCACATTGAAATGGAAAATCTGATCCTCCTGCCTGATAGCATCTGGCATTTCCAATTTGACTTGCTTATTTGCAAATTAAACTTTACAGAAATCTCATGGAGAAACTCAGTGATAAGCTTTTATTCTTTTCCTGTGAACATCAGCAGTGGTAAAAGGCCTTATCCCACAATTCATAAAGAGGAGCTGTCCTGATTAATAACGTTAAGGACTCACAAATCCCCAAACAAGTTCAGGAAGTTTTGTGATAAACACAAGCATAAATACAGAGTGCCTTTTGCTGCATTCTGGTTCTAATCTGCTCTACTGGAGTCAGGGCTCTGGGACACCACTGTGCCATTTTTACAAAGGTAAAATTTTTAGCAGTTTCTTGGCATTTGTAGTTACCAATTATTCTGCTCTTTTTTCTTTTTCTTCTTTTCCTCTACCTTTTGTATTATTATTCTGTCTTCCTTTCTCCTTAGGAAGCAGGCTTCCAAATCATTCCAGTGATGAGTTGCTAATTGATGGCACCTGTCCCTTTGAGGATTATATTATCTTCTTCCTTTCCATAAAATCCCCTTAGGTTCCAAGTCATAGGCCTAGGGATAACTTCCCCACTGTCCTTTATGCCCTCTCAACATCTCTGGCATCTAGCTTTGTACAAAAGCTGACACTCAAAGTTGGCACAATCACTTTGTGAAACTGGACGTATCTGCAAAAGCTGATCATATGCACATCCTTTGACCTGGCAGTTCTACCACTTGGCTTGTACCCAACAAAAATGGGTATACATGCACACAAAAGAAATGTACATGAACGCTCATACCAGCACTGTTCAGAATGGTAAAAAGCTGGAATCAACTAGCTTACCATCATAGGTAATTGATTAAAAAATGTGGTATATTTATAAATAAAATACAAAGATGAGAATGAACAAACTGCAACTAACAGCATGAATTACCATCACAAAAATAATGTTGAGCAAAAGAAGCCAGACACAAGAGTATAGAGTGTGGGTGTACTTCAAAAATGGCAAAACTAATCTATGGTGTTAGAAGTCAGAATAGTAGGGATGGGGGGGTCAGATAGTGGTAGGAAGGAGACACCACTAGGGCTTCTGGTGTTCCAAGATGATCTGCTTCTGGATCTAAGTGCTGGCATATTGTTGTGTTCACTGTGTACTTTTCCATTTGTATGTTATATTACAAAGTATATATATATATTTTACTTTAAAAGAAGAAAATTAAACACTGAAAATCACTCTGAGATACATTCATCTTTTTCCAAAAATAGAACCATTTCTGTACAAAACTTAACCAAACAGCAAGCTCAGTTCTACCACTGAACGAGCTACCCATGGCATTATCTTAGTAGTCATAGTTATTAGTGTCAGTGGTAAAGCTTTGCACCTAGCTAAAAGCATTTCTAGGGTTGGTGAGCATAATACCTACAGAAATTTGACAAATATATTAGAGCCTATTGTGTACCAGGTGTTGTGTCAGTTACTGGGGTTAGAACAATGGGTAAGACCCAGACCTGCCCTCAGAGAACTCCTTGTCTACTCTATTTCTAGACTTCCCTAGTCTCCTACTTTGCTTCACCCTGGTACCATCCCACACACTCTGCTGAGCCTACCATGTTTCTCCATCTTCCTCTTTTGTCTCCTGTGAATACATCAACTTTCCACTCATGGAGCCATGCTGCAGCAGAGTTGAAACTGCTGGCGCACTGGGGCAAGAAGCCAGCTGAGAACTGGATTTCAGATATCGCTAGAATGTACCCCTCTCCACTCTGAGATGCATGAATCTCAACCACCACAACCCCTGTTCAGCTACTCATTGCTAAAAGCTGATACCTTGAAAACTCAGCTCTGATATTTGCAATTCTGCATGATGTATTAACCTTTCAAGCCACTATATGATCAGTTAACACACCAAAGTAATTTGAAGAATTATAACCAAGTGGCATCCAGCATCATCCAGAAGTGCTTACTAATAAAGTAAAAATTTCCCAGAAATATGCTTATTGTTTAGATACTGAGGTATTCTAACTCTGTGGTTCCAAACCTGGGGCCCCTGGATCTCTAGGTAGGAAAAAAGGTCCTTAAATTATTTGTAGTAATGTTAAAAAGCCTCACAGAAATTGCCTTCTCAATGACAATAAGGTTTACAGGCTAGGTAAAAGGTAAAATTTTTGGTTTGATTAGAAATAAATAATCTTTGTATAGTAAACTTGGTTATTGCCTGTTGATCACAAGTTCTAATTGACAGTTTTCGATGACTATGATAAATGCAGATTGGTAAAGGAATTAATTATTGTTTAGCAGAATGAGTTTTCTTGAAAGATCAGTTTCAAAATGTGAGGTCCCTGAAGTTAATAAAATAATAAAATGGCTTTGTGACTGTGAAAACTTTGGCAACTACTGATCTAGTTTAATGTCTTGCCCTTCTATAGGGCCAGCAGAGGGCGCTGGAATTAAATTATTCCCTAGAGCCATTGTTTCAAGAGCACGAGATAACTCAGGCGAGGAGGATTGGACCAGAGGCCCCTGCAGGATGGAGAGTGACCACACTGGGATGGCACGTCCATTTCATGTCAGAGTGTTTAAGGAGTAGGAGATGTAACACACAACAAGGAAGGAACAGTTTTTTCATGGTGGCACTGTTTTTATTCTTTAATTGCTCACAATAGTTCAGAGATAGTGTTTGTCCATTTAGGGCATAGCACCATGGATAAGCCCACCTCTGACCTCCTGAAGTGTCATTGTCATCAAAAGGAGCAGGTCTGAACATGTTAAAACAGTGGAGTTGTCTTGGCATTTCTGGGCTTGGTTCCTCCTCCTCCTCTCTCTACTCTTCCTCCAGGGAGGACCCTGGCGAAATTATTCCAGGCATTAACATATTGGAAAGGGAGGTTCTTTTTGGTCAGGGGGTATAAATCTCCCACTGCTTCCTGCCCAGAATGTATAAGGAAGATACAACTTGCTCTGTCATCCTGAAGGAGGCTCTGCGGCAGGGAACACACACAGGACGGTCTGCACACCATCATTTCATTTCCTCTGCAAGACTGATTATCTCCTTCAGGAGAAACTGAGCATGGGTCATCTTGTCTCACTGCTTTTTTTTTATAACTACACATTCCACTGATTACTACTCTACAGATTCACATCGAGTTTCGTTAAGGCACTTAACCTACTGAATTATAAGAATTCTTGTACTCATCATTGCTTCACATTTTAAATGTTCCTACAGTGCTCAAATTTGTTTACTCAAGCTGGATACTTCCAAGCTAATTTTATGTATTCAAACTTTTTAAAATGTGATTTTCTTCTCTCCTTCTGTTTTGAATAAGTGCTGCACGATTGGAAATGTAACCCTTGCGTTCTGAGTCCATGTAAGAGAAATAGAATGGGCAGCCCCTTCTGTGGCATCCCTGACAGCTCAGTCATCTTCCTCACGTTTGACTGCTTCTAATGATGGGGTTAGGAGAGGGTGCTGTAACTCACAGGGCAAGATTTCTGGTCACCTGATATTAAATAGAAATCTGCTTCTTTGAATTGTCCAACAATAGATGCCACTTCTGATCTTCTTCCTCTCAATTGTACTTCAGATCTTTGAAAAGCGCTATCCAATTTTGCCTCTAATTTTCTCTTTCCTGAAGACTGAACATGTCTAAGGTCTTTAATAATGTCTTATGTGACATGAGCTTCTTTTCTCTCCTTTGTCATCATGATCAAAAATTTTCTATTTGTCAGTATCTCTTAAACTCTGTCTATATCCCTCTACCAGATAAGGAGATGACTGGATTTTTGAGGATTCAAGGAGCTTAGGCTGGCATGGAGGTGAGTCTGGGCTGATCCTGGGGCTGCAGGATTTGCAGCAAAGAGAAAGGCAAAAGTCAACGACCTTATGCAAAGTTTGGATCCAAGGCCAAGCTGAAAATTCAAGCCCAGCATTTGAATCTAATGTAACTGGGCCAAGAAGCAGAAACCAGCTAAGAGGTGGGTTCAGAGCAGTGCAAAGGGTCCCTGATAGCCCCTGTTGCATCACTGTAGGGTGAGGAAAGGACCTTATGTGCTTAAGTGGTTTCTATCATTGTATCCACATGGGTTTGACCACATCTCTTAGCTCCAACTGAGTGCATCTTCTAAAGATACAACCAATAGTTGCTGATGATTCCTTAGTGATGGACAGCTGGTGATAAAGGTTTGCTTCTTATGGTAAGATTTTTTTTGAGCTCAGTAAAGGTTTTGTGGCTTTTCTCTGTCACACAGGGATGTGTGCCTGGTGGTTTTTCTGATACCACTTATGACATGAAATATGTGTTTTACCTCTATCAATACATTAATTCTTCAATTCTCTGACACCAACTTGCTGTCCAACAATTCAGTACAATTTTGACACTATCCAGAGTTAGCAAAGACCCCACAGGTTAAGGGCTCAGTCCCACAGGACTACCCCCACTTTGGACATCAGTTGCACATTGGGGTGCCAACTACCCACACTTCTGTCTGGATGAATACAAATTTGGAGGTTCCCATGACCCACCCTCAAGATTGATAATTTGCTAGAATGACTCATAGAACTCAGGAAAATAGTTTACTTAATGTTTGCCAGTTTATTATAAAGGATACAACTCAGGAACAGTCAAATGGAAGAGATACATAGGGCAAGCTATGGCGAGGAGGGGCTCCAAGCTTCCATGCCCTCTCAGGGCATGCCACCCTCCCAGCACATGAGTGTGTTCACCAATCCTGAAGCTTTCTGAATCTCTTTGTTCAAGTGTTGTTATAACCCAATCTCCAGCCTCCTTCTCCTCCCCAGAGATTGAGGTGGGAGGGGGCTGGAAGTTTCCACACTCTAATCACTGTATTTGGTCTTTCCAATGACTAGTCTTCATTTGGAATCTATCTAGGGACCTCCACTGTGAGTCATCTCATTAGTATAAACTCAGGTATAGTGGAAAGGAGCTCACTGTGAATGACAAACAACCCTCCTACCTATTACTCAGGAAATTGCAAGGGTTTAGGAGCTCTGTGCCAGGAACCAGGGACTAACACCAAATATATTTTTTATTACACCATAGGGGACAGCAAGGTGGCCCTAATATTGATGTTCAAATTTCCCTTTGAGAATGAAATTAGACAAACCAAATATGTAATGAATTATATTGGCTCCTAATCTCTAAGGAATAATCTGGGAATGTGTGATGGGTAGTTTGCAAGAACAACTGAGCTAGAAAAATATTAGCCCAGGTCAGTCCCTTGAATATGTCAATTTTTGCTGGCCTAAAGCAGTAACCTTATCAATTTATATAAACAGCCAGAAAAAAAAAAAAAAACCCTGGCTTAAAAAGATTAGATGTAGTTATCCTGTGAGATAGAAAAAGGTAAGGTACAGTTTGTTCAGCACAGGCAGGGGGAGAGAAATAATCTGGATCTAGGAGAAATGAGTATTTGAATTATCCTAGAGGTGTTCTCCATTGTGGAGCAGGAATGATTCATCAGACCTTTGTATGTTTGGATGAAATATTTCTCACAATTCTCCATTTCTCTGTGGTCTGATTCCGTGGTTACCAACAAGGCACTGATTGTGATTCAGTTCTTTAGGTTTCTTGATTGTAAAAAGGCACCACGGAACGTAGATATGGAGCATCTGGCCACTGGAAAGGGATAGGTCAAATTGGAAAATTGTATCAATATTTTCATTCTCCTATATAGGTAGAAAAGTTATAGTTTGCATGTCAGCCACATGCATGTCTTCAGTAACTGCTTCCTCCCTAATCTGTGACCTCTGGCTGGATCTCTCTTGATAGATGCACCTCATTGTCTAATGCATCATCACTAAGTCACACCCACAACTTCAACTCAACCTGTGCAAAACTGAACTCAACAAAACTTTCCCTACCGATCTCCTTGAATACCTCTACTTCAGTGAATTACCCCATCTGGTTGCCCAAGCCAGAAGCATGAGAGGCGTCACAGGCCCCCACTGCACCCTGCCTCACCTTTTGGAATTAACTACCAAGTGCTGCCCATCCCATCTCATCTCCTCAAACCTGCCCCCTTCTTTACAGGATCACAGCATTCCTCTGGTCTCATTGTCCAGGACCACCCAGGATCAGATTCAGGCAGGTCTCTTGTGTTCCATTCTGCCCCCTGCTGCCAGAATAATGCTGCTAAAATGTGAATCAGCCCATGTCAGTTTTATGCTTGAAATTCTTCAATAGCTTTCAGGATTCCAGACTTCTAGCTTAGTGCTAGGGCCCCCCTTGAGATGCCATCTCAGTCCCTTCCCCCAAAGACATCCTGCGTTACAGTCTTTCTTATAATTTCCCTGAATGCGTCATGCAGTTTTGCACCTAGGCTACCTAATACAAATTGTTTCCTCTGCCTGATACAGTCTCGTCTTCCGAGCAGGCCCCTCCCTTGCTGTGTTCACATCAACGCTCTTTCTCCAGAAAGCCTTCTCCACAGCCTCCCTTTAACCCACCTTCCTCAATTTTGAGAACCCTGATTTTTTTCCTCCAGTAACAGGGGATTATCTATGGCATATCCCATGCCATAAGGTACTGCAGTCTTGGTTACCCAGCTTACACCCGAGATCTCTTAGAGGCAGGGATCTAACATGGTTAAATGAGTAAATACATGAGAACAATAGCTCTCATCAAATGTTTGAAAATCTTTTATTTATTCAACAAATAGTGATTTATTGTGATTTATCCTAAGACCCCGAGGAAGGAATATATACTAGGGAGCAAAAGTTACAGGGAGGCCAATTTTGGTTATTTTTAGAAATTTTTTGTTGCTAACAAATATAACTCCCTTAAAACTAAATCAGGGGGCTTCCCTGGTGGTGCAGTGGTTGGGAGTCTGCCTGCCAATGCAGGGGACACGGGTTCAAGCCCTGGTCTGGGAAGATCCCACATACCGCGGAGCAACTAGGCCCGTGAGCCACAACTACTGAGCCTGCGTGTCTGGAGCCTGTGCTCCACAACAAGAGAGGCCGCGATAGTGAGAGGCCCGCACACCGCGATGAAGAGTGGCCCCCGCTTGCCACAACTGGAGAAAGCCCTCGCACAGAAACGAAGACCCAACACAGCCGTAAATAAATAAATAAATAAATAAATAAAAAACCCCAAAAAACTAAATCAGCTGTTTATGAGATGGGGAGCTTCCTGTTACAGGAGAAGTTCAGGTAAAGGTTGGACTCCTTTGTGAGGCTGTTACTGGGGAGCTTCAAGCATCTGATGGGGACTGAACTTTGTGGTTGTCATTAGGCTGGTCACTAATGTTCTGCCTCTCCCACCACAGACACAGAGAACCACTTCCCACCCTCTTGGAAGTTAGGCACCAATGTGTGATTGGTTTTGGCCAAAGAAACAGGAGCAGAAGTGATGTGTGTCATTTCTAATCCGATTCGCACTACTTTAGTCATCATGGAAGCAATGCCAAGGTGACGCCTCTGTTAGCCTGAGGCCCTGAGTGACCCCTGGGAGCAGAGCCCCTCTGCTGGCCTGCATTAGCCATGTAGAAGGAGTGAGAAATCAGTTTTGTTGTTTTAAGTCACTGAGATTTGGGGTTTATTTGTTCCCAGAGCATAACCTGCTCTCTTGACTGGTAATACTCCTATGGTCCCATCCAGGCCCATGAGTCTCTTGAGGGAAATAGAGGGGTTGAAGGGGTTCTGGGGAAGGCGATGGCATGTGAAGATCTCAGGGGAACATTGTGGAGAGGAAGGTGAAGACAGCTTGTAGGTTCTCACAGCTTGGTCTTGGCCCAGGCCCGTGGGCTTATAAGGAAACTTTGCTGTTCCAGAAAAGTTATGATAAATCTCTTTATGAACTTGAGACTGATGGACCACATTCAGCAGGGCATCACATGCCAGACAAAGGCCACTGGCTAGAGATGGATGAAGGTACAGCTTCCCACCTGGCCAAGTTGATTGGAAGGCTATGGGGCCAGTGAAGAGAGGGACTCTGCCTGGGGCTGAACTCCAAAGTGTGGCTTGAGAGCTAGTGTCAAGAGCCTGAGGTGAGGACTCAGTTCTCGCCTTGGATGTTAGCTGTGTGACTCTGGGCTGTGGCTTAGCCTGGCTGGGCCTTAGCTGCCTCGTAAATAAAGGAGATTAGAAAAACTTCCCGTCTGCCTCACAGGAATTTTACGGTGATCAGGAGATAATGTGCCTGGAAGTGCTTTGTAAATTGAAAAATCACTAATCAGACATCAGAGACTGTCGCTCTTGTTCTTCCATTAATATTCTCAGCCTCTGCTTGCTTTGCCTGCTTTTCCTTCTTTTATACACCTTAGGTGATATTCTTTAGATACAAGGCAAAGATTGTAGTGGTAAGCTCTTCCATTTAATAGTGCTTTCACATATGCAGTCCTACCCTGCATACCCCATTACCAATCTTGCAGTAGAAATTTCTCTCTTGGTTTATTAAAACCCAAACCTCACAAAACATACATATTTTTTAAAACATTTTTGATTGATGTTTACATTTGTAAAATTTATATGACATCCCTCCAAATCAGTACATCACACTTAACAAAATGGCATGAAGGAGAAGTCTTGAGTTCCAAATATAATTGGCAGAGCTCCAGAATTCCGTGTTTTGGAAAGCACATGCAGTGTCAACACAGCCTTGCTGGCACCACGGGGCTGAGTCACTAGTTGTACAAAAACCACCATTTGTCAGCAACCTTATTAATTGTTTGGTGATAGGAGAGGGATGTTTCAAGCGTTTTCCATTCTAGCATGAGAGTATGTTACTCAAAAATAAGTGTTTTAGTTTGGCTTTAGGATAGTAAATGGGCATTTTGGTTTCAGGTATACTGCTAAGTTTTCCATTTACAATTATAAGAGTCTCTGTATTAGTGTTTTCTTGCAGAAAAGTCATAAGTAGATGACTGACTTTAAGCATGAGAAATAGGCATTATAATTTGATTTTGATCCTCCTCATTTGTGCAGTTGAAAAGTATGAGGCTCAAAGGAGTTCAGGATTTCTCCCAGAGTCCCACAGCTTCTTGTGAAGAATGAATCCTAGCTGACTGTGACACATCTGTGCTTCTGCCTTGGCCCGCGGTCTCTCCAGTTCTTTCTGGGCTGGGCCTGTGTTCTTCTGGTGGACTCTGTCAGGGGCTGTGTCTCTGTACAGAGACAGCTCTGCACAACCAACCTCAACCCCCTCCCCAGCCCTGGGACAGCTCAGGTGTCTGGGGAATGATCTCTCAAGTGACGTGAACATGACATTCTGTGTCTTAGCTTGGGCTGCTGTAACAAATTCCCATAGACGGGGTGGCTTAAACAACAAACATTTGTCTCTCACAGTTCTAGAGGCTGGAAATCCAAGGTCATGGTACCAGCTTGGTTGGGTTCTTTTTTTTTTTTTTTTTTAAACTTTGGGTTTATTTATTTATTTATTTATTTATTTGTTTTTGGCTGTGTTGGGTCTTTGTTTCTGTGCGAGGGCTTTCTCTAATTGTGGCAAGTGGAGGCCACTCTTCATCGCTGTGCGCGGGCCTCTCATTATCGCAGCCTCTCTTGTTGCGGAGCACAGGCTCCATACGCACAGGCTCAGTAATTGTGGCTCACAGGCCTAGTTGCTCCGCGGCATGTGGGATCTTCCCAGACCAGGGCTCGAACCCGTGTCCCCTGCATTGGCAGGCAGATTCTCAACCACTGTGCCACCAGGGGAAGCCCTTGGGTTCTTGATGAGGGCTCTCTTCCTGGTTTGCAGTTGTGTTTTCAAATGAGGAAAGAATAAGGTCTAGTCTCTTCTCTTCTTATAAGCACACTAGTCCCATCATGGGGACGCCACCTTCATGACCTCATCTATGCCTAATACCTCCCATAGGCCCCACTTCCTAATACCATCGTACTGAAAGTTAGGGTTTCAACATATGAATGTTGGGAGGACACAAACATACAGACCATCACATCCTGGGACAGGTTTTTGTCTCAGCAGATACCAGCTAGAGTCTCTTCAGCAGCATTTTCTCTGGCCTTCACCCTGTATTTAAGTCTGAGTTCTCAGATTGATTAGCCATTGGGAGATAGTAGAAATTACTCAAAAATCACAATAGCCACAACAGTGAAATATTGTATTTTAGATTGTTTGATTATGGGAAAAAACCCAATCAACTAAACAAACAAAAAGAGGGTTGTTGGAAAGATAACGTGATAGCTACAGAGCCCATGGGTTGGAAGTGCAGCCAGGGCCCTGGAAGGTTCCAAAGCAGGACCAGTTGGTGAGGCAGCAGCTGCCGTCTCTGTTCCTTTGTGGTCACAGCCTCTTACTTCTGTGTTCCTCTGGGAAAGTGCTCCTTTTATCCCTCTTTTTGCTACCACCTTTCTCTGCTCCATTTGAACTCAGGTTAAGGATGGCCCCTCTAGCCCTGGCTCTAAAAGTTCCTAACAGAGAGTAGTAATAGCATTTGTGCACCAAATCCAGATTCTTGGGAGGCAGAAGCTACCTGATGTTACTTGAGTCATATGGTCACCCTGATTTGATCAGTTATCACAGTAGAAAGGGTTATGGATATACATGACTGCAAAGGTCCACCCCTGCCAGGAGGATGGGATGGACACACAGGAGCCAGAGATTTGGCCGAATAAACAATCCTGCAAAACAATTACAAACATGTTTCAGATTCACCCTTTGGTTCTAAGGGCAAATGGGGAAATAGAAAAAGGAAAGACAGGAAAAAATAAGATAGATATGGCCTTTAATCATATGTATGTGTATGAAGATGTGTGTGTGTGTGTATACACACACACACACACACACACACACACACATACATACTTGCACATCTCTCTAGACCTTTGGGATTGCGTTCTTTAATGAAGTAAATCCTCTCCACCCCCTTTCTTTCTTTCTTTTTTTTTTTTAATTTTTACACTTTATTTATTTATTTATTTATTTATTTTTGGCTGCGTTGGGTCTTTGTTTCTGTGCGTGGGCTTTCTCTATTTGCAGCGAGTGGGGGCCACTCTTCATCGCGGTGCACGAGCCTCTCACTGTTGCGGCCTCTCTTGTTGCGGAGCACAGGCTCCAAACGCGCAGGCTCAGTACTTGTGGCTCACGGGCCTAGTTGCTCCGCGGCATGTGGGATCTTCCCAGACCAAGACTCGAACCCGTGTCCCCTGCGTTGGCAGGCAGATTCTCAACCACTGCGCCACCAGGGAAGCCCACACCCCCTTTCTTTATATCAGTTTTATTGCCTTAGGTAGAGGCCTCCTTCAGGGCTGAGGTCAGCAAGGTATATGTCAGTTTCTCGGAGCGCTGGTGACCCAGCTGAAGGGAGTACACAGAATCAAGGTGAAGTAGGGTACGGGGTGAGGTCTGAAAGGCAGCATCTTGTCTTGTTCACCGCAGTGCTTTCTTAGTCCACAGTACCAGAACTGGGCTTGGCAGATAATGGGCACTCAATAACCTTTAATGAGTGAATGAATGGAGCCTAAACCATTCATCACAATATAGATAACCAGAGCTAAAATTAGAACACCAGGCCAGAGAGACCAAAGAGTGACAAGAAGGTAATCCAGGAACAGGCCTAGCAGTCACCCAAAACTGCCTACTTGCTCTCTCTCTGACACATTAGAGGGTAAAGTGAGGGAGGAGTGAGGATAGTTTACATTTAAAGAGACATGGGCAGGGCAGAAACAATGATGACATCCTTAACCTTATCTTAAAGTTGCTGTTACACTTGTTCATCTCCTCTTTCATTTGCAAGCTTCTTTAAGGCCAGAATGGTATCTGATTCATTAATCTCTCCTTCTAGTTCCTAATAATAATATACACACAGCTCACATTCAGTAAATATTGGTTGAATGAATTAATACATTAAAATTCTGGGAAACCAAGAAAAAAATCTCAGTTGATTTGATTTAGCATTATTAGTGCAGAAAGTGAACTTCAATAAATGTTTTTGTCCTCAAGAATTCAAATACTTGTCAACAATGTAAGAATGCTGGGGGATAATTGTTTAGCTTTTGTCTTCTTGTAAAAAAAAAAATATATCATCTGTAGACAGAGGACTTTTTCTTAAAAGTTTGATATACAGCTGATTTCAACACTTCATGTTGAATGAGAGCATCCTCCTAGCTTAATTTCCACTCGTCATATTTACTGTATATTTTGTGTACTGTATATTCAGTCAAATAACATGAGACTATCTAAATGATATAATTTCTATACAAGTTTTGGTTGTAGCCATTACACAAAATAAGCTGCATCTAATATTAGCTGGAGCAATTTATTTTTTATATTGAATTTGTATCCTATAAACTTGCTAAACTCATTTAGTAGTTCTAGTAGCTTTTTTGTAGCTTCCTTAATATTTTCTATATATGATCATGTCATCTGTGAATAAAGACAGTTTTACTTAACTGTCTTCCAGAAAAAGGCAAACACTCTTTAGAGGAATGAAACAAATCTAGCACTCAATAACATAAACTTACCAATGTTCAACACCTAATTAAAAGTTATTAGATAGTCAAAGAAATAGGGAAATGTGACACGTAACCAGTAGAAGAATCAGTCAATAGAAACAGACCCAGAAATAACAGAGATGATTCAATAAGCAGACAAGGACTTCAGCTATTATATATCCTCAAGAATTTTAAGGAAAACCTTTACATAATGAGGAGAAACATGGAAGATATAAAAAACCAAAAAGAACCAAATGAAACTTCTAGACATGAAAAATACATACTTAGAAAAAATACTGTATGGGATTAATACTGCATGTCTCTCTAGGACCTTAGCAACTCCACTTTCTGTCCCTTGAATTCCCTCTGCCTCTTCTGAACCCTAACAGGGTCAGGCACGACTCCCTCCCTGCTGGGATCCAGGAGGCAAGGACTGAGGGAGGTTGGGCTGCTATCAGTCCCACCATCTACAGTGTTTTGTGATCGTCTCTCATTCTACAATATTCGGGGCTACTTCCCGCTGCGTATTTGCGAGAGGAGGGTAGGGGAGGCGGCTTAGGTGATTATGTCTATAACTTGCTTTGATTTGACCCTTTTTCTTGATACTGTTTATTTACATCAGTTTCCAGTGTTATTAAGCGGCTATTTTATGGTCCTCAGTCACTTCTCCTCTAGAAGATAGATGGTAGATTCACAGACAGGAGCTTTGGGAGGACTCCTGGTCTTTGGTTGGGGGTTGCTCAAATCCTCTTTCCCTACACATTTTTATGTAAAATATAACCATTTGGCCCCTGCTTCTAGAACTAGGGCAATCAGAATCTTGATTATAGACACAATTGTTTAAAATTACCTTGGAATATCCCACTGTTATAGGTATATACAGAGGAGGTGAGAATTAGACCATAAAATCTATTTCCCGATTTTCAAAAAAGTTCTTCCAGCATTTCCGTAAAGAGCTTGTGTGACTAATAGGCTATAAATAAATATAACTTTGATGCGTTATGCAGCATGTAGTCTGACTGGAACTGAGACAAATGAGGCAAATAGATGCTCTATTCAGAATCATCAGAATCTTTAATGATAAAGTTCAGCTAAAGCATATGTGATTTTTTTTTCCAAGCCTGAGCACATGTAAAAGAAGTACTTTTGGATAACCCTGTGTGCAGTTGTTAAAGTTCAAGTATTTTTATTTCTCCTTTTTGTAAGATATGAGAAAAATTACAAATTTATAAAAAACATCTAGGAAAATTGGTAAGCATTCCCCAAAATATATTAATGGGAGGGGGTTCTCCTTGAGTTACCCATATCTGTCTTGTTGCTTTTTTCATTATTGTTTTAATAGGTAGAAAATTCACATGGTTCAAAAATCATATATAGTTGTATACATGTGTTTGTGTGTGTGTGCATATATGTGTGTACAGTAAAGTGACTCTCTCCCAACCTCTGTTTCCCATCTGCTCAGATCTGTACCACCAATGGCATCACTATTATTAACTGCTTGTTTAGCCATCAGGCACATCTTTCTTCAGATTCAAGCTGTTACCAACATATATTCTTATTTTCCCACCTTTTTTACCCAAAAAGTAACATACTGTTACACCACTGTGTACCAGTAGCATGCCAAAGGCAGAGGAAGTGGAAGTGTCCCATATAGGCTTAAGAGAAACAGCAATTGTTTCATCAGCAACTTAGACCAGTGAAAGAGTCTTGGAAGAAGGAGTGTTGACTTACATTGCTTAGAATTATTGGCACATGGTTATTTTTTTTTAAAGACTAATTTTTAGCCTGTTTTAAAAATTGCTTTAGAATTTCTACAGACAATGAAGCTTGGATTGCCTGTATCAGCGGCACAATGCTACCCCCACTCTGGTCTTAGTACGTCTGTTTTCCCAATATTCTGCAGATCTTTCCATATTAATGGAGAGAGAACTCTATTTTTATAGCTGCAAAATAGTCTCTTGTGTGGAAGAGCAACAATTTATTTACCTAGTCCATCGAGGAGAGTTGATGGTCTTTTAGGGTTGCTGACAATCTTTTATTTTTGCAAAGTGTGCTGCAGTGAACAGCTCATACTTGATGTAATTTTGCATACATGTGAAGTATCTGTAGGATAAATTCCCAGTTAGGGAAAGCTGAGACAAAGGGTCTATGCATCTGCAATTTTGATAGAAATTGGTAAATTTCTCTCTATAGGAGAGAGTAAATTTACCCTCTTGCTGGCAGTGTGCAAGGCTGCCTGTTTCCCCACGCCCAGCTGAGAGAGCGTGTTGTCAGAATTGCTCTATATTTGCTAACCTGATATGTGAAGAAAGATGTATCTCAGTGAATTTTTAATTTAGATTTTTATTGTGATTGAGTTTGGACATCATTTCATTTCTTAAAGGGGCATTTTATTTATATTCCTCTTCCTGTGAACTCTCTGGGAGTGTGCTTTGCTGATTTTTCTAATGGTTCATTATTTTCTTATCCGTCTCTAGGAGTTCTTTACATATTAGAGAGATCAGCCCTTTGCGATATGTGTTGCAACTATTTATCCAGTTTATCATTTGTATTTTAACCTTGCTTATGGTATTTTTGCTCATGCAGAAGCTTGTGTGTGTGTGTGTTTGGGGAGGGTTCAGTGTGTGTGCAAAACTGCAGTTACCAATATTTTCATTATGACTTCTAGACTTTGAATCCTGCCTTTCTCCTATGAACTCAGGATACCTTAAGGTAACCAAGTAGTTGCTGAGGGGAGATTTTTCTTTATGGGAGTATCAGTACTTCACCTAATAAATAAAAAAGGAATGCCAGAATCAGAATATCACCTCCTGCAAGCCCTAGTGGGTTAATGAATCTGGACACAGATAATCAGCGGCTACTAACATCACAAATAGAGAAGCAGGCATTAGTGCCTCCTAGTAGAAATGATAAAATCGCTGCTGAAGGGATCTCGGCAAAATAGTGAATCTGAATCTGATCAAGGCTATAGATCTAACTATCAGTTTACAAAAAATACAGATGAGAGTAAAGGATGAACAGAAAGCATTTCTTCTCCATGGAAAATTGGTACTTGGTTTAGCTCTATTTCCTTGAAAACGAACTTCTCTTCCACAAGTGAGAGGCCAGATCTTAAGCTAACTCCATTCTGGAAAGATCAGATTAGCCAATTGTTGGGTTATCAAAACATTTTATTTCTTCCTGGTTAATTACAAACGCAGGCCCTGTGACTCCATGGGGGAAGCAATATCCATTTCCAGGGACTCACGGGAAAAATTGGCTGATGGAATTGCATGGGCCCTATAAGCTCAAGTCTTTTTCTGAAACCCTTTCCCTCTGTGCCCATATTAAACTGATAGCTATTATTCAAAATAGCTCACGTTTCAGAGCAATTGCTATTCCCCAGCCAACTAAATACCCAGTTAGTCTTTAATAAAAACAGCAACTTGTACAGCGCCCAGCAGAGAAAGGTATTTAACAAATCCTTTATTGCCCAATTCATTTAACTTGGGTGAATTACATAATATTTATACCATTTTTTTCTAAAATAAATACTACCGATGAGATGACTATAATGGAATTATCTTGACTAACTCCTTTGTTACAAAGAAAACTAATCCGCAACTGGAAAGGGATATGCACGATTCCTTTTGTCCTCACATTATCCCTGTCAAGAACAGGAGAACTGGTCATCATTATCATTTTAACATAGACTCAATTTAGGGCAACAGTTATGTGAGTTTCCCTTCTTGGTCCCAACTTCTAATCGCCTTCTCTCAGAGGTGTGCTGGAGTGCAGGCAGGCAGGGATAACGGTCCTCACTTGAGCATCAGCACAGGAAACACCTGAATGGTGAACTCCACAGGAACACGTGTACATGACAGTAACACTATGGTATTGGGCTTCTTAAAATAGAGTTATAACCAAGAGGGTTTCTTTTTAAGTGAACTATCAAAATGCATATTCTTTTGGATTTACTAGATTCCTTAAATCAGCATTTCAACAATTTTGAGCTTAATTTTGACCACCAATTCCTCTTGCCAGAGAGCTGGCAGTAGCTCTTTATCAGGAGCGTCCTGATATAGTGTCCATGTTCTACTTCTCTATCATTATGTATTAATATGTTGTCCTTTAAAAATTTATGTTGCAGAGGACTCAGAAGATTCCCTCCTCAAGGTATCCAGTGTACAACTCAGGTTAAGAGAGATTTGCTATGCTTGCTACAAATTCTAATAAGGGCATTTATTTTTCCCCTGCACATGGTGATAAACATGCTGTTTTCCTCTCCCTTTTACTGTCTGCGTTGAGTTTGTGCACAGAGCTCTCGGCTGTGCTGCTCACCCCCACGTGCTGCCTTTGTGTGCGTTTGCAGCAGAATATTCTCTGCCATCTTACTGTTCACTCTGAGCTGACCTGCATGGGGGCAAGTGCTCATTTGTTTTTTGAGACACAGCATGGAAAGAACGTGGAATCTGAGATTGAAAGACCGGGGTTCAAAACTCAGTTCTGTTGCTTACCAGACATATGACTGAACAATTCAATTAATGTTTACGGTCCCCGCTTCCCAAATCTCTTCAATAGGAATATTACCAACCTTGTAGAATTTTGTGACAATTAAGTGAGATAATATGTAATAGTTCAAATACATAGTCCATGCTTAACACTCTATTTCATTGATTATAAAACACACCATTATGTGTTGATAATATTTTCTGGGAGCAGGATTTAACATTAGAAGTATATGTACCAGAAGATCTGTGCATCAAAAGAAAGCCGGTGATTTGGAAAAGTGGACAATGGCAAAAACGGGAGTGTAGAGTAAGGGAAAGCTTTACCTAGTTGTGCCTGGCCCAGGAGTTAGAAGGCAGCCTGAAATTTACAATTTTTTTGAACCATGTTTTGGTTTCCTGTGATTCCTGGCTATATTATATAGGACTATTTTGACTACAAGTAAAAGAAAAAAAAAAAAACCCAAGAGATTCCGAGGATAAGTCACAAAGTCCAAGGTGAAATCAGATGGTCTAAGACTGCTGCCCTGGTCTAGGACATCTGCATGGGTGGCTTCCTACAGTTTCTTCTCCAGACATTGGGACGAATGTGCTCTGTGCTTCTTCCCTCCTGCATTAGCTTCTTCTTATTCACACACAGGGGAGGTGGGACAAAGGGCGCTGAGATTTGGGTGTGGGCCTAGGGGAAAGGGAACACGGTAGCCCATTGTTCTGCTTTGATTCAAGACCTAGGTCTGTCTCTAATCTAGACAAAGAAATTCCCTAGCCACAAAGGGACAACATGGGCTTGGAGACAGCCCACTGATTATAAAATTTAAGGACTCAGGAGCCTGTATCCTGATCTTTTCCAGTGCCTTTCTATTTGCAACATCTGGTGTACTTGCATGAAGGAAAAGACAGAATGGAGTGAATCAAAAAGAATCAAATTAGGAATTTCAGTGGTTGAAAGGGACAAAGAAAATCTTGTAATTCAGAGGCATCTAGAAGACCTGAGATAAATAAGTGCTGTCCCTTAGTTACACTTAGAAGACACTCTGCCCCTGCTTTCTCTCCTAGATCCTCCTTTTCCATCACTCTAGCAATACTTCCTTTTATTTTAATTCTTTAAACATTCAAGGAAGTTTCAGATTGTCTAAGAGAGATTCTAGGCATAACTTCTTTCCCATCCTTGGTAGAACAAATGATCTCAGGAGTTTGCTGAGAGAACCTTTGAGCTGAACATCCATCAGACTGTTTATATCCATCAAAAATGCATCAGACTGTTTCCACATTCATCAAACCATTTCCCATGAGGCAGCCTGTGGCTTCCCTCATCAGGGGGACCTCAGTCAAGAAAATGGAAGAGGGATGAGCATGAGGGCCAGGGGCTGTTTAGTCTTGCCTCAAGATAGCAGTTCTAGAAGTAGTAGCAGCTTCTTACCTCACAAGAAAAGGTATCTAGTGGGGCTGCATTCAGGAGGGACAGAAACAGGTAGGTATAGTAAATAGAACAGACCAGAATACATGGGCTTAGGCCTGGGCAAATGGTTTCACATCTTAAAGGTCAGCATGACACCAGGATAAGGTCTTTGCCTTTTTAAGGCTAAGCTCAACTAACTGTATCCTGAAGCCAGGGGACTCCCAATGGGCATGAGATTCTTTGGGCAGAAATAATATGATTTCTCTACCTTTTGCTCTAAGCTCTGAGCTCCCAGCTTGCTCACCAAACTGCTGCATTTTGTGTTTGCTGACGCAGAAGAATAGCACTTCCCTATAGCATACCACCAGATGGTAATTGGATTCTAATAATAGAACAAAATACAGAGAATTCCCAGTGCTTGGCTAGGTTTTAACTGATGTGACAGCAGAGAGCCAGCCCCTCCACTGTGTGCACATGTGGGGAATTAGCTGTGAAGATTCTGGCCTGTTAAACTCTCTTAGAAACCCTGGGTCAGGGTGGGAGTCACACAGTTACGGGTTGGGGTGGCCCTGGGGGACTTTCTCTTGCTGGGTTGTCTCTAGATGATTGTCTGCTCCTTGTATTTTCAGAAATCCCCAGAGTTTGGGCTTCTGCATTTGAAGCCAGCTGTTTTCTCTTCTCTGCAGTCTCAGTAGGGGGCAGTTTTCTGGAACCAGTGATTCAGCCTCAGGAAAGAATCCAATTTCTCTCTTCACCACCACCCTCAGACCATGTCCTAAGGTTGTGGTCTCCCAGGAAGCCCCCTGCCACAAAACATAAAATACCTTGGATGGAATTGGTTTTTGCCCAGGGTCTTGACTTGAATTTCTGGAAAAATGGGAATTGTGTAATTTGGGTAGGGGAATAAGTGACCTGTAGCACATCTCTATTTATTTATTTATTTATAAATTTATTTATTTATTTATTTATTTTTGGCTGCGTTGGGTCTTCGTTGCTGTGCACAGGCTTTCTCTAGTTGTGGTGAGCGGGGGTTACTCTTTGTCACGGTGCACGGGCTTCTCATTGTAGTGGCTCCTCTTGTTGCAGAGCACAGGCTCTAGGCCTGCGGGCTTCAGTAGTTGTGGCACACGGGCTCAGTAGTTGTGGCTCGCGGGCTCTAGAGCACAGGCTCAGTAGTTGTGGCGCACAGGCTTAGCTGCTCCGTGGCATGTGGGATCTTCCCGGACCAGGGCTTGAACCCGTGTCCCCTGCATTGGTGGGTGGATTCTTAACCATTGCGCCACCAGGGAAGCCCACATCTCAATTTATCTATGCTACCTAGAGGACATTTTTTTCAGGGAAGCTGCTCAGCATGAGTAAGTCTTAAGAAACTTGGACTCCCCTGAAAAAAGAGGGCCAGCTGGCCAGTGCTGTCTCTGTTCTCCAGAGATCATTTCTGAAAATATGCCCATGATGGCAATCCCCTAGTTTAGGGCCCACCTACTAAAGACCTAGGACTACAAACGGACCTAAGGTTGTCACTGGTTTCTTGATTAATCTAATAATATTAAGCACTAGTATTTGCTCACAGTACTATAGAAGCTCCCCCTGCCATGACCCCTCACCCCCAAATCAGGGCATGAGGTCTCCGACCTAAAGGAACCTACAACCTGAATCATAGACTGAGCCTCAGAAAACACATAGACCAGACTTCTCTTTTGGTAGTTGAGGAAAATAAGGATCAGATAAGGAAAGTGACTGGTTCAGTCATGAAAGTAAGTGGTAAAAGAGCCAGGATTGGCATTTAACTTACAGCTCATATTCATAATTATAATCACAATGCAAATCTAAACTGTGTGTGCACACTGGAATAAACTGGAAAAGGAAGGGGGATGTGAGAGCAGGGGAAAGGCCAGAACTCAAATGTCTTCATGTCTGACCTCTGTGGCTAGCCTTGGGAGGAACTGTGGACAGCCTAGCAGATGGTTTGGAGAATCTGAATGCAAACCCTTTACAACCTCTCCACTGTGTAGGTTCAGAGAGATCACTTTAAGCTGAGCAATGAGGGAAGGCTCCTAGAGGTAGGAACATTTGAACTAAACTTCAAAGGTTGGCTATAATTCAGGTGAGGAGCAATAGTAGGACCAGCAGGCCCAGCCTGGGTCAAAAGGTGAGTCCTAGACATTTGTAGAAGGACTGCTATTAGTATGAAGCCTGGCGCCCTTTTAAATGTGGCTAGGGTGAGAGCTAAATGTCTTACTCAAGAAAACCGTTAAAAGTGCTTAAAAGCATCAGGCATTAAACATCGGTATCAAGAATGAGAAAGTGAATTATCTGAGGCAGTGGTAGGAAGGACTCAAAAATGTTGCTGTTGATGAAGTTAACTTTTGCCCTGAATCTGGGTGTTTATATGTATGCAACTGTATTCTGGGATCCATTTCTACAGGAGACCAAGAAAGTTTAAAGATTGATATTATAATAATAGAATTCCTGTGTTGATTTTGGAGACTGAATATGGGCTGAAAGGAAATATCTGGTGAAGAGCAGAGGTTAGCACTCATGGAGCTAGATGTTCTTTGGGGGCTTTTGTTAGTGAATAAATTACTTCGGAAATTACATATACAGATGTTTCCTGCCTAATATGACCTAATATGAGATGTTGGCTGCTTCCCTTGAACCAGCCCCAAAGATGTCACATAAACAAGTTTGATGCATCTAATAACATGGCAATAAATGAATGAATGGATGAATGAATAAAAGATCCTGGGAGGCAGAATGTGATGGGGTGGCAGGGGGAGATGAAATATGGGGGGAGAGAGTGTGAAGAGGGAGAGAGGATCTGGTGTCACAGTGGAAACAGAAGTTTCCTAGTTGTATCCTGGGGTATCTTGTAGTGCTGGGGCAGAAAATTACTTGCCAGGCTGAAAAAGAGCCTTGCTGGCCCCGCACCAGCTAGGAACATCAGGGTGACATCAGGGAAGTACCAGAGCCCACCTGAGTGGAAAGCAGATAATAATTGGGGCAGTGGAAGGCCAGGAAAGTTCCTTTCCCAGACCTCCCCACCCCATAGTATAAATTAAGAGCATGGGTTCTAAAGCCGAACAGTCCAGATTTTAATCTTGGTTCTACCATTTACTGCTCTGTGACTTTCAGGAAGTTACCTGCTTTCTCTCTGTCTTTGTTTTCTCATCTCTAAAATGGGCATAATAATACTACCTAACTCTTAGGGTGGTTTAAAAGATGAAATACATGTAAAAGGACTTAAACCTGTACTGGTATGTAGCAAATACTCAAGAAATGTTAGCTTTTTAATTTTTTAAAAAAAAACTGGAGGAACTTCCCTTGAGGGGCATTGTCACTTTTTTGGGAGTTGGGGAGTAAATAGGAAATGGTGGAGCCCAGAAGTATGTTTTTCACACAATGCCTATTTCCTAAGCTCACCAGAAAAGGCACAGGCAGGGACCTGAGCTTTCATCCCTTATTCTAGATACCCGCTATCAGCCAAGGCAATTGAAGCTCCGAGGGTAATATTAGTCACAGGGAAAAGGTGACAATAAATTTATACTCTCAAAGAAAAGCTACAAAAGGAAAACATAGCAAAGGATGTAGAATTAATAAACCAAGCAGAATCAGATTTAAAATAAGCATAGGAAATACCCTCAATAGGATAGGGAGGATTTTGGAAAACATGAACCAGAAACAAAGAAAAACTGACTGAAGATGCTAAGAGTGAAAAATATAGTTGTTGAAATAAGGAACTCAGTGGATTATTTGGATAACAGAATGGATATAGCTATAAGAATGAACAAATGAAATGAAAGCTCAGGTCAAGAACTCTCCTGGAAGGTTTTAAGAAAGATTAAAACAGTTGAAACTATAAAAGTGAAAGTTAGGAGAGATGGAGGATAAAAATAGCAGTTAACATTGGTATGTTAGAAATCTCAGGAGAGAGCAAAGATAAGTGTAGGAGAGAAAAAAAAGCAATTAAGAGTTTTCCAGAATTAAAGGAGGATATGATAGATTTTGCAGTGATGGTTCCCAGGTTGTTTCAACTCCTTATATCCATGACCTGTGGTAGTCCCCTCCACAGTGACTCTAGGCTTGGCCAAGTGACTTGTTTCAGCCAATGGGGTAAGAGAAAAATTGATACCAGCAGAGAATTTAAAACTGCTGCATACTGGGACTTGCCATCTTTCGTTGCTTTTAGATGCCTGAGCTACCACATTAACAAGTCCAAGATAGCCAGATGGATGAGGAAAGACATATGGCCCAGTTGACCTATTCTTCCAGTTGACATCCAGCTAACACCCAGAAGCAGAACTGTTTAGCTGATTAGCAGCTCACCACAGAGGAAACACCAGCAGAACTCAGCCCAAATTGCCAACTTATAGAATATAAGTTGATAAAAATTTATGCTTTAAGCCACTAAGTTTTGGTGTGTTTATTACACAGAAATAGAAAGCTGATATAGAGTATGTTAATAGACCAGGCTGAGAAGGCTCAAAGTGGATTAGACAGGACAGATTTAAACACACACACACACCCCCTTATAACAAAAACATAAAAGGCAAAGGGAAAATTCGAAAATATTTTGGAAAGGAAAAAGCAGATCATCTTCAAAGGAAAGGGAATCAGTTTAACATCAGAATTCTCAACAATTCTGATATAACAAAACTGATAATATTTTTAAAGTATTAAAAAAAAGACCTTCAGGGACTTCCCTGGTGGTCCAGTGGTTAAGACCGCCCCCCTTCCAGTGCAGGGCGTGTGGGTTCAATCCCTGGTCAGGGAGCTAAGATCCCACATTTCTTGTGGCCAAAAAACCAAAATATAAAACAGAAGCAATATTGTAACAAATTCAATAAAGACTTTAAAAATGCTCCACATCAAAAAAAATCTTAAAAAAAAATAAAAATAAAAAAGAGACCTTCAAATGCAGAATTTTATATCTAACTAATCATCTAAATATGAGGGTAAAATAAAGATATTCTCAGACATACCAGGCCCCAGAAGATTTACCATACAAAAACTACTTGAGAAAATCATTAAAAGAATTTCAGCTAGAAGAGAAATTAAAATCAAAGGCTATGGTTGTGACGATGAGAAAATAAAACAGTAAATTTAAGCTTGGTCTGAATAAGCACTGAAGAAAGGAAGGAAGAATGGGAGGGAGGGAGGGAGGAGTGGGCATATTCTTAATAATCCAGAAGTAAAATTTTGGATGATAGTAACAGAAAAAGATTGAACGACTTCATGGTTAAGCAGTAGGACTCTAGAGCCACATGCTCTGGGTCTAAATCCTGCCTTGGCCATTCTAGCTGTGTGACTTTAGATGAGTTACTTAGCCTCTCTGGGACTCAGTTGCCTCACTTGTAAAATAGGATTGGTAAAACAGAACCCATATCAGGATTATCTTGATAATTAAAAGAGCGTCGTTTAAAAATCCTTGGATTCATACCAGGTTTATAGTAATCTTTCAATAAATGTTTGATGTTGTTAATATGAGGAGGGGACTAGAGAAAGATGGGAAATAGACACTTAAAATAAATGATCCAAATGAACTATATTAATTTAGATAGAAAAAAAGCACTTTGAAGAAAATGACTTGAGTGATACGAGGATTATGGGTGCAAAGTACCAGGGACAGAGCCCCACTCCCTTAAAGCATTCCAGGGAGGCCCCGGTTTCAGTGAGGAATGGCTCATGCTTTCCATGCAAGTACAGCCCCAGAAAGAGGACCCAAATGTGTAAAGATTCCTGAGCCTGTGTGTGGTACATTCGCAGCGGAGCCTCTCATTTCCAAGGAGATATGTGAGCTTGAAAGATGACGTTCAGCAGTGGCCCAGGGAGCAATTGCCAGAGGGGCCTTTCTGAATAGCCTGCTCTGCACATGAACTTCAGGACTTTCACATGTCCCTGGGGTGGGGGAGGGCAGGAGGAGAGGGAACCCTAGCAATTGAATTTCCCATCGGTTTAGAGGAATGGGGACCTCAGAATCAGCTTCATTAGAGAAAGTGTCACATTTCTTGCACATTCTAGTTTGTGCAGTAGGATTCAGATGTCTACTACAAAAGCAATTCTTCGACTTCCTTGTTTATTCTACATTTCTTCCTCTTCCTTCAATCCAACCCTATAATAGTCATATTTGAAGTCATCTCTAGGAAGGAATACCTACTATTTTGACTGGATTCAGGAAATGGTGTTAATTACTAAAATATCTCGTGACCACAGCTGTACCTTTTAATCACATCAATGTCCGCGTGGGCTCCTGCTCAGCTAATGTAATAAGGCTCAAAACAGTGTCTCTTTAGAGTGAATAGATCTTTCTGAACCCTAACTTGAAAGTCAGGTAAGAATATATTTTGGGTCTCAATTCAGTAGGAAAGGTGACAGTGATCAGAATTCAAGACCCTCTTGCAGAGCTTCTTGCAGAGGTGACATCACCACCACCACCACCACCATCATTCCCCTGGCCTCACCTCTGATTCAAAAACCAGTTCTTATTTTTAAACAATGCCTATTGGTACCAAACATTTCCCTCCTGTGTTCCTAATTTCACCAGTAACTTTAGATTTCTGATCACTCCAACTCCAGCAGTGGTTTTTTTAGAGCTTAGCTCAGTCAGAATGGCCACACTATTTGAGAAATGCTCACTCACTCAAATCTTCTGTTGTACTATCAAAATGTATTATCATGGAAAAATGTTACCCAACTGGCCAATTTCATAAGGATGTTGTAGCTCCAGAAGTCTATGGCTCTGTGTATTATATTGTGTGATTTTTTTGGGCAAATTAACCTCTCCAAGCCTTGGTTTCTTTATCTGTAAAGTGGAGGAAGTAACCAGATTGATCTGATAAGATTATAATGAGGCTTCAATGAGATAATACATGTAGAGCACTTAGCAAAGTGACTGGCTCATGGTATTTTATAGTAAGTGCTTAACAAATTTTTGTTACACATGACCTTGGTGGAAAGGGAGAGGTTTGTATCAGACAGGGTCCAATAGGGAAAACAGAAGCCATGCTATGTAGTCTGGGAATTACAGTTCTTAATATAGAGAATTAGGGGCTCATACAACCACTGGAATTGCTGGGGGAGCCAAGGGTCAGGGAAACCATCCCCTAAATCTCAGACTGAAGCATTTAATGGTGGGGGGCTTCTCATGAGCTCACCAGAAATCATGGCAATTCTCAACAGTTTCTGGGGCATCCCCACCAGTGATCTCAATCTAAATCACGATGAAAGTACAAACATCAAGAGCTTGCTGGGAAGCTGCTGAGAATCCCAGGTTGCCACTGCCCACAGAGAGCAAGGCCTCACCTTCTCTCCCACCTATATTTTCAGGTGAGAGCCTCTCAGAGGTAGACTCCAGCCAGGAGCCAGAGGGAAGGGGATTCTGAGCTATGTAGTTCCAATGCTTTGTTTGCATGCACACTAAAGCATTAACCAGACTTTTTCTCAAGTAGCCAACTGAACTGGTTTCTCTTCTTATATATCCACTCAGTATAGAGCAGAGAAAGAGTCCAGAAACAAAAAGTCCCAGAATAACTGAGATTTTACCATAATCTGCCTAGACTTTTTTTTTTTTTTCCCCAGAAAGAACTCTTCTCATGACCTAGGGGTGTATTTCTTATTAAAATAATGATGGCTTGTATTTGTGCATCAGCTTTCAGGTACCTCACTGGGTTGTTGTGAAGGTAAAAATGAAGACAATAATCGTGGAAGTTCTTCATATATATATATATATTTTTATTGAAGCAGAGTTGATTTACAATTTTGTCTTAGTTTCTGGTGCACAGCAAAGTGATTCAGTTTAATTTTCTTTTATCCATTCATCCGTTGATGGACATTTAGGTTGCTTCCATGTTTTGGCTATTGTAAATAGTGCTGCTATGAACATTGGGATAGATGTATCTTTTCGAATTAGAGTTTTCTCCAGATATATGCCCAGGAGTGGAATTGCCAGATCATATGGTAACTCTATTTTTAGGTTTTTAAGGAACCTCCATACTGTTTTCCATAGTGGCTGCACCAACTTACATTCCCATCAACAGTGTAGAAGGGTTTCCTTTTCTTCACACCCTCACCAGCATTTGATATTTGTAGATGTTTTAATGATGGCTGAAGAGGTCTGTTTGATTGTTCTTTCAGGGGAATTCTCTTGATCTTTTAATTGGGAGTGGTTCCTCTGCTTCTTCATTTTACTTATACTTCTCTTGCTCTATGAGTTTGTAGACTTTTTGTCATTTGTAGACTTTTTAATGATGGCCATTCTGATTGGTGTGAGGTGGTACCTCATCATAGTTTTGATTTGCATTTCTCTAATAATTAGCAATGTTGAGCATCTTTTCATGTGCCTATTGGCCATCTGTATGTCTTCTTTGAAGAAATGTCTATTAGGTCTTCCAACCATTTTTTTTATTGGGTTGTTTTTTTTTTTGTTATTGAGTTGTACGAGCTTTTTGTATATTTTGGAAATTAATCCCTTGTTGGTTGCATCATTTGCATTTATTTTCTCCCATTTGATAGGTTGTCCTTTCATTTTGTTTACAGTTTCCTTTGCTGTGCAAAAGCTTTATAATTTTGATTAGTTCCCATCTGTTTATTTTTGCTTTTATTTCTGTTGCCTTGGGAGACTAACCTAAGAAAACAATGGTACAGTTTATGTCAGAGAACGTTTTGTCTGTGTTCTCTTCTAGGAGTTTATGGTGTCATGTCTTATATTTAAGGCTTAAGTCATTTTAGTTTCTTTTTGTGTATGGCGTGAGGGAGTGTTCTAATTTTATTGGTTTATATGTGGCTGTCGAGCTTTCCCAACACCACTTGTTGAAGAGACTGCCTTTTTTCCATTGTATGTTCTTGCCTCCTTTGTCAAGGACGAATTGACCATAGGTGTGTGGGTTTATTTCCTGGGCTCTCTATTCTGTTCCATTGATCCATATATCTGTTTTTGTGCCAGTACCATGCTGTTTTGATTCCTGTAGCTTTGTAATATTGCTTGAAGTCTGGGAGAGTTATGCCTCCAGCTTTGTTCTTTTTCCTCAGGATTGCTTTGGCAATTTTGAGTCTTTTATGGTTCCATATAAATTTTAGGATTATTTGTTCTAGTTCTGTGAAAAGTGTCATGGGAAAATTTGATAGGGATTGCATTAAATCTGTAGATTGCTTTGGTAGTATTGCCATTTAAAAAATATTAATCCTTCCAATCCAAGAGCATGGGATATTTTTCCGTTTCTTTGTATCATCTTCAGTTTCCTTTATCAGTGTTTTATAGTCCTCAGCATGTAAGTCTTTTAGGTCCTTGGTCAGGTTTGCTAAGTTTTTTTTTTTTTTTTTTTTTTGATTTTAAAAGGGATTGTTTTTTTACTTTCCCTTTCTGATATTTCATTGTTAGTGTAAAGAAATGCAACAGATTTCTGTATGTTAATCTTATATCCTGCTACCTTCCTGAATTCAATGATCAGTTAGTAGTTTTGTGTGGAGTCTTTAGGGTTTTCTATATATAGTATCATGTCATCTGCATATAATGACAATTTTACCTCTTCCCTTCCAATTTGGATACTTTTTATTTCTTCATCTTGTCTGATTGCTGTGTCTAGGACTTCCAATACTATGTTGAATAGAAGTGGTGAGAGTGGGCATCCTTGTTTTGTTCCAGATTTTAGTGGGAAGGCTTTCAGCTTTTCACCATTGAGTATTGTATTGGCTGTGGGTTTGTCATAAATATTCAATAGCTTTTTTATGTTGAGACATGTTCCCTCTATACCCACTTTGGTAAGAGTTTTTATCATGAATGGATGTTGAATTTTATCAAATGCTTTTTGTACATCTATTCAGACAATCATGTGGTTTTTGTCTTTTGTTTATGTGGTGTATCACATTGACTGATTTGTGTATGTTGAACCATTCTTGTGACTCTGGAATGAATCCAACTTGATCACAGTGTATGATCTTTTTTATATGTCGTTGGATTTGGTTTGCTAATATTTTGTTTAGAATTTTTGCATCTATATTCATTAAAGATATTGGCCTGTCATTTTTTCTTTTTTGGTAGTGTCTTTGTTTGGTTTTGGTAGCAGGGTGATGGTGGCTTCATAGAATGACTTTGGGAGTGTTTCCTCCTCTTCAGTCTTTTGGAGGAGTTTGAGTAAGATTGGTGTAAATTTCTCTTTTTATGTTTGGTAGAATTCCCCAGTGAAGCCATTCGGTCCTGGACTTTTGTTTGCAGAGAGTTTTTTGTTTTTTGTTTTTTTTTGTTTGTTTGTTTTTTACAGATTCGATGTTACATCTAGTGATCAGTCTGTTCAAATTATCTATTTCTTCTTGATTCAGTGTTGGTGGGCTGTATGCTTCTAGAAACTTGTCCATTTCTTCTAGGTTGTCCAATTTGTTGGCATATAATTGTCCATAGTATTCTCATGTTTTGTTTTTTTGTTTTTTTTTGTTTTTTTTTTGTATTTCTGGGATATTGGTTATTTCTCCTTTTTCACTTCTTGTTTTGTTTACTTGGGTCCTCTCTCTTTTCTTCTTGGTGAGCCTGGCCAGAGGTTTGTTGATTTTGTTTACCCTTTCAAAAAACCAGCTTTTGGTTTTATTGGTTTTTTCTACTGTTTTAAAATCTCTATATTATTTATTTCCTCTCTGATCATTATTCCTTCCTTCCTTCTGCTGACTTTAGGTTTTGTTCATTCTTCTTTTTCTAATTCTTTTAGGTGGTAGGTTAGGTTATTTATTTGAGATTTTTCTTGTTTTTTGAGGAAGCCCTATATCCCTATGAACTTCTCTCTTAGGAATGCTTTTGCTGTGTCCCATAGATTTTGTATGGTTGTGTTTTCATTGTCATTTGTCTCAATGTATTTTTTAATTTCCACTCTGATTTCATCATAGACCCATTGGTTTTTTAGTAGCATGTTGTTTAGTCTCCATGTAATCATTTTTTTCTTATTTCTCTTTCTGTGGTTGATTTCTAGTTTCATGCCATTGTGGTCAGAAATAATTTCTATTGAAATAATTTCTATCCTCTTAAATTTGTTGAGCCTTGTTTTGTGTCCTAGTAAATCGTCTATCCTAGAGAATGTTCCATGTGCACTTGAAAAGAGTGTGTATTCTGTTTTTTTTGGATGTAATGTCCTGAATTTATCAATTAAGTCTAACTGTTCTATTGTGTCATTGAGGATCTCTGTTGCCTTATTGATTTTCTCTCTGGAATATCTGTCCATTGATATCAGTGGGGTGTTAAAGTCTCCCATTATTATTGTATTCCTATCAATTTCTTTCTTTATATCAGTTAGGGTTTGGTTTATGTATTTAGGTGCTCCTATACTGCATGCATATATGTTAATGAGTGTAATATCCTCTTCTTGTATTGATCCTTTTATCATTATACAGTGTCCTTTATCTTTGTTTATGGCCTCTGTTTTAAAGTCTGTTTTGTCTGATATGAGTATTACCACCCCCACTTTCTCATCATTTCCATTTGCATGAAATATCTTTTTCCATCCCCTCACTTTCAATCTGTGGGTGTTCTTCGCCCTAAAGTGGATCTCTTGTAGGCAGCATATTTTAGGCTCTTGTTTTATTATCCAACCTGCCACTCTATGTCTTTTGATTGGAGCATTTAGTTCATTGACATTTAAGGTAATTACTGATAGATATATAATTATTGCCATTTTAAACCTTGTTTTCCAGTTGATTTTGTATTTCTTCCTTGTTCCTTTTTCTTTTTTCTATTGTGGTTTGATGGTTTTCTTTTGTATTATGCTTGAGTTCTCTTCTGTTTGGTTTTTGTGAGTCTGTTGTACGCTTTTGATTTGTGGTTGCCCTGTTGTTTCAAGTGTGCTAACAGATTACTATATCTACTTGATTTAGACTGGTAGTCATATAGGCTCAAACACAGTCTCAAAAAAATAAAATCTACATTTTCTTACTCCCCTCCCCCAGATCCCCACATTTATGATTTTGATGCTCTCTTTTGCATCTTCTTGTTTATCCTTTTGCAATTCATTGCAGTTATCATTGCTTTCACAATTAAAAAAAAAATCTATATACTGGCTTAAGTAATTCGCTATCCAATTGTGATTTTCTCTTTCCTATAGATTCTTGCTTCTTTTCTATTTAGAGAAGACCTGTCAATACTTCTTTTAGGATAGGTTTAGTATTGCTGTATTCTTTTAGTTTTTGCTTATCTGAGAAATTCTTTATCTCTTCTTCTATTCTAAATGATAATCTTGCTGGGTAGGTTGCATGTTTTTCCCTTTCAGGGCTTTGAATATATCTTGCCACTCACTTCTGGCTTGTAGTGTTTCTGTAGAGAAATCAACTGATAGTCTTAGGGGGGGTTCCCTTGCAACTAACTCTGTTTTTCTCTTGCTGCCTTTAGAATCCTCTCTTTACCTTTAATTTTTGCCATTTTAATTATAATATATCTTGTGTAGGTCTGTTTGGGTTCATCTTGTTTGGGACCCTCTGTGCTTCCTGTACCTGAATATCTGTTTCTTCTTTAGGTTTGGGAAGTTTTCAGCCATAATTTCTTCAGATACTTCTTTGATCCCTCTTTCTCTTTCTTCCAGTGATGCAGATATTATTAATCCAGGGCTACAAGTGTGAAAACCAAGGCTCAGAGACTCTCCTAGCCAAGACCTCTTCAGAACCTGCCCTGCCACTATATTCCTTAGTGTAATAAGTGAATAAGTAAATGAAATACACAAACAAATACGTAAGAAGAGCCTATTTGTCCCAAAGATGAAAATAATCCAAACACAAAATTTTAAAACTATGTTACTAATGTTAAAAATGTTTCAAGTATACAAGTCATAAGCATCTTTTGTCAAGTTATAATCAGATTGAGAGAATATTAAATGCAGAAAGGACTCTACGGCCCAAACTCCTTAGTCCAGGAAAGCTAAACCTCTTGCCTAAGACATATCACTTGAAAATAATGGATTTAGAACTTAAATTTAAGGGCCTGGACTCCAAGATCCAGTGATGGTTATTACAAGTTGACATAAACTGGGTGTATTGCAGTGGTATTTTTAGCTTCTGAGATTACCTTCAAAATTTTCCTTTGTTCTTTCTCCACTGCCCATAGGAATTAATGATATCAGAAGCCTTTATATTAGACAGTAACTCTTTGATTAAATTTGGAGGCACAAGCACAAAGGTTTGGCCAACAGTAATGTAATCCAAGACAGGAAGTTAGCCTGAAATGGGTTCTAAGGAAGGTAGCTCCAGTATGCCTTAAACATGCTGAAAACAGCTGCACCAATTAAAAGGCAATTAAATGTGTAATAAATGGAAGTGCTACAAAATTGTTCTGTTTAAACGTCTAAATGGGGATTGCTGGGGTGTACTCACTGAGTGAGAAATGTGTGCCTAGATGAAGGTTACCCATTTTTCAGCTGATGTTCTTGCTGCTCCACAATACCAGCGAGACAGCTTTAAAAAAGACAGCTCAAAAACAGTTCTTTCCAGAGTGTGAGAGAGTGGCATAATTTCTGCTGGCCCTGGCCTGGGAGAGAAAGAAATACAAAAGATATAAATGGGGATGGGGTTGGGAGTGGAAGGAAACAGTGAGAGGAAAACGGTCTGGCAATTCTGCCTTGGCCTGAAACCTGTGAATCTGAGCATTAAATGGTCTGAGGGGTGGGACAGAAACAGCAGAACATGAAAATGATGTTTTGAACCAGGAAAATGAACTAACAAGAACTTTACAGATTGTAGCAATCAATACTCCTCCTCTTGGAGAAGGGCCATCCCATCTTTTCTGTCTGATTTCATTACTCCATAGTTCAGGAAAAAATGCTCAGGTTAAATCCTGATATATCAAATATTTATCACCCAGTTCTATATTACAGGCCTCTCTTGGGCACCAGATAATAGGATGAATCAGTCAGGGTTCAGTAAAAGGGACAGAACCACTATTCATCATGGAATAAAGGGTTTCTTACAGAAACTAGACCTAACTCAATTATGGTAGGATCTGAGGAGGTGAAGGTCCAGAGTGAAGTTGGAGGATCAGAGAAGGAGCCTATCCAGTCTGTATGAAATGCCAAGCACGTCTGACCTTTAAGATAGGACTTAGCAAAGGAGAAGTTCATGGGAGGTCTGTGGGCAGCTGTGCCTCTGTCTGAGTCTGCTGGCAAGTGCGTGGGGAGGACCTGGAGCTATCCTTGGTCAACAGGATCAACAGTCAGTACACAGAGGGGAGGAGAGTGAGGACAAGCTGGACCCCACTGGCACCTCTGCATTCTAATCTTGGTGACCTTCACCAAGTAACGGACACTGCTTCACTCCCACCTTCCAAGTCCCATGCAAGTTCCTCTCTTGGCCAACTCTCAACCAGAACCATAAAAGGAATGGATTTTAGCAGACCAGTTAATGGAGTTGGTGCAGGACAAACCACCCCACAGGGTGAGCAGTGATGATTGGCATGATCTGGTCTGGAGCTGAGATTTCAGGTTGCATTGCAGGGTGGGAGAGAGAGGGGGGAAGGAGGGAGAAGGAAAGGAAGACCCAGAGCCAGGTCAGGATGTCAAGGGGCAGGTCATGGAAAAGTTGGGTGATCTGAACATTTCTGAGAAGATAATACTGGCTTTATTTCACTGTGGGTGCAATGCTCATTTTAAGCACTCAGTTATGTTGCCTTGAAGGAGGGGCATATGTTCCTAGATGTTAAAAGAGTTCTTATCAATTAGAACAGCTTGTAACCTGGTCTGTATAATCAGGATTTCTCCCTGTCAAAGTACCAGGACATGTGACAACATACAGAGTTGGCTGGAGCCACCCAGATTCAAGTATCTTTCAATAACAGAGACATTTTTTCTACCTCGAGTTTGAGTGACAATAAGAGGAAGTGCTTGAGAGGGGCTCAATTACATTATGGATGAATTCTGTACAAGCCTACATAGGTGTAGGTAGGTAGATAAAGACTCACAGATACGTAAAATAAGCACTCTACAAATAAAACAACAATGTGTTCACCATCCACTGTTTCTTTCTAAATCAAGCATTAACTACTAAGTCACGTTATTTTACTAATTCAGGTATGGGTCCTTGCCCAGGAATAGATAAGAAAATATTTTCAGAGGGGTTGCCCTGGATCCTGCAGGTGGTAAATTAGAATGCCAGACCCACATGAAGGCAGGCTTAAGGTTACAAATTCTCACAGGAAATTTTTGTAAAATTTCCAACCAGAATCCACGTCAAGATAGGCCAGCTTCCCTGTCATCCTTTGCTCGTGAGATGACTCTTTTTTTTCCTATTGTGTCTTTTCTGTAGAGTGTAGGCCTTTGAGGGACCTGAATTTATGTGGGACCTCCCACTACCTACTTTGCATGGGCCTAAGGCTTTGTCTCTTGCCCCCAGCACTGCCATTAAAACCTAAATCTTAGTTCCTGTTAAATGGGCTCCTATTTTGGCTTACAGCTCTGCTTGCAGAATCCTCTTGGAATTTTTCTACTTCCTTCTGAATTCAACCAAGCATTTAAAAAATATTTGATATATTTTATGCTATATTTCCAGGTGTTTTGTATCAGTTGTTCAGTGATTTAAGAATTACAGATTTCTGGGAAATGAAGTTGCCAAGATAATCACTAAAATTTCTTCTGACTGCTGCACACTGAAGCACCGTTTCACTGGAATTCTAAGTCCTACACAGAATTGAGAAAGACAGGCCTAGACATGAGAGTTTTCCTCACATCTTATCCTCTAAGAGTGGGGGTGTATGGGAGTAGCCCCATCCCATTATCCTATACGTATCATATTGTCAGGGGTCTTTGAAATCGTGGAAGACAGCTTTTGTTTTTTAGCTTTCATTCTTTTATTGAGTTTATTGATGGTGAGAAATCTAATAATTACCAATCTCTTTGAAGGCAAAGGACCAACTAGTCCTTGGTTTAGGTGTCTTAGTGCTCAGCTGTGGCTTTGACACTCAAATTAATGATCTGTTGAATTATGGAGACAAGCTCCTGGGAATTGCTAGATCTAGCAAACCATCTTCTCTTCTCTCTGGGTGTGCTGAAGATAACCCAAGCCCACAAACCAATGTGCCTTTTTAGATTAAGAACCAGTCAGTACCTAGAATAAAGGAACAGGAGTGGAAAATCAACTTTTTTTTTGCACTCCCAGCTGGAAACATTTAAATGTAGATTCTGGCTTGCTCTTCCTTTTCATTTATTCGAATGCTTCTTCCATGAAAGTAATAAGCGTCTCTTACCTGAGAAAGAGTATGAAAGTGGAAACAAAATTTATTAAATCAGTAAATATTTATTGTGCATCTTCTGTGTCTGTGTTAGGCATGAAAAGGAAAGACCTCATAAAACAGGTCCGAAGGTCAAAGGAGACTGGCATATAGTGGGCTGCTCTGGACCTATGTTTGCTAATTGTAATAGATGTGGTTCACATCAGGGACTGAGTAGCCCCAGGGAATGTCCTCTTGCATATATGCAGCATCAAAGAGTTGAGACAGGTGACTGGGGTGGGGTGGGGCAGATATACTGCCCTGGTCTCCCAGAAGAATGTCCTGTTGAAAACCTGATGCGACAGTCAAAAGTACCTAAAATCAGATGATGTGTGAAATGAAAGTCATAATTCTATTCATTCTATGACAGCATAAATAAATCTTCAGGAGGACAGAAAATAAATAGAATGATTATGAGTGCTATTTTGTACTTTTAAGTTACAAGTGTAACTCTTCTGTATTTCTTTTACCATTTTATCTTCCTTTACAATTCACTTGATTTATGGGTAAACATAGGCTTCTCAGTTTCCCTCATGCTCTGACACTGGCACTTATCTCCCCACCATACCAGCATCACCATCCATTTTCCTTTTTAACTCCATCATCTTTGCTTCCGTTGGTATTCAGCCAATGGTAGGTATTAACACAGACTTTTCTGAGCTCAGCCCTTTCATATCAAAGCTTTATAGAACACTGTGTTCTCTCTCCTAAGAAAGGGGTACTTGTGAGTAGGGGCAACATGAGATTAAGCAATATGACGCAGTGTGATCTTCATGAGGCTGGGGTCAGTATCTATCAGTGCTGTAACTCCAGGATGGTAGTTTCCAGTGCCTGGAAAATAGTCACTGCTCAATAAATATTTGTTAACAAAATGAATAAATGAGTGAATGAGGAAAGGAGGAGAGCTGTAGGAAAGTCTACTGCAGAGAAGTTTAAGGGAGTCCCTGCTGCGAGAAACGTCTTCCCCCAAGCAGGATCTTTGGGGTAAATAGCTTTCTCAGGTTTTCAGTTGAAAGAATATAGATCTGCTCCCCGCTAAAGACCAATGAAGTCCTTCCAGGTTGCTGACACCTGAGAATAGTTGGGCATACTCTCAGGCCTTAAAACCATGATCATTAAGAGAGAGAGGGAGTTAAAGCTGGCAAGAAGTCAGAAGAAGTGTGCAGAAGGATATAAGGCATCTTCCTTCTGCAACGTCATCAGCATCATCAGTGGTCTTGGCGGCAGCAGCAGGACCACCAGGCAAAATGTATTAAAAGGTCACACACCGAAGTGTCCTGCTGAGTACTGCAGAAGGGAAAAGTGACCGCCACTATAGTCTCAAATTCTGGAAGCTTGGAGAGCCCTTCTGTAATTCCACTTGATACGGACCACAAACTCACAACTAATAGCTGTGTCTGCACTTCCCCTTCCCTGCTAAGAGATAGTGCCAGCCCTCCCCCTTTCCAAGATCCTAATTAAATAAGTTGATTACATACAAAATTAATAACTAAATATAAATGGAATTTACATAAATAAAAACAATCTAAATATATAAACATAAAAAGAAACGAACATATAAATACACTGAGTTTTGTATCCAGATAAACTGAAGTATTTTCCAGCAGCAGAGGTAGGAGGAAGGGGTAAGTTAAGGAGAGGAAGAGGGGGAGGAAAGAAAGGGGTCTAATAGCATAGCAGTTAGGAAACCCAACACTGAATAAAACTTGCCCAGTCATAAAATTCCCTTAAGCTACTCTTTGAAACATCCCCATTAAGCAAGATAAAGTGCCCACAGATATTCAACCAGTCTAAGCAGTTGATTTGCGGAACATCTAAATGTCTCCATTATGAAAAGAGATACTTTCTCATTCAGAAGCAATAAGGAGCTGTTTCTCCTTGATTCCATTGAGAGGGAGGCTAGGGGACTTCAATAATTTCTTTCCTCTATGATATTCCTGCAATTGTAAAGTTAAAAGTTAAATGTTAATGTTAAGAGTTAAAGAGAATCCCATCTACCCACACACTCACACCATGGCTGAGGTAATTGTGCTGAGCTCCCATAAATGTCTCACTTACTACAATCTGATTTATCTTCCTCAGTCTCATCATTGAACAATTTGAAGATACACCAAACTAATTTAAGATCACGATGACCCTAAAATTTAACAAATACAAAAGCCCCACATTTTTCTTTCTGAACCTTTCTGCTCACTTCAATTCCTCTTATCTTGGCTTTCTTCTCTTGCTACCTGAGGTCATTTTTCATGTCTCCTTTAAGAGGATCTTCTTCTTTGCTGACTTTAAATGTTTTTGTTCCCTGGTACCATCCTTGGCCTCTCATCTTCTCACTTTACTCACTGTCCCAGGTGATCTCATCCCCTCTCAATGAGTCAACCAATCTCTAGGTTAGGCTGCTCCCCCAACTTCATCATCATAGAGCCAACTGCTCTGCGGGCATTTTCAGCTCAAATTCAAGATGTCTAAAAATGCTCCTTCATCCTCTTTCTCAAGCTGATTCTCTTTCCAAAATTCTGTCAATTTTTTTTTTTTTAACCTTCATCCAGTCAACCATCCAAACTAGAATTCTAGTAGACAAACTTTGGTTCTTCCCTCTCCCTCACTCCTCACATCTTTTTTTTTTTTTTTCCTCCTAACAATTTCTCTAATCTGTCTCTGAAGGGCCATCTTAAGTTTCAGAGCTCCCATGGGACTAAACCCCAACCCTCTGTCCTCACTTACTTACAGGTTCCTGAGCATTCTTCTCAGTTAAGTCTCCTGCATGTAAATCTCCATCTCAGAGTTGGTTTTCTGGCAATCCTACTTATGAAAATTGGTACCCTGAGCGATCCAAGGAGACGAACTCTGTAATGAGATTTTGGAGATGAGTTATTCACTGGCCAACTGGCAACTATATTGCCATTCAACTTCTCCCTTTACCTAATCCTGCTTCCCTCACTGCCTTAAAGATGTTGTTCCTGAGACCACTATCCAGTAATCGCCCTGTATACAGATGTCTGTCTCTGTCTCAGAATCTGCTTCCCATGAAACCCTTTCCATGGCAAACATTGAAGCACTTGCATGACACCCACATGCATCACTGTTTCTTTCTTCAGTGCTTTTCTCTGGGAAGAAAACCCTTCCCCTCTTTGGTGATCTGTTGCCTAGATCTCCTTCAGGAATGAAGGGTTTATTTCCCCATCACCTGAAATCATTACTGGGAAACAGCCCTCTTTTGAAGAAAATGACTCATCCTAAGTCACACCTCCTTCTAGGGGTAGCCTGCATCCAGTGACTGATCCACATGATGGTATGATGACCTGGCTTTCTCACTCCTACTTGGAAAAACTCTGAAGGAACCACATCTGTCCTGGAGTTCTTACTGAATTGGCTGAAGCCTTTGTTTAGATTGTATCATTGCTCAACTCCTCCCTCTCCCCAATCCTGTATCCTTCTGCTCCAAGAGCATTCTCTAATAAATATCTCATGTGCTAATTGCCACCTTAGAATCTGCTTCCTGGTGAACCCAACCTGTAATGTCCCTCTTTTCCAATGTAATTCTTACTCATCCTTTAAGAACTCAGACCAGAGGTCCCTGTATCTAAACCGCACCCCCCCAACTATACCCATACAATCTCCCCTTCCAGACTGGGTTAGTTTTCCTTTGTTAGTGTTTCCATAACATCCTATATATGGTTCCATCACAGAAATTCTCTCTCTCTCTCTGTCTCTCTAAATATTTATCTACTCCTGTAGTTTTCTCCTGCACTGAACAGTGAGGTTTTTATGTTGCCCAAATGATCATCCCAGGGGCAGAAGAACGAGCACTAAAGTACACATCAGAGATCTGAATTCTGTTCTCAGCCCTCCTAGTAAATTTTCTATCTGCCCTTACTTCTCTGTGTGTCAATTTGTATAACGATAAAATGGAGCCAGTAATCTCCATCCTTCCTCCCTTACCCAATGAGTTTAAAATCTATCGTTATAGTTGTGATTGGGGAAACTCCAGGCAGAACTCCCTCAGGGGTGGTTATATATAGTCTCCACTTAACGTTCACCCATCCAGCCTTCCACAGGGTCAACATGAGAGCTAGCTGTTTGCAAGGAGACAGGTGCAGAGCACCAGACCAGGGATAATGCCAGTGTCAGCAGAGGCCAGGGATTTTCTGGGGCAACCCAAATTTAATTTTTAATCCGTATCATTAATTAAGCATATTTGAATATAATTAACACTTATGCTTTTGTAGCACTTTGCATATAAGCACATTCCTCAACCACAAAAAGAAATCCTTTATTGGGTCATGCAATCCAATTTAGGTTTGGAAAATTATAATTCTATATACACACTAAATTAAAGTAGTAAATTGGCATTTTGATTTATATAACGGCCCTGTATGCATTTGATTACTGTGGATCCATTCCCTGGACACCTGTGTAATCACATTTAGTTGTTAAATGTTCAAGGCGGATGCTCTGACTTCTTTTTTTTTTTTTTGAACGAATAGAAAATTTTCATTTTCAGTCACAAAGCAACAACAAACATAAAAATGATACAGACAACAAGTGCTATGGTCATTCAAAGACGGCATAGAATAGATACAACGAGGATCTCCTCTATGGCACAGGGAACTATACTCAATATTTCGTAATAACTTATAAAGGAAAAGAATGTGAAAAAGGAATCACTGTGCTGTACACCTGAAAGTAACACGACATTTTAAATCAACTATACTTCAATTAAAAGACAAACAGGCAACAACAACAACAAAAAACCAAAGAGGTCATAGAAGTTCTTATGAGATTCCATAAGAGAAGCCAAATGAGGACGGGAGAGGTGGCTTTTGAATCAATTCAGAGGAGAAGTCACAGAGAAACTAGTCTTTGACCTGAACTTGAGTTTCCATTAAGATTGCAACACAGGAATATTACAGATGAAGGTAATCACATAAACTTACTATACTGAAACTTGCAGAGGTTATGAGTGTTGTTCAAGATCCCAAAGCAAGAGCATTGTGGAATCAGAATTTTAAGTGAGGCCTAATGAACTAAAAACAAACAAACAAAAGAACAAGCCCTTTCTGTGATACCATGTTGCCTTTGAAGTCGTTTTTTTGGTGGGTTGGTAGAAACTGGTTCCAGTGTTTCTTGCAGGAATGACTAGTTCTGTCCCCCCCGCCACCCCCCACCCCCGAGTTGATCCTCAAAGTTTCCATTAGAATGGACTTGCTAAAATGCAGACATACAAGTATTCATGACGCCTGTGTCCAATCATTTCTCCTGCTGTTGCCTCCTTCACTTCTAGGATTATATGAACAATTCACTGTCTTGAATTATGCTTTTCCCTCCTCCAAGAATTCCTTTCTCCCTATGGGGCATCTGGGAAACCCACTTCATTTTTCAAAACTCAGTTTTGTGCACTCTTCTATTTAGTGTTGTGATCACACGCTCCTTTTTGCTTCCCTTGCACTTCTGCACGCCTGATTGTTGCACTCGCTACACTGTATTGTAATTGTATTTTTTACGTATCTCTGTCTTCTCCTGGACAACGTTCCTTGGGACCAGGGACTACCTTTTTTCATCTCTTGATGTTGCCTTAGCATGTTACTTGTTGTGAAGTAGTTAGTTATAAAAATGAGATTTGATTAAATTAAAAATTGTTATGTACATATTAGTTATTATCATTTACAGATAAAACAGGAAAAAATATTAATGTTGGTGCTGAAAGTTCACTTCTATAAATGGTGGTGGTACTTGACTTCACTTATATTATTTTTCCCACTATTTAATATCTTTCTACCTGATATCTCTTCTTTATTTCCATCTATGTTTCTTTATGACTAAACCAAGAAAAACAGGTATGAGGGTAGGGCTAGGCCATACTTGGCTGGGATAGTAAAGAAATTGTGTGGAGTTTTGGTGAGAAAATCCTGAAGCATACAGGTCTGCATCTTCCCTTTGAGGCATGTGGAGGGGTCTGCTTCTAAAGAGTTTTATTAGCAACTAATCAAGACGCTTTTGCACAAGGCTCCTGATTAGCTGTTGGTATACTAAGAGTAAATCAGAGTTAGCGTAGTTTCTGATTTGTTTTACATTTTCAATGTGGATGATCTTTTTCTTTTTTCTTTCATACACACACGTTGTATTTTATTTTTACAAGAGATAAATAAATTGACACCAAGCATTGTAAATGGATGACCATAACAAAATCAACAATGATTGCAATTACCAAACATGAAACACACTCGTACTATGTCATAATATTGACATTCAGTCCAGTAATCCTCCACTGTAACAGCTCCTTTACTTTGAAGTGAGAATTGATTTGTATATTTTTTGCCTCTGAGTCCTTGTGGGATTTTTTTTTTTAATTCAAACAAAGTCACAAAAATTATACTCATCCTCATCAGTTCACTCAGTCCCATGTAATTAATTATTTTTCATCTTGATCTTTTGTTAGCACTTTTATGAATTCATCAGTTTTCCATTAGAGTTCTGAAAATGCTTATTCATTCAGTTCAGCAGTATAGGCAGTTACTAGAAACCTGTACGTGTCAGAGTCTTTTACATGAATTCCTTGAAGATGAAACCCTTTTTTAGGAACACTTTTGCAGAAGCATCAGAGTACACCCAGAACTGTCTGTAAATGACAAAAGACTTAAAAATGACCACGGTTAAAGATTTTATGAAAGTTCCTAATAATGCAATTGACAAGGAAATTTAGTAATTTCTGAGATATACATTTTAAAGTAACAACTAGAATTATGACTTATAACATTATACCAGAACATATAAGATTTTTAGAAATTTCATGTAATGTCTGAAACATTTATAAACATATTTCCATACAAATAACCCAAAGAAAGTTTAGTATTAGTTGTTTTTTTGTTGTTGTTTGTTTTTTAATACTGCAGGTTCTTATTAGTCATCAATTTTATACACATCAGTGTATACATGTCAATCCCAATCGCCCAATTCAGCACACCACCATCCCCACCCCACCGCGGGTTTCCCCACTTGGTGTCCATACATTTGTTGTCTCAACTTCTGCCCTGCAAACCGGTTCATCTGTACCATTTTTCTAGGTTCCACGTACATGCATTAATATACGATATTTGTTTTTCTCTTTCTGACTTACTTCACTCTGTATGATAGTCTCTAGATCCATCCACGTCGCAACAAATGACTTAATTTTGTTCCTTTTTATGGCTAAGTAATACTCCATTGTATATGTACCACAACTTCTTTATCCATTCGTCTGTCGATGGGCATTTAGGTTGCTTCCATGACCTGGCTATTGTAAATAGTGCTGCAATGAACACTGGGGTGCATGTGTCTTTTTGAATTATGGTTTTCTCTGGGTATATGCCCAGTAGTGGGATTGCTGGGTCATATGGTAATTCTATTTTTAGTTTTTTAAGGAACCTCCATACACTTCTCCATAGTGGCTGTATCAATTTACATTCCCACCAACAGTGCAAGAGGGTTCCCTTTTCTCCACACCCTCTCCAGCATTTGTTGTTTGTAGATTTTCTGATGATGCCCATTCTAACTGGTGTGAGGTGATACCTCATTGTAGTTTTGATTTGCATTTCTCTAATAATTAGTGATGTTGAGCAGCTTTTCATGTGCTTTTTGGCCATCTGTATGTCTTCTTTGGAGAATTGTCTATTTAGGTCTTCTGCCCATTTTTGGATTGGGTTGTTTGTTTCTTTAATATTGAGCTGCATGAGCTGTTTATATATTTTGGAGATTAATCCTTTGTCCGTTGATTTGGTTGCGAATATTTTCTCCCATTCTGAGGGTTGTCTTTTCTTCTTGTTTATAGTTTCCTTTGCTGTGCAAAAGCTTTGAAGTTTCATTAGGTCCCATTTGTTTATTTTTGTTTTTATTTCCATTACTCTAGGAGGTGGATCAAAAAAGATCTTGCTGTGATTTATGTCAAAGAGTGTTCTTCCTAAGTTTTCCTCTAAGAGTTTTATAGTGTCCGGTCTTTCATTTAGGTCTCGAATCCATTTTGAGTTTATTTTTGTGTATGGTGTTAGGGAGTGCTCTAATTTCATTCTTTTACATGTAGCTGTCCAGTTTTCCCAGCACCACTTATTGAAGAGACTGTCTTTTCTCCATTGTATATCTTTGCCTCCTTTGTCATAGATTAGTTGACCATAGGTGCGTGGGTTTATCTCTGGGCTTTCTATCTTGTTCCATTGATCTATGTTTCTGTTTTTGTGCCCGTACCATATTCTCTTGATTACTGTAGCTTTGTAGTAGTCTGAAGTCAGGGAGTCTGATTCCTCCAGCTCCGTTTTTTTCCCTCAAGACTGCTTTGGCTATTCGGGGTCTTTTGTGTCTCCATACAAATTTTTAGATGATTTTTTCTAGTTCCGTAAAAAATGTCTTTGGTAATTTGATAGGGATTGCATTGAATCTGTAGATTGCTTTGGTTAGTATAGTCATTTTCACAATATTGATTCTTCCAATCCAAGAACATGGTATATATCTCCATCTGTTGGCATCATCTTTAATTTCTTTCGTCAGTGTCTTATAGTTTTCTGCATACAGGTCTTTTGTCTCCCTAGGTAGGTTTATTCCTAGGTATTTTATTCTTTTTGTTGCAGTGGTAGATGGGAGTGTTTCCCTAATTTCTCTTTCAGATTTTTCATCATTAGTGTATAGGAATGCAAGAGATTTCTGTGCATTAATTTTGTACCCTGCAACTTTACCGAATTCATTGATTAGCTCTAGTAGTTTTCTGGTGGCATTTTTAGGATTCTCTTTGTATCGTATCATGTCATCAGCAAACAGTGACAGTTTTACTTCTTCTTTCCCAATTTGTATTCCTTTTATTTCTTTTTCTTCTCTGATTGCCGTGGCTAGGACTTCCAAAACTCTGTTGAATAATAGTGGTGAGAGTGGACATCCTTGTCTTGTTCCTGATCTTAGAGAAATGCTTTTAGTTTTTCACCATTGAGAATGTTTGCTGTGGGTTTGTTGTATATGGCCTTTATTATGTTGAGGTAAGTTCCCTCTATGCCCACTTTCTGGAGGGTTTTTATCATAAATGGGTGATAAATTTTGTCACAAGCTTTTTCTGCATCTATTGAGATGATCATATGGTTTTTATTCTTCAATTTGTTAATATGGTGTATCACATTGATTGATTTGCATATATTGAAGAATCCTTGCATCCCTGGGATAAATCCCACTTGATCATGGTGTATGATCCTTTTAATGTGTTGTTGGATTCTGTTTGCTAGTATTTTGTTGAGGATATTTGCATCTGTGTTCATCAGTGATATTGGTCTGTAGTTTTCTTTTTTTGTAGTATCTTTGTCTGGTTTTGGTATCAGGGTGATGGTGGCCTCATAGAATGAGTTTGGGAGTGTTCCTTCCTCTGCAATTTTTTGGAAGAGTTTGAGAAGGATGGGTGTTATCTCTTCTCTAAATGTTTGATAGAATTCACCTGTGAAGCCATCTGGTCCTGGACTTTTGTTTGTTGGAAGATTTTTAATCACAGTTTCAATTTCATTACTTGTGATTGGTCTGTTCATATTTTCTGTTTCTTCCTGGTTCAGTCTTGGAAGGTTACACCTTTCTAAGAATTTGTCCATTTCTTCCAGGTTGTCCATTTTATTGGCATAGAGTTGCTTGTAGTAGTCTCTTAGGATGCTCTGTATTTCTGCAGTGTCTCTTGTAACTTCTCCTTTTTCATTTCTAATTTTATTGATTTGAGTCCTCTCCCTCTTTTTCTTGATGAGTCTTGCTAATGGTTTATCAATTTTGTTTATCGTCTCAAAGAACCAGCTTTTAGTTTTATTGATCTTTGCTATTGTTTTCTTTGTTTCTATTTCATTCATTTCTGCTCTGATCTTTATGAAGGAATCTTTATGATTCCTTCTGCTAACTTTGGGTTTTGTTTGTTCTTCTTTCTCTAGTTCCTTTAGGTGTAAGGTTAGATTCTTTACTTGAGGTTTTTCTTGTTTCTTGAGGTAGGCTTGTATAGCTATAAACTTCCCTCTTAGAACTGCTTTTGCTGCACCCCATAGGTTTTGGATCGTCATGTTTTCATTGTCATTTGTCTCTAGGTATCTTTTGATTTCCTCTTTGATTTCTTCAGTGATCTCTTGGTTATTTAGTAACATATTGTTTAGCCTCCATGTGTTTGTGTTTTTTATGTTTTTTTCCCCTATAATTCATTTCTAATCTCATAGCATTGTGGTCAGAACAAATGCTTCATATGATTTCAATTTTCTTAAATTTACTGAGGCTTGATTTGTGACCCAAGATGTGATCTATCCTGGAAAATGTTCCGTGCGCATTTGAGAAGAAAGTGTAATCTGCTGTTTTTGGATGGAATGTCCTAGAAATATCAATTAAATCTATCTGCTCTATTGTGTCATTTAAAGCTTGTGTTTTCTTATTTATTTTCATTTTGGATGATCTGTCCATTGGTGTAAGTGAGGTGTTAAAATCCCCCACTATTATTGTGTTACTGTCCATTTCCTCTTTTATAGCAGTTAGCAGTTGCCTTATGTATTGAGGTGCTCCTATGTTGGGTGCATATATATTTATAATTGTTATATCTTCTTCTTGGATTGATCCCCTGATCATTATGTAGTGTCCTTCCTTGTCTCTTGTAACATTCTTTATTTTAAAGTCTATTTTATCTAATATGAGTATAGCTACTCCAGCTTTCGTTTGATTTCCATTTGCATGGAATATCTTTTTCCATCCCCTCACTTTCAGTCTGTTTGTGTCCCTAGGTCTGAAGTGGGTCTCTTGTAGGCAGCATATATAGGGTTCTTGTTTTTGTATCCATTCAGCAAGCCTGTGTCTTTTGGTTGGAGCATTTAATCCATTCATGTTTAAGGTAATTATCGATATGTATGTTCCTGTGACCATTTTCTTAATTGTTTTGGGGTTGTTTTTGTATGTCCTTTTCTTCTCTTGTGTTTCCCACTTAGAGAATTTCCTTTAGCATTTGTTGTAGAGCTGGTTTGGTGGTGCTGAATTCTCTTAGCTTTTGCTTGTCTGTAAAGCTTTTGATTTCTCCATCGAATCTGAATGAGATCCTTGCCAGGTAGAGTAATCTTGGTTGTAGGTTCTTCCCTTTCATCACTTTAAATATATCATGCCACTCCCTTCTGGCTTGTAGAGTTTCTGCTGAGAAATCAGCTGTTAACCTTATGAGAGTTCCCGTGTATGTTATTTGTTGTTTTTCCCTTGCTGCTTTCAATAAATTTTTCTTTACCTTTAATTTTTGCCGCTTTGATTACTATGTGTCTCGTCGTGTTTCTCCTTGGGTTTATCTTTTATGGGACTCTCTGTGCTTCCTGAACTTGGGTGGCTATTTCCTTTCCCATGTTAGGGAAGTTTTCGGCTATAATCTCTTCAGATATTTCCTCTGGTCCTTTCTCTCTCTCTTCTCCTTCTGGGACCTGTATAATGCAAATGTTGTTGTGTTTAATGTTGTCCCAGAGGTCTCTTAGGCTGTCTTCATTTCTTTTCTTTCTTTTTTCTTTATTCTGTTCTGTGGCAGTGAATTCCACCATTCTGTCTCCCAGGTCACTTATCCGTTCTTCTGCCTCAGTTATACTGCTGTTGATTCCTTCTAGTGTATTCTTCATTTCAGTTATTGTATTGTTCATCTCTGTTTGTTTGTTCTTTAATTCTTCTAGGTCTTTGTTAAACATTTCTTGCATCTTCTCGATCTTTGCCTTCATTCTTTTTGTGAGGTTGTGGATCATCTTCACTATCATTATTCTGAATTCTTTTTCTGGAAGGTTGCCTATGTCCACTTCATTTAGTTGTTTTTCTGGGGTTTTATCTTGTTCTTTCATCTGGTACATAGCCCTCTGCCTTTTCATCTTGTCTGTCTTTCTGTGAATGCGGTTTTTGTTCCACAGCCTGCAGGATTGTAGTTCTTCTTGCTTCTTCTGTCTGCCCTCTGGTGGATGAGGCTATCTAAGAAACTTGATGGGAGGGACTGGTGGTGGGTAGAGCTGACTGTTGCTCTGGTGGGCAGAGCTCAGTAAAACTTTAATCCACTTGACTGTTGATGGGTGGGGCTGGGTTCCCTCCCTGTTGGTTGTTTGGCCTGAGGCAGTCCAACACTGGAGCCTACCTGGGCTCTTTGGTGGGGCTAATGACAGACTCTGAGAGGGCTCAGGCAAGGAGTACTTCCCAGAACTTCTGTTGCCAGTGTCCTTGTCCCCACGGTGTGCCACAGCCCCCCCCTCACCTCTGCAGGATACCCTCCTAGCAGGTAGGTCTGGTTCAGTCTCCCCTGGGGTCACTTCTCCTTCCCCTGGGTCCCGATGCGCAGACCATTTTGTGTGTGCCCTCCAAGAGTCGAGTCTCTGTTTCCCTCAGTCCTGTCGAATCCTGCCCTCAGTTCTCACTAGGCTTCAAAGTCTGATTGTCTTGGAATTCCTCCTCCCGTTGCCAGACCGCCAGGTTGGGAAGCCTGACGTGGGGCTCAGAACCTTCACTCCAGTGGGTGGACTTCTGTGGTATAAGTGTTCTCCAGTCTGTGAGTCACCCACCCACCAGTTATGGGATTTGACTTTACTGTGATTGCGCCCCTCGTACCATCTCATTGTGGCTTCTCCTTTGTCTTTGGATGTGGGTTGTCGTTTTTGGTGAGTTCCAGTGTCTTCCTCTCGATGATTGTCTAGCAGCTAGTTGTGATTCTGGTGTTCCCACAAGACAGAGTGAGAGCACGTCCTTCTACTCCGCCATCTTGGTTCCTCGACCTGCTCTGACATCTTGGAGTGCTCAGCAATGTGAAGTCACTTCTTTAAAGCCCAGGTTAAAATGATAATATGTAGTGACAATTTATTGACTTCCTAGTGTGGGTCAGCCTCTGTTTTGGCCAGTTTTCAGTTATTACTTTACTCTCTATAATGCAAAATATCCCTTTCATACAGATGGTGAAACTGGTGCTTACATCTGGTTACTAGCGAGCTGGATGTCAGCTTATATAGCTATGAGAACCAGTAGTACTCATCTCTTCTCAAATTTGCATTTAGTCACAACACATTGGTAGTTTAAAATCAGTCCTGGTAGGAGTATTTACACCACAAAAATTGGCACATGTTACAAATTAAGGCCTTATTTATTTACTTTAAGAGTCTGTTGTTAAACATTTACCAGCACACCACAGTTTGCAGCTATATAACCAGCTGAGCCAAGATTCAAACTCACATCTGTCAGTCTCCAAACTCTTGCTCTGTTCCCCTGGTTAAGAGAAGCCACAGATTGATATAGTACCTAGCACTTTCCTAAGGCTCTGAAGCTCTCTCTTCTGAAGACCCCCCAGCCTCCACCCCTTCCCAACTAAATTCTGCTAACTCAGAATAGGAAGGAAAGTTCAGACAGGGGCTATCCAGAATTCCCTTTATTCTGTTTCAACTCTTGCCAAAAAGGAAAGTCCAACTTCGAAACTGTTAGAGAAAAACCAAAGAGATAAAGATAATTTGGATCCTGTTTGTTCAGTATCTGTGAATAAATGCAAAGGAGGAACTGAGTAAACCATTAGTTCCCAAATGCTTTGAGGAGCCCCACTGGAGAGCTGTTTTACTTGGCAGTGAGGAGAAGGACCCAATGGAAGCCTTAATCAACACCATCTAATTAAGGAGATGGAGTTCAATCTCTGGGCCAAGTGTCCACCTGCTTCCCATTTCCAATCATTTAGCACACATTAAAAGTGAACAAAAACATAAACTCAGAACCACCTCAGTGATGTGTTACATTTCCAAGACAGGAGTAAGATGAGAAACTAACTTCAAAAGAGATAAAACAGAATGGGCCCAATGCCCTGCTAAAATCTGGCACGGACTGGGGTCAGATATAGAGAAAAAGACTTTTAATAAATAATTTTGTTTTTAATGACACTGGACTCTCCACTGGTTGAGATGATGTATCAAGCTCTAGGCAATATTAATAATCTTGCATGTTCATTTTGCATATATTTTATAGTGTTTTATGTGTTAGTTCCATCTTTGGTTTTAAATTGTTCTTTGAAGATAGAGACCATATCTGTTAAGTCTTGACAATAATACATTAAGCACTTTTTGCACAGTGAATATGCCCTTAGAATGAGTTGCCTGTACTGGTAATTGTCTCAGACTTGCAGAGCAACACCCTTCAGGGCCATCCCTCTATTTTCGCACAATGACAAATTTCCCATAGTCCTTGAGCTTTGCTCCTGCTTACTCTGCTTCAAAGTAAGGGAGTTGGGATGGTCAGGCTGGAGCTGGCTTTAGCACAAGGCAATGTTCTGCTCACACCCAACACAGAAACCACCATCTGTGACCCCTGTGGAATCCTCTGCCTTCTCAGTCAGTGTAGGATGTGTACATTGCCTGCTCAAGAACAGCCCAGGCCAAAAGGCAAGTCTTGAAAGACAGCAGAGGAAGACTGTTTTTCCAACAAATCTAGGAAAGTGTGGTTCAGGGGAAGCGTTTGCCCTTTGAGGACTAGCCGTGAGCGCATTAACAACATTAAGAACAGCATAACCAGGATTTTGAAAGAACTTTAGTCATAGGGTGGAATGGAAAGCAACTTGATTCTCCATTTCCCCCATGCACATCTGCTCTCATATAGTTTTCCCTCACCCCTTAGATAAAATCTACAGCAGATTCTCTGGTTTCCAGGTCATTCTCAGATAAGGAAAAATCCTGTGGCCACTACATATTACAAAATAGTACTAACTATCTCAGTAACTAAAATTTCCAGCCTTGTGTAAGAGTCAAAACTCCAATCTTCATTTAAAAAATAATGTTTAAAACTCCTCCCTCCCCCAGTTTGGCATTGCTGATGATAGAACGCTTTCAGTGGAAAGGAACATGAGGTGGGAGCAACTGAGTGGTTGGTTTCTTCTTTCTTGATTGTGCCATCACCCGACTCCACTCCCAACTGGCTAGTTGGGATTTCTGTTCCTCTCCAGTGCTGGAGTGGTGGGGAGGGGACAAGAGGTTAGGAAGTTCTTACCTGATTGGTGCAGTCATGAGCTGGCACTGCTGTCTCCAGGTTTGGCAGATGTTCAGTGCTCTCTTGCTTTATTGCGCTAGTGAGAACCTCCAGTAAGTACAATGTTGCTCATTTCTGATCTCAGGGTTTTTTTGTTTTGTTTTTTTGTTTGGAGATGCTATCATATTTATCATAGTTTGCTAAAAGTTTTTTTTAATATGAATGATTATTGAATTTTATAAAATTGTTTTATATTCATTGTGATGATCAAATGATCTTTTTTCTTTATTCTGTTACTATGAGAATTACACTGATTTTTTTTTTAAATTTTATATATATATATAAAATCCCATTAAATGCCATGTTATGTATCTTCAGAGGCATGATTGCATAATATTAAACAATACAGATTAAGAAGATATTTAAATATTTTTGCAATTAGACATTACAATGTTTTCTAATTTTTGCAATTTAAATACCTCTGTTGTGTTATAACTTGTACATACGTATTTAAGATTACCTCTGATTTCCTATAAGTATAATAAGTACTTAGAAGTAGAATTTGGAATCAGAGAATATGATATTTTCAAGAGTCTTATACGTACTTATTGCTGAATTACATGGCTTCTTTTTTTTTTTTTTAAACATCTTTATTGAACTATAATTGCTTTACAATGGTGTGTTAGCTTCTGCTTTATAACAAAGTGAATCAGTTATACACACACATATGTTCCTATATCTCTTCCCTCTTGCATCTCCCTCCCTCCCACCCTCCCCATCCCACCCCTCTAGGTGGTCACAAAGTACCGAGCTGATCTCCCTGTGCTATGTGGCTGCTTCCCACTAGCTATCTATTTTACATTTGGTAGTGTATATATGTCCATGACACTCTCTCACCCTGTCACATCTCACCCCTCCCCCTCCCCATATCCTCAAGTCCATTCTCTAGTAGGTCTGTGTCTTTATTCCTGTCTTGCCACTAGGTTCTTCATGGCCTTTTTTTTTCCCTTAGATTCCATATATATGTGTTAGCATACTGTATTTCTTTTTCTCTTTCTGACTTACTTCACTCTGTATGACAGACTCTAACTCCATCCACCTCATTACAAATACCTCCATTTCATTTCTTTTTATGGCTGAGTAATATTCCATTGTATATATGTGCCACATCTTCTTTATCCATTCATCCGATGATGGACACTTAGGTTGCTTCCATGTCCTGGCTATTGTAAATAGAGCTGCAATGAACATTTTAGTACATGACTCTTTTTGAACTATGGTTTTCTCAGGGTATATGCCCAGTAATGGGATTGCTGGGTCATATGGTAGTTCTATTTGTAGTTTTTTAAGGACCCTCCATACTGTTCTCCATAGTGGCTGTATCAATTTACATTCCCACCAACAGTGCAAGAGGGTTCCTTTCCTCCACACCCTCTCCAGCATTTATTGTTTCTACATTTTTTGATGATGGCCATTCTGACTGGTGTGAGATGATATCTCATTGTAGTTTTGATTTGCATTTCTCTAATGATTAAGGATGTTGAGCATTCTTTCATGTGTTTGTTGGCAATCTGTATATCTTCTTTGGAGAAATGTCTATTTAGGTCTTCTGCCCATTTTTGGATTGGGTTGTTCGTTTTTTTGTTATTGAGCTGCATGAGCTGCTTGTAAATCTTGGAGATTAATCCTTTGTCAGTTGCTTCATTTGCAAATATTTTCTCCCATTCTGATGGTTGTCTTTTGGTCTTGTTTATGGTTTCCTTTGCTGTGCAAAAGCTTTTAAGTTTCATTAGGTCCCATTTGTTTATTTGTGTTCTTATTTCCATTTCTCTAGGAGCTGGGTCAAAAAGAATCTTGCTGTGATGTATGTCATAGAGTGTTCTGCCTATGTTTTCCTCTAAGATTTTGATAGTGTCTGGCCTTACACTTAGGTCTTTAATCCATTTTGAGTTTATTTTTGTGCATGGTGTCAGGGAGTGTTCTAATGTCATACTTTTACATGTATCTGTCCAATTTTCCCAGCACCACTTATTGAAGAGGCTGTCTTTTCTCCACTGTATATGCTTGCCTCCTTTATCAAAGATAAGGTGACCATATGTGCGTGGGTTTATCTCTGGGCTTTCTATCCTGTTCCATTGATCTATATTTCTGTTTTTGTGCCAGTACCATACTGTCTTGATTACTGTAGCTTTGTAGTATAGTCTGAAGTCAGGGAGCCTGATTCCCCCAGCTCCATTTTTCGTTCTCAAGATTGCTTTGGCTATTCGGGGTCTTTTGTGTTTCCATACAAATTGTGAAATTTTTTGTTCTAGTTCTGTGAAAAATGCCAGTGGTAGTTTGATAGGGATTGCATTGAATCTGTAGATTGCTTTGGGTAGTAGAGTCATTTTCACAATGTTGATTCTTCCAATCCAAGAACATGGTATATCTCTCCATCTATTTGTATCATCTTTAATTTCTTTCATCAGTGTCTTATAATTTTCTGCATACAGGTCTTTTGGCTCCTTAGGTAGGTTTATTCCTAGATATTTTATTCTTTTTGTTGCACTGGTAAATGGGAGTGTTTTCTTAATTTCACTTTCAGATTTTTCGTCATTAGTGTATAGAAATGCAAGAGATTTCTGTGCATTAATTTTGTATCCTGCTACTTTACCAAATTCATTGATTAGCTCTAGGAGTTTTCTGGTACCATCTTTAGGATTCTCTATGTATAGTATCATGTCATCTGCAAACAGTGACAGCTTTACTTCTTCTTTTCCGATTTGCATTCCTTTTATTTCTTTTTCTTCTCTGATTGCTGTGGCTATCACTTCCAAAACTGTGTTGAATAATGTTCCTGATCTTAGAGGAAATGGTTTCAGTTTTTCACCATTGAGGACAATGCTGGCTGTGGGTTTGTCATATATGGCCTTTATTATGTTGAGGAAAGTTCCCTCTATGCCTACTTTCTGCAGGGCTTTTATCATAAATGGGTGTTGAATTTTGTCGAAAGCTTTCTCTGCCTCTATTGAGATGATCATATGGTTTTTCTCCTTCAATTTGTTAATATGGTGTATCACGTTGATTGATTTGCATATATTGAAGAATCCTTGCATTCCTGGGATAAACCCCACTTGATCATGGTGTATGATCCTTTTAATGTGCTGTTGGATTCTGTTTGCTAGTATTTTGTTGAGGATTTTTGCATCTATGTTCATCAGTGATATTGGCCTGTAGTTTTCTTTCTTTGTGACATCTTTGTCTGGTTTTGGTATCAGGGTGATGGTGGCCTCGTAGAATGAGTTTGGGAGTGTTCCTCCCTCTGCTGTATTTTGGAAGAGTTTGAGAAGGATAGGTGTTAGCTCTTCTCTAAATGTTTCATAGAATTCACCTGTGAAGCCATCTGGTCCTGGGCTTTTGTTTTTTGGAAGGTTTTTAATCACAGTTTCAATTTCAGTGCTTGTGATTGGTCTGTTCATATTTTCTATTTCTTCCTGGTTCAGTCTCGGCAGGTTGTGCATATCTAAGAATCTGTCCATTTCTTCCAGGTTGTCCATTTTATTGGCATAGAATTGCTTGTAGTAATCTCTCATGATCATTTGTATTTCTGCAGTGTAAGTTGTTACTTCTCCTTTTTCATTTCTAATTCTGTTGATTTGAGTCTTCTCCCTTGTTTTCTTGATGAGTCTGGCTAATGGTTTATCAATTTTGTTTATCTTCTCAAAGAACCAGCTTTTAGTTTCATTGATTTTTGCTATTGTTTCCTTCATTTCTTTTTCATTTATTTCTGATGTGATCTTTATGATTTCTTTCCTTCTGCTAGCTTTGGGGTTTTTTTGTTCTTCTTTCTCTAATTGCTTCAGGTGCAAGGTTAGGTTGTTTATTCGAGATGTTTCCTGTTTCTTGAGGTAAGCTTGTATTGCTATAAACTTCCCTCTTAGCACTGCTTTTGCTGCTTCCCATAGGTTTTGGGTTGTCCTGTCTCCATTTTCATTTGTTTCTAGGTATTTTTTGATTTCTCCTTTGATTTCTTCTGTGATCACTTCGTTATTAAGTAGTGTATTGTGTAGCCTCCATGTGTTTGTATTTTTTACAGATCTTTTCCTGTAATTGATACCTAGTCTCATAGCGTTGTGGTCGGAAAAGATACTTGATACGATTTCAATTTTCTTAAATTTACCAAGGCTTGATTTGTGACCCAAGATATGATCTATCCTGGAGAATGTTCCATGAGCACTTGAGAAAAATGTGTATTCTGTTGTTTTTGGGTGGAATGTCCTATAAATATCAATTAAGTCCATCTTGTTTAATGTATCATTTAAAGCTTGTGTTTCCTTATTTATTTTCATTTTGGATGATCTGTCCATTGGTGAAAGTGGGGTGTTAAAGTCCCCTACTATGATTGTGTTGCTGTCGATTTCCCCTTTTATGGCTGTTAGTATTTGCCTTATGTATTGAGGTGCTCCTATGTTGGGTGCATAAATATTTACAATTGTTATACCTTCCTCTTGGATCGATCCCTTGATCATTATATAGTGTTCTTCTTTGTCTCTTGTAATAGTCTTTATTTTAAAGTCTATTTTGTCTGATATGAGAATTGCTACTCCAGCTTTCTTTTGATTTCCATTTGCATGGAATATCTTTTTCCATCCCCTCACTTTCAGTCTGTATGTGTCTCTAGGTCTGAAGTGGGTCTCTCTTGTAGACAGCATATATATAGGTCTTGTTTTTGTATCCATTCAGCCAGCCTGTGTCTTTTGGTGGGAGCATTTAATCCATTTACATTCAAGGTAATTATCGATATGTATGTTCCTATTTCCATTTTCTTAAATGTTTTGGGTTTGTTATTGTAGGTGTTTTCCTTCTCTTGTGTTTCTTGCCTAGAGAAGTTCCCTTAGCATTTGTTGTAAAGCTGGTTTGGTGGTGCTGAACTCTCTCAGCTTTTGCTTGTCTGTAAAGGTTTTAATTTCTCCCTCAAATCTGAATGAGATCCTTGCTGGGTAGAGTAATCTTGGTTGTAGGTTTTTCTCCTTCATCACTTTAAGTATATCCTGCCACTCCCTTCTGGCTTGCAGAGTTTCTGCTGAAAGATCAGCTGTTAACTTTATGGGGATTCCCTTGTGTGTTATTTGTTGTTTTTCCCTTGCTGCTTTTAATATGTTTTCTTTCTATTTAATTTTTGACAGTTTGATTAATATGTGTCTTGGCGTGTTTCTCCTTGGATTTATCCTGTATGGGACTCTCTGTGCTTCCAGGACTTGATTAACTATTTCCTTTCCCATATTAAGGAAGTTTTCAACTATAATCTCTTCAAATATTTTCTCAGTCCCTTTCTTTTTCTCTTCTTCTTCTGGGACCCCTATAATTCGAATGTTGGTGCGTTTAATGTTGTCCCAGAGGTCTCTGAGACTGTCCTCAGTTCTTTTCATTCTTTTTTCTTTATCCTGCTCTGCAGTAGTTATTTCCACCATTTTATCTTCCAGGTCACTTATCCGTTCTTCTGCCTCAGTTATTCTGCTATTGATCCCATCTAGAGTATTTTTAATTTCATTTATTGTGTTTTTCATCGTTGCTTGGTTCCTCTTTAGTTCTTCTATGTCCTTGTTAAATGTTTCTTGCATTTTGTCTATACTATTTCCAAGATTTTGGATCATCCTTACTATCATTATTCTGAATTCTTTTTCAGGTAGACTACCTATTTCCTCTTCATTTGTTAGGTCTGGTGTGTTTTGACCCTGCTCCTTCATCTGCTGTGTGTTTTTCTGTCATCTCATTTTGCTTATCTTACTGTGTTTGGGGTCTCCTTTTCACAGGGTGCAGGTTCGTAGTTCCCGTTGTTTTTGGTATCTGTCCCCAGTGGCTAAGGTTGGTTCAGTGGGTTGTGTAGGCTTCCTGGTGGAGGGAACTAGTGCCTGAGTTCTGGTGGATGGGGCTGGATCTTGTCTTTCTGGTGGGCACGTCCACATCTGGTGGTGTATTTTGGGGTGTCTGTGGCCTTATTATGATTTTAGGCAGCCTCTCTGCTAATGGATGGGGCTGTGTTCCTGTCTTGCTAGTTGTTTGGCATAGGGTGTCCAGCACTGTAGCTTGCTGGTCGTTGCGTGAAGCTGGGTCTTGATGTTGAGATGGAGATCTCTGAGAGATTTTCGCCGTTTGGTATTACGTGGAGCTGGGAGGTCTCTTGTGGACCAGTGTCCTGAAGTTGGCTCTCCCACCTCAGAGGCACAGCCCTGATGCCTGGGTGGAGCACCAAGAGCCTTTCATCCACACGGCTCAGAGTAAAAGGGAGAAAAAATAGAAAGAAAGAAAGAAAGAGGCTATAATATAGTGAAGTAAAATAAAGCTTATACTTTATAAAGTAAAGCTATACAGACAAAATCTCACCCAGAAGCATATACATATACACTCACAAAAAAAGGAAAAGGGGAAAAATTAATATATCCTGCTCCCAAAGTCCACCTCCTGAATTTGGGATGATTTGTTGTCTATTCAGGTATTCAGCAGATGCAGGCACATCAAGTTGTTTGTGGAGTTTTAATCTGCTGCTTCTGAGGCTGCTGGGAGAGATTTCCCTTTCTCTTCTTTGTTCGCACAGCTCCCGGGGTTCAGCTTTGGATTTGGACCCGCCTCTGCACGTAGGTCGTCTGAGGGCGTCTGTTCTTTGCTCAGACAGGACGGGGTTAAAGGAGCAGCTGCTTCGGGGGCTCTGGCTCACTCAGGCCGAGGGGGAGGGAGGGGTACGGATGCGGGACGAGCCTGCGGTGGCAGAGGCCTGCGTGACGTTGCAGCAGCCTGAGGCGTGCCGTGCGTTCTCCCGGGGAAGTTGTCCCCGGATCACAGAACCCTGGCAGTGGCGGGCTGCTCCGGCTCCCGGGAAGGGTGGTGTGGAGAGTGACCTGTGCTCGCACACAGGGTTTTTGGTGGCGGCAGCTGCAGCCTTAGCGTCTCACGCCCGTCTCTGGGGCCCGCGCTGATCGCCACGGCTCGCGCCCGTCTCTGGAGCTTGTTTAGGCGGCGCTCTGAATCCCCTCTCCTCGCGCACCAGGAAACAGAGGGAAGAAAAAGTCTCATGCCTCTTCGGCAGCTGCAGACTTTTTCCCGGACTCCCTCCCGGCTAGCTGTGGTGCGCTAGCCCCCTTCAGGCTGTGTTCACGCCGCCAATCCCAGTTCTCTCCCTGCGATCAGACCGAAGCCCGAGCCTCAGCTCCCAGCCCTGCCCGCCCCGGCGGGGGAGCAGACAAGCCTCTTGGGCTGGTGAGTGCTGGTCAGCACCGCTCCTCCGTGCGGGAACCTCTCCGCTTTGCCCTCCGCACCCCTGTGGCTGCGCTGTCCTCCGTGGCTCCGAAGCTTCCCCCCTTTGCTACCCGCAGTCTCCGCCCGCGAAGGGGCTTCCTAGTGCGTGGAAACCTTTCCTCCTTCACGGCTCCCTCCCACTGGTGCAGGTCCCGTCCCTATTCTTTTGTCTCTGTTATTTCTTTTTTCTTTTGCCCCACCGAAGTCCGTGGGGAGTTTCTTGCCTTTTTGGGGGTCGGACGTTTTCTGCCAGCGTTCAGTGGGTGTTCTGTAGGAGCAGTTCCACGTGTAGATGTATTTCTACTGTATCTGTGGGAAGGAAGGTGATCTCCGTGTCTTACTCTTCCGCCATCTTCTCTCCTTACACTGATTTTTAAAATGTTAACATTTGCACTCTTGGATTAAACTCCACTTAGTTAGGATGTTGTTGTCCTTTCCTAAATCACTGGATTAGGTTTGCTCATACTGTGTTTAAGGTTTTCCATCTGTACTTTTGAAGAAGACTGACATTTTTCTATCTTGCAATGTCTCTATCAGGTTTTGTTATCATGGTTATGATGTATTCATACAATGACTTGAGAAGTACATACTCTTTTTCTATTGTCTGGAAAAGTTTATGTAAGATTGTTATTTCTTCCTTAGATATTTGGTATACTTCACCAGTGAAAACATTAATCTTGGAGATTTCTTTGTGGGATGAATCTGTTTCTTTTGGATTGCTCTGTGGGTTCTTTGGAGATACCCTCATCACTAGGGACTATTTACCTATGAACCTCTGCTTCAGGGGATGCACTTTCCAGCTGACTGCCTAAGACCCCTGTATTAGTCAGCTTGTGCTGTCATAACAAAATATCACAGACTGGGTGGCTTAAATAACAGACATTTATTTTGTCACAGTTCTGGAGGCTGGAAGTCCAAGATCAAGCTGCCAGCAGGACTGGTTTCTGGTGAAGGTTCTCTTCCTTGTAGATGACCACCTTCTCACTGTGTCATCAAGTGCACATGAGGGAAGAGAAAGAGAGCTCTGATCTCTTCCTGTAAGGACACCAGTCCTATCAGACTGGGGTCCCACCCTTATGACCTCATTTAACCTTAATGACCCCCTTCGAGGCCCTATCTCCATATATAACCATATTGAGCTTCAGCATATGAATTAGGGGACACAATTCAGTCTGTAACAATCCCGATTCTCTATGACTGCCTCCACACAGAATCTCCCCAGTTTTTTTCCCACTGCTCCTCCAGGTGTTCTCATAGGCAAGGTCCCTCTGAGATGGTTCTGGTCTCTCTCTCACGCTCTCATTCTCTCTCTCTCCCTCCTTTTACCTCTGGTGCACAGAAAGTATCGTCATCTTAAATCCTTCAGTAGAGGGCATGAAAATTACTCTGAAGCAGGGACTTCTACACTGTTTGCTCATGATGCTTCTGCTAGCCTCTAGCTCCTTCATATTTCTTATCTGTGAGTCAAACACTGGAGAACTGCTCTCTAGGGGACTCATCTGAAGCCCTCTGCAGGGCCTCTTTAATATCTTTATCACTAGGCTTGAGGTAGGGTATCAGCCTCCCTCATGCAGGGGGTAGAGAGGTTCGTAGTCTACTGACCTCCAAATAAAAGCCTCTCTCCAATTCCCATCTTTCCTTTTGGTCTCTTCAACCTCTTTATAGGCTGGAGATGAGTAATGGGCTAAGAGTCACAAAAACCGGCTTTCACGTACCCCCATTTCCAGTTCTGCTTAAGTAGTCGAATAACACCTACAATCTTGAAGTCTCTGCTGACATCGAGCCTGTGTCCTGTTTTAACCTGCTGCTACATTAGCTAGCATGCTATAAAAGTCTCTATATCAACAAATTGTATAGACAAGGACACAGAGATTGACAAATGTTTTAGACTGAGACAGTTTCTAAGAAATGCACATCAACAATTTAAAAATAATACTCTACAAAATTTGCAAGTCTGTCATCATCCTTCTTTCTGATAATTTCCTGAGTTTATCTCAGAACTTAAAAAATGCCACCAGCACTCAAAGTAGACAATTTTGCATCTTATGGTGCCAGACTCGCACTGGACCACATTTAAGTCTCCCTTTGAAAGTGAGGACCCAGGATACCACATTCCAGCTACGGCATCTCTTGCTCGGATCCTAGGTCCACTGCTCCAGCATTAGAAACAGACCTTGGTTTTTTTACAAGGCGCTTTACTCATGGTTGCCTGAGAAGCTTGGGCCACTGTGCCCAAGATGAGGGAGTGAATGTAGTCAGAGCCTTAAAAAATTTGGGGGCAGAAATGAGACTCTAACCCAAGTTTGGAGAGATGGAGAAAGGCATTCCAGTGTCTCAACTAGAGGGAGAGCAGAGGGAGGGAACTCCATGGCTGGGCACAGAAGGCAATATCCAGTAGAAGGAAGTCCTACCTAGTTTTGAGGCTGTTTGCAAATGTATGTTGGAAGCTATTATGGACGTACTTGTTTTTTTTTTTTTTTTTTTAATTGAGGTATAGTTGATATACAATGTTCTGTTAGTTTCAGGTGTGCAGCAAAGTGATTCAGTTATATACATATATATAACTTTTTCAGATTCTTTTCCCATATAGGTTATTACAAAATATTGAGTATAGTTCCCTGTGCTATACAGTAGTAGGTCCTTGCTGGTTATCTATTTTGTATATAGTAATGTGTGTATATGTTACTCCCAAATTCCTAATTGATCCCTCCCCCCACCTTTCCCCTTTGGTAACCATAAGTTTGCTTTCTATGTCTGTGAGTCTGTTTCTGTTTTGTAAATAAGTTCACTTGCATCATTTTTTTAAGATTCTACAGATAAGTGATATCATATGATATTTGTCTTTCTCTGACTTACTTCACTTGGTGTGATAATCTCTAGATCCATCCACGTTGTTGCAAATAACATTACTTTATTCTTTTTTATGGCTGAGTAATACTCCATTGTATAAATATACCACATCTTCTTTATCCATTTATCTGTTGATAGACATTTAGGTTGCTTCCGTCTCTTGGCTATTGTAAATAGTGCTGCAATGTACATTGGGGTGCATGTATCTTTTTGAATTATGGTTTTCTCTGGATATATGCCCAGAAGTGGGATTGCTGGATCATATGGTAGCTCTATTTTTAATTTTTTAAGGAACATCCATACTGTTCTCCATAGTGGCTGCACCAATTTACATTCTGACCAACAGTGTAGGAGGGTTCCTTTTTCTCCACACTCCCTCCAGCATTTATTATTTGTAGACTTTTTGATCATGGCCATTCTGACTGGTGTGAGGTGATACCTCACTGTAGTTTTGATTTGCATTTCTCTAGTAATTAGTGATGTTGAGCATCTTTTCATATGTCTGTTGGCCATCTGTATGTCTTCTTTGGAGAAATGTCTGTTTACATCTTCTGCCCATTTTTTGATTGGGTTGTTTGTTTTTTTGATATTGAGTTCTGTGAGCTGTTTGTATATTTTGGAGATTAATCCCCCGTTGGTTGCATCGTTTGCAAATATTTTCCACCATTCTGTAGGTTGTCTTTTCGTTTTGTTTATGGTTTTCTTTGCGGTGCAAAAGCTTATACGTTTAATTGGGTCCCATTTGTTTAGTTTTGTTTTTATTTCCATTACTCTAGGAGACAGATCCAAAAAGATATTGCTACGATTGGACACACTTGATTTTAAAACTCTGGAATTCTTGTTATGCTAGGGTGGTCTGGTATTGGGGGAATTGTTTACAGCCACCAGAAGTTTCCTATAAATTCCAATTTAGTGACAGTAGATCCATGGCTGATGAGTCTACTCCCATGATTTCATGGGGAGAAGAAGAAGCAGTGGATGTATGATGTACATAGAACACAATTTTGAAAGACCCAAAATATTGAGGAGGTTACGTTGCCAGGAACTAGCTTTTCTTTACCTTAAAATGTTCTTAAGTTCTCCCACATACTTTTTCCTTGTTCAGGGTTTGGGTGCTGCACCTCAGTGACCACTATGGGTGAGATATTATGTTGGCTCCAAATACGCGGCTTTGCTATGGAAAGAGTACAGCCAACCATCATAGGGAACAGTTGAAATAATCATGTATGTGATAGGAGATAGTCACAGTGTACTTTTTCAAAAATAAGTTTTTTTATAATTTTTCTCTTTTCAAACTGATTTGTGCTTCTGGCTGTAGCTTAAAAGAAGGAATGGGGGCTTCCCTGGTGGCGCAATGGTTAAGAGTCTGCCTGCCAATGCAGGGGACATGGGTTTGAGCCCTGGCCCAGGAAGATCCCACATCCCACGGAGCAACTAAGCCCGTGTGCCACAACTACTGAGCCTGCGCTCTAGAGCCCATGAGCCACAACTACTGAGCCCACATGCCACCACTACTGAAGCCTGCGCGCCTAGAGCCTGTGCTCCGCAGCAAGAGAAGCCACCGCAATGAGAAGTCCACGCACCGCAACTAGAGAAAGCCCGCATGCAGCAATGAAGACCCAATGCAGCCAAAAATAAATAAATAAATAAAAAGAAAGAAGAAGAAGGAATGATAGCATGGGCAGTTACTCAGGTTATAGCGGGATGATTATGAGACTGTTGGGCCACTTGAAGAAAGCTAGGATCTTTTGGCTTTTTGGAGGTAGTGGATGAGAAAAAGGGGTAAGAGGTCAGGAAGGAGGTTAAGGAAGACAGTGAGGGAGAACAATTCCTTGTACCCACTGTTGCTTGCACTGCTTTCAATGTTCAATCCTAGTGAAAGAAGTTGCCCTGAAATGAAGAGAGTTTAACAGACAATTTTGGTGCTAGGGCCACTGTGACAAAAGCACCTGGTGGCTTAAACAACACGAATTTATTGTTTCACTGTTCTGGAGGCCAGGAGTCAAGGTGTCTACTAGGTTGGTTCCTTCTGAGGGCTGTGAGGCAAGGATCTGTTCCAGGTCTCTCTCACTGGCTTGTGGAAGACCATCTTCTTTTTTTTTCTTTTTTTTTTTTTTTTTGGTGGGGGAATGTTCCTGTTGCTGCTGTGTTATGCTTTTGTTGGAGTTGTCTTATTTGGTACTGTGAATATGGAGAGAACATTAATAGGTTGGTGTATATTTATCTTTCTATTCAAATATTAAGCAAATGTTTTTAGTAATGAAATCATGAATACATATCTGCATGTTTTTTAGACAAAGATGGGGAGGGGGAAGCAATCATTTGGAAATTAAAACAATGGAAGGCCATCTTCTCCCTGTGTCTCTTCACATCAGCTTCTCTCTATGTGTGTCTCTGTGTCCAAATGTCCACTTTTTGTAAGGACACAGTCATATTGGATTAAGGTGTACTCTAATGGTCTCATTTTAACTTGATTACCTCTGTAAAGACCCTATCTCCAAATAAGGTCACATTCTGATATATTGGGGGTTAGGACTTCAAAATATGAATTTTGGTTGGGGAGAGTCACAACTGAACCCATAAATAACAGGTACCATCAGTGAAGGATGCTGATTCATCCCTGAGGCTCTAGGGTTGTTCACATCACTTACTCTGTTCACAGAAGAGGGGGCAGTGCAAAAACATGTCAGGCCACTTGGCTCTACTCCCCCATTTTGTCCCCTACTATCCAGATGGCCCTGGGCAAGTCCCTTCTCTTCTCTCAGTCTCTGTTTTGTCATACAGAAAATGAAGGAATTAGACTAAAGCCCCTGAAGTTCTGACCTTCTATGGATCTAAAGAAAACTGCAAGAAATAGTCAGGATGTTGGCAGCTGCAGCCGCCCGGTGGACCTCAGAGACACACTTTTGTCAAGGAGCACAGAACCACTGCTCCTGTCCAGGCAGAGACTTAAAGCCAATTAACGCCAGGCTCAGGGTGAGTGTTTTTTGAGTACTAAGTAGATTTTCAGATGGTCCAGCTCTCTCAGAATACAAACTATATATTTTCCTTGGCTGGCTTTCTTCCTGTTGTAAGCCGATGAGAGGATTAATGCTGAGAAGCTTTATTTCTGATCTTTAGGAAGGCAGAGGAAAGTTAAACAAGAGGACTGGATCAATGCAGCATCGTTTCCGCTCACAAGGACTTAGAATCACAGGTGTTAAAGCTGGAGCCCTCCATGACACCTGGACGCAGTTCCTTGTTTTATAGCTAGTGGTATCGAGACCTAGAGAAGTTCCTCGGTGTCACTGACACCACTGGTTAGAGGGAGCATCAGGATTAGAACCCAGCTGCTTGAGGCATGATGCTACATTTCCCTCATAGAAAGGAGAGTACATTCTTGTGTCTGTGGAAATTAAGATTTGAAAAATGACTTCTGCTTTTTGTGTCAACAACTTTGGGAGTGTCTGCCATGTGCAAGAGCCAACTCTTCTCCCACTTTCCTGAGAGCAGCAGTGTGGTGGTGGGGTGGGAGGTGAGGCAACCATGTTAACAAACCTGACCCTTTTCCCTGAAGATTGGGAGCTGGGTTTAGCAATTCCAGTCTGGCCTTGGCTCCCCTTCAACCCTAGAGCTGTGCTGTGGCCATCTTCCATCTGCCGAGTGGGCTGACTGGCACACAGGATGGTCGTTGGCGGAAGAAGAGACGGGAGATGGAGGGACCACACTCTCTGGTCCCAGGGGCTTTCATACTGCAGTGCAGTCCTCTCAGAGGCTCTGCTGCTTTCCTGTCTCTAGGGTCTATGAAACACCTGCATCTCAACATGAAGCATCCTCCTCGTTTTTTCCCCCTAAACTGGTTTGAATCGAATTAGTGCTGTTACTTGCCACCAACAAATTTAACTAACATGGTACCTTCTTATCATAGGAAAAGAGTCATCTTTAGGAGCTGAACACACATTTTATTTCCATTAAGTTTAATGGACATGCCATCACAGGGGACCAGTGTTCTCTTCAGCTCATTCCAGAAGCCAACATAATAGCCATCTCTCTCTCTCCCATCCAGTCAGTTGCTACATCTAGACAGTTTTTCTTTCATAAGGACTCTCAAATCTATTGCTCTTATCCATAACTAATGCCACGAAATTTAGGACCTTATTTCTTCATGCTGGTCATTTGCAATAATGTCCCAACTGGTTGACTCGACTCTCATCTCTCATTTTCAATTTATTGTCCCTTCAGATGCAGCTCCTGAAGCTCACTTATTATGACCCTGTCTCTAAGTGTTAAAGTGGCAGGACTTGAGCCGCCAAATAGGAGAGTGCTGGGAAGGGGCTAAAGTAGTGGATTACTTTGCTGTTGTTACATACAAATTACCATACATTTAGCAAATTACCATACATTTACGTTTCTGTATGTAAAACTACACACAGTTCTGTAGGTCAGACGTTCAGCCAACTTGTTGGGTTCTATGCTCAGGGTTGCCAAAGGCCAAAATCAAGACATTGGCCAGACTAGGCTCTTACCAGGAGGCCTGGGCAAGAATCTTCTAAGCCATTCAGGTTGTCAGCAGAATTCAGTGCCTTTGCAGCTTTAGGCCTGAGGTCTCCATGTCCTTGCTGGCTATCAGCTGGGGGTCACTCTGCTCCAAGAGGCCACCCACATTCCTTCTCACATGGCCCCTCCATCTTCAAAGCCCATCGGGGCATCTAGGGGTTCTCATGCTTCCATCTCTGACTTGCCCTTCTGCTACCAGCTGGAGAAGACTCTGCTTTCAAAGGGCTCATGTGGCTAGATTAGGCCCACTCTTTCTGATTAGTAACCTTAATCACATCTGCAGGATCCCTTTTCCCATATGACATAGCATAATCAGGGGAATGGTATCTCATCATATTCACGGGTTCTACTCACACTCTTGGTGGAGAGATTGTACCAGGCCAAGGGTCATTGGGTCATTCTTAGAATTCTGCCTACCATAGACAGGGTCATGGGTGGGATTGCTCACCTAAGCAATTTGGGAGAGGTCAGGTATATGCAGTGCAATGCACTGAAGGCATGATCAGTGACTTGAGTCCGAGGTGGGTCAAGGCAGCAGTGGGGCCAGAATTGGAGACAACAGCTACACTTTTTCTGCTGTGTGTTTGTGGTGGCAGAAGCAGTATAGGGAAAGAGAGTAGTGGGAGGGAAATGTGCCACAAGGGGAAGGTGGTGGAGAGTTATTTGTTATATAAGCCTTATGAACAGATGGCCCAATGGATCTAGAAAGAATATTTCTTTTCTTGGGGCAACCAGAGCTCCAGCAGTCACCCTCCTGACCAAATTTTTCAAGAGTTTTCCCATATTCCTCAGTCTGGCATTCAAAGCCTTCCCTTTACAGTCTCCAAGTTACATTCTGGCCTTATTTCTCACAAATCCACGTAACACATCTTCTGCTGAGGTCTGGTACATAGTGAAATTGGTAATGTGGTGGTTGAAGCCAGCTAATTGTTTCCCAAGAAGAATCACAGGGGGTGCTGTTAGTTTGCTGAATTTACAGTGATCTGGGATCTATCTCCAGTCTTCAGGCTTGCACATTTGATTTTGTCAGCACCCTGAAAGTAGGCCATGCCTGGGGTAGTGCTCAAATAGACACTAATAATATATGCCATTTATGTCTCCCTTGCCACATGTACTGATCATTGCCTCTCTTCCACTGGTTAATCTCTGCTCTGTCTGGAGCTTCCAGCCTCTCAGCTTTGGCCCAGGAGGTAGTTCTTCCTGAGCCCTTGCCGAATGCTCCCCTTTTCCAACAATTGTAGCAGAACAAGCTGCCAATTGGTAGGGCCAGTGCAAAAATGAAAATGTGGTGCTCTTGTTCAAGATGATTAAGAATTTCAAGATGGTGACTGCAGAGTACTGAAGCCAGTGTGGGGGTCCGTGTCACTGCACAGGTCAGAGCTTAATAAGCCACCCTCACTTGTTGGGCTTCCCTGCTTCTCCCCACCCTCATTCCTGTTCACATCCACTTAGTAGATTCTCATAAATTGATTCTGAATGACAACTAAGGATCCAAGATGTGCTGGAATGATATGGAGCTCTTGAAAGTTCTCTAAATCCATAAACATTGCCTTGAGTTAAGTCTTGGCTTAATGCATGCTAGAAAAATGATAACAGATGTGTCTGGTACTTTAAGTAGAGAATGGCAACTCAGAATAGGAAAAGTCATCCAGACTTTGAAATATGGAATACTGATGGGCCAGATCATGGAAGCAGCAAATAGTAGGGAAGGCGAACGACCTAATTTTGGAGCTGCAAGACTTACTGGGACGGAGGGCAGAGTGAAAAAATGAAAATATAACCCCCACCTAGCAAAAATCGAGGGTTTTATGCTTTAGAGACCTGCTTTTTCTAAGGGTGCCAAAGGTATTCTCAAAAGCACCTTGGAGTAGGGTTGGCACGGGGGGTGGTGGGTGGTTGGGTGGAGGAGCAGGAGAGGGGTGGGACAGAAGCTTTGTCTTTAAAACAATTATCTAATGAGCTTGGATAATTAGCAAGGCTGCATTGTGCCTTCCCCTCCTGGGCCTGACAGGACAGTGAGAATTTATGAAATGGCTGCTGGCAGATGAATGGGGATTGCCTCCACCATCTGTCTTCCAAATGATCCTGTAGGTACAGCTATTATTTCAGTCAGACATTGGCAGCCAGGCCATTGTTCACAGCCTCTGTGAAGAATAGCGGCTGTCGAGGGTTTGGTAGGTGTTACGACTTCCCACAGACACGTTTTCAGCCGACTGAGACATTGAAACATGGAGGGGACACAGGACCTGTGACTGACCAGGAACTTTTAGTAGTCTTTTCCCCTCTCCCCAGCCACTGTACCCTGAAATATGGAATATTTCCTGTATTCCTTCCTCCCCGCTGCTCCTCACTCCCCTCCCCCCATCCCCACTTCTCCTCCTCACCCCTTTCTCCTCCTCCCTCTTTTTTTTCTCTTCCTCTCACAAAACTACACAAATATCTTGGGAGAAAACTTACTGTTGCCTCCAGGAGGCCTGGAGTGAAGAGAAGGGAGTGTTGAGGGAGAGTGTGCAAAGGAGACTAGACAAAAACCTCTGCAAATTCAACCAGAGGTCAGCCCTGGAATCCTAGGTGGTATTATCCCAGGGGAGGAGGGATACAAAGAGGAATTCAAGAACACAGAGACGAGGTGCCCCCAAAAGACATGCAGCATTAGATACTGCATTAATTGTGGCTAATAAGTTGGCTAGAAGACATGGAGTCTCATCAAAATCCCCCAAAGGTAGGCGTGAACTTGAGCACAGTAAATAGCTTCCCATAGTTCGATAAATATGCTCGTTTATCAGCATTTTAATTTTCATCCCTTTATGGACCAATTTGAGTGACATGATTCGACCCGTGCCTGGTTTGATGTGACATGTGGATTTGAAGCCCCACACATAGCTCTCACCTCCGCACTCCAAAGCACCCTCCTGGCACAGACTCAGAGTTGAGTCTATCCTCCCCACTGTCTATCCTCCCAGCTGGAGCAGGAAATGTCTTTGGAAGGATAGCACCTTGAGAATCAAGTTCAAATGTAGGATCCAATGATTGCTCTTTAGGACAGGTAAATATGGCAAGAAACCTAGAACTTGTTGTCTTTTCTCTTCAGTGTTGCTTGTAGTCTTATAATCTCCCTCTCCAACTCTTCCTGTTCTTCCTTTCCCCAACGCTCTACCCACTACCACCATCCTGCTTATTGTAATGCTTCAAAGCAAAACAAAACAAAACAAAACAAAAATCCTTCTCAGCTGCAGGAGGTGTCATACATTAAAATCACTGTATCTCATTAGACAATGTAAATTAAGTTTCCTCACTTTAACTTTGCCAGGAAGAGAATCTGAGTACTGTATGTCAAGTATTGTTGAAATGTCTGTTTTACTCACAGTCAACCAAAAGTTTTTTCTAAGATTTCAGTGGCGTGATAACTTGGGTATCATTTTTTAATTATGCATTGAGATTCAAGTTCAAAGCTATTCCTAACAGGGTATGGAGTGTCCAGTGGCTTCCTGTCTAGTGCTCTGTCATTAGAATGCCCATGTGGTTTATCATGATGCCAGACACTTTTGAGAATGACAGTAGTCCCTACTCATGATTACACTAGGATGACAGTTATAAATTTGGACTGTCCTGGAAAAACCTGGGCACACAACCTCCTGTCTGTCATGGAAAGGCTGAATAGAAGCATTCATTCATTATCTCCTTTAAATGCCTAAAGCCTTAGCTGAACTTGTCATCCATTTGGCACTTAGTATATTCTGCTTTAAATTTTTATTTCTCTTCATATGGATCTGTGCTTGAGGTTGGGGTCTGAGGTTGGCTGTCTGTGGTTTCAAAGGGAAACCCTACCCCTGCCTCCACCTTGTGGGCGATCCCTCCTGAGAGCTCACTTACCTCCCCTTGGGGTTAAGTACTATATCAGTGTCCCTTTGCTTCTGTAAGAAATTGTCTTGAACCAATATGAATTTATTATTTTACACTTCTGGAGGTCAGAAGTCCTCAGATCGAGGTGTTGGCAAGGCTCTGTTCCTTCTGGAAGCTCAGGGCACAGTCTGTTTCCTTCCCTTTTCTAGCTTCTAGAGGCCATCTGCATTCTGTGTTTTGTGCCCCTTCCTCCATCTTCAAAGCCAGTGGTTTACCATCTTCCATTCTCTCTCTCTCTCTCCCTCTCTCTCTCTCTCATCACATTGCTTTTTTTCTGATTCTAACCCACCTGCCTCTTTCTTATACAAACCCTTATGACTACATTGGGGTCACCTGGATAATCTGTCCATCTCAGAATCCTTAATCACTTCTGTAAAAATCACCTTTTACTCATAGGTTCTAGGGATTGGGACATGGACACTTTTAGGAGGCCATTTATTCAGCCTACAAGGGCCCTCTCAAACCAGACTTTAAGGTTGTTTGGTCAGGCACTTTGTTACTGAAAGGTCACAGCCATCATTAATGTTCTCATAGGTTTTTTCCAGTTTGTCTGAATAGAGGAAATATGTTCCTTACAAGGTATTCAGGGGGAATGAAGAACTCTGGTGTGTGGTAGGCTACAGAAGTACTATCAAGTTGATCAAAGAAAAGAAGAGAAATTCTTCCTCAGGTGGCTTAGGAATTCACCTGCTGGCACTGAGCACATACTCTCAAGGTCTCTTCTGGCTCTTGGTTTGCATACCTTGGTGTATCTACATTCATGGTCTGCATACATGCTTCTTCTAAGAAGGGTCTAAGAGGAAACCTTCAGAAAACAGTAGAGATATCTGGAATGTGAGTTCATCATCAGCACCCTCTCCCCAGGCCTAAGCCTCCTTAGGAAGGAACAGGTCTGTTCCTCCCATTCTCTGCCCCACTCTCATTCCCGGCTCCACCTGACTTGACAGGAAGCACCAGCTGTGCTGCTGGCATCTGTATTTCAGAGTAAAAATATCTACCACACTTCCCCCACCCACCACCACACACAGTTTCATTGGTCACCTGTTGATGTCACCTCTGTCATTTTTTTTTTAAAGGAGCCTATGCAATGTCGTGTTCTTTAATTAATTAATTTTATTTATTTATTTTTTTTGGCTGTGTTGGGTCTTCGTTTCTGTGCAAGGGCTTTCTCTAGTTGTGGCAAGCGGGGGCCACTCTTCATCGCGGTGCGCGGGCCTCTCACTGTCGCGGCCTCTCTTGTTGCGGAGCACAGGCTCCAGACGCGCAGGCTCAGTAGTTGTGGCTCACGGGCCTAGCCGCTCCGCGGCATGTGGGATCTTCCCGGACCGGGGCACGAACCCGTGTCCCCTGCATTGGCAGGCGGGTTCCCAACCACTGCGCCACAGGGAAGCCCCTGTCACCTCTGTCTTAAGCTCTCACCCTTGCCTTCTGTTCCAGGGATGTTATGCTCTCATCCTCTTCTACACAACCAGTTAGGTCTTTGTACAACATGTATTGGCACAGCTCACAGGTGCCTGTAATTTATCTTTTTTTTTGGCCACGCCACGCAGCATGTAGGATCTTAGTTCCTTGACCATGGATTGAACCCGTGCCCCCTCCAGTGGAAGTGTGGAATCCTAACCACCAGACCACCAGGGAATTCTGGTCTGTAGTTTCAAAAGTATTTTAGATTTATTATTTGTGAAAAGGAAGATCTCAGCTTTCTCATAGCCAAACATACATACAACCACTACCACAATAGAGTTAACATGCATTGAATGCCTACAGTATGCACATTGCCATACATGTAGTTATCTCATTTAATCCTGACGACACCCCTATGAAATGAGTAGTATTTTCTAATATTACAAGTGAAGAAACTAAGTTTTAGCAAAGTGACTTGTTCAGTGCATATGTGTACATACCACACATGCACACCACCCATGCCCACATAGACACATACACAGTTCTCAGAGTTTAGGTTAAAAAAATAATCCAAAAATTAATATATAAATGGAAGCAGTAAAAAATGTTAAAGAAAGAGAAAAATACTTTAGGTTGGTCTTTTTTGAGGGTAGAGGCATGGTAAAGCATTACCGTAACATTTGTCATTCATGTATGCTATGAACTGAATGTTGTATACCCCTAAATTCATATGTTGAAGCCCAAATACCCAGTGTGATAGTATTTGGAGGTGGGGCTTTGGGGTCATAATCAGCGTTAGATTAGCTAATGAGGGTGAGGTGCTCATGATGGAATTAATGCCCTTATAAAGAGAGGAAGAAACATGAGAGCTCTCTCTCTGCCATGTGAGGAAACAGTGAAGAGGCAGCCTTCTACAAGCCGGGAAGTGTCTTCACCAAGAGCCAAATCTGCCTGACACCTTGATTTTAAACTTCCCAGCCTCCAGAACTGTGAGATATGTTGTTTAAGCTACCCAGTCTATAGTGTTTTGTTACAGCAGCCTGAGCTGACTGAGACAATGTCTTCATGTAATACATGAACACACATATGTTATTTACTAATGTGTGCTCTTAGATATGCAGACATAATTGAAATTCAGTCTCAGTTCTCTGGGAGATGGCTGTTTAGCAATGAGAGCAAATCACATCTATAAATTACAGCAAAATGTGCCAGAGTATCAGGAAAAGCAATGGCAGTGTATAAGAAGAGGTAGTTACGTCAGCTTGGCAAAAAAATCGGGAAATTTTGGGGAAGAAAAGATGTTGACTGAAACCCTGAATAATAGACAATATTTGTTTGTTTGTTTTTTTTTAACATCTTTATTAGAGTATAATTGCTTTACAATGCTGTGTTAGTTTCTGCTTTATAACAAAGTGAATTAGTTATACATATACATATGTCCCCATATCTCTTCCCCCTTGCATCTCCCTCCCTCCCACCCTCCCTATCCCTCGCCTCTAGGTGGTCACAAAGCACCGAACTGATCTCCCTGCGCTATGTGCTGCTTCCCACTAGCTATCTATTTTACGTTTGGTAGTGTATATATGTCCATGACACTCTCACTTTGTCCCAGCTTACCCTTCCCCCTCCCTGTATCCTCAAGTTCATTCTCTAGTAGGTCTGCATCTTTATTCCCATCTTGCCCCTAGGTTCTCATGACCTTTTTTTTTTTTTTCTGTTTTTAGATTCCATTTATATGTGTTAGCATACAGTATTTGTTTTTCTCTTTCTGACTTACTTCACTCTGTATGACAGTCTCTAGGTCCATCCACCTCACTACAAATAACTCAGTTTCATTCCTTTTTATGGCTGAGTAATATTCCATTGTATATATGTGCCACATCTTCTTTATCCATTCATCTGTTGATGGACACTTAGGTTGCTTCCATGTCCTGGCTATTGTAAATAGAGCTGCAGTGAACATTTTGGTACATGACTCTTTATTTATTTATTTATTTATTTATTTATTTTTGGCTGTGTTGGGTCTTCGTTTCTGTGCGAGGGCCTTCTCTAGTTGTGGCGAGCGGGGGCCACTCTTCATTGCGGTGTGTGGGCCTCTCACTGTCGCGGCCTCTCTTGTTGTGGAGCACAAGCTCCAGACACACAGGCTCAGTAGTTGTGGCTCATGGGCCCAGTTGCTCCGTGGCATGTGGGATCTTCCCAGACCAGGGCTCGAACCCGTGTCCCCTGCATTGGCAGGCAGATTCCCAACCACTGCGCCACCAGGGAAGCCCCCTATGACTCTTTTTGAATTATGGTTTTCTCAGGGTATATGCCCAGTAGTGGGATTGCTGGGTCGTATGGTAGTTCTATTTTTAGTTTTTTAAGGAACCTCCATACTGTTTTCTGTAGTGGCTGTATCAATTTACATTCCCACCAACAGTGCAAGAGGGTTCCCTTTTCTCCACACCCTCTCCAGCATTTATTGTTTGTAGATTTTTTGATGATGGCCATTCTGACTGGTGTGAGATGATATCTCATTGTAGTTTTGATTTGCATTTCTCTAATGATTAATGATGTTGAGCATTCTTTCATGTGTTTGTTGGCAATCTGTATATCTTCTTTGGAGAAATGTCTATTTATGCCTTCTGCCCATTTTTGGATTGGGTTGTTTGTTTTTTTGATATTGAGCTACGTGAGTTGCTTGTATGTTTTGGAGATTAATCCTTTGTCAGTTGCTTCATTTGCAAATATTTTCTCCCATTCTGAGGGTTGTCTTTTTGTCTTGTTTATGGTTTCCTTTGCTGTGCAAAAGCTTTTAAGTTTCATTAGGTCCCATTTGTTTATTTTTGTTTTTATTTCCATTTCTCTAGGAGGTGGGTCAAAAAGGATCTTGCTGTTTTTTATGTCATAGAGTGTTCTGCCTGTGTTTTCCTCTAAGAGTTTGATGGTGTCTGGTCTTACATTTAGGTCTTTAATCCATTTTGAGTTTATTTTTGTGTATGGTGTTAGGGAGTCTTCTAATTTCATTCTTTTACATGTAGCTGTCCAGTTTTCCCAGCACCACTTATTGAAGGGGCTGTCTTTTCTCCACTATATATTCTTGCCTCCTTTATCAAAGATAGGGTGATATGTGCATGGGTTTGTCTCTGGGCTTTCTATCCTGTTCCATTGATCTATATTTCTGTTTTTGTGCCAGTACCATGCTGTCTTGATTACTGTAGCTTTGTAGTATAGTCTGAAGTCAGGGAGTCTGATTCCTCCAGCTCCGTTTTTCTTTCTCAGGATTGCTTTGGCTATTCGGAGTCTTTTGTGTTTCTATACAAGTTGTGAAATTTTTTGTTTAGTTCTGTGAAAAATGCCAGTGGTAGTTTGATAGGGATTGCATTGAATCTGTAGATTGCTTTGGGTAGTGGAGTCATTTTCACAATGTTGATTCTTGCAATCCAAGAACATGGTATATGTCTCCATCTGTTGGCATCATCTTTAATTTCTTTCATCAGTGTCTTATAATTTTCTGCATACAGGTCTTTTGTCTCCTTAGGTAGGTTTATTCCTAGGTATTTTATTCTTTTTGTTGCAGTGGTAAATGGGAGTGTTTTCTTAATTTCACTTTCAGATTTGTCATCATTAGTGTATAGGAATGCAAGAGATTTCTGTGCATTAATTTTGTATCCTGCAACTTTACCGAATTCATTGATTAGCTCTAGTAGTTTTCTGGTAGCATCTTTAGGATTCTCTGTGTATAGTATCATGTCATCTGCAAACAGTGACAGTTTTACTTCTTCTTTTCCAATTTGTCTTCCTTTTATTTCTTTTTCTTCTCTGATTGCTTTGGCTCAAACTTCCAAAACTATGTTGAATAATAGTGGTGAGAGTGGGCAACCTTGTCTTATTCCTGATCTTAGTGGAAATGGTTTCAGTTTTTCACCATTGAGGACGATGTTTGCTGTGGGTTTGTCATATATGGCCTTTATTATGTTGAGGAAAGTTCCCTCTATGCCTACTTTCTGGAGGGTTTTTATCATAAATGGCTGTTGAATTTTGTTGAAAGCTTTCTCTGCCTCTATTGAGATGATCATATGGTTTTTCTCCTTCAATTTGTTAATATGGTGTATCACGTTGATTGATTTACATATATTGAAGAATCCTTGCATTCCTGGGATAAACCCCACTTGATCATGGTGTATGATCCTTTTAATGTGCTGTTGGATTCTGTTTGCTAGTATTTTGTTGGGGATTTTTGCATCTGTGTTCATCAGTGATATTGGTCTGTAGTTTTGTTTCTTTGTGACATCTTTGTCTGGTTTGGTATCAGAGTGATGGTGGCCTTGTAGAATGAGTTTAGGAGTGTTCTTCCCTCTGCTGTATTTTGGAAGAGTTTGAGAAGGATAGGTGTTAGCTCTTCTCTAAATGTTTGATAGATTTCGCCTGTGAAGCCATCTGGTCCTGGGCTTTTGTTTGTTGGAAGATTTTTAATCACAGTTTCAATTTCACTGCTTGTGATTGGTCTGTTCATATTTTCTATTTCTTCCTGGTTCAGTCTCGGAACGTTGTGCATTTTTAAGAATTTGTCCACTTCTTCCAGGTTGTCCATTTTATTGGCATAGAATTGCTTGTAGTAATCTCTCATGATCATTTGTATTTCTGCAGTGTCAGTTGTTATTTCTTCTTTTTCATTTCTAATTCTATTGATTTGAGTGTTCTCCTTGTTTTCTTGATGAGTCTGGCTAATGGTTTATCAATTTTGTTTATCTTCTCAAAGAACCAGCTTTTAGTTTTATTGATCTTTGCTATCGTTTCCTTCTTTTCTTTTTCATTTATTTCTGACCTGATCTTTGTGATTTCTTTCCTTCTGCTAACTTTGGCGTTTTTTTTGTTCTTCTTTCTCTAATTGCTTTAGGTGTAAGGTTAGGTTGTTTATTTGAGATGTTTCTTGTTTCTTAAGGTAGACTGTATAGCTATAAACTTCCCTCTTAGAACTGCTTTTGCTGATCCCATAGGTTTTGGGTTATTGTGTTTTCATTAATAGACAATATTTGAATGGGGATGGCATCCTGGGCCAGCACACATTGTGACCAAAGCCCAGGAGGTGAGAGAAGCAATGGTCTCCTGTAGTAGAATTAGGATTGCACTATCATATGTGAAAGTGAGGAGTAGGTTGGGAAGGTGGCTGGGGTTAGATCACATAGAACCTTGCATGTCAGACTGAGGAATTCAGATTTAATTTTGCAGGTAATGAGGATGTTCTAAACGTTTTTGAGTAGAAAAGTGACATAAATGAAGGCTCCCAAATTGGTAGCCTAAGAGCCAGATATTACCTACTGACGTGTTATGTTTGGCTCAAATGATATGGTTCACATAAAAATGTCTACTCTGGTTTCTCTTTTAAAAAGTTGGAGGATTTAGCAGGACTCGCCTGCTTCCCTATAACCACAATGACTGAAACTGAGTACCAGCATGCCTTTTAGGGCATACACTCACCACGTTCAGTTAGCCACAGTCCATACCACTTTTTACTTCCTTCTACAAATCTATTTCATTCCATTTTATTCCCTGTTTGTCCTCTGTTGGCATAAGAATATGTGAGCTCTGATGTAACTGATCAGTTTCTGAAGATGAATCTGACAGTACTTTCAGACAGGTTTGGATTGGGGAGGCAGGGAAATGCTACTGCAATCCCCAGTCTCTGTTGCAGCCCTCAGTTCATTTTGGGTTGTATTCAATTTGTGTGTTTGCCTTTCCCACTGGAGGAAAAAGTAGAACTCTTTGAGACTGAGTATGAATTACCTTATTATGCAAAACACATTCCATACAGCAGACTGTTGATAAATGTTGACCAATTGGAGTAGTTCAGGTCAACATTAGTGAGGGTCAGAGCTAGGTTAGAGACAGAGATGGAAAAAGTCATGAAGGAAAGGTGGTGTATAAGAAATATGATTGCCAGATTTCCACTAACTGAAGCGATTGTAGTAATAAAAAATATTAACTCTCTTAATGGTTTTACAACAAAACTTTATCCCCATGAGATGAGCACTATTATTATTCCTAGTTTATGACTGAGAAAATGGAAGGGAAAGGGAAGGAAAATCAAGGAGAGCAAGTTTTTCAGCCTAAGTAGGATGTTAAGAGAAGGAAGACAGGCTTGTGAGGAGACAAGATGAATTCAGATTTGGACCTGTTGAGCTATGTGGAAATTTCCAGCAGGAAGCCAGAAATTCAGTTCTGGAGTTCAGGAGAAAGGTTAAGGCTAGAGTAGTAGAATTGCCTACAAGTAAAAAGAATTAGCTTGTGGAATGAATTCATTGACTTGGGAAAAGGTGTGTAAAAAGAGGAGAGGGGAAGTACAGAATTTTTGGAAAAGTATGCCGTTGGGGGTGGGAAGAAGGCAAGTCAGAAAGCTAGAAAGTGGATGACTTCAGTGCGACTGCAGAGAACTGGTCATCGAGTTTTGGACTGGGTTGTCCCTGAGAGAGCAGTGCCAGCAGGATGATGGGGAAAGAAACCAGACTTTTAAGGCCTGGTGAGTCGAGACCATTCACTCACGAAATCTGTTGTGCAGGAGTCGCGAGAAGGTGGTATCTTAATGGGTAGCAAGGGCAAGAAAAAGTTTTGAACAGATTTCACGATAGAGGAGGCAGACATTTGTCCTTTAAGAGAAGGAAAAGTGAAGGAGGAAAGACTAGAGATACAAGAAAATGAGGTTATTGTTGATGGAGTAAGGTCTTTGAAGAAGCAGAAGGAAGTGGGGATCAAGGGCTCCAGAACAGGGGTACTCATTAAATAGGTATAGGAGTACTAAAGTTGGGAGTGCAGGAGATGCAACAGAACTTAGATAAGGAGGTGGGAGGAGTGAAATTATTTTCAATAGGATAGTCTTGATCTTTGCAAAGTAGGAAATTAGATCATTTGCCAGAAGTAAGGGATTTGCCGAAAGAGACTTGGGGAGAACGATTACGGGCTGGAACAGTTGCTGTGCCCAGTTGCCTGAGAATTTACTGAGATGTTATATCAGGCAGGAAAAAGAAACCATGCCAGTTATTGGAACAGGCAGAATTTAACATAAGTAATCACTAATTAGTTAAAAGTAGTTAATTGCTCAGGGGTCCAAAAGCAGCAGGTGCAATGTTCACGGAGTCCAGCTCCAGCATCACGGAGTAGAGCAAAAAAGTGTGGATTTGGAACTGAGAGACAGTTAACTGATAACTGGTGTAGAAGAATAAGAGGGTTGCCCAATACAACAGTTAATGCTTAGAAAAGCATTATTCCTTCTTTCCTTTCCATATTCAGAATCCTAAAGGATAGGAAAGTACTAGAGTCAAGGAGAATGCATTGCCGCAGAAGGTGAATGGGAGCAGTGGAGTACCTGACTATATCCAACATAAAACAGGAACACAAAAACAGAGTGTATTTATTTTATTTGTTTGTTTTGGGGAATTAACTCACCCCTGATAACTGCTTTCTGTCTTCCAGAGCTGGAGAAACTTACTGTAATTCAGCTGTTAAAATGAGGGTGAGCTAAGAAACAGTGATCTGAGTGTGGATACAGTGTGGGCTAGTCGAGAAAAGCTGGTGGTTGAAGACCAGCAGAGCACGAGCCTGGAGGTGTGGCTGAGTTAGGGGGGCAGGTTCAAGTGATTAGAATCTTGATAAATGTTGACAGTTTGCCTTCAAAAATGTGGTCTTGTTCAATAGTATTTGATTACCAAGTGTCATCTAACTATGAGTGAGGCTAATATCTTTTCACGTGTTTAGCTATTTGGAGTTTTGTTTTTCTGTGAACTCCTACTGGTCCTGCATGGGGGCTTTAAGTGGAGGACAGGTTCATTTATGTAATAAGAGTGTCCTAAGCGTCTGGTAAATCCAAGGTCCTGATGCAACCTGGTGAACTAAATAGACATGGTTCCTGACCTCTCCGAGCTGGATGTGGGCGAGACAGTAGAGAAGAAAACAAACGTATAAATACACGTCTCCATCAGGTCTGTGAAAGGAAAGAAGGGATACTGTGAGAGGAAAAGGCAAGGGATATCCTTTAGATGCGGTGGTCAGGGAAGGTCTTTCTGAGGAGACATTTAAGTGTAGACTTGATAGATGAGAAATGAAGGGCCACGAGGAGAGTTGGGGAAAGAAGTACTCTTGGCATCAGAGACAGCATGTGAAGATTTTCAGGTGCAAAAGAACCTCACATTTTTGGAGAAGTGAAAGATGGCCAGGCCAGTGAAAGTACAGTGAGTAATGAGGTGGGATTTATTTCCTGTCCTGGCTGAATTCAGGGGGATAGAACTCTTGAAGGCTTAAGCAGACCTGAGCACTATATTCAAGGCTTGCTTTTCTTAGATAAAAAGCCTACAGTGAAATTTTAGGCCAGTGTCTTGTGTGGGTTTACTTGTGGAATTATGGCTTAGAAGCTGACATCTGCCCACAGGCAAGGCTACTCTTGGACCATTCGTCACAGAGAACCATGGGTTTGAATGGCTTCTGAAAGAAGAGTCAGTCCTTTCCCCTAATTGCTCCTTCCTGTCACTCACACTTTTGTAAGGATGGTATTTGGTAGAGTTAACTGCTATCCCCCCAGCGGCAACATCAGCCTCCTTTTGCCTCTCATCCACCCTCATTCCACCTCAGGGAGGAGAAACTGAGTAGGCGGAAAACTAAACAGGGGCCCGAAGGAAGCCCAGGGAAGGGGGATCGACTGTGGTTCGCCTTCCCGTTCTCCATGTGGGGTCCTCAAGCTCTCTCATCTAACATAGCTGGTGAGTGGCATATGCATGAGGACAGGGTGTGTGTGTGTGTGTGTGTGTGTGTGTGTGTGTGTGTGGTGTGTGTGTGTGTGTGTGTGTGTGTGTGTGTGAGAGAGAGAGAGAGAGAGAGAGAGAGAGAGAGACTCACCCACCATGGAGAATCCGGTGGAGCCCAGAGAAGCAGAAGCATGAGTAGGTGGCTGAGACCCGCTTGGCATTAGGCCTGGGAGGAGACAGTTAGGTCCACTTCTAGCCCTTTATCCTGCTTTTTCTAAAGGGAAAATGAGGCCAGGTGAAACCCCCCAAAGGGGAGAACAGAGCTGATGGCCCCGGTCTCCCCTCGTCGGGATAATAATGCTGCTCCCAGCGAGTGGAGCTGAAGAGTGTCTAGTCTTTCCTGTGTCTGAAAGAACGTCCTCAGGTCGCATCCTTTAATCAGTATCCTGTCTCTCTGGAGTAACTGTCATTGCTTTCACATTTACTCAGTGAATTCCTAAGACTTTGGCCACTTCTGTGGCCCTCTTCATGTCACTCTTACCTTAGGACACCCAGACACAGTAAGGACATGGACGTGCCTCCATCTAGCCCCTGGTCCTGAGGGGTATGTCCATCCTCCCTGACTAGTTCCTGAAATTTTTTGTTTTCAATCAGTCTTCCCACATGGGTGGAGAGCAGTTTATATACTAGGATGTCAGAACTCTCGAGAGTTACCTGTGGTCCTGGGGTGAGCTGCATCCAGGAGACTTGCCCAGGAGTTCTCTCCCTGAGCCCCTGGAATGCTCGGAATCTTTTCCCCTGGGGTTGTCTCTAAGCCCAGTTGTCCCCTTCCCTGAGCAGTTTGGGACTGTCTCTTACTCCTGCCTTTGTTCTGCTTCCCAGATGGCAAGTAGCCTCCAGCTGTCTGTGGGAATTTTTTTCCTTGAGAGAGAGAGAAGAGAGGGGTAGTGATACCATCTAGTACGACAAGGATGGACCTGTAGAAGAAAGGGGGGTGGTGTATAAAGGAATCCCTTAGGCACTGGGTGGGAACAGTTGAAGATCAAGGTTTTAGTGTGTAACCCACACTTCTTTAGCGCTTTGTACTTCCCAGAGCTCTTTCACATTCCACACATCTTAGTTTACCCACCGGGACTCTGAGGCAGGCAGGGTGTAGATTATTTTTCCTTTGGAAGATGAAAAACCAGACACAAAAAAATTATGTAATTTGCCTGAGAACAAAAAGCTAATGACAAAGCCAGGAGGCTCTCTGCTAGAAAGGATTTTTAAAAAGAAACTTGCGTGGCTTGCAATTTGTTAAAAAATAATGCATAGTGTAATTTTTAGAAAAGTAGAGTTTGGGATTTGGGGTGGGGCAGATCCGTTGTTATAACTAGCCTGATCCTTCTTGCCTGGATGGTCCTTTACAAATGACTTATTTCCTAAATCATGTTGGGTTTACTTGGACATCATAAATAATAGCACCATGACAACCATGGGAAAACAGTATGCTGCCATCATAGTTTTTCTGGGGCCTTCTTTCCTTCTTTTAGTTGAATGTCTAAAGATGCTTCCAGAAAAGAAATGCTATACATATGTAGGCCAACCTTGAACTTCTTTTTAAAGAGGAGTATGAATTGCTGCCCAAAGTGCATATCAAATAATCTCCTAGACCATAAAACCACTCATTTCCATTCCTGTAGTTGATGCCACAGACACTAAAGACAAATTCTCTCAGTCCTCTTTCTTGTGAATTTAGTCTTTTTGGAAAGTTCCTCCAGAAAATGGCTACCCCTGGGCGCCTTTAGACCAGAGCCTCTCCTTTATCCCAGGGCTGGAATATATGAAATGTCAAGGGATCTATGTCCATAGATCATAAAAATGGCCAAAGAGGCCTGGAACGTCTGCCCATGTGCCCTGTACCAACATGAATTTAAGAAAAACACGTCCATTCTTCTAGCCGGCAGTATGGTCTGACAGGCATCATCAGCCTGCAAGGTTTACTACTTTATTTTGGATCCATCACAGAGAATAGCCCATAGCTGAGCTGACGTACATGAAGCCTTATGTGCCAGGCACAGGGCTAAAGGCTTTACATTCATTATTTCATTTAATCGTTTTGATAACCTGTAAAGTAGATAGCCACTCCTATTTCAAAGCTAAGAAAACAGGCAGAGAGTCAATAACTTGCCCAAGACCACCCACCTGGTAAGACTGGAGCTGGAACTCAAAGCAGGGCAGGACCACAGGGCAATGCTGCCTCCAGTAAACCACCACAAGGGGGCGTCCTGCCCATGTCCACTCCAGTTAAAGGTGTGTTTTATTTTTAGTCCCCGGGGGGTGTGGGGTGGGACACAGTTCACACGTTGTTCATTCCCACAGTTTCTGTCCAAATGCTGAGGCTATTTCAGTATGGGAAAGTTTCAGACCAATGTACATGCGTCCACCAGTATCGGTCACTGTAATTCCAGGTGTAAAAAAAGCAAAACTCCTTGAAGGAAGCCACTGTACTGTGAATAAAGAAGTATGTTTGATGGTAGGAACCAGATTTTCCTTCCTGGGGCAGTAAAAGAAAGGATCGGTTTTACGAAAAACTAACAGAAAGCTTCAGGTTTCAATCACCAAGTATGTAGTATTATAATGACACAGAGCACTTGGTGCACATGGTCAGAGCATATAAGAGGAGTTTTCTTCAGAAGCTGTGAATCATCCAAGCCACGTTTTAGCTGTCAGGGTAAAGCTGAGAATTCATGAGCTCATTTCCCTTCTTTCCATGTCATCTGACAAATAATCAGAGTGGCAGAGCAATTGGGATACAGTGTCATAGGACAAAGGCTCCTATTCAATGTTGATAAGTGAAACCTGGGACTTGTAGGAATGGCGATTCCTGTCCAGCCTCTGACACATCGAGGTATGAGTGTGTGATGGGGCCAGACCCCACTGAAACAGGCGTCCTTGAGCAGGTTGAGCACTTAAAGACAGGAGAAGAATGTATGTTCTATAGGAACAGCTCCACTCTATCTGAGAGAATCAATAGCATTTAAAATGCCTAACAGACAAACTGTGAGTGCAGTGACAGTGCACCTCAGTGGTCATTTTAGAATCTCTTAGGTCTGTCCACTGGTTCCTGTGGGACTGAGGGAAACAAGGTGGCTTTGCCCAACCAGCCTACATCCTGCAGTGCCCAGTGGGACAGGCCACTGAAGCAGTCCCCCAAAGACCTGCAATGCCCAGGACCGTGACTCATCAGCAGAAAGAAGAAAATGTGGCAGAAAACTTCAGGGGTGGGGGGGGGTTGGGAAGTGAAAATCTGACTCAGGAAATCCTGAGGCTCCAGATGAGGCTCAAGGGAGAAAATATAATGGGGGTCAAGGCAGAAGGTTACACTATAGCAGTCATCCAGCTTAAAGGCACATTATGTTAATTTCCTTGACAGCTTTAATTTGCTGGTTTAAATCTAGTAAGCATCTGGAGAAGCCAGGTGCCCCACTGTTCAGGCCTGCTGGAGCCATTTTATTTTCTTTGCAAAAGACAAGATGACTAGGGGCAACAAGAAGGCAAATTTGGGAATAAAATGTGTACATTTTCCAAAACCTCCGCAAATAACTGTGACACGGAGTTTGGATGGAGAAACTGCCCTAAGCCACTATAAACCAGCACTGTAATACAGGTAACACCTTAGGAGGGGTTAGCTTAAAGCAGAATTTAAGAAATGTCGGAAAGCAAGGCGAAGAGCGTGGAGGGGAGAATGGGGAGAGGGGGTGATGTATAAGTAGAGATCAATTTTGCATCAGACTGGCTCTACAGAATCATTTTATGTATATGTACTTCCTGGATTTTCAAAAAGCAAACCAAAAGGAAATCCATCTTTTGCATCATCTTGTTGAAAGACAGCCATTAGCACACTCACATTTACTGAAATAAAGTAAGACTTGCCTTGTGGGTGGGATGTGTTTTTCTTCCATGTCTCAGTCTTTGTATTTCTCATGCTCTGATCATGGCCCACCTGAGGCACTTTCAAGTTTCACTGACCCCTGGAACTGTTGTCTCCTGCCAATCTATGTCCAGATAGGCAATAAGGGGTCACTAAGAGAATTCAGGTGAATCTAGGAGTGCAGCTCAGCTCTTTTTAAAAATTTTATTGGAGTATAGTTGATTCACAATGTTTTGTTAGTTTCAGGTGTACAGCAAAGTGATTCAGTTATACATATACATATATTCATTCTTTTTCAGATTCTTTTCTCGTATAGGTTATTACAGAATACTGAGTAGAGTTCCCTGTGCTATACAGTAGGTCCTTGTTGGTTATCTATCTTATGCATAGTAGTGTGTGTATGTTTATCCCAAACTCCTGATTTATCCCTCCCCCACCCCCATGCTTCCCCTTTGGTAACCATAAGTTTGTTTTCAATATCTGTAAGTCTGTTTCTGTTTTGTAAATAAGTTCATTTGTATCATTTAAAATTAGATTCCACATATGGTATCATGTGATATTTGTCTGTCTGACTTAGTATGATCATCTCTAGGTCCATCCATGTTGCTGCAAATGGCACTATTTCATTCCTTTTTATGGCTGAGTAATATTCCATTGTATATATATATGTACCGTATCTTCTTTATCCATTCCTCTGTCTATGGACATTTAGGTTGCTTCCATGTCTTGGCTACTGTAAATAGTGCTGCGATGAACATTAGGGTGCATGTGTCTTTTCTAGTGCCAGCTGTGTGTATGCATATGTGGATGTGCATACGTATGTCCAGCTACCACCCAGGTTTGCCCACGCCAGGGAAAGGAGGGGCACAGGATGGGTATCATCAGGGAATAATATGGAAACATTTGCACTTGCTTGAAATTTATTTCTGGTATTTTTTTTTTTAATAAATTTATTTATTTATTTATGGCTGTGCTGGGTCTTTGTTTCTGTGTGAGGGCTTTCTCCAGTTGCAGCAAGCGGGGGCCACTCTTCATCGCGGTGCGCGGGCCTCTCACTGTCGAGGCCTCTCTTGTTGCGGAGCACAGGCTCCAGACGCGCAGGCTCAGTAGTTGTGGCTCACGGGCCTAGTTGCTCCGCGGCATGTGGGATCCTCCCAGACCAGGGCTCGAACCCGTGTCCCCTGCATTGGCAGGCGGATTCTCAACCACTGTGCCACCAGGGAAGCCCTATTTCTGGTATTTTTTATCCTCCCTCTTCTCTCTATCTCACCCTGCCCTCAATCTGCTTGTTTAGGCTCTTGATGACTGATAAGTCAATACAGTTGATTTTTGAACAATGAAAGGGTCAGGGGTGCCACCCCGCCACCCCCCCCCAAATAATCAGAAATCCGCCTATAACTTTACAGTTGGTCCTCCGTATGTGTGGTTGGTTGAATCTGGATTCAACCAACTATGGATTGTGTAGTACTGTAGTATGCATCTATTGAAAAAAACTCCACATACATGTGAACCTAGGCAGTTCAAACCCATTATTCAAGGGACAACTATAGTTTTTTCTAAGCATGTTCTCATTGACAGCAAGAAGGAAAGGCATTACTGATTTTAAAAATATATATTTATATTAATTGTCCCATAAAATTTGAGAGTTGGTTGTGGTATAATTGCTAACAAAAATTATACTAAAAGAAAAGATCATCTTTGTAAGTCAGTGGGTTTATAATTAGTTCACAAGAACGATGCCTTTAAATACCTAATTAACTAAAGGCCAAGTCCTCATCTAGGCAAACCATCTCTCTATCCTTTTTTCTCTGGAAAGTGGAGGTGGTAGCCTTTCCCTTCCACCTGCAGTCCTCCCAGGAAATATTTCAAAGTCTGCCTGCTTCACTGTATCTATGCCAACCTACAGAGGGTTGTTCTGCTACAGCCATCACCAAAGCCACTTCCCTTGAAAGCAAATGGCGATGCAATAAGTTGCATTTGCTTTCCCATAAAAATAAATTGACATAATTTGATCAAGTCTTCTTTCCAATTTAAAAGGACATGAAAATAGTCTGCTGAACGAGGGCACATGCGGTAATATGTACTTGAGTTGAGCACATCACTAATATCAGCAGAAAGGTAACTACAAATCAGGCTTAACTGCTTTGCCCATGAAAAGAAAATAAAAAACCTTAACTTTTGCTGGATAGAAGCTCATTGTCTAAATTAAGGTTAGTTAGCTCTTTAGTCTTTTTTACATTTCAAGTTCTCCCATTAGAATGTCCATGAAGAAATGTTATCAGAATGCTAATCCCAATTCTTAGGTCTCCTGGAGGCACATAGGGTCTTCCCATTAGCAACAAAAGTGTGACGTTGCCTACCTATCTGGTGGTGTTTGAGAGATTTCCCAAATAACTGAGAGAAACGAACTTTCATCACAGAGTTCAAATATTTAATGACAAAATTAGAGTTTGCTGTATTAGTGAATCACAGAGCAGGTGTTACTTGTCTCTGAAAGGAACAAAAATGATATTTGACATCTTAGGGAACTTCTGAAGAATTAATAACTGTACAACAGACATCAGCAGTGTCACAATTCTAAAAATTAAAAGTGAAACCTATCTTTAATATGCTTTGTTGAGAGCATTCTGTAAATATTTTTACATAAATGCATAACTTTTGTTAGCCACAAAAGTAGTATTAAGACAGATTTCACTGTAATTTTAAGTCTAACACATAACCTTTATTTTTTCAGAGCTTAAAAAAGTTAACTACTGATCTTGTTACATTTTACAAATACCTTCTTTAATATGAAACATTAACCTGAATCACTGTCTACTTCCTGTACACAGGTACCTAATAGTACTAGGGAAGAATACTACAGCTACATTCCAGGAAGAAGTGAGAACACTGGGAAGTCTCTTTTCTTTACGAGTTGTCAGTACAGTTTAAGAAATCCTTCACTGAAATGTAGTATTTCCAAAACTCAATAGTGAGGTGCAGAAATGAAACAAAGAAATTAAATGTCTTTTAGCAAGCCACTGAATTGGTCCCAAATAACGTGAGTCATTTTAGCAATTTTCTCTAGGTTAGATTGTATTAATATTTTGTATTGAAGCACCTTCTACAAAAGGGTAGCAAAGAACCTCATGTACGTCATCACAGGGCTCGCTCCTGTGCAAGAAGTCAGGAGGTCTAGGAGGGACTGGGGTTGCTGTTTGGCCTCTCTGTGGGCAGAGCCCTAGGTAGTAGGACTTGGACACAGGGAGGTCAAGGACATGACCACAGCCTGGAAGCAAATCAATAGAGGAAGGTAATAACAATGCAGATAGGCTTTCTTCAAATCCAGGACATTTCCAAGAAGACTTAAGTCTAAAAGGATAAGCAGAGAGTGAGGAAAAGAGGGCAAGATGTGGAGTACTTACATTTATGAACAGTAACTATCACAAGTCTACCGGAGAGGAAAAAATCTCAAATTTCACAGTATGCTTATGACCTCACCCTCTGCTACTTTAGAAGCAGCTTCACAAACACTGTTGTTAGATACTTGGCGACAAATTGAGTTTGGCTGATTGTCAGGGTGTTTTAGATTTACCATTTCAATTATTTATACCAACTATCTATCTGAAGCTAGAATTCAATTTGGGAAGATGAATATATCTGTGTGTGTGTGTGCACGCACGCACGCACGCACGTGCATTTTCTATACTGAGGCCTGCAAAGAAAACCTATTTGGTGTGATATTTTCAGCTTTTCTTAGAAATTGTAAATGCTTCTAATGGTACTCACCAGAGAGCAGCAAGTTCCTTGCTTCTTTAAACTTTTAAGACACCAAAAGAAAAGTACAAAATATTATAGTAAACTTATATAGTTTACCCTATAAATTTTACAGAGTTTTCTTAAACTGGATCATCTCCCTAAGAGGATTCAGAAATTTGTCTCTGGCAAATCCCATCTCCCTTTTGACACATAGTGACTAAGATCATTTTTCCCCACAATAGCCCAATTTTCTATCTCCCTGGGAATGCTTTAGCAGGAGAACTTAAGCTATTTAAATCAGCATAAATAATCCCAAAGTCATCATATGCTGCTATGTAAGAGCCTACAATACACATGGCCTCAATGGGTAGGAAGGAATAGAAAGCGGTCCTAAAGATCCAGGCAGCTTAAAAAAAAAATCAATGCATCGCAGCGGGAGGCTGAGAATGTATCTGGGATGTACAGCTTGCCTCCTTGTTTCAGGAAGACAAAGCACACAGCTTTTATATTTAGCATTTTAACCTTCTAAGAAACCAAACTCCCAGACTGAAAATCCAGGCCTGTGTTGAGTGATACAAAATCAGGAGCTGTATGAACCAACCTCATTCAGTCTGACTGCAATGTAAAGGCTTCATGACTGTGCTGTTTTATGTCAGACCAGGCAATTGCCATGAAATGCAATTTGTCAAGAAAAACCCACACTTTAAATTAGATTAATAGACAGCAATAACAACATCAAAACCTCCAAAAATCAGATACCAAGAACCGAAGGCCATTTCCCAAGGACATTATGAAGGCGTCTCTAAACAGGCATGACTTTGTAAAAAGAAAAGAAAAAAGATTTTAAGTGTAGTATCTTTTCACATTATCCTTTACACAGACCTTTATCTGGACAAATCAATTCTTGATAAAAATCCAAGCTCTTTTCAAGACCAGCTACCGTAATTTGGGACAGTGACAAAGAAACATTCATGAATGCACAGAGGTTTTTAAATAGGCTTTTCCTTAGGTCTTTAATCTCAAATTTTTATCCTTTATACGGTAATTCTAAATAATCAGCCTGGAAACAAGTAATGGAAGAATTTAAACTGTAGCTCAGAAAGTAGATTTCTATCTGTGATTCTGATTTGTTTTTTTGAATGCTGGTGGTGGCTCATGCAAGAAGTTACTACACGAAAAGCAAAATCTAAGACTGCTGTTTCCTCTGATAAATCCAATTGTTTTTTCTAATACAGATTTGTGTCTCAGGATATAGAATCTTAACCTTCAGATTAAGAGTAGCTAAGAAACTGAGTGAAGCCAATCACTGCTTGACTTTTATTTCCAACCAGGAACAATAACATCTGACGTCACCACATTAAAATGTCTTCCTGCTTAATATCAGGAAAAAAATACAGTTTAGACCTAGCTCAATATATCATTTGGTCCAAATTTCATATTCAAACTACCAAAAAAAAAAAAGCCTTAAAGAGAAAACACATACAGACGCACGCATACACACAGTGGGAAAAAAATAAAGCTGATGCTTGCAGCATTTCTTAGCAAGATTATTAGGGAAATGTATAAACACAACATCTTTTCTCTCATATTAGCATCTGAAAAGGAAAAATAACCTAAATGTCCACATTTTGGGGAAAAAAGAAGCAAGCGGAGGTCCAGAATTCTTGTAAAAACAGCCGAACAAACTTCACTTTCTCTTAAGAGGTCACCAGGAGAGGCAGTTTCTCAACATTTGTGCTTCATGGCAAGCTAAGGAGAGAAAGGGACAAAAGTAAGATGTTAGCAGCAGTGGGGAGAGTTCGTTTGCTGCTCCTACCCCACATCCGCGATGAGAAGCGACACCAAGATTGTCCTTGCTGTGGCAGATCACCACTGCAGTTCACAGTGGCACTTAGTAAACGTGCAGCATGTCCCTAAACGGTCCCCTGAGCACCGCATCTGTCACTCCCCCTTACAGTACTGTTGTTGGTGTGTGTGTCCAGGTCAGGGAGGGTGCTACGTGACGTTCCTTCAGGCCACTGAAGGAGCAAATGGAAGAGGCAAAGTAGAGGCAGAATGAGTGACCTACCCTAGAAACAAAGGCCTCTGGGCTCCCAGGTTACTAGTTATCCAGGAAGACCAACACTCTCCAAATGTATTTACTGACATCTCGTAAAGTATTAAAAATCACCAACTGTAGAGAAACAAACAAGCTGCAGTAATCCACGTAATATCCTGGACATTCAACCAGGTCCAAAGCACTTGACAATTAGACTGTTTTACCAACCAGGACTGAACAATAGACCAAATTCAGACCTTGACTTACTGCTCCCACTGGTATTTGAAAAATGTGGTTTATTGAAATGTTAGATCTTTATAAATGGGAACACCAAATACCACTGTATCATTCAATAGCTTCCCAAGCCCAGCTGGAGCCCATGATAATATATTTAAGGAAATGTATGCAGGTACAAAACATAGAATTAATCTGACATTGCCTTCCTTAGCCAGATCCCTTCCAAGGAGCCTATACACTGACGTGAAGCAGAAGGCAGGGTTGAGGCTGAATTGTGATCCCTCGTGTCTAGAGTCTGATATTAGGGATTAATCCCTGACGTTGGGGCTGGAGTTACTGGGGGTAGTCGTGTCGCTAAATTAGTCTCTACTTGGGCAACGTCAGCTGGAAGAGCTCCAGGTGCCTGTACCTGGTGAAGCCGGCCTAAGTGAAGACCCCCAACGACCTTTTGCAGTGCTGATGCCAACAGCCAGTCAACTGTCAGATGGTGTTTGTGAAGCCCTGAGTGTGTCCAGGCTGCTGTGCTAAGTGCTGTGGGTTTTTGCCAAGAAGGCTAACTCCTGAACTCGAAGACTTTACAGTCCAGGAAACATGGTGGGTGGAAATGGCAGAGCCGGGGCTCTCTTCTCAGATCCGTCCCACTCCCTGGCCACACTCTGAGCCCCTCCACTGTATGGCCTCCACTTCTTGCTCTGTCTCTAGTTTTAATACATTATTTAGCAATGTGGACCATTCAAATCAACACAGAGCTGTTAAGTGTTATGCATAATGAATACCAACCATAAATATTTGATCAGTGCTGATGTCCTGTTATTCACTCAGCTGTTAACCTTCAGCTAATGGGCTTTGCCAATTTACCCACAGTCATTAATCCTCAGCAGCAATCGTGTTGCTTCTCACGCCAGACCCTGGTTACCTCTCCAGTGCAGCTGGGACTGGCGCTAAGGGGAGCCCCAGCTGGGCGGGGCCGTGCCAGTTCAGCTTCGCAGAAGTACAGCTGGATTGGACGTTTTGCCATTTGAGGTATTTTTGCAGAAAGGCACATCATTTCCACGCTACCTTGTTTTGTTTTTTTCTTTAACTTCCTGGGAGTTAGAAGCTTTAGAATATGGAAGGCACGGTGCTGTTGCTTCCCTGCTACAAATCTGCTGTATGACCTTGAGCTCTAAGTCACAATTGCTCCGTACCTCAGTTTCCTCATTTCTGTAAATATCATCTCCAACTCAAATGCTTATGGATTAATGTAGATGTCAGAGTTCCTACAGAAGAGAAGTTAAAAACTTCCTTTTGCTATATTTTTGTTTTCTCCATGTTTCATGGAAAGCTTTCTCTTTCAAAGCTGTGTAAATGACTCCATCTAAATAATAATAACAACAATAATAGAAAAAGTTGTTACTCATACAGGGGGTATTTTTTAAGAGGCCTGGACTCTTGAGGTCCCGTCTAGCTCAGACCCACAGGGAGTAGATGACCATGGTAGGGACAGAGGGAGCCATTCCCTGCCAGTGAGGGAAATGCCACTCGCCACTCCCTCCCCTACAAGTGTGCGCTTCTGCAAAACAGGGCAGATCACTGTTCTTTTCTGTGGGAAATAAACAGCATCTGAGGATGCCTAGGTGTGGGTATCCCTCTCGCCTGCTGACTCACCAGCCAAGGCAGGCGTCAAAGCACTGCACACACTGCACTGTCGCACTTTCTGAAGCAGAGGAGAGTGAGCAGGCCTGCTCTGCGGCTGAGCTGGACTTCCCTAAGGTCTGAGACTGTACCAAGCTCATAGTTCAGAAAGGAACCACGCTTCCCAAGCCAGGCTGAACAGAGCTGGGGGAGAGGGGGTGCAGACACATTTCCATTGGCTCTGCGGGAGCCAAGCGCCCACATGTCTTGATGGCAGGCTCCTACAAAGGTGATCCACTCACTAACGTACCTGGGTCTCTGTAGGAGTCCTGGGAAAATCGAGAAAGCCAGAGGATAGCCTCTTCTATTGCAATCCAGAAGGTGTGCCCTACTCTCCAGCTGAGGTTGCATGCTCTTGTTCAACCAGGGAGCCCAGAGGAACTGTCACCCGGCACTGCCTTTCTCTGTCAGGGCTCTAACAAGTGCACTGTGTCTCGACGTCTAAACACAGCCCACTCTTTATGAGTCACCAGAGCCATGTTTGGGGAGGCAGTGGTGGAAGGCCTGGGTTCCACCTCTGAACTCTCTCCTCGCCAGTAGGCCTGGTAGGGGCTCGGCCAGTGAAATGACATCTTCACGGACAGCCTACACTAGTGGGACAAATCAGGAGTCCTGGTCCCTGGGAAAATAGCCACACCTTATCTCAAGAGGGCAACCTCCTCCTGAGGAATCCTGCCCATGCTGGTGATTCATAAGCACACATCCCAGACTTGCAGTTTTAGAAAACTGCAAGTCTGGTTATTGTTGTGTCTCTCTCCCACTCCCTCAAACACACTGAGAGACACTAGCAGCCCCTCCCCCCACCCTGACGCCACCCACAGGAGAGGAAGCCAAAGCGAGTGGAGACTGCCCCCTGCTGCGCCCATCTCTACAGAAATAGGTAACTGGCTGGTACCAGTCCTCCCAGTGGTCAAAGCCAGAGACCCCTGTGCCTTTGGTGGCCTAATCAGTTTCTGTTCTGACAGGTCCTGTTTGCAAGGGCTGCTCTGTGTTTAGAAAGTGTCAGCATTCAGCAGGAGGCCCTCCCACCCCCCTTTGGAGGGCACAGAATCTTCACCACCAGTCCCTCCCCACCCCTGGGCTGGGATCCTCGGTCACATTTCTCCAACCCTCTACAGTGCTCATCATGTGATGGATTGCAGCAGGCTCAGCAGAAAGCATTTTTATGTAAACAATTATAACTAATACTAACTGAGGTTTATATGCACCAAGTATTGTGCTAACCAATTTACAGGTTTGAATGCATTCAATTCTCTCAACACCCTAGGAGAAAGGTACTATTATCAGTTAGCCCTATTTTACTGATGAGGAAACTGGGGCTTAGAGAAATTAAGCCCCTGCCCAAGGTCATGGAGTTGCTAAATCAAACACAAGATGTTAACTACCATATCATACTGTCTTCCCAACTACCTAGCAAACTTGGCCACAGTATCAGGGAAACAGGGTGACCAGGGCCAAGAATTCTGGCCATCTGGTTAGGTTATCCAACCCAGTGTTTGTATGACCTCCTCTGAGGCAGACAGTGACATGGATGACCTCCAGGTATTGTCTACTCCGCATTAGGAAGAATGATCTCACAGACTTCCTTGGTAACCTGGTTCATGGCCTAATCATTAACCTAAACTCTTATTTTAGCAGAATGTTATCAGTGCACCACTGAGTGCTCTATTCTGTATAACAAGACATGAAAGAGAATTGCTGCAATATCGCCCTTCCCAGACCTGAATACAATTAAAAAATAATTCCTGTAGTCTTCTCTTCTCCAAATCAACACTTTAAATGTTTCCCCAGACTTCCACTGCCCATCCCCCTTTTAAATCACTACAGTGGCTGTTGCTATAAATGAAGTTGGTAGCAATTCTAACATCTCCACTCCATCATTATTTCTATATCACAAAGGCTGCAGAAGGGATGAGGGGAACCATAATTCTGAGCTTGCTCCCTCTGTGACAGCCGCAGCAAGACAGGCTCTGGCCCCCAGCAGGGCTGCCTGCACTTTCAGCCAGGTTTGAACTCCAAATGGGCCCCTAAGGCAGCAGTACAGTAAGACACTGTCATGATAGGGAATTGATGACACGAGACAGGTCTGTGCAAAGGGGATGCGGGAAGGGCAGGCTAGATGCATCCACTCAGATCTGGATCTGCAGTCAGGCCTGGGCTTACGCCTCGGGAAGGGGCCAGCCTGGCTCAGCTGGAGAGATTTTTCCCGTTGCTTTTCAGGTTGTCCATTCTTGTTTCCTCAACAAAAGCGGGGTTTTCTTTTGAAGCAAATTAATTTTTTCCCCAAAGGTCACCTGAAAAGCCTATCTTGAAAGGCCAGATCATGAGTCTGACATGCCAACAATTATCAGCAAAAGTTGTTTCTGGAAACCTAAATTCAAATCACTAGCCAAAAAAGAGCTGCCCTTTGATCCAAAGTACAAGAACAGTAATAAATCCTCTTTTATCACCTGACCAACAGGGCTTCTCTTTCCTTTGGTTTGTGACTGCCTTAGATAGCTGGCTGCCAATAAAAACTCCCCCTTCCCCTTCTGAAAGGCACATTTTCAGTGCATGTGTGAATATGCATGTGTACACCTGAGGCATGTGGAAAACACCATTCTCTGGACCCAGAGGCAGGTGGGAATTTTGCAGGCAGCTCTGCACTAGTCAGGTCAGCCTTAGAGGTCCAAGGCCCCTCCACAGGGGAAACTAGCCCTGAGGTGCCCTGGGACTAGAGTTTGCTTTTTATACGGTAAAGAGATAAGAACACAGGATGCGAGGCTCATGACCAGAAAGGGAGAGCATGGAAAAGTAAGCACAAGAGCCCACAGTCCTCTTTCAAGCACTGGCTAACAGAGGAGGGATATTCTTACACCTGTCCTACCCCCACCTCCATCCTGTTCCCTGAAACTTGAGCCTTAAACTTCTGGGTAGGAAGTAAAGATGGTCCACATTTCCCAAAGATACGGGGTCAGAGACAGGGCTGAAGACAGCAGAAACGAGATAACCAAAGAAACAGGTCCAAGAAGAAATCTTACCAACTCTGGTACTTACTAAGTAGCAGAAGGAAACTGTATACAGGGGCCAAAAAAAAAAAAAAAGGCTTGACTTTGTGCCTGAGGTTTTTCTCCCACCTGGGAAACATACTGAAATAAAGTTTTGGGCACCAAAGCTCCTTGACAACCCAGAGCTGAGCCCTCGGCCGTGCTGTGGGACCCACCTTGTGTGCAGTTTCTGCAAACTGCTGGGCGCTGTTCTTCATGTCTTCCGTCTTCTCCTCTGCGCGGCCTAAGCGCTCCCCGCGCTCGTTCAAGGCCTGGCTCGCTTTCTGCACTGCACTGGTCACGCTGTCGGCCGCTGAATGGAGGATGCTGTTTCCTGAAAGAGAACAGGAAGAACATGAGAAGCTGGCTCGGCTGACCTACAGTGACACCCCCCACCCAGGGTGAGCGCCCCGAAAAAGCAAGGTGGGTCAGACTCTGGAAAGGCCTCGAGTGTCTAGGAAACAAGTCGACTTTTCTTCTGACTTGGTCTGACTGACTCACTTTTAGGAAGAATACCCACTGACTGTAGGACCTGGGCAAGTGCTGAAGGCTTCTTTCGCAGCTTCATCACTGACAGCACTCATTTCCATTCTACCGGCATTCTGTTGGGTAAGGCTCAGAAGAGCGGGGTCCATCTGAATTTAGGACTTGGCTTGCAAAGGTAGATGGAAACCCTAACAAGTGCATAGAATTAGGCAAGTTCAGTGAGACATATCTGGATCATATGAGCATTTCCTCTTGACCTGAGGTTTAGATGGATAACCACAGGAAAACTGGGGGGTACAGAACTTCTCCAGATATGATACTCTGTATTCCTTTCAACTGTTCCCTTCCATTTTACCCCTTCACCCCTAAATGCATAGCCCCACGTAAGAAGCTATCGATCAGTCTCAAAGTTCAGAGGAGATACGTCAGTTCCCAACCTTGAATGCCGAGCCATGGCCTGGTTGGTTGGGCCTCTTTGCCTCTGATCTCAAGTATGTGAAACATGGGGCCTCAGCACTGTACTTAGCCAGCAGGTAAAAAACAGTGACAGAAACCTGTCCTAGAAGGAACTTAGCACTCCCAGATTCATGAATGATGATACTGAGAAAGTTGAAAACCATCACATTTCAAATGGTTATCCATCCCTGACATCCCATTTACCAGGACTGGAGAAGAGAATTCAACAGTGACAAACTGGCAGATGCATAACCCACGGAGACCTAGAAACTTGCCAAATTACAACCAAAGGAGATTTGTAGCTGTGTTTTGTTAATGCTGAGTGGAAGATAGTTAAATGGCATTTTATAGAATAGCTTTATGTCTTTGAATAAGTTTTTATTACATCATTTAACTTTGTACCTGGGATGGATACATCTAGCCACAGACAGCTTTTAATAGAAACGTAATTTCCACTGGTCTCAGCTGCAAAGGCTCCCTCATTTCTCCTCTGTGGGAACAGTCTGTGGTTTGTGGAAAAGGATCTCAGGCAAAGAAAGTGCCTGCCCCAGAGGAAGCACTTTGTAAATTGTTTTCCAGTTTTCTCCTTTAGGGGTGGATTTCAAGGGCTTCCACTATGCACTAAGGGGAGGAGAATGGAGTTAGCTTACTATTACTCAGCTGCATCAGGCACTACTGGAGCCAAGATAAGTCAGCACAGATTAACAGAGGAGACGTGGCTCTGGAGAAACTGGCTGAATGCAAGGGTTGGAATGGAAGGTCTGTCTAGGTCTTCAGAACAGATTTAGGAGGAGAAATCTGGGTTCCCATTTGCTTTCATATCATGGTTATGATTATAGCCTATCACCACTGCTTAATATTTGAATAGCATTTTGCAGTCATAAAGCATCTTTACAAATATTGTCTCATTTGATTGTCACAGAAATTCTACTGAGAAGACTGAGACTAGGTGAGGTTTAGGGCTTCCACAAGATCATGTCACTAGGAATGTGCCATAGCTAGCACTGGAAACTGGTTTCCCAGTGCCTTTTCCTTATTCTGTACCTTCCTCTCTGCAGATGTGGCATTGGTCATGGAAAGCAATCACTATGACAGAATTGTGAGAAGACCACCATAGATAGGTTTTGACAGGTTATTTCCCAAGGTAATGCCTGACTGTTTCTGTCCTAAAGAAACCTATTCCTCTTGGTAAATGAAGAGTTATTGCCTAAGCTGCACTGCAAGCCAGGTGCTCCCAAGAAGCAACAGGCCAATGGGAAAGAATAAGACAGTGAAGGGACTGAAGGTGCAGAGGAGTTGGGGGAGGGCACAAGAAAATCTCCCCTTCCTGCTTCCTTCCACATGCCCACAGCTTAGCCGCTAGAGGCTAGAGAAAAGATGGGGCAGGGTACCTGCAACTCCACAGCCAGGAACAGCTGCATTAAACCAAAGGGATTTTAGAATTAGTTATCATAAAATCAAGAGGGTATATAACCAGGATAGGTTTTTTTCCCATCGGAACTGACCCTCATGGTGCCCTCAAAGTAAGACACATCTGTGTTTCTAGAATGAATCTGCTTTGCGTGAGCCATACTGTTTTCCTGTCATGACTTTCTTAAAGTTAATCTTGTACAGACGTCAGATCAACACTGCACCCAGTTTTACATGATACTGTTTAACCAAGAGTTGTTGTAACTAGAAGAGAACCAAATGCTGTCTTCATTATTCAGTGATGACACTGCTGACCACTGTCAATAAAAAATCCACCTTCAGTTATTTTCAGCCACGAGGATGGATTTGAACAAATCTCATCACCTCAGTTGAAATGTCCTCCTCTGGTTTCAATTCTACCTGTATTTCAGGCTCAGTGAAGTCCCATTGCCTTTCAGGTCAATTACATTCTCTTCTCAACTTTGTAAGAGCTGTCTATATCCTTCTTGGGTGATTGATCAAGTACAGTCATGGACAACTCTTCTACCTCATTTCTTCACCCATAGATGCAGTGACTTCCCAGCTGGATTACATATTCCCTGAGGGCACCCTTTCACTCTGTTGACCATTCCCTAAATCTTGAATCTTCCTCCTCTAGATTCGGGTCTCCCGCTTGCTTGCTCTATTCTCTCTGATATCTTGCAAATGCTGTAATTCCAGGGTTCTGTCCTTGGCCCTCTTCTCTTTCTCGTTCTGCAGACTCTCCCTAGGACAAGTCTACCCAGCTCATGGCTTCAATGACCAAATTTTTGCTTTTTTCTAGGTTGTGCTGCCGAGGCTCCAGACCCATGTCTTCTTACTGGGCAACTTCAGGTGAGTCACCCAAAGTCATCTTGAATTCGCTATGTCTACACCTGACCCCATTATCACATCTGCTTTTCCTTTGGGGTCCCCTGCTCAGTCCGTAACTCCACTATCTGCCCAGCTTGCTCCTCAATTCAGAAATCTGGGAGCCCAGTCCAGATTCCTCCCTTACTTTTACCACATGCAACTACACGTCAGCTGCTATCCAGCTCTCTACTCTCTGCTCTCTTTGCCAGCTTCATTATCTCTGCATTGATCCAGTCCCTCTTGCCTTCAGAGATACAGCAAGAGCCTTTTGTTGTTAGGTGTCCCCACACATTTCTATAGTACGCTTGTAGAAAGGCAAATTCGTTACCATCGTCTCACTGCTTCCAAGATAAAATTGAGAACTTTGCCCTGCCTCACTCTCAGCTCATCTTAGAACCTCATCCATTTTTCCTCTCCCTAGCGATCTCCAATCCCACGCCTTGCCAAGTTACCTAAATTTTCGCAGATGTGTCATGTTTCTTTTACCTGTATGCTTTTGTGCTTACTGCTACCTCTGTGTGAACTCCGAGTCTCATCTTAGCCTTCCCACTTACTCCTATGTGCTTCAGTACACTTCAGACCCCTTTCCTAGGAAAGACTGTCATGTCTAGCCCACCCTAAACCATTGTTGCCCCCAACATACACTTTATCTTGTGTCTATTTCAAATGGTGCATTTATCATAATGCATGTAATTGCTGGGTATCTAGTGTGAGCTCCCTGAAGGCAGGGGCTGTGCCTTTCTCACTTTTGTATTTGCAATCCCTGGCACATAGGAGAGACTCAATAAATGTTGGTTGGCTTAGAGGCAGAAAAAATATATCATCCTTCTAATGATTTCTCCATGGCTTAGCAGAGGGTTGGACACGTGACTGATGCTGTTACATGATCTAACTAGGTCTTCAAATTCTAAACTTGCCAAATGACTAAGGGTTTAGTCTGTGTCTAATGAAGCCAGCTATCTCACCTAGAGATTGTGCCAGGCATTCAATGAATTAAGTCAACAACAAAATGCAAAAAGGGGAATGCTTTTGCTATAGTGAAAGTGAAGAGAAAGTTGGTAAAAAATCTGTTGTTACCAGCCTTAAAATAAACAACTGCAAGGTATAAAAATAACAGAAGTTAAATAGCTTTTAAATCCAATGCAAAAATAGCAGTTGCCTGACCACTTACTGTGTTCTAGGCAATTACTAAAATCTGCTCCTCACAACAGCCTATGGGATGGCACATCACTGATCCCATTTTTACCAATGGGAGCACCAACGGAGAGAGAGAGGGTTAGCAGTGCGCCAAGGATCCCACAGTAAGTGAAGAGCAGAGCTAGGTTTTGAACTCAGGAAGCCCAGCTCCAGAGCCAGTTCTCTTACTCACTGTTATATTGGCTCTCCATGGGAATTTTCTTGTATTTGAGATTAATACAGTCTGCATTAACTGTATGGAATGAAGACTTCAGTGTAGCAGTTCCTAAAGCATTTCTTAAAGCCATAATACAAAAGAAAACATCCTGTCATTATTACAAGCTAAAACAACTTACTATAGAAAATTTAGAATACATATTACACATATTATAAAAAGGCAATAAAACCGTGTAGTATTCAATTGCTTAGAGATAACCACATTTACATTTATGGTGCATTTTATTCTAGTAATTTTTCTGTCTATGTTTTTCTAAAACATGGTTGAGGCCATACTATATATATTTAGTACTGTATCCTATTGTGGGTACTTTCCCATGTCATGGAAAATTCTTTGAAAATACTGTTTTTATTCAGTTATTTCCCTTTTCAATATTGGGTGCGTGTCCAAAAGTGTCCTTCCTTCCTTCCTTCCGTGCACAACATTATATTTCATCTTCTGTATGCACTGCAGTGTGCTCACCACCAAAAGCTTAGTTTCCATCTGTCACCATACAGTTGACCCCCTTTTTATCTATTTCATCCTCCTCCGACCCCCTTCCTCTCTGGTAAGCACTACTCTGTTCTTTGTATCTCTGTGTCTGTTTTCCTTTTGTTTGGCTTGTTCATTTTTTTAAATATTAATTTTAACTTAAAAAATATTCCACATATGAGTGAAATCGTACTGTATTTGTATTTCTCCTTCTGACTTACTTCACTTAGCATAATACCCTCAAGGTCCATCCGTGTTGTCACAAATGGCAAGATTTCACTTTTTTATGGCTGAGTTCCATTGTCTATATACACACACACACACACTATATCTTCTTTTTTTTTTTATTAGTTGTTTTGTTTGTTTTTTTATACTGCAGGTTCTTATTAGTCATCAATTTTATACAAATCAGTGTATACATGTCAATCCCAATCGCCCAATTCAGCACACCACCATCCCCACCCCACCGTGGTTTTCCCCCCTTGGTGTCCATACGTTTGTTCTCTACATCTGTGTCTCAACTTCTGCTCTGCAAACCGGTTCATCTGCACCATTTTTCTAGGTTCCACATACATGCGTTAATATACAATATTTGTTTTTCTGACTTACTTCACTCTGTATGACAGTCTCTAGATCCATCCACGTCTCAACAAATGACTCAATTTCGTTCCTTTTTATGGCTGAGTAATATTCCATTGTATATATGTACCACATCTTCTTTATCCATTCGTCTATCGATGGGCATTTTGGTTGCTTCCATGACCTAGCTATTGTAAATAGTGCTGCAATGAACACTGGGGGGGCATGTGTCTTTTTGAATTATGGTTTTCTCTGGGTATATGCCCAGTAGTGGGATTGCTGGGTCATATGGTAATTCTATTTTTAGTTTTTTAAGGAACCTCTATACTGTTCTCCATAGTGGCTGTATCAATTTATATTCCCACCAACAGTGCAAGAGGGTTCCCTTTTCTCCACACCCTCTCCAGCATTTGTTGTTTGTAGATTTTCTGATGATGCCCATTCTAACTGGTGTGAGGTGATACCTCATTGTAGTTTTGATTTGCATTTCTCTAATAATTAGTGATGTTGAGCAGCTTTTCATGTGCTTCTTGGCCATTTGTATGTCTTCTTTGGAGAAATGTCTATTTAGGTCTTCTGCCCATTTTTGGATTGGGTTGTTTGTTTCTTTAATATTGAGCTGCATGAGCTGTTTATATATTTTGGAGATTAATCCTTTGTCCGTTGATTCGGTGGCGAATATTTTCTCCCATTCTGAGGGTTGTCTTTTCATCTTGTTTATGGTTTCCTTTGCTGTGCAAAAGCTTTGAAGTTTCATTAGGTCCCATTTGTTTATTTTTGTTTTTATTTCCATTACTCTAGGAGGTGGATCAAAAAAGATCTTGCTGTGATTTATGTCAAACAGTGTTCTTCCTATGTTTTCCTCGAAGAGTTTTATAGTGTCCGGTCTTACATTTAGGTCTCGAATCCATTTTGAGTTCATTGTTGTGTATGGTGTTAGGGAGTGTTCTAATTTCATTCTTTTACCTGTAGCTGTCCAGTTTTCCCAGCACCACTTATTGAAGAGACTGTCTTTTCTCCATTGTATATCCTTGCCTCCTTTGTCATAGATTAGTTGACCATAGGTGCGTGGGTTCATCTCTGGACTTTCTATCCTGTTCCATTGATCTATGTTTCTGTCTTTGTGCCAGTACCATATTGTCTTGATTACTGTAGCTTTGTAGTATAGTCTGAAGTCAGGGAGTCTGATTCCTCCAGCTCCGTTTTTTTCCCTCAAGACTTCTTTGGCTATTCGGGGTCTTTTGTGTCTCCATACAAATTTTAAGATGATTTGTTCTAGTTCCGTAAAAAATGCCATTGGTAATTTGATAGGGATTGCATTGAATCTGTAGATTGCTTTGGGTAGTATAGTCATTTTCACAATATTGATTTTTCCTATCCAAGAACATGGTATATATCTCCATCTGTTGGTATCATCTTTAATTTCTTTCATCAGTGTCTTATAGTTTTCTGCATACAGGTCTTTTGTCTCCCTAGGTAGGTTTATTCCTAGGTATTTTATTCTTTTTGTTGCAGTGGTAAATGGGAGTGTTTCCCTAATTTCTCTTTCAGATTTTTCATCATTAGTGTATAGGAATGCAAGAGATTTCTGTGCATTAATTTTGTATCCTGCAACTTTACCAAATTCATTGATTAGCTCTAGTAGTTTTCTGGTGGCATCTTTAGGATTCTCTATGTACAGAATCATGTCATCTCCAAACAGTGACAGTTTTACTTCTTCTTTTCCAATTTGGATTCCTTTTATTTCTTTTCTTCTCTGATTGCCATGGCTAGGACTTCCAAAACTATGTTGAATAATAGTGGTGAGAGTGGACATCCTTGTCTTGTTCCTGATCTTAGAGGAAATGCTTTCAGTTTTTCACCATTGAGAATGATGTTTGCTGTGGGTTTGTCGTATATGGCCTTTATTATGTTGAGGTAGGTTCCCTCTATGCCTACTTTCTGGAGAGTTTTTATCATAAATGGGTGTTGAATTTTGTCAAAAGCTTTTTCTGCATCTATTGAGATGATCATATGGTTTTTCTTCTTCAGTTTGTTAATATGGTGTATCACATTGATTGATTTGTGTATATTGAAGAATCCTTGCATCCCTGGGATAAATCCCACTTGATCATGGTGTATGATCCTCTTAATGTGTTGTTGGATTCTGTTTGCTAGTATTTTGTTGAGGATTTTTGTATCTGTATTCATCAATGATATTGGTCTGTAATTTTCTTTTTATGTAGTTATCTTTGTCTGGTTTTGGTATCAGGGTGATGGTGGCCTCATAGAATGAGTTTGGGAGTGTTCCTTCCTCTGCAATTTTTTGGAAGAGTTTGAGAAGGATGGGTGTTAGCTCTTCTCTAAATGTTTGATAGAATTCACCTGTGAAGCCATCTGGTCCTGGACTTTTGTTTGTTGGAAGATTTGTAATCACAGTTTCACCTGTGAAGCCATCTGGTCCTGGACTTTTGTTTGTTGGAAGATTTGTAATCACAGTTTCAATTTCATTACTTGTGATTGGTCTGTTCATATTTTCTGTTTCTTCCTGGTTCAGTCTTGGAAGGTTATACCTTTGTAAGAATTTGTCCATTTCTTCCAGGTTGTCAATTTTATTGGCATAGGGTTGCCTGTAATAGTCTCTTAGGATGCTTTGTATTTCTGCGGTGTCTGTTGTAACTTCTCCTTTTTCATTTCTAATTTTATTGATTTGAGTCCTCTCCCTCTTTTTCTTGATGAGTCTGGCTAATGGCTTATCAATTTTGTTTATCTTCTCAAAGAACCAGCTTTTACTTTTATTGATCTTTGCTATTGTTTTCTTTGTTTCTATTTCATATATTTCTGCTCTGATCTTTATGATTTCTTTCCTTCTGCTAACTTTGGGTTTTGTTTGTTCTTCTTTCTCCAGTTCCTTTAGGTGTAAGGTTAGATTGTTTACTTGAGATTTTTCTTGTTTCTTGAGGTAGGCTTGTATAAACTTCCCTCTTAGAACTGCTTTTGCTGCATTCCATAGGTTTTGGATCATCGTGTTTTCATTGTCATTTGTCTCTAGGTACTTTTTGATTTCCTCTTTGATTTCTACAGTGATCTCTTGGTTATTTAGTAACGTATTGTTGAGCTTCCATGTGTTTGTGTTTTTTACGTGTTTTTCCCTGTAATTCATTTCTAATCTCATAGCATTGTGGTCAGAAAAGATGCTTGATATGATTTCAGGTTGTTTTTTTTTTAAAGTAAATAATTAATTTATTTATTTTTGGCTGTGTTGGGTCTTCGTTTCTGTGCGAGGGCTTTCTCTAGTTGCAGCAAGCGGGGGCTACTCTTCATCGTGGTGCGCGGGCCTCTCACTATCGTGGCCTCTCTTGTTGCGGAGCACAGGCTCAGTAGTTGTGGCTCACGGGCCTAGTTGCTCCGCGGCATGTGGAATCTTCCCAGACCAGGGCTTGAACCCATGTCCCCTGCATTAGCAGGCAGATTCTCAACCACTGCGCCACCAGGGAAGCCTGATTTCAGTTTTCTTAAATTTACTGAGGCTTGATTTGTGACCCAAGATGTGATCTATCCTGGAGAATATTCCATGCACAGTTGAGACGAAAGTGTAAGCTTCTGTTTTTGGATGGAATGTCCTATATATATCAATTAAATCTCTCTGGTCTATTGTGTCATTTATAGCTTCTGTTTCCTTATTTATTTTCATTTTGGATGATCTGTCTATTGGTGTAAGTGAGGTGTTAAAGTCCCCCACTATTATTGTGTTACTGTCGATTTCCTCTTTTATTGCTGTTAGCAGTTGCCTTATGTATTGAGGTGTTCCTATGTTGGGTGCATATATATTTATAATTCTTATATCTTCTTCTTGGATTGATCCCTTGATCATTATGTAGCATCCTTCCTTGTCTCTTGTAACATTCTTTATTTTAAAGTCTCTTTTGTCTGATATGAGAATTGCCACTCCAGCTTTCTTTTGATTTCCATTTGCATGGAATATCTTTTTCCATCCCCTCACTTTCTGTCTGTATGTGTCCTTAAGTCTGAAGTGGGTCTCTTGTAGACAGCATATATATGGGTCTTGTTTTTGTATCCATTCAGCCAGTCTGTGTCTTTTGTTTGGGACATTTAATCCACTTACATTCAAGGTTATTCTCAATATGTATGTTCCTTTGACCATTTTCTTAAGTGTTTTGGGTTTGTTTTTGTGGGTCTTTCTCTTCTCTTGTGTTTCCCACCTACAGAAGTTGCTTTAGCATTTGTTGTAAAGATGGTTTGGTGGTGCTGAATTCTCTTAGCTTTTGCTCATCTGAAAAGCTTTTGCTTTCTGCATCAAATCTGAATGAGATCCTTGCCAGGTAGAGTAATCTTGGTTGTAGTTTCTTCCCTTTCATCACTTTAAGTATATCATGCCACTCCCTTCTGGCTTGTAGAGTTTCTGCTGAGAAATCAGCTGTTAACCTTATGAGAGTTCCCTTCTATGTTATTTGTCATTTTTCCCTTGCTGCTTTCAATAATTTTTCTTTGTCTTTAATTTTTGCCAATTTGATTACTATGTGTCTCAGTGTGTTTCTCCTTGGGTTTATCTTGTATGGGACTCTCTGCGCTTCCTGGACTTGGGTGGCTATTTCCTTTCCCATGTTAGAGAAGTTTTCAGCTATAATCTCTTCTAATATTTTCTCTGGGCCTTTCTCTCTCTCTTCTCCTTTTGGGACCCCTGTAATGCGAATGTTGTTGCGTTTAATGTTGTCCCAGAGGTCTTTTAGGTTGTTTTCATTTCTTTTCATTCTTTTTTCTTTAGTCTGTTCTGCAGCAGTGAATTCCACCATTCCGTCTTCCAGGTCACTTATCCGTTCTTCTGCCTCAGTTATTCTGCTATTGATTCCTTCTAGTGTAGTTTTCATTTCAGTTATTGTATTGTTCATCTCTTTTTGTTTGTTCTTTAATTCTTCTAGGTCTTTGTTATACATTTCTTGCATCTTCTTGATCTTTGCCTCCATTCTTTTTCCGAGGTCCTGGATCATCTTCACTATCATTATTCTGAACTCTTTTTCTGGAAGGTTGCCTATGTCCACTTCATTTAGTTGTTTTTCTGGGGTTTTATCTTGTTCCTTCATAGCCCTCTGCCTTTTCATCTTGTCTGTCTGTCTTTGAACGTGGTTTTTGTTCCACAGGCTGCAGGATTGTAGTTCTTCTTGCTTCTCCTGTCTGCCCTCTGGTGGATGAGGCCATCTAAGAGGCTTGATGGGAGGGACTGGTGGTGGGTAGAGCTGACTGTTGCTCTGGTGGGCAGAGCTCAGTAAAACTTTAATCCACTTGACTGTTGATGGGTGGGGCTGGGTTCCCTCCCTGTTGGTTGTTTGGCCTGAGGCAACCCAACACTTGAGCCTACCTGGCCTCTTTGGTGGGGCTAATGACAGACTCTGGGAGGGCTCACACCAAGGAGTACTTCCCAGAACTTCTGCTGCCAGTGTCCTTGTCCCCACGGTGAGCCACAGCCCCCCCTCCCCCGCCTCTGCAGGAGACCCTCCAACACTAGCAGGTAGGTCTGGTTCAGTCTCCCCTGGGGTCACTGCTTCTTCCCCTGGGTCCTGATGCGCACACCACTTTGTGTGTGCCCTCCAAGAGTGGAGTGTCTGTTTCCCCTAGTCCTGTCCAATCCTGCACTCAATTCCCACTAGGCTTCAAAGTCTGATTCTCTAGGAATTCCTCCTCCTGTTGGCAGACCCCCCAGGTTGGGAAGCCTGATGTGTGGGGCTCAGAACCTTTACTCCAGTGGGTGGACTTCTGTGGTATAAGTGTTCTGCAGTCTGTGAGTCACCCACCCACCAGTTATGGGATTTGATTTTACTGTGATTACGCCCCTCCTACCGTCTCATTGTGGCTTCTCCTTTGTCTTTGAATGTGGGGTATCTTTTTTGGTGCGTTCCAGTGTCTTCCTGTCGATGATTGTCCAGCAGCTAGCTGTGATTCTGGTGTTCTCGCAAGAGGGAGTGAGAGTACATCCTTCTACTCCGCCATCTTGGTTCCTCTCCCCAGGGAGATCTATTATATGCAAACTGTTAGTAGTCCAGGAACATGAGTACCTCTCATATTGTATACCCAAAGTGTTCAATAATAATTTATTCCTTGAGTAGATTAAATAGTTCCTATTCTGTCCTTGTCTACTGTATTAATTTTTTCACCAAGAGTATTTTCATGGGTAGACATAAGGTTCACTTAAACCTGGTCCAGTATTAGTGACATTCAGATTAATTTAGGTATAAATCTATCTATAGGATACACTCAAGATGTTCTTTTTTTTCTACTTCCAATCTTCATTGGTCAGCTTCTCTACCATTAGAGGCCATATGAGCAAAAGACAAGAAAAGTCACGTGGAAACTTGGTTCCCTGATGGCAGGGTCCCTTTTCAGTCCTAAAGGCTCTCTGAACCGTGTACATACTTTTCTGCTTCCTGAGATGAGCAGCCATCTCCACCCCTGTCGGTGGTAATTCAGTTGCATGGTAATCGTGATCCTTCCAAGGAGGTTCTGCTTAGGACTGTGACTTGCATTAAGCATTTTATAAATGAATAATAATTTAAATAATAATGATATTAATTTCTACACAGTGATTAAATGCAAAGTTCCACCTGGTGAAACAAGTTAGTTCTTAATTCACAGACTCCATTAATTATCTGAGAGCTTGGATAAATTACCAAGTTCTTTCTACATTACATTGACTAATCAATACTAATCACACAGCTGCATCTCAATGTTGGACAACCTCTAGGAGCCCCTTTAGAGATGGGAGATTCTTCCAAACTGTTAAATTTTAAAATTTCATTTGTACTCTTGTGGTAGTGACTAATCAGATAAATTCTGTTACAAATCCAGGTTATGTTACATCAGCTTTCCAAAAGGAAGAGTTGTTAACCCATGCTGGGCACGGATGCAGTGTGAACATCAGCTAGTTGCAGAAACTGCTACAGTTCACTGAATGGTTACTATGTGCAGTGCTATGTTAAACTTTCAAATTCCTCAAAGAAATATCTTCTTACCCTACTTTACAATTAAGGAAATAAGTGGTCAGGAAGGGGAGATAGCTTGCCCAAGGTCACCTAGATCTTGACCCCGAAGCTCTTTTTAAAAAATCATTTTGTAAAATAAAAATTGTATATATTTAAGGTGTACAACATGATGATTTGATATACATATACACAGTGAAATGATAACTACAGTCAAATTAATTTTAACATAGCCTTCTCCTCACATAGGTACCATTTTTATCCCTTTTTTTTTGTGGTGAGAGCACCTGAAATCACTCTTCAGCAAACTTCTAGTATTCAGCTGTAGTCATCATGCTGTGCATTAGATCTCTAGACTTATTCATCCTACATAACTTCAACTTTGTACCCTTGGACCAACACATTCCCATTTCCCCCACCTCCCTGCCCATGGTAGCAAGACACAGAAAGAAAAAAACCTGCATGACCTCACTTATATATGGACTCTAAAAAAGCTGAATACATAGAAGCTGAGAGTTGACCTCAAAGCTCTGAACAACTATGTCAGCATTTCCCAAAGTGGTTCTGTGGTTTAAAAAAGTGCTACATAGAAAGCCCAATTCTATGGTACATGACTTTATGAAATGCCAGTCTGGTTCCTTTATTGCAGAACTTTGGAAAACCTTTAATATACTAACATAAATTGTAATCAAAAGAAGGTAGGGGTGGGAGCAGGAAAGATCTGCTAGCAGAATTTCCCCAGTATATTTACTCACAGGTTCCTTCTGCATAGATTATCTTAGGGTGGATTTCTGCAGAATCTGTTTTGGGAAATGCTACAATAAAGTATACTGATTGCTAAGTTAAAGCAGGAAAAATAAATCAATCCAGGCTGTCCTCATCATTTTAGCAATAGATGGACTAGTCATATAATTACATTAAAAAGGCTTGCTTTATAGGGCAGCAGAACAGATATAGCATGCTGAGTGGCAGTTCCAGAATTATCTTTTGTCTTAAGTCGGTGGCTAATTTCAGGGACCATGAAACTTGTTTGTTTCCTGCAGCTGGATGACAAAGAAAAATGGACTCAGAGTTCAGGAATACTTTGTAAACCCATAAACTCAAAAGTCTACTTGAAGGAGACCTTGGAGTTATCTATTGCTGGCCTTACCAAAGGAAGAAGAATGGACCATTCTATCAGGCGATTCTCTTCTGCTGGCGATGTTAAAGTAATTTAGTGGAACCTCAGCCTGTTCCCAGGTCAAAGGCATGTGCCATAGCTAAGAACTCAGGAGAAAGCCCAATGGACCCTCCCTGTCCTATAAAAGGTATGAGTGCATACCCTCCTTTCAATTCACTGTCCAAGTATTTTCAATGGCAAGGGTCAAACATTTAGGATTTTATTCACGTCCTTTAAACACTTAAACTCAGGATATGTAAAGAAATTCACATCTGTTTTTTTTAAAATTTATTTTATTTGTACTTATTTTTGGCTGCGTTGGGTCTTCATTGCTGTGCGTGGGCCTTCTCTAGTTGCGGCGAGCGGGGGCTACTCTTCATTGCGGTGTGTGGGCTTCTCATTGCGGTGGCCTCTCCTGTTGCGGAGCGTGGGCTCTAGGCATGCAGGCTTCAGTAGTTGTGGCACATGGGCTCAGCAGTTGTGGCTCGCAGGCTGTAGAGCGCAGCCTCAGTAGTTTTGGCTCGCGGGCTCTAGAGCGCAGGCTCAGTAGTTGTGGCTCGTGGGCTCTAGAGCACAGGCTCAGTAGCTGTGGCGCACGGGCTTAGTTGCTCTGCGGCATGTGGGATCTTCCCGGACCAGGGCTCAAACCCATGGTCCTTGCATTGGCAGGCAGATTCTTAACCACTGCGCCACCAGGGAAGCCCCACCAGTCTTTTAATATTCATTGAAACTTGGTCCTTATGAACATGTTCTTCCAGGAGTTATAGGGCATCAGGAGAATGAATTCAAGGATACTTCTTTTGGTTCTCTTTTGTTCTCAGAAGGGTGGCGGAAATGTAGCTTCAAAGAGGGAACACTTCTTCTGAGGTTAACCACCTAAAGTGCCTCTAAGTTTGGTAAAACTGATTTTGTTCTCTGTCTTTGGTATGTATGGCAATAAGCCAGAGATGATCGGCAGCTCTCTGCTTTTATTACAGTTGGAGGCGAGGGCTTTTTACTTTAATAACCACAATTTCAAGTCCTGATAGATACAATTTGAAAACCCTCTACAGAGTTACTGGCCAAAACAAATTCTGTTCAACATGGGCAGCCTGGTACTTGCTAGCTGTGTGACCTTGAATGAATACCTTACTCTCTGGGCTTCAGTCTGTTTCCTCACCTTCCATGGGGGCTGATCCAGTACCTACCTCAAAAGATTGTTGGGAAGAATAAATGAGGTTGTACAAGTACGGCACTTAGACAGTGCTGGGCACATAGCCGACACTTTAGCCATTTAGACACTTCAGTTATCTGGCACTAAAGAGTCTTTCCATTAAGCTTTCCACTTTAGCTCATCTTTTCTTCCCTACTCTCACTCACCCTGAACATTGCTGAAGGAAGAGTCTACTCCCACTGCGACCCCTCATACTCCCAGGCACTCTGCACTTTTAGTGAAGTGGCTTCCACCCCACTCTCCTAACACTGTCTCTCAAATTCACCAATGACTGATCAAGTCTACTGCTTATTTTAAGTTTCCTTCACTTGGCCACTGGACTACAAGTGGGCTGACTTAAAAGCTGCTCTTTCCCTGGGCTTCTATAACACACTGTTTCTTGATAACCTCCCCCAGAACCCCCATCACTTTGATTCTTCCCTGTCACTTTCATTTCTTTCTTGGTTAGGGCTGTGAGGTCAGAGAGGTCTGGGTTTGAGTATGTCTCTGCCATGTACTAGCACTGTGATCTCAGGTCAATTACTTAATCTCTGTGAGCCTGTGTTTTTCTCATAAGCATAATGGTTATAAAAACAGTACCTCTTTTTCATAGAGTTTGTTTTGAGAATTAAATAAAATATATACTTACCATAGTGTTGGTAGTGCAGTATGAACTTAATATACACTGCAGTATTAGTAATATCTGATTCATTCAGCACATTTATTGTAGAATAAACATGGGTTAGACATAACCTATACATGTCTGCTTCTCAAATTTTACCTTAATATTAGCCTATTCTTTCCCTCCTCACCCTCCATCTGACCTTTTCCTCCTCCTGAATTCACTGTTAGTTAATGGCTCTTCTGTCCACCCAGCATCCTACACTCAATTCACCTTTAACTCTAACTCTCCATCACATCCAAATGTTCATGCAGTCCAGGGCATTTATCTCAGCAAGGGCTCTTCACCCAGCTCTCCACTCTATTTCTAGTACCTACCAGGTCATACTGGACCACCACAGAGGCCTGGGTGGTTTTCCTGCCACTGATCTCTCAGTTCTCTAACATAGCATGCCCTTCTTTCCATAGTGCTAACCTGATCATGCTTCTTCCTTGTCTCAACCTTTGTTGGCGCACTCATAATACAACACGGTCAGCTAAAGCAGTCCTTCCTGATTTAATGCCACGCTACTTACTGGCCACCCCCAACAGACTCCAATCTCTTTCTACTGCCTAATTTTTTGACAAATTTTAGAAAAGTCATTAAAATTTTATCAGTCTCTTACTATAGGTAGAGTATATAATAAACGAATTTGGAAAAAATCAATGTGAATAACAAGGAACACTGGGTCCAGCTCTGTCCTTAAGAGTGTCTAAACATTGGCAATAGCAGTTTTTTTTTTTTTTTCCAACACTGATAACTTAAATGCAAACCTAGCACTTAGGTTTTGGTGGCTAACACCGTTTTCTGCTAGAAGAAAGCAAAGTTCTTTGGAAAGTAGTGAATTCTATGCCTTAGGGCAAGGAAAACTCAGGTCTGAAATGTCTTACTGCCAGACAACAAGGATACCTTCAAGGATGGTAGGGATAGTGCTGAAAGGAAAGAGAAGCCAGTTTAAAGCAGGTCCTACTAGACAAGTTGTGATATCAATTGTGATGTCAGAACTTCAATAGCAATAAAGGTTATGACAATGAAGAGGATAATAATTATAATAATTTTATATAACTTTGTGGAAGCCATAACTTTTTAATGCTGAGTTAACATAAAACGTACAAAAATGAAGTTGAAATCCAAAATAAGAACAACTATAATTGGATGCTTAATTTATTGACTTTAATAAGTAAGGATTATTAAAATATTTGGATATTTGATTTCTTCTATGTATTTATCTCTCTATAAAAGTATTATTTGTGTCTATCTGCACCAATAGCAATGGGTAAATACAGGAAACTATGAGTAAGCCAAAAGAATAGAAACTGTTCCAGAAAGGACTGATGGGTGTCAATGGTCATTAGCAATCTGGCTATCTGTTCAGATCACACCTGCTAGGAGAAGAAACCGCTGGATAACTTGACAAATTATGATAAGATAGTAATGAGGCATTTGTATGTTTCCTAATATACCAGATCAGTGTATAATAATGACACGGTGGAGGACTATGTAATGCCGGCCAAGCAAAGCAGAGGGTACCCTGATCTGGAGGAAAACTCATCATCAACCAGATGGACTCATGTAAAAACCGTGGGCTTAACAGTGCTGCTGATGTGAAACATCAAGTCCAATTACAAAAAGAGACCCAGTGAGATATCCAGGGACTCAGGTTTGAATCACTTTGTGAGAAGAAGTCAGGCTGTGCCCTGTCCAAAAACCAACTGTTTGCCAACCCAATTCCTCTAGACTCAGGAAACATGAAAATAAGCGTTTCAATTACATTTAGAAGATCTATGAAGAAGTAAAGAAATAATGAAGACATATATTAAACTCATGGTGTTGCTAGTTCATAACAGGCTTAAATATAATATTCTTTTAAGTATTGTAATTGTTATTTTTGCACGTCTTATCTGTTTAAAGTATCTAAAATATTCAAAATAATCAGTCCCATTAAATTGCAATAAACAACGTTTAAAAGGGTAAGAAAATTTGATTTTCCAAGTTTTGTTTAGTAGAAATATTTTAAAAATTAAGCATGAAACAAAGCAAAAATAAAAGTATTTTCTCTCCATGCGCAACATCCCACCAGTCTTTAAAGAATACAATCGATATCTTCAAACATACCATCTCTCTTCTTGCCTCTGAGCTTTTGTACACTCTGGTTATTCCTCAACCTGTGATGCCCTTTCTTTCCTGGACTGCCTGGTAATTTGCACTCATCAGATGTCACCCCATCTTTTCCAAATTTCCCTGCTGGTTTGTTTGTTTATTCATTCATTGAAATGTTTTTCAGTCATCTTTTATCTGCCATAGGCACAGTCCTAGGTAAAAGAGACATGCTCTCCCAACACACTGTCTGCACCCCCCCCCCCATGCCAGGCAAGGAGCTCGTCTAGAAACAAGAGGCAAATTATGTATAGTTTAAAACAATATGTGTAGGTGTATGTATGTTATGTACACACACACACACACACACAAATACAATTTAAAAACTGCAGGGCCGTTAACAAACAATGTGCTGTGATAGTGAATTCAAGGGAAGGGGAAGCATCAGTAAGGAAGACCTGTCTGAAGAGCTAATATTTAAGCTGTGATGTGAAAAGACAAGCTGGGGCAAAATCCATGTGCAAAGGCTTGAAAGGGGGAAAAAAACTTATGTGTTCCATGAGCCAAAAGACTGGTGTGGCTATAAAAGGGGGAACATGGTTTGAGATGAGCCTAGGGAGAGAAGCAGCAGTGGATTATGTAGGGACTTAAAGACCGTGGTCATGAGATGGATGTTAAGTACAACTAGCAGCCATTGCAGGGTTTTAAAACAGGGGTAACCTGGACCGCGGTCATTTTTTACATTCTTGCTCTAGCTATAGTCTGAGAACAGGAGCGTGAGGAAAAACAGAATAAACAGTTAAGAAGCTATTGCAGTAACTCAAGTAAGAGATAATGATGGCCTGAGCTAGAATGATGTCAGTGGAGATGAGAGCCGTGGACAGAATTAAGACATACACTGAGGGACTACACATGGGAGATGAGAGAAAAGGAAGAATAGGGAGTGAATCCCAGGTTTCTGACTTGAGCAAGTAGGTGTATATCTTTACAAGATAGAAAAAGTTGTTGGAAAGACAAATTTCCTTGGAGGGTGAGCAGATATGAGAATCAAGTATTTCATTTTGGATAATTTTATGCTTAAGTTGTCTTTGAAATGTCTAAGGGAAGTCAGTAAGCAAATAGATATTCCTATAGAAGCTCTGCAGAGAAGTCTGTGATGGAGATGAAATTTCTAAGTCACCAGCATAGAAAGAGAGTGGGAATGGGTAAGCTTACCTAGAAAGCAACATGGGAGAGAGAAGGGAAGGGGTCCCCAAACCATACCTTTAAGAATTTTAGCATTTAGAGTAAGGTGAAGGCAAAAGTGGCGGCAAAGGACACTGAGAAGAAATAGCCTGAGAGGCAGAGAAAACCCAAGGTGAATTTGGCATAGTGGAATCGAAGTGAGGACAATACATCAAAAAGGCACTATAATAGTGCCAAGATAATTCAATGGGGAAAGAATAGTCTTCAGTTAGATGTACTAGGACACCTGGCTATCCACATGCAAAAGAATGAAGTTGGACCTTACCTCACGCCATACACAAATTTAACTCAAAATGGATCAAAGACCTAAACGTAAGAGCTAAACTGTGAAACAGAGAAAGCAAGGGCACAAATCTTCCTCACCTTAGATTAGGCAATAACTTCCTAGATATGACACCAAAAGCACAAGCAACAAAAGAAGAGTAACTTCATCAAAATTAATAAGAAGATTATGCTCCCTCTTCCAAGCTTCCCTAGCACTTTATTCATGCCTCCATTACTATATTTAACACATTACATTATAATTATCCATTTAAGTGTTTAGCCAAATAGACTGTGAATTTCTTATATTTTCCTGACTTTTTCCTCTTCATTTGTATATTTGGTGCCAAGGAGAGTACCCAACCTATACATCCCGTGCATTATGTGGCTGGTACTACTATATGAAAATAAATACATTTTTACAAATATGAAATAAGGATACAAAGGGTGGAAAATATAGAGAAACCTCACCAAGGAGAAAGAACTCACCAAGGCTAATTTATTAACATGGAATAGGAAGTTAAATGGTCTTGGATTAAAACAATAAAAGGTTGAGTGGTTTGAGGCTCTAGAAATAGAGAACAAAGTCTGAGGTTGAGTATCCTTTACAATAATCAAAAATGAATTTACTGTGCCCTTTAAGAAAATATGATTGCCACATGTAGCATGTGTCCAGCCCAAATTGTTTCTTAGAGATGTTTTACCCTCAAACTAATTCAAATTGTCTCTTAATCCTATTGCCATTAAGTGATCAGGCTCTTTGGGAATTTAGCATGACTTCTTCATGTAAAACAAGCTAATATCCCTATGCTTTACACTGGAAAGCAACTTAGGGGTCATCCAGTTCCTAGGAGAGAAAACTGTGGTCGGAGGGGTAAGTGAAAGGATTTGCTCCAGGCACATCCCAGGTACTGCAGAGCTGACCCTAGAAGCCATGTTTGCTGGCTTGGAGCTCAGTGAGGTTTTCAGCTCCATCATGGTCTTCAGCGTTCAAGAAAAACACATGCAGAAGCTGAGAATCTGGCAATTGATTTCCTTAAGACAATCTATACAAGTGTCCCCTTTGGAAAGTGTGACCCTTAACACCAGTGAATATGTACCCATACACCAGTTTGTGATTTCAGTGTATGATACTACCCAGCTCTGATTTCATAATCATAAAATCCAAGGGGAAAATCATACACTTCAAGGAAAAGTGTACACGTACACAGCACCAGGGATATCTTATATGGCCAATTTATGTGGTCCAAAGGACTGAAGAATTGTGAAGAAAACTTTCGGTTACTGAAAGCTCTTCTGACAGTTCAGTCCTTAAACTGGCAATGTGACGAGAATCAAACAGTGCACCACGGGAAACCTCTTATCTTGAGCAGGTGAAATGAGACAGATGAACTTCCACAGACAAAGATAACCCTGCTGCTAAATTTCAGGTGAAATATGCTGAACATAACAAAAACCTTCTATTATAGTCACCGGGGTTACCTTACTACTGGATTAGGTCATCATTGTTGTAGTTAAATCCTATTTTTTAGGAGATAAGAGAATCAAGTCAGCCTGCAGCCATGACCTATTTCCTTTTATGATATTGGCATCTGAAAATTTCAAAGTTTGGGTCAATTACGCTTCAGACATGGTCATGGGTAACAGAATTCAGCAGACAGTTCACTGAACTTCAGTTTCCCTTTCTGACTCTGTCCCATACTGGCACCCTTATGAACTTAAGAGTCATTTAATTTCTTGTTTTAATATGGTGAATGCAAAACCGGAATCTCACCTCACAGACAGACTGGGAATATGGCGATGAGTGAGCAGCTGTGCTAACATATGTCAAGTACAGTTTCTGTCCAGGCTGATAGTTGTACCATCTCTCTGGTATCATACTTAATTTTGAAATTGATATAGAATTCCAATGGGTTTCATGATTATTCATTAGTTAGTCTACAGTCTAAATTAAATGTATTTTGTTTGATTACTAATGAATTCCTGTGACACATTTTACTTCCTAAGAAGAATGCTCTGAAAACTCCTGCCAACTGGTCATTAAAATCCACTGCAGGGCTTCCCTGGTGGCGCAGTGGTTGAGAATCTGCCTGCCAATGCAGGGGACACGGGTTTGAGCCCTGGTCTGGGAAGATTCCCACATGCCACAGAGCAACTAGGCCTGTGAGCCACAATTACTGAGCCTGCACGTCTGGAGCCTGTGCTCCTCAACGGGAGAGGCCACGATGGTGAGAGGCCCGCGCACTGCGATGAAGAGTGGCCCCCACTTGCCGCAACTAGAGAAAGCCCTCGCACAGAAACGAAGACCCAACACACAATTAATTAATTAATTAATTAATTAATTAATTAATTAATTAAAAAAATCCACTGCAATTATCATCAACTGAATCGAATTACTCTCAGTTACGTAGAGAATTTTAATCTATACTGTATCATTTTAAACACAAATATTTTCAATTTATAGTAACAGGATACAAACTGAAAGAAAGAATGCTCAACCAACTGTAGACCTGGATGTCTATTATGAAAGTTACAAATGCAACCTGTTTCCACTTGTACTCTTCTTACTAGGAACTATGACTTGCTAAGTGCCTGCTATGTACCAGGACTTGTGCTAAATGCTTTACATCCATTATTTTATAAACTTTAATGGCTACCCTGTAAGACAGATACTCTCATCCCCCTCTTAAAACTGATAAAAGTCAGAAATTCACCTAAGATTATAATGCTGGTGAGTGACAGAATCTTGATTCGAATTCAAGTCTGTGTGACTCTGTTATCACTTTTTTTTTTTTTTGGTATCATAAGAGTTTCCAAAGTTTCCTAAGGGTACACCCTGTGAGGCGAAATCTTTTTTCTTTTCCTCACTTTGTTATCCTAGTTTTATTTTATTCATTTAAAATTTTTATTGGAGTATAGTTGATTTACAATGTTGTGTTAGTTTCAGGTGTACAGCAAAGTGAATCACTTGTACATGTATCCACTCTTTTTTAGATTCTTTTCACATATAGGTCATTTCAGAGTTTTGAGTAGAGTTCCCTGTGCTATACAGTAGGTCCTTATTAGTTATCTGTTTTATATATAGTAGTGTGTATATGTCAATCCCAATCTCACAATTTATCCCTCTCCTCCTTTCCCCCCTGGTAACCATAAGATTGTTTTCTACATCTGTGACTCTATTTCTGTTTTGTAAATAAGTTCATTTGTACCATTTTTTTTTAGATTCCACATATGTGCGATATTATACGATATTTGTCCTTCTCTGTCTGATTTACTTCACTCAGTATGACAGTCTCTAGGTCCATCCATGTTGCTGCAAATGGCATTATTTCGTTCTTTTTTATGGCTGAGTAATATTCCATTGTATATATGTACCCAATCTTAAAGTACCAAGGGTAGATTTTCATTTATCCCAGCCGCATGATGTATGCTTATACTTAGGATATGAACATGACATTCACATGCTGTTTTCCTTCCCTCTTCATCGCCTTGGTAACCTAAGCCACAATTCTTCCTCCTGGAATTCAGTTCTGATTCCCATTCTGTCTGTGCTTCCCATAGAACCCTTAGCATTTCTCTGATGAAGTATTTTATTATAATGCACCCAAACTGTTGGTCTACTTATTTGTACTTATTCTTGATCACAAGGGAAGCCCCTTTATTTTTTGGCATTTCCAGGTATGATGTCTCTCATTTATTAGGTGTCCAAGAGATGCTTGTTGAATGGATAGTGAACTGATAAAGACAATGGTTTTGGTTTTACAAAGATGTGATGAGGTTACTATTTATGCCTAAATCATTATTTTCATTGGTATTCTTCTTGGATTGTGCTATTCTAACCAGCACACAGAAAGGATCAACTTCTGGATGTCCTGAGATAAAATTCCAGTTTTACAGCATTTTTCTAAATTGTTGTTTGGGATTTCTTTTTATTCTGTCAAAGATATAATAATGTACAGAATACAAGCTCAGATTGCTATGGAATATGTTACTTTCAAAAGAACCAGCACTATTTCCAAAATTGTTGTTATGGGGAAAAGATGACACACAAAGTGAGTGAAAACCAAAACAGATTTTGCTTCTTCCTGTGTTTACTCTATTTAGAATATATGAAGGAAGGCATGTTTTTCACACCTCCTGTTTAAATACCACACGTTTAAAAAGGATTAAAAAAAATAAAAAGGATTAAGCATTGAAAACTCAATTTAGAAGAATAAACTTTTCATATATTTCATCCCTTGCCAACAAACAGGTTAAACTGTTAACAGAATCACATCTAAAAGATAAAAATTTCTGTCAATTTAAAAATATCTTGCATTTCACTCATTGGGTTTTCTAAGTATCATTATAAGCCACTTGTAATCTTTGTTGTGTGAAGGATCTTTATATTTTGAGGAATAAATAATCTTTGTACTTTTAAGGTATGTGACTGTTACATATCACATGAATAATACAGAGGCTAATGCTTCTTGAAATTTATAAGGTAGAGAGACCACACAGTGCTGAATAAATAATGATAATCTGGTTCGGGTGGGAATAATGAAAGGAAGTAAGGTGACCAGTGATTAGACTATTGCAAATATTCCAGGAAAAGATGACAAGGGCCTGAGCTATAATGGTAAAGATAGAAATGAAAAAGCAGAGTTTCAAGAGACACAGAGGGAACACCCAGGGTAAGGGAGAATGGCTTGTTAAAGATGACTTGTTTGCTATCTAAACTTACACCTAAAGGAACTAGAGAAAGAAGAACAAACAAAACCCAAAGTTAGCAGAAGGAAAGAAATCATAAAGATCAGAGCAGAAATAAATGAAATAGAAACAAAGAAAACAATAGCAAAGATCAATAAAAGTAAAAGCTGGTTCTTTGAGAAGATAAACAAAATTGATAAGCCATTAGCCAGACTCATCAAGAAAAAGAGGGAGAGGACTCAAATCAATAAAATTAGAAATGAAAAAGGAGAAGTTACAACAGACACCGCAGAAATACAGAGCATCCTAAGAGACTACTACAAGCAACTCTATGCCAATAAAATGGACAACCTGGAAGAAATGGACAAATTCTTAGAAAGGTATAACCTTCCAAGACTGAACCAGGAAGAAACAGAAAATATGAACAGACCAATCACAAGTAATGAAATTGACACTGTGATTTAAAATCTTCTAACAAACAAAAGTCCAGGACCAGATGGCTTCACAGGTGAATTCTATCAAACATTTAGAGAAGAGCTAAACTTCTCAAACTCTTCCAAAAAATTGCAGAGGAAGGAACACTCCCAAACTCATTCTATGAGGCCACCATCACCCTGATACCAAAACCAGACAAAGATACTACAAAAAAAGAAAACTACAGACCAATATCACTGATGAATATAGATGCAAAAATCCTCAACAAAATACTAGCAAACAGAATCCAACAACACATTAAAAGGATCATACACCACGATCAAGTGGGATTTATCCCAGGGATGCAAGGATTCTTCAATATATGCAAATCAATCAATGTGATACACCATATTAACAAATTGAAGAATAAAAACCATGTGATCATCTCAATAGATGCAGAAAAAGCTTTTGACAAAATTCAACACCCATTTATGATAAAAACTCTCCAGAAAGCGGGCATAGAGGGAACCTACCTCAACATAATAAAGGCCATATACGACAAACCCACAGCAAACATCATTGTCAACAGTGAAAAACTGAAAGCATTTCCTCTAAGATCAGGAACGAGACAAGGATGTCCACTCTCACCACTATTATTCAACATAGTTTTGGAAGTCCTAGCCACGGCAATCAGAGAAGAAAAAGAAATTAAAAGAATCCAAATTGGACAAGAAGAAGTAAAACTGTCACTGTTTGCAGATGACATGGTACTATACATAGAGAATCCTAAAGATGCCACCAGAAAACTACTAGAGCTGATCAATGAATTTGGTAAAGTTGCAGGATACAAAATTAATGCACAGAAATCTCTTGCATTCCTATACACTAACGATGAAAAATCTGAAAGAGAAATTATGGAAACACTCCCCTTTACCATTGCAACAAAAAGAATAAAATACCTAGGAATAAACCTACCTAGGGAGACAAAAGACCTGTATGCAGAAAACTATAAGACACTGATGAAAGAAATTAAAGATGATACCAACAGATGGAGAGATATACCATGTTCTTGGATTGGAAGAATCAATATTGTGAAAATGACTATACTGCCCAAAGCAATCTACAGATTCAATGCAATCCCTATCAAATTACCAATGGCATTTTTTTATGGAACTAGAACAAATCATCTTAAAATTTATATGGAGACACAAAAGACCCCGAATAGCCAAAGAAGTCTTGAGGGAAAAAAACGGAGCTGGAGGAATCAGACTCCCTGACTTCAGACTATACTACAAAGCTACAGTAATCAAGACAATATGGTACTGGCACAAAAACAGAAACATAGATCAATGGAACAAGATAGAAAGCCCAGAGATAAACCCACACACCTACAGTCAACTAATCTATGACAAAGGAGGCAAGGATATACAATGGAGAAAAGACAGTCTCTTCAGTAAGTGGTGCTGGGAACACTGGACAGCTACATGTAAAAGAATGAAATTAGAACACTCCCTAACACCATATATAAAAATAAACTCAAAATGGATTCGAGACCTAAATGTAAGACCGGACACTATAAAACTCTTCGAGGAAAACATAGGAAGAACACTCTTTGACATAAATCACAGCAAGATCTTTTTTGATCCACCTCCTAGAGTAATGGAAATAAAAACAAAAATAAACAAATGGGACCTAATGAAACTTCAAAGCTTTTGCACAGCAAAGGAAACCATAAACAAGACGAAAAGACAACCCTCAGAATGGGAGAGAATATTTGCAAACGAATCAACGGACAAAGGATTAATCTCCAAAATATATAAACAGCTCATTCAGCTCAATATTAAAGAAACAAACAACCCAATCCAAAAATGGGCAGAAGACCTAAATAGACATTTCTCCAAAGAAGACATACAAATGGCCAAGAAGCACATGAAAAGCTGCTCAACATCACTAATTATTAGAGAAATGCAAATCAAAACTACAATGAGGTATCACCTCACTCCTGTTAGAATGGGCATCATCAGAAAATCTACAAACAACAAATGCTGGAGAGGGTGTGGAGAAAAGGGAACCCTCTTGCACTGTTGGTGGGAATGTAAATTGATACAGCCACTATGGAGAACAATATGGAGGTTCCTTAAAAAACTAAGAATAGAATTACCATATGACCCAGCAATCCCACTACTGGGCATATACCCAGAGAAAACCGTAATTCAAAAAGACACATGCACCCGAATGTTCATTGCAGCACTATTTACAATATTCAGGTCATGGAAGCAACCTAAATGCCCCTCAACAGACGAATGGATAAAGAAGATGTGGTACATATATACAATGGAATATTACTCAGCCATAAAAAGGAAAGAAATTGAGTCATTTGTTGAGAAGTGGATGGATCTAGAGACTGTCATACAGAGTGAAGTAAGTCAGAAAGAGAAAAACAAATATCATATATTAATGCATGTATGTGGAACTTAGAAAAAATGGTAGATGAGCCAGTTTGCAGGGCAGAAGTTGAGACACAGATGTAGAGAATGGACATATGGACACCAAGGGGGGAAAACTGCGGTGGGGTGGGGATGGTGGTGTGCTGAATTGGGCGATTGGGATTGACATGTATACACTGATGTGTATAAAATTGATGCCTAATAAGAACCTGCAGTATAAACAAACAAACAAAACAACTAATACTAAACTTTCATTGGGTTATTTGTATGGAAATATGTTAAGATAAATGTTTCAGACATTACATGAAATTTCTAAAAATCTTATATTTGTATTTGTATGGAAATATGTATGGAAATATGTTAATATAAATGTTTCAGACATTACATGAAATTTCTAAAAATCTTATATGTTCTGGTATAATGTTATAAGTAATATTCCTAGTTATTACTTTAAAATGTATATCTCAAAAATAACTAATTTTCTTGTCAGCTGCATTATTATGAACTTTCATCAAATCTTTCACAGTGGTCATTTTTAAGTCTTTTGTCATTTACAGACAGTTCTGGGTGTACTCTGATGCTTTTGCAAATATGTTCCTATAAAAGGCTTTCATCTTCAAGAAATTCATGGAAAAGACTCTGACAAGTAGAGGTTTCTGGTAACTGACTGTACTGCTGAACTGAATGAATAAGCATTTTCAGAACTCTGATGAAAAACTGATGAACTCATAAAAGTGCTAACAAAAGATCAAGATGAAAAAAAAATTAATTACATGGGACTGAGTGAACTGATGAGGATGAGTATAATTTTTGTGACTTTCTGTCTGAATTAAAAAAAAAAAAATCCCACAAGGACTCAGAGGCAAAGAATATAGAAATCAATTTTCACTGCAAAGTAAAGGAGCTGTTACAGTGGAGGATTACTGGACTGAATGTCAATATTATGACATAGTATGAGTGTGTTTCATGTTTGGTAATTGCAATCATTGTTGCTTTTGTTGTGGTCATCCATGTAAAAAAAATTAAAAAAAAAATAAAAAATATATATAAAAAAAAAAAGAAAAAGTAAGCCAGACACACACACACACACACACACACACACACAAAAGACACATGCACCCCAATGTTCACTGCAGCACTATTTACAATAGCCAGGTCATGGAAGCAACCAAAATGCCCATCTACAGACAAATGGATAAAGAAGATGTGGTACATATATACAATGGAATATTACTCAGCCATAAAAAGGAACGAAATTGGGTCATTTGTTGAGACGTGGATGGATCTAGAGACTGTCATACAGAGTGAAGTAAGTCAGAAAGAGAAAAACAAATATCGTATATTAACGCATGTATATGGAACCTAGAAAAATGGCACAGATGAACCGGTTTGCAGGGCAGAAGTTGAGACACAGATGTAGAGAACAAACGTATGGACACCAAGGGGGGAAAACCGCGGTGGGGTGGGGATGGTGGTGTGCTGAATTGGGAGATTGGGATTGACATGTATACAATGATGTGTATAAAATTGATGACTGATAAAAAAAATAAAAATAAAAATTAAGATGATTTGTTTGCTGACAATATATCATGGATTTCAAAAGGGAAAAAGCAGAGTCTTTGGGTTGGTAACTTACTATAAGATCAGTTCAAGTTACCTGATCAGAAATTATGGATCTCAAAAAGTGCTTCTCCATGATACAAAGGGTTTGGTAGAAATAATGATAGGTGTTGACAAAATTGTGTTTCATTTTCCTTCTTCCTGGATACATAGAAAGTATCTATTTTCCAGCCTTCCTTGCAATTAGATTGGTAATACAGCCAGTAGGCTGCAAGCAGAAGCAATGAGTGTCACTTCTGGGCTGAGGTTATGAGAAGTCCAGGGTGGCCTTGGAGCTCTCTTTTCCTCCGTGGAATTTGACTCTGGAAGGAACCTGTTGAGACGGTGGATCAACAAGATGCAAGCAAACTGGATCTTTGAGACACCACTTAAAAGCTGCCCTCAAGAGGAATTAAATTCACCGAACTTGTTGAAGTGAGAGATAATGTCTTATTTGTTAAACCACTGAGATTCTGACATATGCTTATCATAGCATAACCAAGTGTTGTTCTGACCAATAAAAGGGATGATGTTCACATTTTCAAAACATTTTGAGGAGAGTATCCAGGTTTAGAAGACCTCCTTAAAGGTGTTTTATTTAACTAAATGAAAGGTTCTCTCCTTGGGTTGTAGACGGCCATCTTCTTGCTATGTCCTCACATAGCACAGAGGGGAAGCAAGCTCCCTTCTGATAATTAGGGCACTAATCTCATCATGAGGGCTTTACCCTCATGACCTAATACCTCCCAAAGGCCCCCCCCTCCTAATACCATCCCACTGCAGGTTGGGGTTTTAACATATGAATTATGGGGGGGAAAAACATGCAGTCCATAACATTATCTAATTAAAAATACTAAATTTTATTTTAGAAAGTTCTTTTTTACTCAATTCTGTACTGTAAGGATAAAAAAAGTAGGTGCTATTGAAAAATAAGCATTAACCTAATTTTATGATTTAAAATCTAAAAACAGACTTTAATACACTAATATAAGTATTGTTATTAACATCTCATTTTCTGCTTTGAATTTGTAGCTGTAGCTACTCTTAGTAACAAGATTCAAAATGTCATTTTCTCTGTGCAATGTAGATTCAAATACCCGTTTTCTACTTGCCTTCTTATCAAAAATGTATCCATGGGTAAACTAAAAGAAAAAATGGCAGCAAGGTAAGCAATAGTGTACTGTACAAGACAGACCGTATATTGCAGTCACTGGGACCATTAGGAGGACTGGAAACAGCAGAGAGAGGTGGGATGCTAGCTGTCCCTCCACCCTTCACTGCCACTCAAGAAAGCCAGGAGCAACACCCTTGCTCACCTTTCAGTGAGTGACACCCTTGAAGGTATGTACGAAATCATACTCAAGCTTTGGTACTTGAATGGTTTTTAATAACATTACTGGCAAAATGCAAAACAGTACCACTCGATTCAGTACAGAAAGGGACTTTGTAAGTGTGAAATATTTATTTAGCACTCAAGACCTGCTCAAAATACTAAAGACAGATAGCATTTGAAAACTCATAACTCTGAAGTGAAAATCAACAACCATTCAAGAGGGTTATCTATTAATTGACAGACTAAAATTTCCTTATGTTAGTTCTTGTCATAGGAGGAAACCAGGGTGGAAGTATGTACGGATCAAGGTCAGCAAGTGAAAGAGGAAGATGAATAGGAAAAAATCTTTTTCTTAATTCTGTAAATCTTCAGAAAAAAATCTAGCTTCAAGTAAAATCTTACATGAGTCTAATTAAGCACTTTTACTGCAGGATGAAGCTATAATTAAAGCTTTCCCTTATATGGCTTACTAACTTGCAGCTGCAAGCAGAATGTTTTAACATATCATCATATCGGCATTAGCTTGACAAAATGCAGTAATCATTTCCTTTTGTGAACTAGAAGACATCAAGAACATGCATATTTTAATTCATATGTTAGTCGATACAGACATAATTATTAGAAGTTATAGGGAATCTATGGCATTGCAGTTTTTTCTATTCTCTTTTTCAGGTAATTGAACGCTTTGCTTATTTTGAATAAATGTAAGTTGACACAAATGATCTAAAACAAGAAGTTGAAACAGCAGGGAAGATGGAAGAAAAAAGGACAAATTCCTCAGCTCTGCAGAACACAGGAAAACTTAGTATTCTTAAAGACGAAAAGGAGTCTGAGAACTATGCAAACGTGAGGGGCCACCAGCCAGTTATTTCCATGGAAATATTTAAATGGATGGATACTCTTATAAGAAGCTAGAGTACTGTCTTTCTTGGTTTAAGTTCAGGAGTAGAAGCAGATCCACCATTAGTGACCTGATCATGTATTGCCACCCAACTGTACCCTCAAGTGGCATATTCACACATATACTTTAGTCAAAGGCAAGAAAAAGAGGCAGCAAAAGGTTGTTCTGTGGCTTTGGGGGTGGTGGGCAGGAGGAACTGTGTGAGCAGGTTGGAACTGTCCCTAGAACTTTGGGGCTGAGTCCAAGTAGAGCACCTGCCAGCACAGTCACCCAGAGCTCTGCTACACAGGGACTTGGGCTCATTTCAGTGAAGGCTAGGGCAGAACGTGTTGGTAAAATTAAATAGAAAGACAACAAATGAGTAGGAAACATAACACTCGTTATTACTCAGAGAGGTCTAGGCTAGTGCCCTGACCTGACTAGCTGTAGATGAGCATCTTTATCTTGGACTTTCCCACCCTAAGGGAGGTCTGCCAGAAAGACTAGGTCATCTCTAGGGAGCATAAGTGTCCGAGATGCACTGGTGAGCTGACGATGGCTGGAAATAGGAACTAAAAAGGAAGAACAACAGCTAATGACCTCTTGGAGTTTGGCAACCAAAAGAATCTTTTCCTTCTTGTTAAATTCTGGTTGAGGATCTGGATTCAGTTTCCCAACTGAGAGCTTTGCTGGCTTTTAAATGAGCAACAGACATATTTGTTGTGGTGTGTAGTCATGAAAGTGGGCAGGATGTCTGCAAGATCTGTGACGGGTTGCATCCAGACTCCTGCTTACCACCCAGGAGGCACGTACCCCCAGGGAGCCCCAGGACTCCTGACAGAAGAGATCATAACATCCAAAGCTGACACCTCCTCTTTCGCCATCACCCTCTGGCAAACCCAGGAGGTTCCTTACTCAGGGGTGTGTCAGTATGTGCTCTATGCCATAACAGTCTATATCTCCATCCCTCTCTCTCAGCAGCTGATGCCACGGACTCCATCCCTGGGAAAAGACATGAGAAGAGCAAGCAATGCTGCTGGAAGGACAGTGCTTTGTAGCAGCCAAGTGCAGAACTTCTAGTTGACCTTAACTTATTAAAAGCTGAATTTGGCTGCCTAAACCTGTATCATGATAAGCATTTGTCCTTGTTTCTATTTATTTTTAAAGAAGTGAAGATGTAGGAAAAAAACACTTGTAGGATAGATTTTTAGAAAATAAAGTTACTAAAATGTACACACACACACACACACACACTCACACACACGATGCCTTCCCTTACTTAATTCTTTCTACCCATTTAAACATTCCCAACAGATTTAAATAGCGATGTTTTCTATAAGCTGAGATTAAAAAGTCACTCAGTCTGAAGAAAATGAAACAAAAAAATCCAAAGCAAAGAAGAGGAAAGAAAAGAAAAAGGTAGTCCCAATGATCCAGGTCCATCAGAGATCTCCCTTCTCAACAAGGAACCCGGCCAAGCAACCCCACAGGGACTTGAGTTCTGTGATTATGAGTGGAAGTTGCATGTCTGTCCCTGTCTGCCCTCATTCTGTTCTGTTCTCTAATTTTAGACATATTGGCCTTGATAGCATCCCTTAACAAAAAGAGCAGCAGCAAGCTCTTAGGTCCCAAATCTGATGTTTCCCACACTAAGAGAAAGGAGTGGGATTCCCTACCATCTTCTTGTAGATTGACAGCTTTCATGCAATCACAAAAAACGTTATGGGGGGCTGTAACCATATCACTACCAACTTCCTTCTAATTACATTACCCTTTATATTTTCAAAGTACGCTAAAGCCCATAATCAAATGCATCCAAAAATGCTGTTTTTAACTAAAAGTTTACTGAAAACTACTACTCTAGGGCAGGAGTCTGCAAACTTTTTCTGTAAAGGGCCAAATAGTAAATACTTTAGGCTTTGAAGGCCATAATGTTCTGGCATAACTACTCAATCTGTTGTTGTAGTGTGAAAGTTATAAGCAAATATCTAAATTAATGGGCATGGTTGTATTTCAATAAAACTTTTTACCAAACAGGCTGGATCTGGCGTGATGCCTATAGTTTGCAGATCTCTGCTCCAGGCTCATAACTAACAAGTTATTCAAGGGTGGTACCAGCCCACAACCAATTTATTCAACACATGGTGTTGATCTACCTTAAAAAAATAACTAACCATTGGCAAAACAATTTTGCTTATGATCAAAATAAACCAAAATTTGGAATACATGATCTAGCAATAGGGTATTACACCCTGGCCAAAAAAAAAAAAAAAAAAAAGTAAATTCTATGTTTAAAGAATCCCATTCCTTGTAAATTGATACAGCCACTATGGAGAACAGTATGGAGGTTCCTTAAAAAACTAAAAATAGAAATACCATACGACCCAGCAATCCCACTACTGGGCATATACCCTGAGAAAACCATAATTCAAAAAGAGTCATGTACCACAATGTTTGTTGCATCACTATTTACAATAGCCAGGACATGGAAGCAACCTAAATGCCCATCAACAGATGAATGGATAAAGAAGATGTGGCACATACATACAATGGAATATTACTCAGCCATAAAAAGAAACGAAATTGAGTTATTTGTAGTGAGGTGGATGGACCTAGAGTCTGACATACAGAGTGAAGTAAGTCAGAAAGAGAAAAACAAATACTTTATGCTAACACATATATATGGAATCTAAAAAAAAAAAAAAAAAGGTTCTGAAGAACCTAGGGGCAGGACAGGAATAAAGACACAGATGGAGAGAATGGACTTGAGGACACGGGGAGGGGGAAGGGTAAGCTGGGACAAAGTGAGAGAGTGGCATGGACATATATACACTAGCAAATGTAAAACCGATAGCTAATGGGAAGCAGCCACATAGCACAGGGAGATCAGCTCGGTGCTTTGTGACCACCTAGAGGGGTGGGATAGGGTAGGAGGGAGGGAGACACAAGAGGGAAGAGATATGGGGATATATGTATATGTATAGCTGATTCACTTTGTTATACAGCAGAAACTATCACACCATTGTAAAGCAATTATACTCCAATAAAGATGTTAAAAAAAAAAAATAAAGCAATCTTTGAAAAAAAAAAAGCATGTTAAAAAAAAAAAGAATCCCATTCCTGAGAAAGTGACTGTTCCTAAAAACCTAAGAAGTATGGTAACCATATCTATGGTGTGACTTGTAATTCTTGAAAAATACTACTAATAGTTAATATGTACTGAACTACTCTGTCCCAGACACTATACAAAATGCTCTACAAGAATTAACTCATTTAATCCTTACAACAACTTTGTGATGTAGGTACTGTTATTATTCCCCCTTTACAGATGGGAAAACTGAGGCCCAGATGAATAATTTGGCCTAGATCATAAGGCTAGTAGGTGAGAGGTAGGATTCAAACTCATGCATTCTTACTCCTGAATCTGTGATCTTAATCACTACTCTTCAGAGAGCAAGAGGAAAAGGAAGGCAAGTCAGTGCTTAGCCCTGGGAATTCCACCTCACAGATAGATGGTTGGACCTCTCTGTGGATTAGCAAATATTTACTGACTTTTAATCACGTGTTGGCATGCCTAGTGTTTTACATATATTATTTAATCCTACTCACAGTGCTATATGGGAGGAGCTCTTACCCTATTTTAACAAAAACCATGGTTTAGGGAGGTTATGAATTGTGTAAGGACTGAAGCTGCCTAAGCTGGCTCTGTTGGGATGACCATTTTGAAAATAAGATGATCACTTTCTGAACACCTATTTGCAGGAGGTTCACGTTACTGAAGGGGGAAGAAGACCACATTCTAGACCAGCAGGCGCCAGGTGTTCTCTTTATGACACAGGGCTGTGTATGTGACAGAGGCCTCTTGAGCCTTTACTTTCCCAGATGAGATCTGTACCACAGGGTTACATAGAATTCAGTTTCCTTCCTCCTCCATCAACAGATTGATTCCTACAAATAGGGCTTTGACTGTGATTCTGTGTTTAGCCTTTCTTGCTTGTCCAGGCATCGTGCCAAGCTGAGTCTATCAAACTCCCAGAGCTTTTCTGGCATCTGCTCATTGTTCAAAAAGGGATTGTTAGCATACACTTTGGACCATTTCATTCTGCGGGCTTTATGCTCTGAGACCATAGCTATGAGAGCTCTCCCTGGGGGTCTACCTTGACCTTTACTGTATTTGTCAGGCCTTCCCCATATATAGGGGTTTGTAATTAAGAGACAGCTACTCAACTCATCAGAGATAGTTTGCATCCTACATTCTCTTAGTTGATTTTGGATAGCATTCAAGAGAAGAGAGGAAAATCCTTTTTTTATTCCACCATTTTAAAACCAGAAGTCTAACAGATGCAACTATGACTTTTTTCCCTATCAAAGTCAAATTAATTCAGTAATTCTATCATTCTCAGCACAGACTTCAGCATGGATTAACTATCCACTGAACATATAGCATATATTCCTTAATTATGTCTAGAATTTTAGCTCCAGTTTTTTAAAGGAAACATCCGAAATAATTTAAAAAATAATCATTAGGCAATTTAGTTTGGCGATGTATTTTTACCATATTCGTGATCACTGTTATTTCTCACATCCTACTCCATCCCTTTGGGTTCACTTTGCTTCATGTTGAGGTATAGCATTTAGTAGCTCTTTCAGCAAGGGTGGAGGAGGAAGCAAATAATCTTTGCCTGTCTGAAAATATCTGTTTTTCTCTCACTTCTAAATTATAGTCTAGCTGGGTATGGAATTCTAGATTGACAGTTATTTCTGGAAATTAATTTATTGACTTCTGGCATCTCTTAGTGCCGGTAACAGCCATCAGTTTGTCCTTCCACTGTAGGAAACTTTTATTTTTAGTATCTTTGAAGATTTTCTCTTTGTCCTCAGTGTTTTACTCCTTCATTATGTTTTTGTCTAGGTATAGCTTTGTTTAATATTCAAGTGTGGCACTTGGTGGTATTCTCAATCTGAGTCTTCAATTCTGGAAAAGTTTTAGCCCATATCTTTTGGAATACTGCTTTCTCACCATTCTGATAGACTCATCTTCAGAAACTCCTATGAGATGAATGGTAGAGCCTCTTCTATCTTCCATGCACACCTGCCCCTCTATATTCTTCATCTCTCTGAGCTGCATTATGGGTGAATTTCTCATTATTTTCCAATTCATTAATTCTTTAACTGTGGCCAATCTAGAGTTTATTGTAACAACTCAGTGTATTTCAGACTATATTTTTTCATTTTCAGAATTCCCTCTTCCCCACTACCTCATTTTTTCATTGAGTTTGGTTTTGTAATATCTTATTTTTTTTCTAATTCCTTTATCTTTTGAGTATCATAAGCATACTTATTTTAAAGTCATTTTCAAATTGCTCTTATTTTCATTTCATTTGGAGTAAATTCCCATTTTTGTTTTGTTTTGTTTTGGATTTCTCATATATTGTAGAATTTTGGTTAGTACATTCTTCCTGAGTGGGGAATTTTAATTTCTTCCCCCTTCTCCTCACCACCTTGGTCCGTTCTCCCCTATGTGTAGTTTTATTGTTTCTGGTACTGGCCCCTAAGACAACTGGGACTTAAGGTGATGGTCAGAGGCTCCTGTCCTGGGTGCTATTCTGGATATTGCAGAACCAGTGCCAAGCCAGTGGGCAGCTGGCTCCAGGTCTTGGGTGGGAGACTATGTCTTCTTTCTGTTGCCTCCCCAGGAATGCAGATTCTTTCTTATAAGCCACTTCCCCATAGAGCAGTTGGTCATGGCTTTTTTGTAGATTCCTTGCTTGGGCAGAGAAGCTGTGGTTCCAAAAAGCAAATGTGGCTCTGGTCTCCTGCTTTGCATGGGGTACTTTTAGTCACTGTTACAGCATGGAATTCAAACTACCTCTTTCCAGACCTGCAGCCCAGCAGGCAAGCAGCTTCATTCCTACTAACTGCTTTGTGATTCTGTTATGTTGCTGGTTTATGCATACTTACCTTTTTTCTGAAAGTGATTATTTCTTTTTAATTTCCTCTATTTTGTATGTGGTGGTGCTGAAGGAGCCTTAAAATGTGAATTCACATCAAACTGCACCAAGAGTCAATTTTTAAAACATTCATTTTTATCAATATAACAATCCAAAAATTCTACAATGTTCAGCAGTGATAATACTTATTTTTCCATTTGTTCTCACCAGCAAACAAAGAACAAGCTGATTATATCCTACTGATAGATTCTCTTATTTACCTAGGCCTGGCTAATTGAAAGTAGATGGCCCCAAATGATGAATTTCAATTTACATTTCTTTCTTTTTTTAAAAAAAAAATATTTATTTATTTATTTGGCTGTGCTGGGTCTTAGTTGTGGCACGTGGGATCTTCATGCCATGTGTGGGATCTTTGTTGCAGCATGTGGGATCTTTTAGTTGCGGCATGCGAACTCTTAGTTGCGGCACGCATGTGGGATCTAGTTCCCTGACCAGGGATCAAACCCGGGCCCCCTGCATTGGGAGCACGGAGTCTTAACCACTGGACCACCAGGGAAGTCGCCTCAATTTACATTTCTTAACAGAAAAAAAAAAGTTGCGAAGCAGTAGTAACTCACTGGTCCTGTTGATTTTTATCTGTATTAGAACTTAAAATTTCTGCAGCTTTTAACCTAATCTTAATCAGAAAGAAATCCAGCTATTTGTACTTGTGTTTACTCAGCTTTTAAAGGATGAAGCTGAGAAGTATAATAGTCCAAAAGATGGAAGGCTTAATTTTGGAATTTTCTTAATCAGCATTGAAGAAAGCTTTAACACATTCTTCCAAGTCTTTTATTTCCCAAAAGAAGATACATACATAATCTATTTTCAAAGGCTGCCTTACCTAGGACTCCATCTTAATTTCCTGTGCATGTTGCTGGCCTATAAGTGTTTATTATGCACAGGACTTGAATATAAATGTACCGTACTTTATATAACATATGTATTCCTGAAAATTTATGTATATCTTATATTTCAACAAAAAATATTGCATTTTCTTTTTTAAGTATAATATGATTTCAAAGATGTGTTCCTAGAGGAAAAGAAAATAGATCTGAAACACCATAAGAAAGGGCAGCATTAGGAAAGTGAACTTAGTCAAATACTTGCCTGGAAAATAACAGTGATAAAGCAATGAATGCTATAATTCAAATGTTATCCTGAAAACACAGCATTGACCAATGTCAAGAACTATACTAATTGCTGATGAAATGAGAATAGAATCTCATTTTGTTGGAGGAACACGTGGAACTTTTAGACAAAAACATGCATCAGTGATAGCTTTGAAGAGTTCCTCTACTTTTCTCTAATGGGGAAGGCGGAAAGGTAGATTTTAGGAATAGGCAGGTTCAAATCTTGATTTTCCTTTATTATCTATGTGACTTTAGGCATGTTAAGTAACGTTAGGAGACCCCGTTTCTTTACCTGTAAATGGGTATAACAATGATTACTTTTTTGGATTAATGTGAACTAAAAAAATTGTCTGGCATATAGAAGGAACTCAATATGGTGACTATCAACGTTATCAGCATTAGCTGGCTTTTCTTCCCAGAAGAAAAATGCAAATACAAATACATATGACTGTACCTCTACTGTATCTGATGGAAGGGACACTTTGAAAGCTATGTGTCTCTGTATTTCTACACCCTCCTCTGTGTCTGACTGGAATTCAGATTCTATTCAGAATAGGAGGGAAGGAAGAACAATAGCAGGAAGGCAGAATTTAAAGAAGAAAATAATTATAATATATTAATATAATTATTAATTATAACAGCTACCCCTACATTCCACAGTACTCCCTATGTACCATGCTAAATGCTCATACATGACCTTACTTAAACTCTTATAACAACCCTGTGGAATAAGCATTATTATTCTGTTTAAGAAGAGGAAGTCAAGCTTACAGTTTAAGTAACTTGTCCACAGATAGTAAATGACAGATCAGAAATTCAAACCCAGATCTGTGCAAAGTCTTTTTCTTTTTAGTGTCTAACATACCATACTGGGAAGACAGGGTTTAAGAAACAACACCACAGGGAAAGAAGTACACACCCTAAGCAATACAGAAAACTGTTGAATTAATATTCTAATTGCATTTCAGGGGCTCATGTTAGATCACTTCTAAATGTATGCTGAATTAAAGAGATAAGTCCAACCAGCTAATGTGAACTTGTCTGATGAGTATGTGTTAAATACATTTGACCTTGACATTTTATATCAAAGCTGAAGAGAGACTGTCAGTCTCAAGAGGAATACCACCAAGGTATTTGCAAGTAGGGCATTGGGATCATTTTCTGAGGATGCAGGAAGGGGAATATGAAGGAAAAGGATGATTTTTAACAAAACCAAATGGCCTACAACATCTTCATCATCAAAAGCTTTAAATACTAAGACTTCCTAGAAACTTGTAAAGAACCTGTGTAATTATTAAGGAAAATCAATTCCTGAAGTGAAGAGAAAGGTACAAATACCCCAGTTGGTAAAGTAAGGAACTACTGGATAATCTAGCACATGGCAAGCCCTTTCAGCTACTTAAGTACTGGGCTTTCGTAAAAAGTTTAGGTGTTTCTAAATGTCTTAAGTTATAATAGATTAGTACAAGTAATATAGTCTATAGGTAGTATTTAAAAGTATATCTTATGAAAGGAAAAAAATTAAATGTAGGACAGTATTATACTATCGTGTATATTATCGCTCTTAGAAAAATGGTATGGTAGGCAGAACACCAGCTTCTCAAGGATGCCCACATCCTAATTCCTGTAACCTGTGAATATGTTACCTTACATGGTAAAAGGGACTTTGCAGCTGTGCTTAAGGGTCTTCAGATGGTAAGACTATCCTGAATTACCTGTGTCGACCCAATATAACCACAAGGGTCTTTATTAAGAGGGAGGCAGGAGTGTAAAAGCCAAAGAGAGAGATTTGAAGATGCTACACTGGGGACTCTGAAAATGGAGAAACAGGCCACACACCACGGAATACAAGCAGCCTCTAGAAGGTGGAAAAGGCATGGAAACAAATTCTTCCCTAGAGCCTCCAGAAGGAACACTGCCTGAAGACCCACTCCAGACTTCTGACCTCCAGAACTAGGAGATAATAAATTTGTGTTGTTTTAAGCCACTAAGTTTGTGATAATTTGGTACAGTATCACTAGGAAACTAACACAAATGGCCAAGATGGTAAACATACTGTGGATAGAAAAAATATATTTTAACTCTAAGATGAACAATTTGCTTTTAAATGATGTAAACCTTTAAACAATTATAATATTTTCTGTATTATTCAAGTTTGAAAGTCAAAAGCTTAAGGAAAATACACAAGGATTGTATACTGACATCATGAAGACCTTCTTAAAATTACAAGTGTTTTTTCTCTCCTTCACCTGGTGTCTAAAAAACCTAACATTACTAGAATCCAACCATCAGGACAGGCTTTTGGCTTTTATCACAGATATGTGAATCTACTCTGACCTTGTGAAAAACATCTTTTTTTCCCCTCTGTCAGTCTCAACCTCTTATAATGGGAACTGGAAAGAAGATCAATAAAATCAACCAACTGTGAAAATAGGTCCATAGGATGGAGTGAAACACTGATAGTGGGAATAATATATAATAGTATACATAATCACAAGGAGATTAGATCTGGTGCAATGTTTATATGTGAAGCATGGAATGCTCCTGGCTTTTACCCATCATACTCTGTCCTGTTTAATTCTCTGGGTTATAAGGGACATGAAGCTGATCCTGACCAGAATGTTCTCGATCAGGTTCAATGAGGGGAATATTGATTCCACTTGAAAGTTCTTTTCTATAGGGCATAGCATTATGAGTGATTATGACAATGTAGATTTTCTCAAAGTATAAATAATCAGCTTCTGCTTAGGTATCTAAACTCAGAAATACTCTGAGTCTTTCCTACTACTGTCTTCTTGGCATGGACTATGAATTTAAATAAAAGAAAAACAAATAGTTGCTTTCCCACTAACAGCATCCACTAAGTTTAAAAGGCACACATTTGTCACCTCCCAATTTAACCCCTCAAAAGTTAGACAAAGTAAACAAATCCCTAGGCCAATGAAGACTTGTCCTCATTCTTTTCCTAAAACATGTATCTTACCTCAATATAATGATATACTTACTTTGTTGCCTTCCTGTCACTCAAGTCTTGCAGTTGAAGTGTTTATGCTGAATGTGCTCTCACAGTTAGAAAATACTGAAGACATTCTTCCCCTTTCATAGGTAGGACCCACTGAATGGTAAATGGGACCTATAGTAGCATCACCTTTGGATGTTATACTCTTATGAAGCTAGAACAAAACCCAAATCAAACCAACCAACCCAAAGCTAAGCCAGGGTTATCTTCCATGTTCATTTACCTGACAATGAGAGGAGGCTACAGATGGTCAGTGTGATGTGTAAAGATAAGCCAAAGCTTGTAGGCAAGCTACAGGGTGTGACAAGGGATCCTTGTTAGATCAGTCACTCCCATTACTGAGAAAACCATCAGACTGGTCAGACAGGAGGCTAAATTTTTTAAGTGGCAGCTGCTTCTAGTTCTTGAGACCCTAGAACTTCTTACTCTTTCTCCATACACGAGAGCCTTTGGTCTGTTGGTGTCCCCAAGAGTCAATGGCAGGCTCCTTTCACTGCTCTTGCAGAAAACTAACTCCTCAAAACCAAGCCAAAGACATTCAGACTCAAGACTGAGCTTTCTTCCCTGTGCAAAAGTAACCAGGAATCTCATGTTTGGTAACAAAAGAGCTTTAGTGGAATTGCTATACTTATTAATACCTTAATTTGCATTTCACAGCATTTTTCTGTGTAGAAGAGCCACAATAAGACATGAATACTCTCAGTTCTTCTAATAGTCCTTCTTTAGCAGTCTGTCTCATATTTTTCTCTGTTTGTATCTTTGAACGGCTAACCTAACATTATGCCTGGGAGATTTCCATCTCAATGTATCTTAAAGTCCTAATAATTGGCCATCATAAAGTTTATTTATCTACATAACAATAAACATATTATGTTTTCCATATTGGTTATGGCAGCTAGAAACTGGGATGCCCATGAAGGTTGCCAGATAAAATATAGGACACCTGATAAAATCTGAACTTTAGACAAACAATGGATAATTTTTTAGTTGTCTCAAATATTGCATGGAATATACTTACACTAAAAAATTATCCATTGTTATCTAAAATTCAAATTTAACTGTGCATCCTCTACTTTTGCTTCCTAAATTTGACAATCCTAATGCTCTTGCTTCTTGCAGGACACCTAATAAACCCAACCCTGGGTAGGCATATTGCAAGTGGAAGGGTGAAAAATGTTTGGTCTTATAAATCTGAAGTCTCCGCATTCAGATTTATATCAATGTCCAAATTTCAAATAACTACTTACGATAAATTTAGCGGCTTAGTCTTACTTTGATGATCAGATACAAGGCTGAAATTTTTAAAAGCCTAGGATATAATGTGAGAAAAAAAGGCCATTTCATTTACCCCTTCACTAAAGGTTTTAGAAATCTCACATTCCTGGGTAGTTTCTCAGGTACTATGCACAAGTTCCTTACCTCTGTTCCAGGGAAGGAATAGGACTATGGCCTTCAACCCGGAAGATGATCTGTTCTGCTGTCCAAAAGGTGTGTGCTCTGAGTGGGTTCCCCCAGAAGTGGGAATGAATTTGACAAATCACTAAATGACCATTTTTAGAACCAGTTACTGTTCTTGTGAATTTACAGCTTCCCTTCACTAAAATTCCAAGTAATTTTAGTTCTTGATGCTTCTATGTTACAGCAGAGCAACAACTTTTAAATGCCAGTCAGTGATGGAGTTTTTATTGGTCTATATGAACTAAGATAAGGACCAGATGTAGTAAGTTTTTCATAAAGGTAAATGTTTCCAATTTAAGGACTAGCCCTGATGTCCTTTGTATCTTTTAGTATGAAAGTAAACTTTTGTGAAACTGGTGATGCTGGATATGAAGATTTCTTTTTAACATCTTACATAGAAAACTGGTCGGCAAACTTGTCTCCCAAATTCTTTTAAAAATTGTATTTGTCTCTAAATCTAGCAAGTATGGGAATCATGCAGCATGCCTTTTATGTCTGTTTTGGAAATACCACTTCCTGTCTAACAATATTAAACAATTTTACCTCTGATCCATGTGTCTCCTTTTGGGGCTGTGTAAAGAGAACTGGACTCAAAGAAATATTCTAGGTTGAAGACACGTTGGTGGAAAAAGAACATTTCTATTCTCTTATAAAGTTCAGAAAACATGTCTTAGGTTTTTATTTCCTACAAGAAGATCTGAATTATGTGCCCTGATCTCTGGCACAGTGTCACTCAATAAATTTTAAACATTGTTGTTTTGGTAAAGCCAGCAGTAACATATGCATTCTATAAATGTCAAACATAAAATGCGACACATTCAGCATTCTATAAACCAGGCAAACAACTCAGCATTCCAGACGTCTGAAATGTCTATAATATAGCTCAGCTCCTTCCCACTTGGAACAACGAAATTACTAATTTTTTTTTTTGCAATTCTTATGGCCAACATGGATTAGGAAAGTTTAAGAATAGAAAAATCATGTAATATTATGAATAGGCATATAATAATTTTTTAATAGGATATTCAGACATGTACTGGCACTTTGCAAAAATCCCATCTGATTGAATATTTTAAAATTCATTTTAATCCCCACACCATTCCTTCAAGGTATACGTTGCTATACATGATACAGAGAGGCTGAGTGTAAGTTAAGCAGCTTAGAGAAGGTTACAGAGCTAATGAGTGATGCCATCAGAAACAGGGGTAAGTGATTCTAGTCTGTGCTCTTTTCACTTTATCAAGCTGTGCAATTATGTGTTCTGGTTGATTCTGAAAGTAGAAATGGCTCTCGTCTACTGCAGATTGTTTAACCATGGGAAAGACAAAATATGTTCATGATCCTTGTCAGGCCAATAAATGATACCTCAGAAGTCCCCTTTATGTAGCTTTGGTTTGGTTCAAGATTTTGGTGGAGACATATGATTCACAAAGCATTTAATGCACAAAGTCACTCTGGCTCAAGATGACTAACCATAACCCACCAGCTGTTTCACAGCATGCATTTCTGTGTGGCTTACAGCCAATGAGCAATGAAAAAGAGAAAATCACATCTGTGACCCAATTTTTCTTTAGTTACTAGTCATTTATATCATGCATAGAACTGGATGGGACCTAAGGAACTAGTCCTTGGTTACTCCAATTTTCTTACTGAAAATAAAAGCATCTGCTTTTAATTCACCTTTTGGGAATAAGATGAAGTACTGAATAGAACGACTATCAGAAAATATGAGAAAGCACACAAAATGCCCAACATAACGATTGGTAATGTCATCCTAAATTTTAAACATACATACATAAAAGATTCAGATCAAGAAACACCTCATAGCTTCTGCTACAATGTCTTGCTCCTAAGAGCGCTCAGCCAATGTCAGATGGTTGTTAGTACTTTGTGTAGCACAGTATATATCAAACTTGTGTTTGACGTAGTAGTTACACTGGTGGGATTCCAATAACCAAAGCAAAAAAATCCCCCAAACTGGGCTTTTCCAATTGTATAGTTTAAATATTTGTACCATTATTTTTATTGATGCATAATTTTTGGTTTCTATTCTTAATTTCTTACTGTCTCCAAGAAGTTTCTATAAAGCAAGTCTTAAATAAAATATCACGCTGTCTAGGAAAGGATGGTATGAGCTGCCATGAAGAGGACGGAGTGATGGGAGAGTGGTGGGTAAGTCTGCATGTGTATACAATTAATATCATTAACAGACATCTAGAGAGAACTTTCAAACAGAATTTTTAATTTGAGCCTCATAAATATCTTGTTAAATTGGAGTTATTTCCTCTTCTGCTTGACTGAATCAATACAAGGAAAAGAAGACCTGTGCTTATTGAGGCAACTTGGAAGTCCTGGTCCCCACTGAATGGATGGGGAAAGTGAGAGGCCTTGACCCAGGTACTAGCTCCAGCCCTTATTTAGCTGTGGGACCTCAGGCAAGTTCCTCATAAACCACTTTCCTTGTTTGTATCATGGTACAGGATAACTGAAGTTTGCTACTTTGTTATTTCCTCAAGGGTAACAAAAACTCACTGGAGGAACTATGACATAGATTCCTCTAGATCTAAAGAACTATGAGAAACACTTCCTGACCCTCTCATAACAATGCATCAGCTAAGCAGCCTGGCCTGCTCCCCATCTACATGTCATCAAGAAGCAACAATATGGTGGTTTTAATACGATTTAACTTGGTATGTGAATTGTAATCATTAGCGTATGTCTGCACGCATCCCCGAGTATGCTGAAGTTTGAGTGGTAGGGGCAAAATTACACATGAATTTATTCTTGAGAAATAAGCAACTCTTTGTAATATGACTGTGGTCGGAGCATGTGTAAGAGAGTGAAGTTCACATCCCACAAAGCCATTATTCAATGACAGAAAACATTAAAACATGAGGAAGAACTGTAAAAAATTATGGCAAATGTTATAGATTCTACTAGAGCAGTATATTAATACATTTGGATTGAAAACCATATTGATCACTTTTTTTTTTTTTTTGTAAGAGCCCTGTTAGGATGCGTACATGTGCTCTTTGTGTCACCTATCTGTTACCTCACCTTACACATGCCCATGCCTGGGGCACTCACAAGGTGAAATATTCGCACACCTTGCCCAGGGATATGCCCCTGCATTGTTTGGGAGAAAAGTACAATACAAAGTCACAGTCTGAATCCTGAGATTCTGTACCACCCCAGGGGAATCCAAAGTAAAGCAATCTGGTTCTTCTTTAGCATACCAATCAGCAGGGGCAAATGAGGGCCAGCCTGCTATGAAGCAGACATCAGAGAGACATCTGTGTCCCTGGAATTCTAAAAGAGCTCAGAAGTCTGGGCTTTATATCATCATCTGAAGGTCTGCACATAGACAGACAATGCTTAAGAAATACCCTTTGATGATGATAAAAATACATGGCACTGCAAAATAGCCTGTTTTGTGGAAAAACAATCTGCCACGTTCCAAATTCTGAATATAGATAACGTTGAAATGAAACTGTCTAGATTAACTGTTGCAGTAAGAGAGAACTCATTTCATCCTGCCCTTGTATGTCTGTCAACTGTTAACCATCCCTTAAAATGCAGCTCAGCCATCACCTTGGTGTATCGTATTGTTTCATATCTGTTTACATCTGATGTCCCTCCAGGAACATAAGTAAAGTTGGCAAAGGTGCCTACTTGGTTGTTGGATGTTGGCAGGTATCTCAGTACCTGTCAGACAGATGGTGCTGAGTAAATGCTTATGGAACCAACTGGGTTCAAACAATCTAGGTGGGGCCCCCCCTAAAGGATGACCCACATAGAACAGATGAAAGAGTGAGAGGTAATTGAATGAGGTAGCCAAGGGTGTTTGGACTCAGAATTCAAGAAAAATGCTAGGACATGCTTCAGGTTAAACAGAACCTTGCCTTGAGGAATAAATTACTTTTTTTTCCTGCAAATAATTTACCGCACTTACTAAAAAAGAAAATAGGTTTCAAAGCATTTATTCTGTGGTTCTAACACAGAAGTTGCCAACACGATTAAAGATTTCCTTAGTTCACAGAATTAGGCATAAAAATAATAGGCCGACAGTAATCACTACAGAAGGTCAGTGTAAATAAAATAGCAATGGGGAACTATGAGGGATTTGCTCACATTTTGTTAAGAAGCATGAAGAAAGCAAAACAAAGTCCCCCTTGGGACCTTGACTTAATATGACAGGTCCATTATAAGTAAACTGATGCTACCACTTGGGGCAGACCATGTTTCTCTTGAAATAAATTAGTTGAAAGTAAGTCTCTCTTCTAGAGTCTGAAGTTCTACATGTGTGATTAACTCCTTCAAGGCATCTTTGTAGTACAAATGTGTTATCACACATATAACAGTTTATCATTTATATCATCATCTCTGCTTACTATAGACAGAAAAAAACTACCATCTTAGAAAAAGTAAATATGACCTATATGAACCCAAGACTTCACCTTCAGGGCCCTGTCGCTCCTGATGCTCTGTGATATTCCAGCAGCCAGACTGCTCCACACCTCTGCCTTCCTTCTCTGCAGGTTACTTGGTAGCTTAGGGACCCAGCAACTGAATGAATGGCTTTGTATTTCTAAAGGTGACTGACCTTGAATGAACTACGAGAGAGGTAGGGTGGAGGTCAGGAATGACCAAGGCTTGAGGACAAAGTCCTCCAACCATCCAGAGAAGAGAAGATGGCTGAAAAGATGCTGACTAAGGCAGAAGAAACCAACGCTTCCAGCTTCACACCTGCTTAGAGCGTCCCGCTCTCTTTCAATTTATGGGGGTCTTCACAACTGTAGACTTTGGCCATGTCTCCTGGATCCTGTAACCAGCACCAGAAGATCAAAGCTCCCCAGTCTATCCTCTGGAGATAAGGAAATATCATGTTTGGAGGAGAGAATTTCAAGCAATCCAAAGAATTTATTTCTGTGTAACTGACTTTCCCCAAGAAGAAAAACCTGGCCATATGGAATATACACGATAAATATAAGAGAAGAACTTCATGAAATTGTAGATGCTTAAATGATAATCCTATTTGAACTGGTATTAAAGAAACTGTCGTTCAGTGGGAATCAGGCAGATTTGTCCTTCAAAATCACTGGGCTTCAGTTTTCCCAATGACGGGGGTTAGATCAGAAACAAAATATCTAAGAGGTCTGGTGAGTGGCCAGGGCTCCAGCATCTTCCCCATTGACTAAAATAGCCTCACTTTCATCTCTTTAATATATTGAAATTCTTATGAACAAAAACACAGAAAAAACAAAAAGCAAAATGATTTTAAAGGTCCCGGATGATTTCATCATATTATCTTAATCATATACCTCAATAAAAGTAGGAAAAGAGTTAAAACTGCTCATAATCTCTGGCCCTCTCCTCTTAGCTCCCTTTTTTAATATCTAGGAATGTGCTGGCTAAAATATATCCCAAAATTCCTGCACAACTCCAGGGGGCACCATTCATACCAAAGACAGTATCAATGGTGTTCCCTGGGGTGTGCCACTCAGTGACTCCGAGGACGATGGTTTAGAGTGGTGAGGGCCTGTGTTTCAATCTCAGCCCTGCCACTTGAGGACAAAGGCTATCCGATCCTTGGCAAGCTGTTTAATTACCTCTCGGATCCTATTTCCTTCTCAGTGAAATGGAGATGATAAATTGTATTTCCAAAGGCTGCTGTAAAAACTAAAGGAGATAACATATGTACAGAACCTGATGGAGGGCAGCACACCAAGAGCAGCATCAGTTCTCTAAAATTACAAAATCTATCACATTTCACGGCATGGAAAACAATTGTGTCCAGCACGTATGGCCCATGCCGTAAGGACAAACCAAAAGATTTTGTGAAATTTGGGACAGATCTCATTTGCTGAAGATGGGGTAGGTACCCTAAAAGTTAAAGGGGTCAGAATGTAGTGACCGGAAAACTACGCAATTTTTTTAAGTCTCTGAATTGTGATAACTGGCAGAAAGGAAGACTAATCAGCATGCTAATTAATTAGGGTGTGTTGGTACAACTGTTATCAAGGATAGGCAACTGTTTAAATAAGACAGGCTGTACTCATTAAGGATGTATGTGGTGCCAACAAATTACAATGTGTCTAATTCAAACTTTTTTGCCTTCCCTGGGAATCTAGAACCGGGCGATGTTTAACAGCACTAAATCTTTTATTTGATTCTTAAATTAAGAAGTGACTAACCTACACAATAAAGCTATAACTTATGAATTACAGATTCTCAAACGACAGACCTGACAGATTGTAGATATCACCTAGTCTAACCCCCATATGTTACACCAGGGAAAACTGAGGTCTAAGGAAGATGAGAGACACATCTAAGGTCACAGAAGGCAGAGCCAATTCTGGCACTTGGTCTCATTAATTTATTCTTTTTCTTACTACAGGAAATCAATCTTTAGTTTTACGCACTATACATACCAACAATTTAACAATGGATATATAGACTCTTGTCTCAACTCAGCATAATTTGGGGTTCATAGGGCAGTGGAAGACATCAAAAGACTGGGCCAATGACAGAAGCAGCTGGGTGGGAATGTGTGGAAAGGTCTGAGGATATTCGAGAGGGTAATGCATATGGAAAGGCTGTTAGGGACCTGCCAGTCTGGGGTTTGGGTAGTGGCAATTAGGGTCTATTAAGGGACCAAACATAGAATGATTCTCCACATCGAGCACGTAACAAAGTGACTAGCTCATGGTAGGTACTTAGTACTTACATGTTGTGTGGTTGGATGATGAGCTAAGAGTGAATGAAGGAATGAAAGGGCCTGTTCTGAGAGAAGAAATGAGAGCTTCAGAGACAACAGAGAAGAGGGCTACCTGGCGCTGTCCCTTAGGGGAGAGTTCCCAGAGCTCTCCCTAACCTTTGCAGGAAGGGGGCGGCTTGTTTCCCTCATGGGGACGGTGGAGTGAGTCTGTGCCCCCTTGCTTCCGCCCCATATTTCCACTCTGAGGAAGTGCAGTCGTCCCCATGGAACCGCCTCTGCTTCTGATGCCCTCTGCTCCCAGGATGGAAGCTGGAGGACTGGAGTGCTCGAGAGAAAGTCTGTCTCCAAGAGCAACAGAAATTTCAAATCCACACGTCACACTCTTTTTTAGAGGAGACTCTGCTTAGGGGCCAGCCAGGCAAGCTACTGACTGTACTGATAAGACGGGGAAAATGTTTCATAGAAGGAACTTAAGATCAAGAAGCAAATGTGATTCTAGGATACTAGAGAAGATTCTAAGGAAGAATGAGGGAAAGCTGGGGTTGCCTGGCCAGTTTTCCATTCCCTGAAAACGTGACCATCTGTGGTCCTCAGCCTGGGTGCTTTAACCTTTGGCCAAGTCTGTTAAGGCTGGACTTTCAAAGCAGGATTCATCTGAACAACATTGGTGGCACAGATGTGATAGAGTCTCATTATGTTTTCCAAACAGTAAGAGGTTAGTGTTTGATGTTTCCTTTCCTTTCAACATCTATGTCTAATATTTTTTTCACTTTTGTACCATAGGATGTAGCCACTTTGAAGAAAATATGCACTCATCACCTCATATTTTTCTAGGACTAAACAGAGAAGTGGTAACACAAGAGTCTTTATCAGCGTCTAAGAGAGACCTTTCAAGGTTCATATGATGTGAGCAACTTCCTATTTAAGAGGCACACTAACACTTCAGTGGCAAATAATGAAGTATTGACAGTGTTTTCTCCCACAATATCTAACAGACTAATGGCAAAATGAGAGTGTGCATAGCAGCTGTTGGGACAGAACAATGGATTCTGCCTCATGTTCGTATGAAAGATAGATACAGCCCAAGGGGAAGATGTCATGTCTCTATTGTGACCTTCACTTACGTTTGATTAAGACAAAGTTGGTACATTTTTAAAAAGATGCTTTCAAAACCAGGAGAACAGGTCAGTGAAAAGACCAATAATATACACACTCTTCCTCAACTCCCATAGTGACTGGCAAGGCTTTATATTTTTAGCACAGTTTCAAGTCTCTAAAAAGAAATGCCACCTAAAAGAAATGTGCTAAGCACCCTCTAAGTGTTTCTCATTAACTTGCCAGTGCTGGTACTCGTTCCTTAAGGCTGGCTTATAGCACTCATCCTACTTCAGCTCTGTCTGCCATTCAAGGAATAAATGTGAGACTAGGTGCTATTTGAAAGAAAAGGACTATATCTGTAGGAACGGTCATATCAATATTTGTAAAATATCTTGAGAAATACTAGGAAAAAGCAACCCAGAAGAGTGTTCCGCAAAGAAACCAAACGGAAAGGTTTTTCTAATAAAGGGACAGGTTTGTTCTCATAGTACAAATAATCTTAGCTAAGGAGTTAATTCCTTTAAAAAGATCAGCTTTTGGATAAGAGTGAAAACATACCACTGTGTCTAGATTAGCATACAATGAACTCCCAGAAGGGTCCTCATGCGGTCCAGCTCTGAGCGTCTTGATTCTTTTTTTCTGGTCTTTAATTATGCTGCTGAACACCTAACTCTTAATGTAAAAGTGAGTCTAAGGAAACGGAACGAGTAAAGTCATACAAACGCCCACTCACCTCCCATGATTTTGGACTGGCAGTTAATAAACTCTGGCTTCCTGTCTGTGAGGTAGCGCTGGCAGGTGTGGTGGAGGATCTGGAAGAAGGTGCATTTTTCTGAGGCCGTGCTGGCTACCCACTGGTCAAAAGCATTTTCAAACAACAAATCAAACTCTGCAGAATCCTGGAAAAGACAGTGAAATAACGACTGATCTCAAGCTATAAAAATAGCTGCTTCCAGTTTACCACGTTAAGAGACTCATAAAGGCTAAAACACCTTTCAAAGACTTTTGTCCTAATCACAAGACTCATCTTTATTAGCACCTAGGTGCACAGAGAGTATACCTTTCTCTCTTTATCAGGCAGACCTCAAATCTCATGGTATTTTTAGATGTCCCCAGGAAGTTAAAAGAACAGAAGTCCCTTTAGCTTAACTGCATATCAACTTGTGTCAGAATTCAGATTACACATTGCCCTCCCAATTACTCGAAAAAGGATTCCTTTAGGTTCTTGGCACTGAACAGTATTAATCTTGTCCCTAACCTTTGGTAGGAAAAGATTACCCCTTACTATTTTAGTATATAGTCATATTTTACATTTTCTTTTTCCTCATTATTGATGTATTTTATGGTGAGTGTGTGAGCAAAGGGAATTTACTTGGAATACATAACTCTACCATGAAATGTTTCTCTTATTAAATCCAATGGAATCCTAATACATCATTTTTAAGGTGCAGTTCATTTATTTGATTTTTGGTAAATAATCCTCATCACTGGTGGCATTAGGAGATAAATGGAGCTTCGATGAACATGGTTTTTCATATGGATAATCACAGATGTGATTATCTGAACTCTGCTCTTTGCACTTGGCTGATAAACATATTACTGGAGTAGCACTTCTTCAGTATTCATCCCCTTAGGTGCCTCCATCAAACATGATGAAAAGATTTATAAGTTCCCATAAGAAGGGCACAGGAATCAAAAAGTCTTAGCCACATAACTGAAATAGAGAAATAGTCTTGTTAAAAATAACTCAGACAACCATCACTTTGCCAAGGTCAATGAGAGAGTCATTGTGTGAAAAGAACATCTTCGCTCAGCACTGGACAGTTCACTCACCCGATTAGGATCGATGCCATTAACCTGGCGAAGCTGCTCAAGCATCCACTGTGATCTCCGCACGAACGACGTGGAGCCTTCAAACTGTTTGACCTTCGTAATGGATGCCTGTGTGGGTTTCTTGTTTGTCACTGCCAAGAAAAGACCACTCAGATTAGTGGGGGTGCAGGGTGGTTTAGGTCCTCATTCAGTGGTGTGTCTAATACCTACATACGTATGTGCAATAAGAGAGAGAGAAAAACTGATATATCTTTGTGTGTGTGTATATAGAGAGATAAATATACATATGTGTGCATATACATGTGTATGTGTATGAGTACAGAGGGGAGGAAGAGGGGGGAGGGAGGGAGGGAGGGAGAGGGAGAGATAAGTACAGAGAGAAAGAAAGAGAAGCAGAGAAAGAAAATGAAAATGAATGCATATGTGTGCCTTTAGTAAGAGGTGAACTCATAAGAAATAGAAATTATAATGTGCACCCTCAAGCAGTTACAGTATAATTTTAATTGTAAGGGCAGCTTCATTTATGCCGTCATCCACTCACATTGGACACGACAGGAATAATTAACACCAAGCTCCTCTAATGGAGGCTACAAATGCACAATGATGTCTAGCAGGGAAAGCAGCATATGGGGCTGACAGGCATCAGGTAGGGGTAGTTGGGAAAGGCTGCATTTTAAAGGAAGTGCAGGTTACCGGTTCCCCTAGGGAGCTATAATGTGTATTTCTAATGTTATAGTCCAGTGTAAATATTCCAGGCTTTAGTGAGAATATTAGAATTAATTCCTCACTCAAAAAAAAAAAAAAAATAAAACCAACTATTTGGCTTTAAAATATAGTCAGTTTGTATCTAGTTTGCATCTGATTATAACCTCTGCCCCTCTCCACATATGAATTCCTGAGGTCACCACAACTGTAGGGCCAGGACAGTTCCTCCTCCTGGCCTTAGTCAGTTCTCCCTTCCATGCTGAGGATGGACCTTGTCACCTCTCGGACACAGGTCAAGTACCAGCCACCAGGAGAGAGTCACTCTGAATATTTCTCTGTCTGCTTACTTCATGACTTAGAGCCTCAAGGGAGGGGAGGTAATTAAGTATTTTAAAAGGGTTTTCCTAAAAGCTCCTCCTGAGCTCTGGCTCTAAGAATTGTAAGTTTAAATAGAAACGATGCTCTTAAAGGAACCAGGAAAAGTGGATTCCTTGTAATGAATGCCATCCTAGTAAGACTGTGCATCAGTGCTACATTCTTTCTTAGTTTCAAATAAGCCCACAGATCCCACACTTGCAAATAACCATGCAAATGCTCAGCAGATGGCAAAAAGAATCCTTGCGGGATGAAGGACAGAAAACACCTATTCCAGTCATGATTGGTGGTAAGACGGCTCTCCTTCACACATACCAGAGTTTTATCACAGCTTCAGTATCTGGGGTTGTGAAAGCAGTGACCAAGAGGGGAAAGAAATGTGGGCACCCTGCCTTTAGGGTTGGTAAGAACCCTATGGTACAGGACTGGGCTGTTTTTAGGATCTCAGTACAATCTTCTCCCTTTGTTCCTAACCAGAATTTAGCAAACATTTTTTAAAAATTTCAAATAATGCTTAGGTTTACTGCCTATTATTCAGTTATATTTGGCTGGAAGCTTATGAACATTTCACACCAATTACATTTACTTTCATGGTTAAAAAGTCATCATCCCCTTAACACCCACGATCAAGGAAATGTTATAGTCTTCCATTCACAAATGGCCTGTCTAGCCTACAGCTCCATGTATAAGTCTGCTTAAGTCCCATTAATTCCCTTCACTAAATTCACACAATATTACCAGTCTGCCCAGGGCTGTCTATCCACTTAATTTAATTCATTTATTTTATGTGTCTATATGACACAAAGGGAAGCTCTAAGAGGTTTCTCTGATAGTCATGCCCTGCTCTGCTGTTTTAATGTCAAGGGAAACAACACACCTGGAATATATGTGGGTCCTAAAATGTGCTTAAAAGATTAAAGAATGCTTTTCAATAACAGGAAAACATGGGTTCCTGTATTAGACACACACCCCTAAACACACAAAGAGGATTTCCTCCTTTGTTTATGTAAATCACACGACATTTAGGCATCCTGGGAAACATGAAGGCTTTCCTTCTGACTTCAGTTAACTCATATTTTTATTTCTGGTCCATTTATTTCCAACTAGTTTATAGCATTATAAAAGTTCAAACATAATGCAAGATTGCTGTAATTATTGGCATGTTTGAGACTGACACTTTTAGGAAGGCAAGTTCCATTGGAAGTTTGTCACTGAAATGAGAAGGGCAGGAACTCCACCCACCCAACAAATGCCCCACGGAATTGTTCAACAGCAATCGCACTGCAGAGTGGTCATTTTTAACGGAGGCAGTTACAACTTCATCCATTCCTGACTTTTTTCCCTCTATTAAGTTATTCCTTGCCCAGTTCTTGGAATCTGATAGTTTTCCTGGGCACTGAGCCCGGTTTGGTTTTAATTTTTGTTTATTGTTATTATCTCCAACATCCCAGTTTCTATTTTGAAGCAGGTGCCTTAAAATGATATTATTATATACACACTACATAGAATTAAATAAAGACTTTCCCCTTCCGAGGTCAAAACACTTGCACAGTCACACTAATGCCAGACTTTGAGTTCTGTGCTAGAAGGAGCCATGTTTTAACCCCTTCCTCTTTTGGTGTTTTTAGGGTCCATAGCTGTTAAAAAGAAGTCAGTCAAATTCCAGATGTCCAGTGAAAAACAGCAATTTACCTTCTCCTTCCCAAGGAAAGCTAATTGATAGCACACTCTGGAAAATGCAACCGAATGATCTGAATCAGTAATATCATAGTGCTGTATGTCCAACTACCCCCATATGGTAGAGTCCATATTCATTATTTTGAATAACTTTAAAGGTGAGGTAATCAGGGCATTTCTGTCATGCCTTGATCATTCATGAGGAAAAGGTAAATATATAGGCATTTAAAGGGGATATGATATTCCCAGGTAATACTGCAGACCACCCAGAATCAGCCCGATCCCCTGGTTTTCCACTCAGACCCACACATCGAAATCACCTGGGAGTTTTACAACAAAAACACCAAACACTGTCAATCAGAATCCCTGGGGGTGTGGCCCTGGCATCCATATTTTAAATCTCTCCAGTTGACTCTGAGGCACTTTGTTGAGAGCCACTGAATTATGTATTTAGTCATTTAACAAATATTTATGGCATATTTATTAGATGGAAGATATAGAAGGAAGTTTTGTGGCAATTCATATATTGAGTAAAAAGTGGTCCTGAATCAAGAACTTTGGTGGGGAGGAGATAAGAATGATGCAACAGAGTATTAAAGCATAACAGGATAAATGACCTAGGAGTCATCTGAGGTGTGTACGTGGGGGTGCTTTAAGGACCAAGGTAGAGTTGGGGAAAGTCAGGGAGGTTTCATGAAGCAGCCACATTCCAGGAATTATAACATTAGCCCTCACCTGGACGTCTGTGATTTTCCCCAAACTGGCTTTCTGACCAGCTTGGCTATTCAAACTGAAATACATAAGACTGAACCATCTTTTAAAAACTCCTTGCCAAAAAAATCTTGAGAAAGAAGAGCAAAGCTGGAGGTAACATGCTTCCTGATTTCAAACTATACTACAAAGCTATAGTAATAAAAACTGTATGGTACTGGCACAAAAACAGACACAAAGATCAATGGAACAGAATAGAGAGCCCAGAAATAAACCCATGCATATATGGTCAATTAACTTCAACAAGGGATCTAAAAATATACAGTGGGGAAAAGACATTCTCTTCAATAAATGGTGATGGGAAAACTGGGCAGCCACATGCAAAAGAATAAAACTTACATCATTTACAAAAATAAACTCAAAATGAATTAAAGACGTAAATGTAAGACCTGAAACCATAAAACTCCTAGATGAAAACACAGGCAGTATACTCTCTGACACTGGTCTTAGCAATATTTTTTTGGATCTGTTTCCTCAGGCAAGGGCAACAGAAGCAAAAATAAACAAATGGGACTACATCAACAAAATGAAAAGGTAACCTACTGAATGGGAAAATATATTTGCAATGATATATCTGATAAGGGGTTACTATTCAAAATATATAAAGACCTCATACAACTCAGTATCAGAAAAAACAAACAATCCAATTAAAAAATGGGCAGAGGACCTGAATAGATATTTTCCCAAGGAAGACATACAGATGGCCAACAGACGCATGAAAAGATGTTCAACATCACTAATCATTAGGGAAATGCAAATCAAAACCACAAAGAGATATCACTTCACACTGTCAGAATGGCTATTATCAAAAAGACAACAAATGACAAATGTGGGCGAGGATATGCAGAAAAGGGAACTGTTGGTGGCGCCAGTGTAAGATGGTGCCACCACTATGGAGAACAGGATGGAGGTTCCTCAAAAAATTAAAAATAGAACTACCATATGATCCAGCAATTCCACTTCTGGGTATTTATCCAAAGAAAACAAAAACACTAATTTGAGAAGATATATGCACCTCTATGTTCATTCCAATACTATTTACTATAGCCAAGATACTGAAGCAGCCTAAGTGTTCATCAATAGATGAATAAACAAATAAGATGTGGTATACATATACAGTGGAATATTACTCAGCCATAAAAACAATGAACTTTCGCCATTTGCGACGACATGGTTTCACCTAGAGGGTATTATGATAAGTCAAATAAGTAAGACAGAGAAAGACAAATATTGTGTGATTCATTTATATGTGGAATCTCAAAACAAAACAAATAAACAATCAAAACAGAAGAGAAACAGACTCTTGGATACAGAGAACAAACTGGTGGTTGCCAGAGGGGAGGCAAAGAGAGGGGTTGGGTGAAATAGGTGAAGGGGATTGAGAGGCAAAAAAGGCCAGTTATAAAATAAATAAGTCATGGGGATGTAATGCATAGCATAGGGAATAATATTTGTATGGTGACACATGGTTATTAGACTTATGGTGGTGATCAATTTGTAATGTATATAAATGCTGAATTACTATACTGTACACCTGAAACTAATATAATATTGTATGTCAACTATACTTCAATAAAAATAAGAGAAAAAAAAAATCCTCAATGGCATCCCAAAGCATTTAGAATAAAAACCAAGTCCCTTACCATGACCCGCAAAGCCCTAGATGATCTGGCCCTTGAGTACCTCTTCATTCTCATCTCATTCCACTCTCCCTTTTGTCCACCAGGCTCCAGTCATCTTTTGCTCCTGGGAAACAGCAACCTCTTTGTACCCTTGGCAAATGCTATTGGCTTCATAGAAACGCCCTTATCGTGTGTGTGTGTGTGTGTGTGTGTGTGTGTGTGTGTGTGTGTGTGTTTTATTGCTGTCTCTTACTCACTATTCAGATTTCAGCTTACATGTCAACTCCATTGAAAAACCTTCTATGATTACTGTACCCAAGTAGGTTCCCCACCATGTTATTTCTCTCACTGAACTCTGTTCGTTTCATAACAGGTTCATTTCAAGCCTGGGTAAAATAGTCAACGTTTGTTTCTCTGACATATTTGTGAAGAATGAAAACCAGATTGTTATCATGTCCATCTAGTTCTAAAACACGGAAGATGTGGAGAAATCCCCACAAAGATCTTCTAAGCTATCTCCTATCAGGTTGTGATGCAGAATCCTATAAATTGACATAAACATTTAACATTAAAAAAAAATCTTTTAAATACATACAGCTTCTGGTTTTTTCTCTTGAACTTGACAACATCTCTGTTATAGAGGCAGGGTTATTGCTATTATCCCCTGTTATATTCATGGACAATGAAACTGGGGCACAGAAAGAGTTGACTTGCCAAAGCAATACTGTAAATGAATAAAAAAACTGTGACCTAAACAATGAACTTAGAGTCTACTGCTCTTTCCACTACAGCTTTTTGCTGCAATGTCAAATGCCACATTTTATTGGGTGTTAAAGACTATCACAACATAGATGTTCTCCTTGATGTAATCAAAGGCTTAACTGGAAATGGCTTCTCTGAGACCACTGAGTCATGTGCATTGGAGTTCGATAAGTCAAGTTTTGGGGTTATCCAAGCCTAATGCTTCTTTTCACTCACTCCTGGAACCCACTGCTTTCTATGGTGGCATCAGAGGAAGACAGAAGCATGGGGCAAACCGAATCCAGGTCCTCCTGCTACCAGTTCTGACAAAAAGAATGTGGTTTTCATGGCTGCATGCCTTCTCTTCAGCGTTCATGTAGACTTATCTACATCTCAGCTGTAGTTAAGAAGCAGTGTTAGGAACTCTTATGTCTAGAATATCATTACCATCATTACTCAAGTGGTGTAACATCTCTTTCTCATGAACTAATGGCATAAAGAGTTCTTTTAAAAAATGGTCGAGCCATGAAACATTGTACAGAAATAAGACACTTAGCCATAGTCAAAGAGTGGAGATCACCAGCCTTGCTTTTGCCCAGTGAGAAAATTCTATTTAATCAAAACCAGAGAAGCCAGCCAATAGTACAGTACCATCTAGTCGATCAAACCTGGTCTTGTTTCAAGTTAGGAATTGGTGGAAGAGGGGACAAAGGCTGTTATCAGAAAGGAAAGACAGAAATGCAAGTTACTTGCACGTGATGCAAAATGGCAGAAAAACACATACTCTGCCAGGGATTAAGAGGCTGATCCTCCATTTCAAGGTCCAAAGGTTGTGAGACTGCTTTTTTTTTTTTTTTTTTAAAGTCACTCTTTCCCCTACAATCTCATTATTCACAGTATCATTTCTCAATCGTCCCAAACAGGAAAATCAATTTTGCCCAAATACAAAACATCTAGTCTCAGTCCTAAGACATTATTTTAAAGAAAACAAATAATCAGCATTTAAAGAAAATGATGACTCACAACCTCTACCATCTCATTTTTCATAGATATTATATTTTCACTAACACAAACATTTCTTTACACATTAAACTCAAATTGAATCATCTTATAACTTTATGTGGTCATTTCTTATAAAAAAAAAAAAAAAGAAAGGTGAAGAACAAATTGTAATATCTACAATATAATTTGATGTCAAGGCTAGGCAGCTAAAACGTAGAATTTACCATACCTATGTACCTAAGATACCTAAAATTGTCTGTCATCATGCTTAGCCCTCTTCTGATCTCGTAGTTGAGTGAAAGTCAGCATTTTGTGGTGTGACTTAGCCCTCTGCTCTGCTGGAGTCTAACGGCCAGACGTTTTGCTTTCAATAAGACTGTTGATGAGAAATAAACAATTTGGAGCAAGGAAAAAAAGTGATGTCCACATAGAATCTCATCAGGGCTGCTCTCTGGCTGTGTCGGAGGTGATAGACATAAAGGAAAAAAAAAAAAAAAAGAAATCCTCTGAGATGTGATTCAGGAAGTAAAAGCAAGATTGAGCATGCCTTCTGGGTGCTGAGACGGGCTAAGAGGACAAGGTGAGAAATGATTACTTGGAACTGTTTTTCTTAATGCTCTTCCCAAACCCTAATGTATGATAATTCCAGGTGGATTTCACTGTATCTATGGAGAAATAAATTTCAGGTCTGAGGCTGCATCAGCAATTTTATGCAGTGAGATGGCTGAATGTTTACAAAGCTTAGAAGCAAAAATATCTAGACAGTTACCTCACATACTTTCAGAACAGGGACCCGTCACCACTGCTATGGTGAGTGGGGAGCGGAGCCTGGCGCTCTCCCCACAGGGTTGATCATTTGCTTCTCACATGATTTCTCAAAGTGTGTCATAATTTAGGGACACAGTTGTTTAGATTCCACAGGCTCCCAAACTAGACCAATTCATGAAATGGCCAAGCTTGTCTTTGGGGCCCTATTCCTCTCCTTCCATCTTAGGTCCTGGGGGATCTCTGGTCAGATTCCTCACAGGACCCAAATGGGTTTGAAAGGGTATTCTTGAATCTGCATGTTTTTAGGAAGAAAAATTTAATCCAAATAAACAACAGCTGCAACAACAAAAACGGTGGCATTTCAGTCATGACCACCAAGCCAGTGAGGAAGAATATATAGGATGCCCTTCTCCAGTCCCTGCTCCACTAACTCTAAAGGGGAGGGAAGGGGAGAGTCCGTGCACAGGGCTTTGAAGTTTGTTTCTTAAAGACAGACTTCTATGGTCTACAGGAGGGATAATCACCAAGAAAGGAGTTTTCCACACAAATGATTCCTTATTTGGTATCACTAGTTCCTAGGGCTGTACCTACATCACATTCTCATCTCCAAATTGGAGGGGGAGGAGGATGAGATTCAAAGTCTAGGAAATTTCTCCAAAGGGATACCAAAAAAAATTTGTATGGGAAACCTCTTTTTTGTAAATAAGTTTGGATGAGTCCTTTAGTAGAAGGAGAAGAATACGAAACATCTTTCATCAAGCATCCTTCAGGAAGGATTCTTTTAATATGAAAGTACAGCATCATACCCAAAGTAGCTGACAGCTACACATCTGTAGAGCAAGCAAGCCCCCTAAACTAACTCTGCAGGAAGTACTAGCTGGTTTTAATGTTTCCAAATTACCAAAAGGAGACAGCATTACTTCTGGAATGTACAACTTCAATGTCTCATGCCAACATGAGCTCCAAGTTAAAAATCTAGTCTTGGGAATTCCCTGGTGGTCCAGTGGTTAGGACTCTTGTGCTTTCACTGCTGGGGCCCAGGTTCAATCCCTGGTCTGGGAACTAAGATTCCGCAAGCCTTGTGGCACTGCCAAAAAAAACCCAACAAAAAACCAAAATCTAGTTCCTTCCAATTTTAATTACCCCTGTCAATAATTTTACTTTAACTATAAAAATATGTAGATTTTTATTTTGAAAGGGTATTCTACATTTCAAGTCAATGACAGGCTCAGGTACATCACAGGTAGTCTTGGACTGTTAAATCTTTAGCTTGAAATCAGGAAGTTTATTAATCCCCAGAAGGCTTGAGTTCCCATCTCAAGATGATGCTCCCCTCTCCAGACCAGTACCACGATGCCCTCTCTATTATAAACTGACACCCGGTGCCAGTGCAGGGACACACACATAAATGAATGAGCGAATCAACAAAGGAAGAAGACAAAAGGAGGAAGAACACCAGAAACCATGAATAAGCCAACAACTTATATCAGGCTCAACTGGTCTGTTTCAGGATCAAGCCATGGTTGTAAGGCTTGATCTATTTTCTTACTAGAAAAGAGGGGTATCCTGGGAACAAGGAGAGCAGAGAAAATGGTAAAAACCAGGAAACTATAGAAATATTAGGAGACTAGAAGGAGAAAAAGTTGTGGGTTAAAGCCTTTTAAAACAATCTTTTTTTCCTGCAAGCCTTATTCTAGCACCATCTCTCTTACAATTCTGTGTGTCTCAGCCTCCCTGAAAACATGATTTCATGAGATTCAGCAACCCAAGGCTTCCCACTGTGCTTGAGTTTTTCACTTCCTTAAACTTTTCTCTATATACCTGCAGAAAAAATCAATTTGTATGCATTCTGGGTAAAGGGTAAACATACAATGACTTATAAAACCTGGTTAATGTTAGTTATTGCAACTTCATATTTTATATGGAAAGGGTATAACATGTCTGGTTTATATAGTGTAACTGTGAAACAAACAAATAAACAAACAGGCCCAAGCCAGGGAAGTAAACACCTTGATTTGTGAGAACAGTGATGGTTTCTGAAAGAGATTAAATCCAATACCAAATCCTGTAATATACAATGAAGAAAACAGAAGGGGTTAACTGAAGTCATAAAGCCTCATTCTGTTCTTACTGCCTCAATTCTGGAAACAGATATAAACATCATTTTTGATCTATTCTTAGGAGAGATTTACAAACAGAGCATCTAAAGACAAAGGCATCAAAGCAGCAGCTACCTGACTGAAGAATGAATTACATTACTCTACAAGCAGCTCAAAGGCTGGGAATAAAACTTGAAAAAGCGACTCCTTGAACGTGACACTCTCCTTTCACATTATCCATTATATACCGAAAAGTACAGGCCAAGCAGCAATTCTCTTCAGGGAAATGCCATACTTGGTAGAAATTCGATACCTATTTTACCAGTGGGAGCTGCTAAAAAGCATTCTTAGAGCTCAAACGCCCCTTACAGTGAGAAAAGATGGAATCATTTTTGCAGCCTCTACTTCCTCGTCTCTCGGCAGCTGTGAAGAGGGGCCCTTACTCCCCACTGTGTGAGGGAAGGGCCTGGTTCTCAACTCCCTGACATGACCCCACTGCTGAGCAGAATCTTTTAATATGAATATTTAGTCTAAAAGAACCATGGGAGGATGTTACGTGGATATGGGTCACCTTCTATGTGAGAAGAGTACCCCCCCCCCCCCTTCCCCGCAATGAGATTGGAAAGACAGAGCAACAGAGAATTTGCTAATGGACCAGGTACCTATAATAGCAACATATAATATCACTAGGTTTCTGGAAAAGTCAAAGCTGCTATGACTTAGCAAACATATGCTGTCAAATATAATGACAACTATCAGTCAAGCAAAGACAGATTTATCTGCTCTCTCTGCTTTCCCTCCTCCTCGCCACCACCACTTACTCAATACTTACAATAATATATTTAATGTGAGGGTGTACATCACTGAAGTTCTAAAGAAAGTGAACGGTGTCGCTGAGAACTTGTCACCTTCACTCTTTACTATGTTAAGTGGGGGACTAAGATCTAGCAACATGTTCTAGGTAAAACGAATGTCAATTAGTGAAAATTATCTGCAATTAAAATTAGCTGGATTTATTTTGGTAAACTCTAGGTGATATCTACTAAAGCTAAACACGCATATACTCTAAGACCCCGCAATTCTAACCCTGTGTCTACACAACAGAAGTGAGGGCTACATCCACCCTTCTGCCTGAGGCAACCCAAATGGACAAAGTATATGAAACAGGGAACGATAGTGATCCCTGAGACACGGGAAATGAATGAGGTCAGCCCTACAACTGCCCTCGTTTCCGGGTTTGAGAGTTTTCCAGGCTGTAGTGCAAGGAGGAGGAACCCAGGCAGAGAGGGTCAGACTCCCTACACTGAGGAGACAGAGCTGAGAGCACAGGGAGATCAAGGTCATTAAGATTCTCAGGACAGAGTAATGAAGAAAGAGAACTACACACACACAGAACTCTGGAGACCTGCAGAGATTCGTCCTTAAGTATTTAGCTAAGTACTTCTCACCACAGGTGTGTGAGGAAATTACCTGAGGCCAGAGAAAGAACCACTCAAAATGAATAGAGGAAACAGTACTCCGTGCTCCAAAACGGCTGGGCATAGTGCCTATCGCCACCAGCCAGACTGGAAAACCTTAAGATTCAGGGGGCACTGAGGATACACAGAAGGGTCTTGCCCTATGAGTGAGAAATAATTAGCCCTAGACTGAACAATGCTCTACGTCTTGCTTACAAATGACAATGGTGTATGATTTTATAACATATGGAAAAGTAAAATGTGTGACAACAATAGCATAAAACTCAGGATGGGAGAAAGGGATGTGAACTACTGGGAGGTTCTTATACTATACACGAACTAGTATACTATCACTCGAAGGTAAAGCATGGTAAGTTAAAGATGTATGCCATAAACTCTAAAGCAATCACTGAAATAACAAAACAGAGAGTCAAACTAACCAGAGATGGTTGCTTCTATGTGTCAGTTTGGCTATGGTTAGGCCATGGCACCCCAGTATTTGGTCAAACATTCTTTTTGATGTTTCTGTGAGGGTGTCTTGGGATTAACATTTAAATTGGTAGACTCTGATTGCACTCCATAATGTGATTTGGCCTCGTTCAATCAGCTGAAGGCCAGAATAGAACAGTAGACTGACTTCTCCAGGGAAAGAAGGAATTGTGGTCTTCAGAGTTGAACTACAACATTAGTTCTTTCCTGGGTCTCCAGCCTGCCAGCCCACCCTGCTGATTTCGGACTTCAAAGCCTCCACAATCACATGAGTGAATTCCATATATAAATATAAACACGTACACTATAAATATTATATATAATATTAATATATACACATCCTATCGGTTCTGTTTCTTTGGAGAATCCTGACTAACACAATAGCTAATAAGCAAACAAAGAAAACAGCAACAGCTAAAAGAATAAAATACTTAGGAATATATTTAACCAAAAGAGTACAAGGCTTGTATAGTCAAAATCACAAGACATTACTGAAAGAAATTAAAGAAGACTTAACATAAAAACATCTTGTATTCAAGGATTAGAAAACTTAATATTGTTAAGTATGGCAAAATCCCCAAATTCATCTACAGATTCAAATGGAGAGACATACTGTGGTCATGGGTTAAAAGACTCAATTTTATTAAGATGTCAGGAGACAAGAATATACAAGGGAGAAAAGACAGTCTCTTCAATAAGTGGTGATGAGAAAACTGGACAGCTACATGTAAAGAATTAGATTAGAACATTTCCTCACACTATATGCAAAAATAAACTCCAAATGGATTAAAGACCTAAATATAAGACCTGAAACCATAAAACTCCTAGAAGAGAACATAGGCAGAACACTCTGATATAAATCATAGCAATATTTTTTTTGATCTGTCTCCTAAGAAAAAAGAAATAAAAGCAAAAATAAACAAGCGGGACCTAATTAAACTTAAAAGCTTTTGCACAGCAAAGGAAATCATCGACAAAACGAAAAGACACCCTACTGAATGCGAGAAAATATTTGACTGATAAGGGGTTAATATCCAAAATATATAAAGAGGTCATACAATGCAATATCAGAAAAACAAACAACTGGATTAAAAAATGGGCAGAAGACCTGAATAGACATCTTTTCTAAAGAAGACATATAGATGGCCAATAGGCACATGAAAGGATGCTCAACATCGCTAATTATTAGAGAAATGCAAATCAACACCACAATGGGATATCACCTCACACCTGTCAGAATGGCCATCATCAAAAAGTCTGCAAATAACAAATGCTGGAGAGGGTGTGGAGAAAAGGGAACCCTCTTGCACTGTTGGTGGGAATGTAAACTGGTGCAGCCACTATGGAGGACAGTATGGAGGTTCCTTAAAAAACTAAAAATAGAGTTAGCATATGATCTAGCAATTTCACTTCTGGAATATCTGAAAAAAATGAAAACACTAATTTGAAAAGAATACATGCACCTCAATGTTCATAGAAGCATTATTTACAATTGCCAAGATATGCAAGCAACCCAAGTGTCCATCAACAGATGAATGGATAAAAAGGATATATTCTTCTTTAATATTTGTCATATATATATATAACAGAATATTACTCAGCCATTCCAAAAAAAAAGAATGAAATTCTGCCATTTGCAACAACGTGGATGGACCTAAAGAGTATTATCCTTAGTGAAATAAGTCAGGCAGAGAAAGACAAATACTGTATGTTATGACTTATATGTGAAATCTAAAAAATAAAACAAATGAATATATATAACAAAACAGAAACAGACTCACAGATATAGAAAACAACCTAGTGGATACTAGTGGGGAAGAGGAAGGGGGGAGGGGCAAAATGGGGTATGGGATTAAGAAATACAAACTACTACTATAAAGTAGAAAAGCAACAAGGACATATTGTATAGCAAAGGGAAACACAGCCATTATTTTGTAATAACTTTAAATGGAGTATAATCTATAAAATATTGCATTACTATGTTGTACACCCATGAAACTACAGTAATACAATATTGTAAATCAACTATACTTCAATTAAAAAAAAAAGCCAAAAAAAAAAAGGATGTCAATTCTTCCCAATATAATCTATAGATTTCATGCCATTGCAATCAAAATTCTGGCAGGTTTTTAAGGTAGACTATGACCAATTGATTATAGAAGTTCACATGGAAATGCAAGTGATCTAAGAGAGCAAAAAATAACTCTGAGGGGAAAAAAAGGAACAAAGTTGCAGGACTCAAGCTACCTGATTACATGACTTGTTATAAAACCAAACTAATCAAGATATTATGGTACTGGCATCAAGACAGACACATAGGGGCTTCCCTGGGGGCGCAGTGGTTGAGAATCTGCCTGCCAATGCAGGGGACACGGGTTCGAGCCCTGGTCTGGGAAGATCCCACATGCCGCGGAGCAACTGGGCCCGTGAGCCACAACTACTGAGCCTGAGCGTCTGGAGCCTGTGCTCCGCAACAAGAGAGGCCGCGATAGTGAGAGGCCCGCGCACCGCGATGAAGAGTGGCCCCCACTCGCCGCAACTGGAGAAAGCCCTCACACAGAAACGAAGACCCAACACAGCCAAAAATAAACATAATAAATAAATAATAAATAAAAATTAAAAAAAAAAAAAAAAGACAGACACATAGATCAATGGAACAGAATAGAGAGTCCAGTATACAGATCTTCCTTGATCTACAATGGGGTTATGTCTCAACAAACCCATTGTAAATGGAAACTATCTTAAGTCGAAAATGTACTTAATACACCCAACACATTGAACAACATAGCTTACTTAGCCTAGCCTACCTTAAACGTTATCAGGACACTTACATTAACCTACGATTGGGCAAAATCATCTAACACAAAGCCCATTTTATAATAAAGTGCTTAATAATAAAGTGTGTAATATCTCATGTGATTTACTGAATACTATACTGAAAGTGAAAAACAGAACGACTGTATGGGTAGAGAATGGTTTTAAGTTTGTTGTTTGTTTACTCTCGTTAGTTACTGCTGAGTGGAGCTTGGCTCCCTGTCGCTGCCCAGCATCATGAGGGACGATCATACCTCAGGTTGCTAGCCCAGGGAAATTCAAAATTCAAAGTATGGTTTCTACTGAATGGGCATTGCTTTTGCACCATCGTAAAGTCGAAAAACCGTAAGTTGAACCATCATAAGCTAAGTTGGGGACCGCCTGCATATGGAAAACTGATTTTCTTTTTTTAAAATGATTTTTCCTAGTTTTCTTTTCTTTTTTTATTTGACTTTTCTTTGGCTGCGCCATGCGGCTTGCAGGATCTTAGTTCCCCAACCAGGAATCAAACCCAGGCCCACTGCCGTGGAAGCGCGGAGTCCTAACCGCTAGACCACCAGGGACTTCACTGGAAAACTGATTTTTTTCAACAAAAGTGCAAGGGCAGGGCTTCCCTGGTGGCGCAGTGGTTGAGAATCTGCCTGCCAATGCAGGGGACACGGGTTCGAGCTCTGGTCTGGGAAGATCCCACATGCCGCGGAGCAACTGGGCCCGTGAGCCACAACTACTGAGCCTGTGCGTCTGGAGCCTGTGCTCCGCAACAAGAGAGGCTGCAATAGTGAGAGGTCTGTGCACCGCAATGAAGAGTGGCCCCCGCTTGCCGCAACTGGAGAAAGCCCTTGCACAGAAAAGAAGACCCAACACAGCCACAAACAAACAAACAAACAAATAAATAAAATAAACAAACTCCAATCTCTTTAAAAAAAAAAAAAGTGCAAGGGCAATGCAGTGGATAAAGGATTGTTTTTTCAACAAATGATACTCGAACAATTGAATATCCACATGCAGAAGAAAAGGAACTTCAGCTCATATTTTGTACCATATACAAAAATTAAGTAAAAAATGTATCAAGAGGTCTAAATGTAAAAGTCTAAAACTATAAAACTTGAAAGAAAACAGAAGAAAATCTCTGTGACCTTGGGCTAGGCAAGGCTTCTTAGATATGGCACTAAAAGCACAACTCAGGAAAGAATAAATTAACTAGGATCAAAATGAAAAACTGCTCTTCAAGAGAATTAAAGACAGGTCACAAGCTGGCAGAAAATATCTGCAAATCATTGTCTGGTACAGGACTTGTATCCAGAGTATACTTTTGAAAACTCTCAAAACCCAATAAAAAGAACCCATTTAAAAAAAATGATCAAAAGATGTGGAAAAACACTATATTAAAGACAACGTGGATGGGAAAAAAGCACAAAAGATGCTCAACATCATCAGCTATTAAGGAAATGAATAGCTGATGAGGTACTATGAGGTACCATTACACACCTGTTAGAATGACTAAAATTCAAAAGGCTGACCATGCCAAGTATTAGCTTGTGCACAAATATTCGGAGCAGCTTTATTTGTAATAGCCAAAAACTGGAAAAACCCAAAGATCCATCTCAAAATAATTATGCTGAGTGAAAGGAAGACAAAAAACAAAAACAAAAACAAAAACCACCCCACAACAGTAATATACTATATGTTTCCATTTACATAAAATTTTAGGAAGTGCAAACTTACATATAAAGACAGAAAGCATATCAGTGGTTGCCTGAACACATGGAGTGGGATATGCGAACGCTCAGGGCCACAGAGAGATTACAAAGGGGTACAAGGAAACTTTTGGGGATGATGGATAGGTTCATTACTTTGATTGTAGTGATGATTTTGTGGGTGCACACATGTAAAAAGTTACTAAACTGTACCATTCAGATATGTGAAGTTTCTTCCATATTGATTATATCTCAATAATGCTATTAAAAAAGTCACAAAGCTAATCTATAGTGATTGTGGTCAAAATGGAAATTACCTTTGATGGAGGTAGAAGGGAACCTTCTAGGGTGCTGGAAAGGTTCTATATGTTGGTACAGGTGATGCTTACATGGGTTTACACACATATAAAAAGCTCATTGAACTGTACACTTAAGATGTGTATACCTTACAATATGTAAGTTATACCTTAATAAAAAGTAAACCAATGATAATAATGATAATGATAATGGCAGGGTTTGAGAATTTCCCTGTAGTGGTGCTATGAACTTCTTTGCTACCAATTTGTCATCACCAACCCTGACAGATGTATCTCAGCACTTGCCGCACACCTAGCTCATTCCAAGGTTAATGTCAGTAAGAGAGTCACACCACCCAGAATGTTCCCCACAGAGGAATAATGTGCAAACTTGTAAGTTTTCTTAGTCTGTTCTGGCTGCTTATAACAAAGTACCATAGACTGGGTGGCGTATAAACAGAAATTTATTTCCCACAGTTCTGGAGGCTGGGAAGTTCAAGATCAAGGCAAAAGCATATTCTGTGTCTGGTGAGACCCCACGTTCTGGTTCACAGATAGCTATCTTCTTGTTGTGTCTTCACATGGCAGTAAGGGAGAGAACGCTCTAGGATCTCTTCTTATAAGGGCGTTAATCTTACGCATGACGGCTCCACCCTCATGACCTAATTACTTCTCAAAGGCCCCACCTCCTAATACCATCATGTTGGGGGAGTTAGGGTTTCCACATATAAATTGGAGGGGAGGAGCACAAACATTCAGTCCATAACAGAAGTGAATTTATTCACTGCAATTCTGATACTTGCTTTTATAAAAATCTACCTGTGGGACTTGGAAGTATATCCTACCTGCAAAGCTCTCCATGTGGGCTAATGGTCCCCTTTTCTGCTCAACTCTTTTGGAACCTTTCTCCAGTTACCCCTACTCTTGGTTGAAGCTTCCATCACTCCCTCTTTTCAGACTTCTACTCTGACTGTGAATGTGCTTAATGTTTTCTTTTCCTATGAGAATCTTCTGTTGACAAGGCCAGTCCTCAAGCTCCATCCATTCTTTTGAGAAATGTGGTAGTGAGTGAAAAGAGGTACGTGTGCTTAGTCCCTCACTGCTTCTCCCACCACTTCCCTGCCCACTTACCACTCTCCAGAAACTGCTCCATGAAAATTAAAATGCCTCCAAACTACGTTACCCAATGGTTTTTTCTTCTGTCATCATCTTCTTTGTTTCATTGCAGCACTGCCTGCAATCTAGACACACTTGAGACAATCCTTCAGGCATTCTTTGGACATAGCAAGCCTTTTGGGCACAACAGTTAATGCCGAAGCTCAAAGGTGGCAAAGAGCTGGACATATTCAAAGAAGAGAAAGACTGGGGTAGCAAAATAGTGAGAAAAGGAATGAATGAATGAGGTCGCATTGAATGAGACACAAACAAGTGCCAGATCGTGAAGGCCCAGGTGGACAAGGCTTTGTAAGCATGAAGCTGGAGTGTAATGGGTCTGATTTACATTTTCAAAAAAACTATCTAACTGTTGTAGGTCATGGTTATGGCAGGAGTGTGCATGAAAGCAGGGAAACCACTTAGGAGCTTCTACACAGAAAAGGGGACAGTGTGTCCCACTCTCCATAGCTGTTGAGCCCCCAGAGGAAATCCTCAAGGTCAATCACCAAGTCCCAGTCATCTTCCTACTCTAATGCCTCATGTACTGTAAGCCACTGTTTATTAAACATCACACTTTGCACATGACAGAATAAAGATCACTCTCTGATTTGTACTTTTATTTATCTGTATGTGCTATCTCATCTACCACATTATAAACACCCTGAGAATAAAAGATGATGTCTTTGCATACTTCAGGGCACCTGGGAATTAGGACACAGAGTCCTAATTCAATCATGTATCACATGAAATATCTCCATTCCCATCAGAAATAATCAAGTATTTGCTGTATGTACTGACGATTGTGCTTAGCAATATCTCACCCACCCTACTCTCTTTTTTGGCCGTGTCTGTGTTTTTCTTTTTCTGTCTGGAGTCATTTAAGGCAATGTCAGGGAAGGAAAAAAAAAAAAAAAAAGAATAACCAGGCACACCTGATTACAAATTCTGACATGTGGTAAAGAGCTGCTTCTCGCGCACAGAAAGCCAGCACCTCCGTGACTTCTGCTGCAAATTCCAAGGTGGAACACATTGTTAAGCACTTCATTAGTATTTATGGAACAGCCTAGGAATCATTTCCGAAATAAATGATGCCTCTTGTATTAAATGAGTCCTTCCTAAGAAAAATCCCTGGGGATCTTTCAATAGCACAGCCTCGATGAAGATTCAGAACAAAAGGAGTAAAACGCCCGACCCTCTGGTGCCGAGTAGAGATACATCCAGCTTCCTCTATCCAACTCCCCACCGATGATCTCCAAATAAATCAGAACATAAGCGGAGGACAAATGGTCTTAGGGAGATGAGGCACAACTGTGGAGACATCAGTTCTTCTCAAAACTCAGCTAGTCACGATGTCCGCAGGCCTCCACTTGCTTGTCCCATGGTATCGTTCCTCTCCCTCATACTTACAGCCTCGACCAGGGGCTGTTCTGATTAAGGCCAATCTGAATTGGAGAGCAGTCACTGTGCTGGGCTGTTACTCTGTGCCAGAGAGAGAAGCAGCTGCTCTCAGTAAATGCTGAATGTGGTCACTAAACTCTGGGCCCAGGGGCTCAGGGATATAGTTGAGTGCTCACCTAACCCTTCAGTGCATACACTATGGAGTGCAGTTCCTTGGTTTTACTGGATGTCACTGTGTATCTTCACTATGAAAGTAACGGCATTATGTTAAAAAATGAATAGCAAAAGTAAGCATAGTTCATGTGCGGCTGAGAAGAAACTTACTTCATGCCAGTAAGTGGACCTACTAACTTTGAATTCTCAAACTCTTGGCATGAAATTAATTTGGCACCGAAACCTCAGTCTACTTGGACTGAAATTTGGGACAGAGGTCACCAATTGTGCATTCCAAGTTAATTTAAATTTGTTTTAAAACTGTATTTAGCACTTATAACCAGGGGCCAAATGTGTGAATTCCTTACATCAACAAAATACTAAAAATTATAACTTCTATTGACCCCTTCAAAAGCAATATTTTGCATTCTTTTAGTGTACAAACTAAAGTTCTATTCAGTTTATGACACTAGTTTGATAGAACTAAAGCTCACTTAACCGATCTTACATGTATGATTTGTACTTCTGCCTATGCAATCACAGTGATATGGAATTACAGAATTGGAAGATGTCTTAAGAGGTTTATTCCCCAGTCTAGGTCTTACCTTTGGGCATGTTACCTTCTCAGTTACTTTATATAGGTTATTTTTCTAACTTTTTTTATGTCCATAATAATAATTTACAACTCACCCTAATAGTTGAAAAGCTTCACTAATGAGAAACTCTCCTTTTAGGTGATGATTAAAGCCACTTGCATTTCACATTCTCTGAAGTCATCATTTAATTGGTCTCCAGTGTTCTCCTAGTTAAAACCCTCCCAGTTCCTTCAGCCTTCCCATATTGGGTTTCTTTTTCAATCACTACCACCCATGGGCCTTCACGTTCCCTTTTAGACACGAAACCAGATCTAAGTAGAACAGTTAAAAAATGGCGAACACAATGCAACATGTTCACGTTCAGCATTGGATTGATGTGGGTTTCTATTTGGTTATGTTAGTATTTTTTAAACCCATGATGCTGCATGCTTATGGTCATATTCTCTGCCACAAGTATTTACAGACCCATTTTTTGGTCACATCATCTCTCAAAGAGATTAGAAAAATTTTAATCGACAGTTAAAACATTTCTCTACAAGCAACACCAATATTTCACATCCTACTATGTTCTTTTTGCTGTTGTTTCCACAGGGCAGGTATCATGCCCATTTGGAGCTCCTTGAGGGAGAGAAACTACTTCCTTTCCTCACTAGGGAATTTTACACTGTGTGGGCATGGCTTCTGGTCTATCCCTTTTCCATCCCCGCACTCTCGATCAAAGTTCAGGGAAATATCTTCCTCGCATGCAGGAAACATCAATACTGACCGTCTGTTGAATGAATACTCTGACTATCAGGGAGTGGGGGTTGATGAAAGTGGGAGGATGGCATTAGAAATAAAAAGGCACAAAATGAAAGGCTCTGCACGAAATCTCTCTGTGTAGGTGTATAATCGGTAGTTTGCCACGGTTTCAACAACGGCCATGGGGAGGATGGGTATGTGCTGTAGGTCTTATTCTGTCAAACTGTACATCAGGAATGTGCCAGATGACGATGTGAGGGGTACAAAGGTCACCAGAACTCTCACAATGCATCGACCAGCCGAATATTTACTACTTGCAGAAGCAAATGATAAAAGATCTCATCTCCAGCGTGTGGACACTGCACTGTACTGCTGCTCTCTAGCCAAGGTTCCCTACTGGATGGTACCCAGAGGGACTGGGGTAAGACCAGACCACATTTTTCAAATGTTAAGATCGCTAACTCAGAAACTCTGATGTCTTCCCATAACCTAAGGTCTAGTCCACTCAAATATCATTGCCTAGGACCACAGACTCAAAATCCTCACCTTGATCATCAGAGGCAGTAATTCTGTAAGAACCTGCCTCCATGGGACAAGTGAGGTAACACAGGCACTGCATCTGCTTGAGGGGCTTTAGCTACGATCTGGTGCTTCTTCCTTGTTCCCCTAATGGCTACAGGGATCAACTTCCTGATTATCTCCACAAACATCCTAATGCAGGACTTCCTAGACTAGATACAAATTTGTACCAGTTTTTCACCATCTGACTCCACAGGCCAAGCAGAGCCATTCCCAAAGCAGCCTTTGCTGAGCCTTCAGCGAATCTTACTACCTACAGGTACTGCCACTTCTGTGAAGACGGAAAACTCTCCAGGAACGAAAAGTATCAAACAAATAGAGAAACTAAACTATGCCAAGATTCCCACAAAGATTCACGTCTCCAAACACAAATTGTAGTCTATCAACGCATTCACGGACTCCTGGTCTCTCTCAGCTGCTTTAATTTCATACCTATGGTCACTGGTAACTGGGCATGTGCATATTGGAGTTCCAAGTCACTTGTGACCCTGTATAGACAGATCATACAAGCCAGCACAAAGCCATAAGCACTAGCAAAACTGTGCCAATTCCACACAGACTTTGAGGAAGTGACTAACACACATCACAAAGGCCACTTTAGGGTCTGATGTTGTTCTAAGAATAGAATTAATGCTTCTTTCCTATGTGTTTCCTCCACTAAGGAGGTCCATGATGTCACTGAGGGTCCTACAGGGAGAAGCCAGTGTCCATCCCAGATGAATCGCAAAGCTGCCCTCTTGACGCCTAGCCACCATCACAGTTAGCAAGAAGCCTTTGCAGATGGTGCTGGGTGGGAGTCCTTCCCATTGCTGTCATATGCAGAAGATGCTATCCTGATGGGTAAACCATTCCGAAGCCCTGATAATTCAAGTCTGAATTGTGGAACTTATTTTCAGAAAAGTAAATGTTCAGTTCTTTGAGGAATACAATGCAATGGCTCCTAAGTGTCCCTGGCCCCCATCTCTCCAGCCTCACGTTCTACTCCACACCTCCAAGACCGACTCCACCAGGGACTCAGCACCACAAAGTTCCAGGTTCCTCCCAGGGCCTTGCACACATCCTAGCCCACCTGTCTGCACACCTCTGCTCTTTCTGACTTCTCAGCCTGGGAGGGTTTAGGGCACCGCCTGCAAATCTAAATTGTGTGCATCCTTCACAGGCCAACTCCGGATCCTCCCTCAGCCACATGACTTTTCCTTGACACAAGATAGTCCTTCCCAAAACGTCCATGGTATTTCTCTCTAACACTCATTTTAGGGCTTTGATGTACTGAATTCAATTCAGGAACACAAAGGAAATATGCTGTTTGCAAGCAAATGACTAGTCCTAAACTGCCAGTTTAAAAAAAAAAAAATTAGTAGATGAAACCTTTTTTGTACACATCTAATCATTCTACTCAGTTGCTCAGGAAGCATTTTCCCCCTGCAGGTAGTGCAAAGAGAAGCTCCAGCCAAACTTGTGACGAATTAGCAAACATTCTAAATTCAGAACACAGGAGGCTCCCTCAAATGAAAATGTATTCCCTGATAATACTGCAGTGGGATCTTGTTGTTAATTAGTTTTTGGCACTCTAGGCAAAATAGGATACAGTTCTTGCTTCTCAAGGGCTTTCAGGTTACATTTAGATGAAAAAAATAATCAAGCAAGAGATGGTAGTTATATTTCAGGACCAACGGAGGGTTCAACAGGCCAGAAGAGCCAGGTCAGCGTTCAGGGGAGGCACATTCTAAAGGGAGACCCTAAGAAAGAGAAGCAGCGGAACCCCTCACAGAGCAGGAGGACACATTCCGGAGAGTCACTCTCTCAAGTGCAAGAATGAATGCCCCAAAGCCACATTTCTAGAGGGAAGAGAGTAAGGGTGGAAACGGCCCCAGTGTGATTGGCTGGGGATCCTGGTGAAATGGACAGATGAGAAACAGTGACTTCCGCGTCTGGACTGGAGCCATCATGGCGTCACCACAGAAGGAAGCACAGGAAAGGTCACTTCCTTCTGCATGCCACGTTTGTTTTTCTTCCTTTGTGCTGGACCACGACCATTAACTTTCCCCCTTCTCCTGAGGGCTCCTTTGGAAGGAGGTTGATTCTGCAGATGAAAGTCCATCTCATTCTTCCCTGACAGCTGGGAATAATGAGGGTGTGTGGGGAGAACTCATAGGGACAGTGTCCAAACACAGCAGACACAGCCGCGTCTGCCCGGACTCCTGTGTGCACTCTGTTCCTAAGACAACGTGTCTAGCAATCCGTAGCCCACTGCACCCCCCTTAGCTAGCCGAGGTGCCTATTCTTGACGATGGGCAGGGGCCGAAGATCTCCACTGTCGATTCTGCTGCCCTATAAATGAGATGGGGAAGCATTTATAGGATCCCAAACTAAAATGAGCATACATTGAGCACTCCGAGTGGGAACATCGCATCTTCAGTAATGGTAATTTTTGAGCGAGAGAGAGAGCGGGGAAACCTGCTTTGTCCTTGGTAAAATGCTCACTCCTTCTCTCCTCCTTTAGAGGAAGGAAGATTCGCTGGCCAGTGGTCTGAACTGAGATATGCTCCAGGCTGCATATCAAAGCCAGAGGAGAGGAATAGTCACTCAGATTCTGATGTCCAGTGCTTATGCCCTGATGTCAGATTTGCGTTATGATGGAATTCGTTACACTACTAGCCTCCTTTTCTGTTGTTCAGGCATGTTCCAAAGAGGATTGCTGAAAGCCCCGGCCCCAGTTCCCCCCACAGGTATATGCCACAGGCTCCATCCCATGCATGGCCACCATGCTTGAAAGGCTTCTGAGAAACCCAACTGGCTTCTAATGTAAACAAGCTTTGTTCACCAAATATAAGCCAAGCAGAAAGCTAGTATGGTTCATGTATTGTCATGGGTGGACGGTCATCTTAATTGAAAGAGTAAAGCTAATTAAATGGCTATTTTTCAGATATGAGAAAAGAGTTGTTTGCTGAGACAAAGAAGTAAAAAGGAATTTATGTGAGAATACATAACATGTTTCCTGCTGGGAGCCTCAGAAAAGTCCCTTTAAAAGAGCCACAGCTTATGCAGGCATTTACTGATTAGGCTCCATGATGAAGAGGGAAGGTCACTCAGGTTGAGTAGGGTGTAGGTGAAGCAGGGACTGAGCGAGCAAGGGGATGTACTGAGAGCAAGCGAACAGCCATCTTGAATGACCTGATCATACCAGGAGAAAAGAAATTTTCCTCTATACTTATTGGTTCTTCTGGCTGGTCTAAGAATTAAATTGACATGAGACAGATTAACAGGAGATAATCAAACAAAAGTTTAATAACATGTATTCATGGGAGATACCCAGAAAAACTGAGTCACTAGCCAAACTGTCCAAAGCCCTCACCTTAAATACTATCCTCAGCTACAGACAACAGAGCATGTTGAGGGTGGAGAGAGTCAGTTATGGGAGGTTACCAAGAAAAGCACAGTAAACAAGGGCAATTGTGATGCAGATTTAAGTCCTCGTCTTCTCCATTGATAAGAATTTCTAGATTTTGTCATCTTTCTCTTCCAGATACAGAGAGGGAGACATCCTTACAAATGGAGATTTCCTTTACAAATGTAAATTTTTCTTACAAAATAGCAACTCCTATTTGGTTTTCAGAGCCCTTCCCATGTCTGCTGTCTCTCAGAAAAGAAAGAAGAAGAAAAAACAACTTAAAACAATTAATATGCCAGAGAGACATATTTTAGCATGGGAAATTCTCCTCCTGTACATCATAAACTCCATTGTATCATTCAATCTATTCCTTATCAGTTCTCATAAATTAAATTACTATACTGAATTGTTCTATAACCACAGAAATTTAAGCTTATTAAATAATAGGTGTGTAAAAAAAAAAAAAAGAGTCACAGCTCAACCTGCTGTCTCCTGAGAGGGAGGTAATGCTCCTTTCTGACATCTGTCATGCTCATTAAATGGCTCTCCAGCAGGGGCCAACGTTTCTGGTATCAAATCACCCTGCAGCTCCTCACCTGCTCCATCGTGGACCAGAATGGCATTCTAGGCTCAGGATTTGGCCTAGAAACTAAGCGATGCCCTCTGTGAAGGAAGAAGCTGCTCTCTGTGGGAACAAACCTTGCGTCCGTTAGCACTGGACTAGAGCGCACTGAATCCCAGCACTGCTTCTAAGCAGGGCAAACTTCAGCGAGAGAGCAATGCACTGGGACTCAGGGAGTTCTGGTCTTGTGCCCACTCTGCCTACCTGTCTATGGGCATTTTAGACACGTGTCTTTTACCGTGTGGGTCTCAATTTCATCATTTCTAGGATGAAGCTACACTAGGAGGACACCATGTGCCCTGGCCAGCTTTAACAGTCTATGACTCTTGAGTCACAGGAATGCACATTATGATGCCCGTTTTCTCAAGTGTAGGCGTCTCACTGATAGAATGAGAAACAAACTCAGAAAACCATTATACAGATAAAAATAGTAAGGTTGATCTTTCTATTAATATAATTAGTTAAATCAATGAATAAAAGCAGAAAATGTAAACAATCCATTCATTTAAAAATGTTGAACACATAAAGGATATCTTGAATTCCTTCTACCAAGTCATTGTTCTAGACTCATTCTTAGATTCTTTTTTTTTTTAAGCAGGGACCTTTTTTTAACATCTTTATTGGAGTATAATTGCTTTACAATGGTGTGTTAGTTTCTGCTGTATAACAAAGTGAATCAGCTATACATATACATATACCCCTATATCTCTTCCCTCTTACGTCTCCCTCCCACCCTCCCTATCCCACCCCTCTAGGTGGACACAAAGCACTGAGCTGATCTCCCTGTGCTATATGGCTGCTTCCCACTAGCTATCTATTTTACATATGGTAGTGTATATATGTCCATGCCACTCTCTCACTTCATCCCAGCTTACCCTTCCCCCGCCCCATGTCTTCAAGTCCATTCTTTACGTCTGCATCTTTATTCCTGTCCTGCCCCTAGGTTCTTCAGAACCATTTTTTTTTTTTTTAGATTCCATATATATGTGTTAGCATATGGTATTTGTTTTTCTCTTTCTGACTTACTTCACTCTGTATGACAGACTCTAGGTCCATCCACCTCACTACAAATAACCCAATTTCATTTCTTTTTATGGCTGAGTAATATTCCATTGTATATATATGCCACATCTTCTTTATCCATTCATCCGATGATGGACACTTAGGTTGCTTCCATGTCCTGGCTATTGTAAATAGCACTGCAATGAACATTATGGTACATGACTCTTTTTGAATTATGGTTTTCTTAGGGTATATGCCCAGTAGTGGGATTGCTGGGTCATATGGTAGTTCTGTTTTTAGTTTTTTAAGGAATCTCCATCAAACAAATTGTCAGCCCTGCTGTTTCCCTTTGCAGGGCTGATGAAGCACTGGGGTGAGGCGCGGTGAGGGGAGGTCTCCTGGCAGGAAGGGAGAATCATGGGATGAGAACACTCTTCTCTGGGGAGTGGCAAAATGATATGCTCCTAACTCTCCTAAATTCCCCTAGAGGAATCATAGCTGAATATGAGACGCTTATGTAAATTTTCTGTTTCGCTTAAGTAGAATTTAAACTGCCAACACTTGGATCAGAAAGGAGTATGACTACTCTCTTTTTCTGGGAAAATCTGAAGGCACAAATAACAGTCATTCAACAAATATTTACTGCATGCATACTGAAGGCAAAGTGATGGATAAGCAGTGAGGGAGGAGGGAGATGAGTTGGTGGGGGGAATAAGGACAAGGTGATTCAAGGACAGCCCTACTCCGCAGGAGGTTTGCATTTCAGAAGAGAAATGACAAGTCCCTAAGTGCTCAAATATAAGGCAGGGTATGATAAATACCATGATGTCGATTTCTTACCACCAGCAAGAGTATAATTAGGCGTCTGGAGGAGGGAAAGAACATGCTCTGAATGGAGCTGGGGAGTGGGGTGTCTGTAGATGCAGGACGGCTTCTTTAGGAAAGAAGTGTCATCTGAGCTGTAGCCAGAAGGATGGATAAGGCTTATGAGGATCAAGGCAAGAGAAGCAAAACAGATCTGATTCACCCCTCCAACCATCCCTGTGCTTCCATAACTAAAAAGATGACCCTCCTGACTGGGAACCAGAGATAAGACCACCAGAGAGCAGCTGATTTCTTTTAAATTACCTTGACCTGGGATGAATCTCAAAACAACCCATTTCCTGGCCAAGAATCCTGGATCCTCCTTGGGGCTCAAACTCAATGTTTAGGAAGTAATTTTGTTAAATACATATTTATATTCAAAAGCAGAACTCTGAGCTTCCTGGTCTTGTTTCCTGGCCTCAACACAAAGGCACAATTATTTTCTTGAAAAGGAAATGATTCCAGCGCCCTTGCCCAGGCTCCAACGACTCACTCCTCCTTGCCCTCAATTTTCTTCCTCTTCTTGAAAGGGCACCCACAGTTATCACTCACGCTAGTTCAGGACAAACTACACAGGGTTTGATGCAGAAGCAGCAAGGGTGTGCTTGCGCTCCTGTATAAACAGTGGGAACAACGTTTCTGAGCAAGAACACTTAGAATCCTACTTCCCTTGAGATCTGCCATCCATTAACAATTCAGCTGTAGGGCTAGGTTCATCTCATTTTAAAACGTTAAGTCAAGAGCTCCAAACTGGTAATTGGGCATTTAACTGGGATTGCGAAGGCACTTACTGGATTCTAACAGCTTCAACAGGTAATGTTTAAGGACATTGAAAATGAGAGCAACAATGAATCAGATGCAAATGGAAAGTGAATGAATTTTGGCACTATAACACAGCTAACTAGTGTTTTGAGCAGAAGATGTTGAGCTTGGTTGGTTTTCTTCAGTTTCCTTACATGCCAGGGGTTATCAAAATATTTTACTTTTTAAGCTTGGCTTCCCCTGTCACAAAACTCCACCTTAAAAGTGTTCAATTCAATTCAGCAGGTATATATTCGGCCTAATACGCAATTGGGATTGCTTACGCCTATAGCGGATACCAAGGAGTCTGAGCGCTATGAATATGACATGGTTCAACTGTAAAAAGCACATTAGAACCTGGCCCCTCACTGGGGCCCCCAGAAGACAGTCAGCTAGATGGCTGTCAAGCAAGTGAATGGTCCTTTCATGATGATCTTGACCAAAGACCTCAAAGCCATTTATAACGACCGGCAGTGCCTCTTTACTCCTTATTCTTTCCAAAATTTTATTTTACTTATTTGTATTTTAAATGGGTAATAATATTCACATGATTCAAAATATATTGAAACTGAAAAAAAACAAAAACACTAATTCAAAAAGATACATGCACTCCAATGTTCATAGCAGCATTATTTACAATAGCCAAGACATGGAAGCAACCTAAGTGTCCATCGACAGAGGAATGGATAAAGAAGATGTGGTACATATATACACAATGAAATATTACTCAGCCATAAAAAAGAATGAAATTTTGCCATTTGCAGCAACATGGATGGACTTGGAGGGCATTATGCTAAGTGAAATAAGTCAGACAGAGAAAGGCAAATATCATATGCTATCACTTATATGTGGAATCTACAAAATACAACAAACTAGTGAATAAAGTGAAAAAGAAGCAGACTCACAGATATGAGGAACAAACTAGTGGTTACCAGTGTGGAGTGGGCAGTACTGGGGTGGGGAAGTGGGAGGTACAAATTATTGGGTATAAGGTAGGTTCAAGGATATATTCTACAACATGGGGAATGTAGCCAATATTTTGTACAAACTGTAAATGGAGTGAAACCTTTAAAAACTGTATTTAAAAAACCCACCTCAACCTTGGGGTTAAAACAAACAACAAACAAACAAACAAGAGTAACATATTGAGACATCTTACTCCCACTTCTGTGTCCATATACTCCCATCCCTTCCCTCCTCCCTTGCCCTCTTGCCTGATTCAAATTCAAAAATTGCTCTCTCCTGAGGAGGTACTTTGATATCTGCTTGAATAGATTTATATGAGCAATACACACTAGTAAGGGAGCTATTATGCCTATTCCCATTCTTACTGAAATGAAACTGTGAGCCAGATAGAATGACTATAAAGAAGTACACAGTAGCTAAAGTTCTCATTATACTGTGTTTGATCCACTGAGGACCACCACAGGCCTCAGTGCTGAAACTGACAAACATGAGAAAAGACTACTGAGAATCTATAACAGAATCAAAGCATGTGAACTCTGAAAAAAGAAAACAAACAATGAAAAACTAATGCCCAAGTAAATTTACACCACAGGAGCCACGCCACTGAAGTAGGTTAGAAAACAGCTTCCTTTTAAAGAAAAGGAAGGAAATTTCTATCTATTCAGTTCATCACCCCTATGAAATAATTAGTAATTAAGTATTACATAGAAAATAAATGTAAGATTGGGTTCATTATGGATATTGATATCTTCTCTATAGCGTTTATATATAATGTGAATAGAAGTCTTCCTTCTTGGGACTTCCCTGGTGGCGCAGTGGTTAAGAATCCGCCTGCCAATGCAGGGGACACGGGTTCAAGCCCTGGTCCAGGAAGATCCCACATGCCACAGAGCAACTAAGCCCGTGAGCCACAACTACTGAGCCTGCGCTCTAGAGCCCGTGAGCCACAACTACTGAGCCCACCTGCTGCAACTACTGAAGCCCACATGCCTAGAGCCCGCACTCAGCAACAAGCGACGCCACCGCAATGAGAAGCCCGCTCACCGCAACTAAGAGTAGCTCCCGCTCGCTGCAACTAGATAAAGCCCACACGCAGCAACAAAGACCCATCACAGCCAAAAATAAGTAAATAAATAAATAAATGTATAAGAAAAAAAAAGTCTGCCTTCTTAAAAAAAAAAAAAAGAAAAAAAAGAACAGAGCAAGAGTAAAGAGGTCTGTACCCTAATGCTTTTTCCTGTAATCCATTTTGCTATTGGGATAAATGCTTAGTATAAGATACTACTGATTGAAAACACCCCCCTGGCCCCAACACACACATCTCTTGTGCTCTTTCCTGTTCCAGGCTGGCTCTCGAGTCTGGATCAATATCTCTTTCATTCTCACTCCACCATCTCATTTCGTACACTTACACTCACTTGCCTCCATCCAAGATAACCGACTCTCTGGGTTTGTTTGAAGGCAATTCTATTATAGTCCTAAACCAATTATTTTAAGAAGAGAGGAGGAAGAAAGGAGACAAACTGTACAAACAACTTGACAGAATCCACTTTCTTCCTCTCCTTTTAATGTTCCTTGCCTCTCCACACAGCTTTTCTTTCTCTGAGCTCCTGGCACACTTTTTTTTACAAAACAGCAACAGGATCCTGCCTGGCAGGAGATGCCTCTGTGAATAATACAAAGCCCAGCAGAGATATTGATTCCCACACAATTGCGGGGCAGCTCTGAGGGGCTCTGGAGGGTGGCACACTCCCCGCTGCGGGTGTCTGGCTGCCCTGCTCCCAGCCCACTCCTGACATGGAGGCAACACTTAACATGATCTGGTTCTTGTTCCCTTTTATCTTCTTGGTGTGCACTCTCTCTTCACTCATTCATTGGTGACTGTTTCCACCACTAGGCTTGACAGCCATGTGCTCTGAGAAGGGTGTGGCTGCATTTGTGAGCGAATGACTAAGAAATGACAAGGTGGAACTGACGTTTCTCTTCTCTCCTCATCATATTCCAAGTTGTCTCGTGTTAAAGGGTACTGAGAAAACACTTTAAAAAACCAGACTTGGGGCTTCCCTGGTGGCGCAGTGGTTGAGAATCTGCCTGCCAATGCAGGGGACACAGGTTCGAGCCCTGGTCTGGGAAGATCCCACATGCCGTGGAGCAACTGGGCCCGTGAGCCACAACTACTGAGCCTGTGCATCTGGAGCCTGTGCTCCGCAACAAGAGAGGCCGTGATAGTGAGAGGCCCGCGCACCGCGATGAAGAGTGGCCCCCGCTCGCCACAACTAGAGAAAGTCCTCGCACAGAAACGAAGACCCAACACACCCAAAAATAAATAAATTTATTTAAAAAAAACAAAAAAAAACCCAGACTTACTAATTCACTATATTGTTCAGAATATTCCTTAGGGAAACCAGTGGAAAGGTCCTGAGCTAGGCACCACTAGGAATTCGCCTCTGACATTGAAGAAAACAATGCAGTGGCTAGGAACAAGATCAAAGATTTTGAACATTTCCCAGAGAACATAAAACCTATTCCCAACCTCTTGGGGTACAATAATGCTTAGTTCACATCTATGCTTTTCCTCCTTTTCCTCTGCCACAGGTAAGACTGAGGTCTGTCCTATCAAAGGCTTTGGGTTCAAGGTACACAGAGAAGGAGAACCTTGGAAGGATGGCAGAACCTCTGAAGGCCAGAGCTGGGAAACATACAATAGGAAGCAATAGGACCACATCCCTAGTGCGGGGACCTGCAGTCCAGCTGTGTGATTCACTGCTCCCCGCCACCTGGTGCTGGGAATTTGGGCTCTGGGTGTGTGAATGAGAGGTAAAGTCAGACACGAGAGCAAAAATCTGGAAATAGCCCAGTCCCTATTAATAGAAGAAACAGTTATTTAAAATGACCATATGCATAAAAGTGGGTCAGGAATGGATCAATGATGAGGACATGTCATGAACCGACAATTATGAAGAGCTTACTTCTGTACACCCAAGTCCTACAAAGAACAGAACGGGGAGCAGGGATGAGCAGAGTAAAACGTGGGCAGTTCCAGTTTCCAAAAGGTTAGATGAGTCACGTTTCATACGCTTTTCCACGTTCATCCATGAACAGGGTGTTTTCTCATTGCTTGGAGGATCTCCAAACCAAGGATACCATTTGGATACTACTCCACTGTTTTGAGACCATTGTTCTCACTCCCTTTTCCTTCCCCTTCCATCTATTTGCTTCCCCACACACCTAACTTAGCAGGTGAGGTCACCACCAGAGAGCTGTCCGGAGATTTGATCTCCTTCTGGATTTTTCTGCAAATCTGAACAGAAGAGAAGAGAAGAGTGGGCATCCTGGGGCGAAAGGCTCAGGCTGCCTGCAGTGTCTGTGGGTCATTAACCCAGAGGCAGCACTCTGTACACCGTCCTTTGAACTCTCTGACTTCCTGAACTTCCTCATTTTCTGCAGGCCCTGGTGGGTGGCCAGCGCCCCAGGTAGCAGACGCAGTTTACACTGGAAGACTCCGCAAGGTTATGGCAGGGAAGCGAGGCCCTGTGAGGAAGCCGACTTCAGAAAAGAACGCCAGTCAATATTTGAGCCACCTTTCAAGACATCATGAAAAGGAATCTAAACTTTAGAGCGAGCAGAAAAAGGCTTGCAACAGCACAAAACATCAGGAATGACAAGCCGAGCTAAAACAGCGGAGATGAGCCCTCTCATTGAGCATCTCGGATTACAGAAACACAACTCGCGCTTCTGTCCATTTACGGCCACTCACAACGTGGAGACATCTATGTGGGCTCTCCTGGAGTTTCCCTAAACTCCCTGAAGGTGGGGGACAGGCCAGGAAATTAGCGGGGGGCTGTCTCCAGCACTGATAGGGATACATTTTCAAAAGCTGATAATCTGGGCCAGCATGTTTGGGCAGGATAACTGCAGTGTTAGGAGCCAGGAGAATCTGGTCATCACCCTGGATTTGCAGTGGGAAAGAGAGAAGAACTGTGCCTCCAGGGGCTAGTGGTCGGCTGGAGGGATGGTGCACAGTGCAGACAGTTGAGTATCTCCATGAATAGGAAAGGTTCATTCCAGCTCGCTCAAAATTGCCTGCTAGTGGCCTGCAGATGGAAAGGCGCAAATGAGGATGTTAGCTTTCTCCTCTCCAGGGTCCTCCCCTCACTGTCTGGCACATCTTGACCTACTGAAGACAGTTCCTACCTAAAGCGGCCACTGCCCATCAACACCTACCCTTCATCACTCTTCCGGGTGATGGGGCATAAGAAGGGGCTTTCCCATACCTAGCAGACGTGGTCCCAACCTAACTAGCTTTGAGACGCCTGACCCTCGTGCCTCTGCGTCCTCCTAGGACCCAGCAGGAGGAGATGAGCATCCTCGACTGCAGCCTGCCCCACCCGTCTCTCGAGCTCTACTTCTTGCCCAGCCTGCACTGACCAGCACCTACTCAGCTCTCTTTCACATGCCTCAATGGGGCTTTATCTATTTACTCATTCTCTTCCAGTTTCCTACCCACAGTCGTTCTCAGTAAAGCCTCAAAAATAAATAAACAGACAACTAAATGGAACCCTTACATCAGATCTTCCTCGACTTCCTAGCTAACTGGTTCCAGCCACTACCTCCCCCCACCAGGAATTCAATTTTTCATATGCTCCCTCATGCATAATCAGCTCCCCTCGATATATAATTCAAATTTATGTTCCAAAAAGCTATTGACATTTTTGAAACGTGCATATTCTTTGGGTCCGTGATACCATTTCTAGAAACTGCTCCTGAGGAAATAATAGTGTGAACAAGTTTTAGTTACATGGCTAAGTCATGGCATTGTTTATAATAATGAAACATGGGTAATAACTTCCATTTCCAATAAGCAGGGATTGGTTAAATACATTCTGACCTGTTTTCTTATAATGGAATATTATGCAATAATTATAATGCTATAACATATTTAATGATATGTAAAGCTGTACATTAGAAAAGGAAATTATGAAATTATATGCATATATATCTCATAAAAGCATGCACATTTAACTATATGTGAAAGTATACAAAAATACAGTGTTCCTCTGAGTCTTAGAACTGCAAGCCAATTTTTTTTTAAACTTCTCTGTACTTTTCAAATTTTCTACAAGCATCTATTATTTTTTAATAAACTTTTTACTTTAGAATAGGTGTAAATTTACAGAAAAGTTGTGAAGATAATACAGACATTCCCCCACATCCAGTTTCCCCTGTTGTTAACATCTTACATTAGGGGGTACATTTGTCAAAACCTATGAATCCATATTGATACATTATTGGGTTAAGTCCACACTCTATTCAGATTTCCCTAATTTTTACCTAATATCCTTTTTTTCTTCTGGGATCCATCAAGGATACCCCCCAAATTGATATCAGGGACCATGAAGACAGTGTGCCTGAGTGATGGTTTCATCCAACACCCATAACTGCTGAGGCATCTGCTTTAAGTGAATTATCTAGACATGGGAACTCCTTGCTCCCCAAAGTCTCCAAGGTGAGTTGAGTACTTTTAAAGGCTGCTATTAGACATTTAAAAAATTTTCCAGAACATTCTGTTTATTATAGAAAAATGACCTACTGCCGTCACTGGCCTGAATCTGCCCCTGAGTCTCCACTGTGCTGTTTGGTTTGGGGAGCTGACTCCCTGACCAGTTATTTGTTCTTCCATAGTGTCTACACAGCCCTGGGATTCTTCTGCAAAAGCGAATGGAAATGTCAGACCATCCTCCTCAGGAAGAATGCCTTTTAAAAATATTTTGAATTGGAACTTTCCCACAACACTAGCTCTTAAATAATTGTCAAAGGAAAGAACAAAATAACAAGCTATACTTAAAAGGAAGGAAAATAACTAAAACAAAAACAAAAATCCTGTTTTATTAAAGGCTGTCTTCCCTTGGTAAGACAGAATCATATTCACTTTTTAGCATGTAACTTTTGGCTCTCTTTGCAAAAACGCCATTTCTTATACAGAACAAAAAGAAAGAAAAGGCTTTAGTAAGCCATTGAGATTCAGTGGATCCATCAGCTGCTTACAAGTCTGTGGAGTGAGGCTGGTTGCAGACTAATCTACTCCCTTAAAGGTATACTCGAAAAAAACCCAGAACCGTTTCCTCCTGTCAAAACATATTTATAGGTTCAAATATAATTAAAAAATTTTTTTGTTAAAAGGACTGAACGAATGGCTGCAAATGGCTCCTGATTTCCATCTTCCATTCATAATGGAAATTCAGGAACAGAAGGTACCCATATCTCCATTTCTGAATCAACAAATTTTCATTTTAAATTTCAGTGACATACTGAAGGAATCCAATTTTGACTTGTTTCCCAAAGGATGGTGATTTTCATATAGCTCCCCTTTCCAAAAGCAATAAGAAAAATCCAAAGTTTTGCCTATTTGATCCAGGAGTCGGTAAGAGATGGGGAACACTTGCTGACATGGCATTTCAAACACTGCATCTCTATGTCTTTTCCCCAGACATCCACTCCTTTGGCATCAAAGGAATTCTCCTGGCAAATCAGTCTTCAATGCCAACTTTCCAAAAAAATGCACATATTCAGTACTACCTCTAAACCCTCCATGTTCATATTCTTGCCCCATGAGAGAGAGGTACACTTAAAATGAGATACTGAATTTTAAAGCTCCTTACTGTGTACTGTGATGTGGCTTTGGCCTTTGTATCAAAAGTCACACGAGGAACAAATATTTTCAAAGTTCTGCAGGGAAAAAAACATAAGGAAGTGTGTCTTCCACCGTTTTGTCGTTAACACAAGTAAAGAAGCTACCTTCCTAGATTCTCCAAGATCGACTTCACTGCTCTCTCCATCAGTGCTCTGCTCTGGCCCAGCCATGGAAAATCAAGAAGCAGGAACAACGTACCCATTTAGAAGGAAAAAAGTCTCAAGGCTTTATTTTAACCTGCTCCTTCAAGGTAAAATAAAACTTTGTGTAGTATCCCTGGAAATCTGGAGGACCACGAGTTTCTGTGCTATTTCTATTCTGCACTTTGATGCAAAGTGCTGCTTAAAAAAAAAAAGTACAACCGATGTCTTTGAATGGAGAGGCTTTCGGAGCTGTTGCCATGTCTTCTTCCAGCTGCTGAAAAGGCTAGTCTTCGTTCTCTGGTGAGTCTCTCCGCCTCCAAAATAAGTGTCCTGAGCAGAGAGCTTGTTTTCTGTACTCAAGATTTGGCATATCCAAAGGCCACAGGGCAGACTGCTAAGGTTGGGCAGGCTTGCCACGGGAGAGAGGCACCTCAGGACCCTGTGAGTTCCTGGAATGGACAGGCCTTAAGACCATCACCCCCAGTCCCCTACCTTCACAGAGGGGTGCAAGCAAGGGTCAGAAAACAGATGACCTGCCCAAGATGGTGAACCCTAGTACAGCTCTGGATCTGCGGTTTCTCTACTTGTAAAAGCAGTTTGACCTGTTAACCCACAAATGAAGGACACTTATTCCCTCTGCTATTAGCTCAAGGTTTGCCTTCTCCCTGAAATCCTCCCTATTCATTCCATTTAGTCCAAACTGACCTTTTCTATAACATCTTTGACCTCTAAGTATTTTCAGGTTGAAGAGGACCTTAAAGAGCCCCGGCTGTGTGAATTCCCTCCACGACATCTGTGTAGCTTGAACTCACCTAGTGAAAGGACACTCACTACCTCTTGTGGATCGATGCCCATTCACTCCATGTACAGAAATATAAGAACACAGCTCTCAAGTCCCAGAAAATAAATCTGGCTTGCCTTTCATTTACTAATCCTTAGATATTTGAAATTAATCTTCATGAATTTGCTCTTTTTTAGGGTAAATATACCTAGCTTTTTCATCTGTGATCACACACTACCTTGTATCCTTTACTCAAATTGCTTGAATTTCTGACCTCCTCAGCCAGACTAGAATCTCCTACGGGGTAGGACAGTCTGACAAATGCTTTTTGTATTGTTACATAATTTGCTGAATCTTTTACTAGCTCCAATAGTTTAGAGTTCATAAAAGAGAGAAAAGAAGCATTAGCTGTTTCTGATATTGTACTCCGTGATACAATCTTCAATTGGTGCCAGTTTTTGACATAGCATAGTGGTTAAAAACATTTTGCTTGGGAGTCAAGCAGATCTAGCTCCAAGTCTGCAACCTGACCCTTCTTACCTGAATGATTTCGGTTGAGATATCGTTACTATTTTGTAGGTAAAGTAACAGTAACTATAAATTTGAGTTGTTATGAGGCTCATAAATAAGCGAATGCATTTAGTGACCTGTAATATAGGGCCTGACATGTATTAAGCACTCAATAAACCTTGGTTATCATAACAATCATCTCTGCGAAATCTTTGATACCTAGAACTCATCAACAATTCAGATTAGATGTTCTCACTATTTTATTCTGGAATCTCAGTGGTATTAATTGCTTTGTGGAATGCCAACCATTCAGTTTACCATTATGGTTTGTTATTCAGCTTTAACCTTTAAATAATTATGCTTTGTCCAGCACTTCATGCAGACTGAACTCACATCTGACTTTCAAAGTAACACCACCATAATCCTGTATTATTTTCTTCTCGTGCCACATGCATCTTAGTTAACTCAGAGTTTAAAAAAATTACCAACAAAACAATTGAGAAGGACTTGCTTCAGGTCATGCAACTAGTTAGTAGATAAATTTGGATTAAAATCCAAGTTTCCCAACTCTCAGTAAAAAATACAGTGCCGTTTCTTGCATCCAAATAGGTACTGAGCTATCCCTCTACTCCCTAAATCCTCCCCAAAGAGACAGCCAAACACGTTCAGTGAAAACATGAAACCCCTTACACCATGTTTCTACACAATTAACATGAACTACAGACTCTAGTTCATCTAATTTCTTCTGTACCCTAAGTGATACCAGGGCTCAAAGTATTAAAGAACACATTTTGGCAGAAATTGAATTCTGCTTCCACAAATTTAGGAGCACTTGACAGTCAAGGCCTCAATGAAAAACCCTCTAAACTATTATACTCGATATACCCTTTATCTTCCCTTCGGTGCTTTGTTTCATAACAGACTTTTTAAGTGTACCATTTGTTAAAAGGTAAGTCATGTATCTATTCTGATTTTTTTTCTCAAAATCAGCAAAATACTGAACCTGTTAATTTATCATCACTAGGAACTAAGAAATTCCAAACAAAAACCATTATTATCGTTAGAACACCTTCCATGGTTCAATTTTATCAATTTTTCCCTTCCATGGTTCAATTTTAGTCCCTTTCTTCACAGCAAAAACAAAAAGGTTTATGTTTTAGAGGAAATTCACTCTCCTCATCTGAGTTTAGCCCTCCTTCCTAAAATCTATATTTGGATTCAACAGTCAGTGGTCTGAAACATTAATGGGCTTTCCCTTGAGCCATTCCCCTTTTTCTCTTTTTGTTTTGCAAATAGGGCTGATTAAATCTTTGCTGTAGGCACCAGGAATGGAGAACACTGAGAATCTGCTGATGTGAAAGGTTTCACAGAACTCAAGCAAATCATTTCTGATTTGCCACAAGTCCCCAGCAGTAAATGCCAAAAACGCATGCTGTTTGGATGGTGAATATAAATTCCCATCACATAAAACATAAAAAAAGAATACCAAAACTCCACTCCTTTCCCTACACTAAGGGTTTAAGGCAGAGATGTGGACTGCAGATGCTTCTTCCCATTAACTATATTCAAACCATCCTGAAGAACAAATCTTTAGTACTAGTGCATCTTGAAGCAAGTCCTACCAGCAGTGAAGGAAAGAAATCAGTGTATATTTTAGGACACATAGCATTTCTTTCTTTCAGCTATTCTCCATTCTATTTTAAGCTTAGACACACTCACACACACACACACACACAATTAACCCTAATAACACACAGTTTAAAGACATACATTTCACAGTTACTTTTAATAACTAATCAAGTGAAGATATGGAAAGCCAATCAATACGCTTCTATTCCTCATGAGTCACAGAAAAGTTAAACACCTCTCAGGTCAAGACCATGGGTCTGCACACACACCTGTACTAACAGTCTCTCTTTAATCTGCCTAAAATGATAGTAGCGGAATTTTGTTTGAAAGGCATAAACCCACAAAGAAACAGAAAATGGGAGAGAATACACATCAAAACTTTGCAGGCTACAAATAGTGAGACCAAGAAAGCTGAAACTTGAGCTGGCAGTGGGGAAAAGCTAAAAAAGTAAAAATAAAAAAAATTTTAAAAACACCAATTTATGAGAGAGGACCTCCCCCTAAAGCTGAGAATTTTAAGGCATCAGGCACCTTTGAATGTAGGGGTAAAGATGGAGCTAAAATAGAAGAAATGACTGAAAGGCTGTTCTAGAATCATTTAGACGGCTCATCCCCTGCTCTGCTCTTACAGATGTGTGCCTGACTTTTCCAACCCTCTCTGTACTAGACACAGTTTAGGGTGAGGCAAAGTGCTCAAAGCACTTGTTGTTTTTTTCTTCAAAGAGAATATTCACATACTTATGCTTAGACTCCTATTACTGTTTCCATACTCAGCGTCCAGGATCCTGGTAGCTAGCCCATACTTTACAGGCAGACTGTTAGACATCTGTCTCTGGGGCATCTAACCTGGACCAGAAGCAAACTATGAAGATGCCAACATCAGGGGTTCCCCCAATGAAAGAGCACAACTGGACCGCTTTACAGGGAAGCCTACAGGTAAAAACACCCAACAACAGGTTCAGGGTTTCTCTCAAATGTGACCAGATAATCAAGAATCACTGAGCCAAGCCTTTAGTGTCAGAGCTAGAGACCCAAAACAGACAGTCAATAGCAGCTTGGAGAAAATAGGGACTATGCTGAAAGAAGAAAACTTAAAGGAAAAAATAAAATCTATCATTAATTCCTTCAGAAAGATAACATTAGGTGATCTACTGATAAAATAAGAAGAGGACACTATAAGATAGGAGCATTCACAGAAGAAAAAATGTACTTAGATATTATATGTGTATGTACATATGAATTAAAAAAAACTCAATTACTCAATTGCAGGGTTAGAAACTAAAGTTAAGGAACTGAAAGACAAACAGAGCTGAAAGACAGAAAAAAAAGTAAAAGAAATTAGAGAAGCAAATCCAGGAGTGTCATACTGCAAAGGGTCCTCTGCAGATAACAGAATCCATTCTTGTTAGTTTCAGCAGAATCATTTCTTACAATACATTAAATGGCATAATCACTGGAAGGACTAAAGAAACAGATTTGAGATTGAGCTTTCAGTACAACTCCCAACCTACACCAAAGAACCAAGCCACAGAGGGAGCTGCAACCACTTGTAACGTCAGGAGACTCCCTCCTGAAGTGGCAAACTGCCACATATAGCTGCTGAATACAGAAGCATGTTACTGTTGCCAGGATCAGAGAGTCACAGCTATTGCTCTTGGCTCCAAAGCCAGGCTGTGCCTGCCACAATCCGTATAAGCAAAATGACTGGCAAGGAACCTGCTTCCCGACCCTCACAGAGCTAGTGACCAAACACTGGGGTATCTGCTAATGCTGTCCCAGGGTAAAAAGCCTACATGACCATGTTTGCCAACAGAATAGGAAGAAGTACAGTTGAATCTAAATCACATCCAGAACACTAGCTACAAGAGAGTCTGAAAATATATAGTATTTAGTTTTCCAGCCTCTGAAGTACCCAAAGGTAAACTAGAAGAAAGTTGGAATGGATGTGAGGTAATTCACCACATTTATCACAATGTTCTCTACATACGAATAACAAGTTTCAGAAAGAAAAAGAAAAAGTAAAAGGGAGGGGAGGGAGGGAGGGAAGAAGGGAGGAAAGGGGGTCATGCACAAAATGATTCAAGAAAATTTGAAAGAATTAAATTTCAACACTAAAGGAGGCCACTGAGTCCAAGTACAATAGATGAAAAGAGACCACACCTAGATATATTATTGTGAAATTTCATAACACTGGGGATCAAAAGATCTTACAAGCTTTCAGAAAAAAAGAAAATAGACATCATATAGGAAAGATCAATAATTTGGAACCTTTTGTACTACTCAACAGCAATACTGGAAGCTAGGATGCAGTAGAGCTACAGCTTCAAAAATTTCAAAGGAAAATCATTCCAAGTTGGAATTTTATACCTAGCCAAGCTATCAATCAAGTATCAGGGTAGACTCCTAACATTTGCAGTTGTTTGTGCCTAGTGTGCTGTGATCATAAGGGCTCCATATTGACCCTCATTTCAAGACTTCCCTTTATCTCTCTCCTGTGTTGAATCCCTGTTTCTTGTATCTCATGTTTCCCTCTTTTTCAGTTATACCCTCGTTCTCAGGGAGTTTCCTAAGGAAGGGTTTATAATAACTTTTATACACAGATACGTTTGGGTACTGTGTTAATTGGGGTCCAAATAAAGCCCAAAAACAAGTCAGGAGAAAAGACTGTCTCTGCCAATCATGGAGTCCTTCAAATGGGCTCAACGGACATTTTATTTTGAGGCAAAAATGTGCCCAGTTTAAAAAAAGAATGGGGCACAGAAAACCAACAAGGACCTATTGTATAGCACTGGGAACTATACTCAATATCTTGTAATAACCTATAATAGAAGAGAATGTAAAAAAAGAATATTTATATATATATATATATAACTGAATCACTTTGCTGTACACCTGAAAGTAACACAACATTGTAAATCAACTGTATTTCAATAAAAATTAAAATAAAAAAGGAGAGGGCAATCAATTGGGAATTTAAATCTGTCTCTCCCAGAGCTTCTCCCTCTGTAGGATAAATGGGGACTAATGACCCCTTGAATTACGCTGTTTATATCTTGTGATGTGTAGCCTGTTTGACAAAAGACAATGTTACTGAGGTGACTAAAAGATCACAATCTCATTTCACACTAAAACTTCACCATTAATTCATTCTCTCCCACTCCTGCCCCATAGTATAAAGGAAGAAAAGTGTCAGGAGACCCCCTAGAAATTTACTTAGAATCCTTTTGAATACTATATCTTATTTAAGTAAACAGAGGAAAACTTTTCACCCAGAACTGGTATTAGCCTTGAGGGCACCCCATCTCCTTAATAACTTAGAAAAAGTTATCTGAAAAAATATTTAGGTAAAACTTTGATTTGTTTTACAAATATATAAAATCTCCATGACAAATTAAAAGATTAATGGAACATCAATCCTTCTCTTCTGACATTTGCATCATAAAAATTCTAATGTCTCAAACATATACTGCTTCTTCCATCTCATGACCTTTAAGCATGAATTTTCCTCTTCCTGGAATTGCCTTCCTGCCCCTCCACTTTTTTGTTAACTCTGATTCATCCTTCTAGGACAGCTTGAAAGTCACATCCTCTGGACAACCTTTGCACAACTCCCAACCCAGATCAGGCCCCCTTTATAAATGCCCATGGCTCTTAGCACTTTTCTTTCTTGGTACCTATTCTCAGTGTATAATTACATATTTCTGAGATTATTTGACTGTGTCCCCCTCACCCCACACACACTAGGTCTTTATGACTATAGCGCAGTGTCTGTTTGCTCACCCACGTGTTTACAGTGTCTAATACAATGCAGGCAGCCAATGACACTTCATGCATAAATAAGTTAATAGAAAAGAAGGAAAGAGGTAAGTAGATAGAGAAAGGGAAGGAAAACAAGAAGAGAGGGAGGGAGGGAGGGAGGGAGGGAAGAAGGGAGGATGGGAGGAAGGGAAAAGAAAGAAAAGTCTAGGTACAAATCCTGAGTTTAGGGAGTAGTATTTATTTCTAAATTAAATCAACTTTTTATTATGTATTTGTGTGCTTTTTATTATGTATCTGTTTACTTTGCTTTAGAAATTTCAGAGGTTGCCAGAGGACTTGGGAAATGAGCCAGATGCTCCTATCCTCTAACGAGAAATTTCTGAGAGGGAAGAAAACATGGGGCTGTATCCTCAGAAAGCGATCCTGATACTGTGCCAGCCACACCCTGCCAACGAGAGTCCCTCTTTCCAGAACAGTCATGCAAAGGGCAGGGCCCATTCCCGCTCCACAGCTGTGAGCATTTGGAGCCGACCGCCTGAGCAGGTGTCTGACCCTGCTCACTTGGGCCCAGGTGTCGCCCTGACATCCCTGAGCGGCAGTCCTCTGGGCTCTGCGGCTCCCACGCAGCTCCATCTGGCCCGCGGCCCGAAGAGCTGCTGAGCCTCGGCGGCCACCAGGGAAGATGACAAATGTGCGGCACGCTGCCAAGATGTCACCGAGAGGGGGCTTGGAGGGAACCAGGAGGGAGCCGAGTGGACCCTGCGCGTTCTCAACTATCAATGACTGCAAATAGAACTCCCGCAGTGCAGGAAAGGGAGCAGAATGAGCCTCGTTTTCCACATTCTGCGGCTCTGAAGAGCTCTCTGGGGAGACGTGCAGCAAGGACCAGGGCCCAGGAACCGCATCTCAACAGCAAGGGGCGCTGTGATCTCAGCCTCCCGGTGACGGTGCGGTGCAGCCTGCCTGCTCAGATGTCCAGAGATGCTGGCTGTCCCCAAATGATTAATTTTGATCCAGTGGTAGAAATATTGACGGAGAACAGAGGGAGGTTGACCTTACACATGATTAAATACAGCTCTAACAACAAATATATATCTCTTCTTTTTCAGATTCTTTTCCCTTATAGGTTATTACAAGATATTGCATATATTTTCCTGTGCTATACAGTAGGTCCTTGTTGGTTATCTATTTTCTATACAGTAGTGTGTATCTGTTAATCCCAAACTCCTAATTTCTCTACCTCCTTTCCCCTTTGGTAACCGTAAGTTTGAAAAACTTACCACTCTTAAATCCACTTTGCAGATGGAGAAATAGAGGCACACAGAAATTAAGGAACGTACCCAAGATCACACAGCTAGTTGGTGGTAGAACTGTGATTATAATGTAGCCATTTGGCTTCAGAGGCTGTGCTCTGACCTGCCAGCTGCCTCCTAGGTTGGGACCATCAAACACTTAAGAGTGTCAGAATGAAGAGTATATATAACAACAACAACAACAAAGCCCATCTGTGTGAAATGTCAGGTATTTAAGAGGGATCTGTGATTTCCTGTTACGACTAAAATCTTGTGAGTAATCACCAACAGAGAATCAACAAATAGCAATTGGGGCTGGGAGGGATACTCACTAGTCAGATACTTCATTCTCCTGGGTTCAAATGGGAATAAAAATATATGCCCTCCCCCACTAATATTTTCCAAGAAATCTTAAGTTAGAGACTAGACCTCCCTAATGACATTCAAGTATAAGATCACAAATCTCAGTAAAGGATCAGCCAGATTTACAGTAAAATCTGGGTTTGCACTTCAATCCAGTCATGTCTCTTTTGGGCAAATGACATCTTACAGAAAGACCATAAAATATAAAATAATGATAAAATATAAATAAGAATAAAAATCACAGTCAAGGATAATAAAAATATGCACACAGCATCAAACCAGAGGAAAAGAAAAAGCACATGTCTATAGGCTCTACGGTGAAAGCAGCATGGGACCTGATTAAGGCATGCTGGAGAATTTGGTTTTTGTTTCAGAAATTAAGCAGGACTATTTTACTTAGGTTTGCATTTGAGAAATAAAAACATTCTGGCAGAGTTGATGATTTCCTGAAGGGAAAGGGACAAAAAAGACAAAGATCAATTTGGAAAGCATCCTGGTGTTTCACAAGAGAGAAGACGCCGGTCTGAAACAAACAATGCAAAATGACGAGGATTTGGTAACTGACATAAACGTAAAAGGTGAAAAAAAATTGGAAGACCAAGTTCAATTCTAAGGTTTCTAGCTCAGGGAAAGAGATAGAGGGTGATATAGTTGATAGTCATTCACGGGAGGGAAGCCAGGAGGTGCTGTGTGACGCCTGGATTCAGGTCAGGTGGAAATATTTAATAGGCAGCCTGGCAGGGTGGAGGGGGCAGAGGACCAGAGACGGTCTAGTTAACTGGAGGAGAAGCAGAGCAGGCTGGTCTCCTAGGAACAGGAAGTTAATGCTGGTTAGAAGAGCTCTAAACAGATTCCACATAGTCAAATTCGCAGAACACACTGCATTTTCTTTTGACTATATTCATAGTCTGAGAGCTGGCTTTGCCCACACGTGTATGCTTTATGGGGTACTTACTTACCCACGTCTCACAACTCTACTCATGCTTGAATAACTTCCCTATAGGCCAGCGGGGCAGGGGACAGCCCCGCTCTCTACCTAACCACAGAACTCTTGCATTGCGCTACAAGGTGGCAGATGAAAAGCTGATGGAGAATGTACCTTCCTGCTTGTATAACTTCCTAGAAACTTAAAAAATTTCCCATTCTAACACTTCTCTTTATTTCTTGTCTTTTTAAACTAATGCTCAGGAAATTTTCCCCAGCTTCTTCTTTGCTATATGCCAGCAGCTTTATGATATTTGCCTTGAGCCTGTCTGGCGATTTTTCTCTACCTCTCAGGTATTAGTCCTGACCTCTAAAATAAGATTCTAAGTAAATAATGCCAAGTCAATATCTATTTTCATCTCAATCCCAACCATGGTCAGTGTGTTAAGCACCTCAATGCCTCCAAGAAATGCTTTCCTCACTGAAATCAGTCTAATTTATAGTTGGTCAAGATAGTGACATTTTCCAATACCAATAGCAAAGGAGCAAGGTACAGAACATAAAACCCTCCAGATTCTTTCCTACTGAAATGACCATTTGATTGACTACAGCCATGAAACTAATTTAAGAAGTCACAGGGATTCCCACATGTTACCCTCTTTATCCCTTTCTATTTGTCCCATTAAGAGCAATTAGAAGTGAATTAAATGTAACGTGTTTACATTTCATGTAGACTGCCCTTCTTCCTCTCTGACTTGAACCGCAGGCTAGGCACACTGGCATTCATGCTCAGGGAAAGTGCAACTTAAGAGCTGCGCTTCAGCACCCAGCCACTCCTGGTGGTGTGTCCTTGTGTTGGGCAAGCTGCCCATACGCCAGATGATGCCTAGTAGCCGTCCAGATACACACAGAATGGAAGTTATACTCATTCACACAGTACACACTCAAAGATACAACTGAAAAAAATAAACTCTCTCATGTGCACATAAGATAAAGCGCTGTTCCAATTACAATACTAAGTCAGGACGCTGAGAACTTCAAAAGTGGCAGCTGGAACAGTTAAAGAGCGTGGGCTCTGGAGTCAGCTCACGTGGGCTGACATCCCTGCCCCACTTCTCATTAGCTGTGTTACCACAGACACACTGCCTAACCTCTCTGGGCATGTGGGTCCTCACTAGTAAATGAGGCAATGAATATACTTCCTCTTAGGGCCATCCTGAGGATTAAATGAGGTAGTTTATGTAAAGTGATTAACACTTTACAGTTACATGAATACTTATGTTCATCAACATCATTCTTATCAGAAACCAAAAGAGAACACTCTGGGGTATCTTTGGTAGGCTCTGTCCAACCTCAGAAATCTAAATGCAGAATAGGCAGCAGAACTTCTGAAATGACTGTCTTAGGCAGAGGATGTCACAGATGAATTCTTCAGCCCTTCAAGTCCATAACCCAGTATCCCCAGATCGATTACCAACCTGTCAGTCTGCTGGCACTTAGATAGTTTTGCATTGGCCACGGCCGTTTCCCACACTTTTTTTTTTTTTTTTTAAATATTTACTTATTTATTTTGGTTGCGCGGGTCTTGGTTGTGGCATGTGGGAACTTTTAGTTGCGGTGTGTGGACTTCTTAGTTGCAGCATGCATGTGGGATCTAGCTCCTTGGCCAGGAATCGAACCTGGGCCCCCTGCATTGGGAGCATGGAGTCTTACCCACTGGACCACCAGGGAAGTCCCGTGTTTCCCACACTTTGATGTTCCTAAAGGCATAACTGACTCCAGTTTTGCTCTACCAAGAAACTGCCTATATACTTGTTACTAGAGACTATCCCATAATCACCATCATCTGTTATAGATTTAATTTCTAATGGAGTTACACAAAGGAGAAGAGATAAGACAAGAAAAACAAAGGCAGCACTTGTGTATGGATTGATGTTAAGGCCACAATTTGGGCTTAGGTTCTGATTCTGGAGTCCTGGGGCAGCTTCTTGTTTTAAGAACAGAATCTGCTGTCGAGCTCCTGATAGTCAAGGAGACGAAATAGAACAGTTTAAATTATTAGAGGTTTATTAGTATGCAGTTACCTGGATCTCACTCAAACCTGCTGAAAAAGAATCTCCTAGGAGGGGAAGGGGGAACCCAGGAATCTGTACTGTAACAAGCAGCATTTCATGCATATTATGGTTCAAGAACCACTATTCTAGGGCTTCATAATTTAGTAGAGGATACACACATACAAGCTATTCTAATACCAGGTAGTCTTTGATAGGTGCCATAATAAAGATACGGAATATAGAGGCTGAACAAAAGAGTGAGAGTCGCCCCAAACAGGGAAATCTAGGAGGACCTCCTGGAGGGGAGCCTGGAAGGCAGTGAGGATGAACAGCAGAAAAAAGGCTGGGCCGGGAACGAGGAGCAGTAGAACACGAGTGTGTCACCGATAGAGGGAACCAGCTAAACAGAAGTCCCAGGAGTAAACAAGTCTGGAATATGTCGAAGCAGGTAAGTATGGCTGTGGCCCAAGTGAGTGGCTTGTGGGGAGGGGTTACTGGATGGCAGACAGGATGAAAGGCCTTTAATGCCAGATGGGGTCTGGGTCCCAGTGTCTCTTTGCCAGGAACTGCTGTGGAAGGTTTCTGCAGAGGGAAACCTTCTGAGTGGATCTGAGCTTTGAGGAGGTGAGTCTTCTCTGGCGAATTGGAAAGGGTTACTCAGACCCACAATCCCTTATCCACTTTCCAAGATCCAAAAAGCCACGGAAACAAAAAGATGTTTTTGTACCTCATTTGATGGCAAAACCTGCCACGAAACGAAGTGGGGTTACCTATAGTCATTATTTATCGAACTTACTGTGAATCTTCATGCATCCTGCTGCAAAAATATTAATATGTTTGATTAGGGATACTGCCCCAAGCCCCATTTGGGGATATTATAATATTTAGTTCATGTAAAACTCAGAAAAATTCTGAATTTTAAAACACATCTGGGACCAAGGTTTTGATGAGGAATTGTGCACCTTTACAAACAACAAGGAGGTTTAGTGGCCATGGTGCTTTAAGAAACCAAGGAAACCTTTTAAGAGGTGATATCAATATATAAGTGTGAGTAATCAGTGCCATCTTTCCTAGCAGCCAATTTTCCAGGACCACTTAGCTGATGTGGAGGTTCGTCTAAAGGGGAAGGTGCCTTTGGACTGTATGGCACTTATATTTCCTCCTTATTATTCTTATCAGTCCTTGCTTGCCTGTCTCTCCAAGTGTAAACAAGCAAAGCCTAGGATGCTGCAAATTGGAAAACAGATGGTGAACCAATGTAGACAGAGGCCACTTCACCTTGACACAGCTGTCTGTACACACGTGGGTCTCTGTACACCAAACCCAGCAATCTCAGGGCTGCAGAGCTCCTTAGAAATCATGTAGTTCAACTCATTCATTTCCCAGATGAGGAGACTGAGGACAGAGCAGGGAAGGCACTTGCTGCATCTCTCACATCAGAGGCTTTCTCAGTAAGTGTCTACTGAGCATCGCAGGTTTCCATCTCTGACCACAATCTCTTCTAGAGCAAGGAGTCCACCTATCATGACTAGATGTTGCCTCATACAGGGAGCATTTAACAAATACTCCCTGACAGTGATCCTCATTAGTATAATTGCACCACTGGGGAATATTACCGAAGCCACTGAAACCACAGGCTTTTCTAACCAAGTATTGAAATGTCAAGGGATTTAGGTTTGAGTCCAGCTATAGCAATGGCTCACCTGACAAAAGAAAACTAAGGAAATAAACTGTTTTTTTTTTTTTCTTTAAAAGCATTTAAATTTCTATAAAGGCATTAAGTATAGATATAGATAGATAAATACATATGCAAACTCCTAGAAAAACCAGAGGGAAACCGAACTGAATAATTACCCAAATTCCACAAAGTGAAGAGCTTCTAAACTTAGAAATTATAGAAGAAATGGCAACAGAAAATTACTACCAATTTAACTATCTACACTCATTTATTTTTGCATGGTTTTGAAAGATCATAACCAAAATAAAAGGCAAGAATACAAGAGGAAATATTCTTAGCAAATATTTCACATGTAGGCTGTGTTCTTTTCTTTAAAAGAACTCACACAAATTAGCGAGGAAGACACCAACACTCCTAATAATCAGGTTAAGGACATGAACAGACATTTCCTGAAAGAGCAAATACCTTTACTAAGCAAGTCCATGACCAAATTGTTAGGCACCCAATAGTGAAACACAAATTAAAACAGTAGTAGTACTACAGAAGCTGCCTACAAATGGCACAGATTAGAAAAAAGATAGTAATCAATGCTGTTGGAATATGATGAAATAGACATCCCAATACATTACTATTAGCAACAATTTTGGAAAGTTACATGGCAAACTCAAGTTCTTCAAAATATTCATATCCTTTAACCCAATAATTCTACTTTTGGAAATCTACCCTAAAGAAATAATGAACCCTGTAAACTTAAGTTCGAACATGATAGTTATTGCACCGCTATTTATAGGGCTGAAAAATCATAAACAACCATGATATGCAACAATCTGGCAAAAGATAAATCAGAAAGTATCTATTTAAAATGATTATGCAACCAGTGAGGTGATGTTTAATTAATCCCAGGTAATAACAGGAAAATGCTTATGACTGATGATTAATGAAAAGATTAGGAATCAAAATGGTTTATAGAGAATGATTATAACTTGGAAAATAAATGAAGTTAACCTATGAATAGAAAAGAAAAAAATCAAAGCCTGATTGGAAACAAAACAAAATGATTATATTTGGGTGGCAAGCATATAAGTCACTTAATGATTTTCTTCTTCTTACTAGTTTGTGTTTTCCAAAATATCTCTGGATATTTAATATAATTTGATTTGGAAATTTATTTCAATGAAATTAAAGCACTACATTAAATAAAAAGTGATTTGTCTTCCTTCACATCCCAGTAAGAATGTCAAAAGATACTTCTTAGGAAATGATGTTAAAAAGTTCAAATTGGCACAGATATTACAGGGATCTCTTACTTAACACTTCAGAGAAACTACTCTTCGCCAGGAGGAACTAGAAGTGCTTTTCTGCCTCACTGAATCATGGTAGCTGGTGGGGGTGGGAGGGTGCTATAGTTATCACCATCTTACATAGGGCACCAAGAAAGTGAGTAACTTCCTCAGATGTCACACATCTACTAAGTATCCTGAGTGATGCTCTTAGACACCGTGCTAGGTGGTCACTTGTTGACCTCTGACCTGAGAGGGTCCTTGGATATCATTAGTACCACCTCTCATAAAGAAAGAAGTACAGAGAGGTTAAGCAACTTGCTAAATGCCACACAGAGCATCATGTTTTACAGCTTGTAATTTACAAACAGTAAGAAAGATTAAAATGAATGCATACAATCTTAGCTCATCTGCTCGATTTTGTTCCTAATATAAAATTTTTCTTTTTCCATCTTCTTAGGAACTATATTAAGGGAAAGGCACATTTCTATTGTCTGTGAGGGAGACACAGAGGGAGGGAGAATTTACATATTTCCCTGAAGTCCTAGGGCTAACACATCTCAAGTTCTTTCCTCTCAGTTCTATCGGAGAGCTACATTTCAACCCTGGTGGGACAATGTTATCACCGAAATGTTTTTATCAAAGCACCTACTGGGTGTGGTACTATCCCAGGCTCTGTAGAACAACAGACCCCAACAGAACTCTGAGCTACAGGAGAGCAGTAGAAGAGTCAAAACAAAATACAACCATTTGCCAACAGCAAGAAAGAAACTCTGCATTTGCTGATTTTCTAATCTATCATGAAGTCCAAAATAAACTCCAGGCTTTCCTCCTTGCATCTGATACAGATTAAGAGTCAGGCCTCTGTTGGGAGAGCAATGTTGGAAGAGCTCTACGCCAAATAACTGGGCCAAAGGATGAGAGAAAGTTTTGCAAAATTGTTCCCTTGAGCTACTGTGGCTTAGTCATGCCTAATTTTTTCAGTGTGCTATTTAGAGGTTTCTGGACCTGTCTTCATGGGATCTAAAAAGAAAGAAATGGAGTCCATACCAGACTGTGAAGATGATAGGATCCAATGATGTTGCCATAAAAATCATGGAAATGAATTATCTCCCCATCCAACACTGAAGCAATCAGCCTGTCCTATAAGGCAAGTATAGTGTATGTCTTCTCTAAAGGAACCAGGACTCCCAACTGCCTGGCTTTTACTAAATATCAGAAGTAAATGATGACCAGCGAAATCTAAAGCAGAGATGAAGGCAACAAAAATTGGGATGTCTGCTTAATTGGGAGAAGGAGCAATTCTGCTTGTGGCAGCATAAACTGTATTAACCCAGGACAGACTGAGTCTTGAAATTTTAACTTAAAGCAAAACATTTATATTTAAAAGCCAAACCACGAAACTGAGAAATCTAATTACTAGTCTTATTTTAAATAAACAGAGGAAAAAATAATTTATTTAATTGGCCTGTATACGCAGGATTTTTTTGTTTTGGTTTTTTTTTTGGCTTTTTTACCTATGGAAATGTAGGATTAAGTATAGAGTATATTAACATTTTCTTTCATTATATAAAATCAAAATGTTCTCAAACCCAGCTATTTAGGGTCATTTTAGACATACATTTTTTTTAGATAAACAAAAAAGAACACCACAACATACCCACCATGATGTCATGCATGCATTAATGAATGAATAGATAAATAAATAAGACTGGAAATACCAAGTGAAGGCTAGGTTTTTTTTTTTTTAACATCTTTATTGGAGTATAATTGCTTTACAATGGTGTGTTAGTTTCTGCTTTATAACAAAGTGAATCAGTTATACATATACATATGTTCCCATATCTCTTCCCTCTTGCATCTCCCTCCCTCCCGCCCTCCCTATCCCGCACCTCTAGGTGGTCACAAAGCACAGAGCTGATCTCCCTGTGCTATGCGGTTGCTTCCCACTAGCTATCTATTTTACATTTGGTAGTGTATATATGTCCATGCCACTCTCTCTCTTTGTCACATCTTACCCTTGCCCCTCCCCATATCTTCAAGTCCATTCTCTAGTAGGTCTGTGTCTTTATTCCCGTCTTGCCACTAGGCTCTTCATGACCTTTTTTTTCCCCCTAGATTCCATATATATGTGTTAGCATACTGTATTTGTTTTTCCCTTTCTGACTGACTTCACTCTGTATGACAGACTCTAGGTCCATCCACCTCACTACAAATAACTCCATCTTGTTTCTTTTTATGGCTGAGTAATATTCCATTGTATATATGTGCCACATCTTCTTTACCCATTCATCTGATGATGGACACTTAGGTTGCTTCCATGTCCTGGCTATTGTAAATAGAGCTGCAATGAACATTTTGGTACATGACTCTTTTTGAATTATGGTTTTCTCAGGGTGTATGCCCAGTAGTGGGATTGCTGGGTCGTATGGTAGTTCTATTTTTAGTTTTTTAAGGAACCTCCATACTGTTCTCCATAGTGACTGTATCAATTTACATTCCCACCAACAGTGCAAGAGTGTTCCCTTTCCTCCACACCCTCTCCAGCATTTATTGTTTCTAGATTTTTTGATGATGGCCATTCTGATCGGTGTGAGATGATATCTCACTGTAGTTTTGATTTGCATTTCTCTAATGATTAATGATGTTGAGCATTCTTTCATGTGTTTGTTGGCAATCTGTATATCTTCTTTGGAGAAATGTCTATTTAGGTCTTCTGCCCATTTTTGGATTGGGTTGTTTGCTTTTTTGTTATTGAGCTGCATGAGCTGCTTGTAAATCTTGGAGATTAATCCTTTGTCAGTTGCTTCATTTGCAAATATTTTCTCCCATTCTGAGGGCTGTCTTTCGGTCTTGTTTATGGTTTCCTTTGCTGTGCAAAAGCTTTTAAGTTTCATTAGGTCCCATTTGTTTATTTTTGTTTTTATTTCCATTTCTCTAGGAGGTGGGTCAAAAAGGATCTTGCTGTGATTTATGTCATAGAGTGTTCTGCCTATGTTTTCCTCTAAGAGTTTGATAGTGTCTGGCCTTACATTTAGGTCTTTAATCCATTTTGAGTTTATTTTTGTGTATGGTGTCAGGGAGTGTTCTAATTTCATACTTTTACATGTACCTGTCCAGTTTTCCCAGCACCACTTATTGAAGAGGCTGTCTTTTCTCCACTGTATATGCTTGCCTCCTTTATCAAAGATAAGGTGACCATATGTGCCTGGGTTTATCTCTGGGCTTTCTATCCTGTTCCATTGATCTATGTTTCTGTTTTTGTGCCAGTACCAAACTGTCTTGATTACTGTAGCTTTGTAGTATAGTCTGAAGTCAGGGAGCCTGATTCCTCCAGCTCCATTTTTCGTTCTCAAGATTGCTTTGGCTATTCGGGGTCTTTTGTGTTTCCATACAAATTGTGAAATTTTTTGTTCTAGTTCTGTGAAAAATGCCAGTGGTAGTTTGATAGGGATTGCATTGAATCTGTAGATTGCTTTGGGTAGTAGAGTCATTTTCACAATGTTGATTCTTCCAATCCAAGAACATGGTATATCTCTCCATCTATTTGTATCATCTTTAATTTCTTTCATCAGTGTCTTATAATTTTCTGCATACAGGTCTTTTGTCTCCTTAGGTAGGTTTATTCCTAGATATTTTATTCTTTTTGTTGCAATGGTAAACGGGAGTGTTTTCTTAATTTCACTTTCAGATTTTTCATCATTAGTGTATAGGAATGCAAGAGATTTCTGTGCAGTAATTTTGTAGCCTGCTACGTTACTAAATTCATTGATTAGCTCTAGTAGTTTTCTGGTAGCATCTTTAGGATTCTCTATGTATAGTATCATGTCATCTGCAAACAGTGACAGTTTTACTTCTTCTTTTCCAATTTGGATTCCTTTTATTTCTCTTTCTTCTCTGATTGCTGTGGCTAACAGCAATGGTGAGAGTGGGCAACCTTGTCTTGTTCCTGATCTTAGTGGAAATGCTTTCAGTTTTTCACCATTGAGGACGATGTTGGCTGTGGGTTTGCCATATATGGCCTTTCTTATGTTGAGGAAAGTTCCCTCTATGCCTACTTTCTGCAGGGCTTTTATCATAAATGGGTGTTGAATTTTGTCAAAAGCTTTCTCTGCATCTACTGAGATGATCATATGGTTTTTCTCCTTCAATTTGTTAATATGGTGTATCACGTTGATTGATTTGCATATATTGAAGAATCCTTGCATTCCTGGAATAAACTCCACTTGATCATGGTGTATGATCCTTTTAATGTGCTATTGGATTCTGTTTGCTAGTATTTTGTTGAGGATTTTTGCATCTATGTTCATCAGTGATATTGGCCTGTAGTTTTCTTTCTTTGTGACATCTTTGTCTGGCTTTGGAATCAGGGTGATGGTGGCCTCGTAGAATGAGTTGAGGAGTGTTCCTCCCTCTGCAATATTTTGGAAGAGTTTGAGAAGGATAGGTGTTAGCTCTTCTCTAAATGTTTGATAGAATTTGCCTGTGAAGCCATCTGGTCCTGGGCTTTTGTTTGTTGGAAGATTTTTAATCACAGTTTCAATTTCAGTGCTTGTGATTGGTCTGTTCATATTTCCTATTTCTTCCTGGTTAAGTCTCAGAAGGTTGTGCATTTCTAAGAATTTGTCCATTTCTTCCAGGTTGTCCATTTTATTGGCATAGAGTTGCTTGTAGTAATCTCTCATGATCGTTTGTATTTCTGCAGTGTCAGTTGTTACTTCTCCTTTTTCATTCCTAATTCTATTGATTTGAGTCTTCTCCCTTTTTTTCTTGATGAGTCTGGCTAATGGTTTATCAATTTTGTTTATTTTCTCAAAGAACCGAAGGCTAGGATTTTGAACAACCAGAATATTTATGCCTCTCCAAGCAGAGTGCAAAGTGTTATAAGCACCTGGAAAACTGTTGGCAGTTTCTGATAAAATTAAGCATAACATCCTTATGACCCAGCAATTCCACTCTAAGTTGTGTACCTGAGAGAAATGAGTGCACATCAAAGATGGAGAATGGAATGTACAAAGCGACTTTATTCATAATAAGCAAACACTGGAAGCAAGCCAAATGCACATCAGCCAGAGAATGGATGAACAAAGTAGAGCATATCTAGATCGTAGAATGCTTCTCAGCAATAAAAAGGAACTATTTACACCACCGTAGCAACATGGAAGACTCTCAAAAGCATACTGCACAAAAGAAACCAGACCTAAAAGAGTGAATACACACTGTATGATTCCACTTATATGAAGTTCATGAACAGGCAAAACTAATCAATGGTGAGAAGAGTCAGAATAGTGGTTACCTCTGAGGACTGGGGCTTTTGGCTGGTAAGGGGAACACAGGAGCTTTCTCAGATGCCAGAAATGTTCTATATCTTAATCTGGGGGGTATTCAAATGGGTGTTCACACGTGTAAAATGTCATCAAGCAGTATATTTAAGATGTATGCATTTTACTGCACGTTTTATCCCTCAGTAAAATAATGAACAACACTGAAGACATTAGTATCTTTTTTTTCTCTTTATTGAATGAAAGATTCTTTCAATTCTATTGTGCTTTAAATTTTCAAAAGTTTCACATACGTGATTTTTAAAAAATCTCCTACCTTGATATTGCCCCCCACCACTGGTAATCACTAGTTTGTTCTCCATATCTGCGAGTCTGCTTCATTTTGTTTTATTCACTAGTTTGTTGTATTTTTTAGATTCTACATATAAGTGATATCATACGGTATTTGTCTTTCTCTATATGACTTATTTCACTTAGCATAATGCCCTCCAAGTCCATCCATGTTGTGTAAATGGCAAAATTTCATTCTTTTTTATGGCTGAGTAGTATTTATTGTATATGTATGTATGTATGTTTGTGTGTGGTGTGTGTGTGTTTGTGTGTATCACATCTTCTGTATCCATTCATCTGTTGATGGACACTTAGGTTGCTTCCATACCTTGGCAATTGTAAATAATACTGCTGTGAACATTGGGGTGCATGTATCTTTTCGAATTAGTGTTTTTTTTTTTTTTTTTTTGGATATATACCCAAGAATGGAATTGCTGGGTCATACGGTAGTTCTATCTTTAGTTTTTTTGAGAAACCTCCATACTGTTTTCCACAGTGGCTGCACCAACTTATATTCCCACCAACAGCATACGAGGGTTCCCTTTCCTTCAAATCTTCGCCGACATTTGTTATTTGTGTTCTTTTTGATGACAGGCATTCTGACAGGTGCGTGGTGATATCTCATTGTTTTGATTTGTATTTCTCATTGTTTGGCTTTGATTTGTATTTCCCTGATGATTAGCGATGTTGAGCATCTTTTCATGTACTTGTTGGCCATCTGCATGTCCTCTTTGGAAAAATGTCTATTCAGGTCTTCTGCCCTTTTTTAAATCGGGTTGGGTTTTTTTGTTTTTGATATTGAGTTGTATGAGCTGTTTATACATGTTGGATATTAACCCCTTATTGGTCATATCATTTGCAAATATCTTCTCCCATTCAGTAGGTTGTCTTTTTGTTTTGTTGATTGTTTCCTTTGCTGTGCAAAAGCTTTTAAATTTAATTAGGTCCCATTTGTTTATTTTTGCTTTTATTTCCTTTGCTTTGGGATACAGATCCAAAAAGATGAAATTTTTTAACATTAATTTCATATCTGTGCATCTAAAGGACAGCTAAAAATCTGATTATAGGTAAGAAATATAAGAAATACCTATTTTTTGCTAATGAAAGGATAAGTACAATGCTTTAGCTGCAAGAATGTCCATTGTAAAATTGTTTCTTACAGGTAAAAATTAGAAAAACAAATTTGAATGTCCAACGATAGGGAACTGGTTATGGGTATATTTATATGTTAGAATACTATACCTGAAGTAAATAAAAATGGTACAGTAATATTTGCCAGAGACAGGGAAAGATAAAATCTGGCAAAAGAAAAAGCCAGGTATAAGAACATTTATGGTTCCTTTTATATGGGTATGTATGCAGGAAAGTACACAGTTGAATATAACACGCTTTATCTTTAGGTGATATCTTTTTTCTTTTTAAGTCAGAATACCAAGACATAGTCTGCAAGAGTGATTGTAAAAGTAATTTAATTGTAAAATTAGACATTTGTTATATTTATCTTAAAAAGTGTAAAGGGTTAAATAGAAACAATCTTGAGGAAAGCAAGAAAGCAGCAGGGCACTGGCTGGAGAAGGAACCCACTGTGGCTGTTCCACCAGCCACTTAATTTTCCTCACTTACTGTTTTAAAGTAGTAGAATCTTTTTTGGAGCAAAATCTAAGCAGATCCCCTATACATAAAACAGGTAAGAACAGGGGTGGGTGGTGGGCGCAATCACCAACCCCGCAACGCGTAAGAACAGAGCTGCTCTGGTAGGAGGAGGGGAAGGATGCTGGAGTATCAGGAATCATGCTTTGCTATCCCCTGACATATCTCCAAGTCCCAAATGACACAGTGTGAAAACCAGCATTCTATGAAACGAATTCAAACTTCAAGCGCTAAATGTTCCATCTCTTAAACTTAACTTGAAGGCTTCTTTCCTCCCACCTATGAATACTATCTTATATAAACCTTTCTTTTTTCCCCCTGACTGGCCTAGTTACTGATTCCAAGGATGCTTTGTATATCCCTGATTCCCCCTTTATCCTGGAATGCTCTAGTGCTCCCCCTTTACTGTATTACTGTTTATTCTTGAAGGCTCAGCTAAATTTCCACACCTCCTTGTCATATCTTTCTAGGTAACACCAACCTGGTGAAAACTCTCCTTCCCAGAAATAGCTCTAGTTGGCTAATTAACTTTTCAAATTCTCCATTAGTTATCTACTGCTGCTGTAATAAATTACCATTCACCTAGTGTCTGAAAACAACACAAATTTATTATATGATGGTTGGTTAAAAGTCCACCATGGATCTCAATGGGCCAAAATCAGTGTGTTAGCATTCCTTCTGGAGGATATTTTCTTGCCTTTTCCAGCTTCAAGAGGCAACCCGTATCATTGGCTCAGGATCCCTCTTTCTCCATTTTCAAAGCCAGAAAAGGTTCTTCACTTTTAGGGAATGTGCTTAGGTTGGGCCCACCTGGATAATCTTGAATAATCTCCTCATCTCAAGGTCCTTAACCTCTAACGACATCTTTTGCCCCGTAAGGTAACAAAGTCATAGGTTCTGGGGACGAGGGCTTGGATGTCTTTGGTTGGGCCATTAATCCGCCTACCACAGATGCTTCTCTAAGCATCCTAAGAGTGAGGACCACTTCACTATCCTTTGAGTAACTTCACAGCACTACAGATAGCTGACAACTGACTATCAAATATTCACTAACACAGTCTGGTGAAGTACTTAGTTACATACACTACTTGTCTATCTCTCCCAACTAGTTTTGTGGGAACCCTGGTTGAGTTCATTCAGTCCTTTTTCCAATCAAGAGAGAAAAATATGAGAAAGTTAATCAAGAGATAAGATCTGATAATATCATCTAAGGTGATGGAATTTGATGAGAAGGGTATAGCAGAGTTTCTGGGGATTACTGCTTCATTTAGACATTTTTCTGTTTGTAGGTAATTCCATGGGCTCTTTGTATAAATACCCAGGATTGTGGCAGGTCTAAATTCAACCAGGAGATCCATCCTAGAATTTTCACCAAGGATCACACTAAGTTAAGCAAAATACTTTGTAATTTATTTATCCTTGAATAAGCTTTTGCATTTAATTTGAACTTTGGTGTATCTATGAAAGATGGCTAATAACCACATTGAAAAGTGGTTCCAGCAAGCAACTGGTAACCATTTTATCGGAGGTTTAAAAAATTTTTATTAACCAAGGTTTTTTATATTGAATCCCTCTGAATTATCACATGTGCCTGTGCCTTTCCTGTAAAATTTCCAGATCTGTTAGAGCGCTCATTTTTGGTGTTCACATTTAATTTGGTTTTTCTCTACTTTTGTTGTCTTGTTGAAAGAGTGTTTTGGGAGATTGGGATTGACATATACGCGCACAAAATAGATAACTAATAAGGACCTACTGTATAGCACAGGGAATTCTAGTCAATACTCTGTAATGGCCTATATGGGAAAAGAATCTAAAAAAGGAGTGGATATATGTATATGTGTAACTGATTCACCTTGCTGTACACCTGAAACTGACACAACACTGTAAATCAATTATACGTCAGTAAAAAAAATTTTTTTTTAAAGTATGTAAAAATAAAAGGAAAAAAGAAAACAGAAAGAGTGTTAAGAATGGATTGGACAACCTGCTCAGAGACTCAAGGTAACCTAGGCATACTTTGGTATTTGGGCTCCTGTCTAAAAGCTCTCCTCTAACTGCCCAAGTGCCTGGGCAGTGTCTCTCCAGTGGCCTTTGCTACTTATTGCATTACATTCAGCTTATTTAACTTTACATTTTACATCCCATACTTTACAACTTGAGAACAGAATTTTCATCTTTATTTTCTGTAATGCCTAGTACAGTCCATTAAAGAAAGTTCTCTATAAATATTTTTTCCTCCAGTTTTACTGAGATGTACTTGACATACAGCACTGTATAAGTTTAAGGTATGCAGCATAATGATTTGACTTCATACATCATGAAATAATGATCACAGTAAGTTTAGTGACCATCCATCATCTCATATAGTTACAAAATTAAAGAAATAGAAAAAAAGATTTTTTCTTTGTGATGAGAACTCTTTGGATTTATTCTTAACAACTTTCAAATATAACATATAGCAGTGTTAATTATATTTATCGTGTTGTACATCACATCCCTAGTACTTATTTATCTTATAACTGTAAGGTTGTAACTTTTAACGACCTTCCTCCAATTCCCCCACCCCCCCCCACCTCTGGTAACCACAAATCTGATCTCTTTTTCTATGAGTTTGTTTGTTTGTTTTTGAAGTATAATTGACCTACAACACTATGTTAGCTCCTGGTATATCACATAGTGATTCAATATTTCTATACATTTCAAAATGATCACCACAATAAATCTAGTTACCATCTGTCACCAAAGATTTTACATAATTATTGCCTATATTCCCCGCACTGTACATTTCATATCTGTGACTCACTTTGTAACTCAAAGTTTGTACCGCAATCTCCCTCACTTATTTCTCTCCTCCCTCCACCCGCCTAAGTTTTCTATAAATGTTTGAGGGATGTGTTACAATTGGTATATAGATGAAACTCCAAAATTTAATATGCTTAAAAGTTCAGACAGAGATGACCAGAACAACCAGTGTGAAGTCTCCCTATTGTAAAAACAAAATCTACTAAATAAGAATGCTTTGTTTTCTATACTTTAGGGATATATAACACAGAGGGGTAAAAAAGAATATGAACTTCAAAGTTAGAAACCCAAGTTTAAAGCAAAGCTTCACCATTCACTCCACTTAGAAACGTGGACAAACTATATTATATCACTGAGTTTCAGTGTTCCATCTATGAAAATGGGGGTATTGCTTACCTCACAGAACATTTTCTAGGCTTAAATGAAGATTTACAAAAAAGGGCCTGTATACGTATGTACTAGTTTTATCTTTCCGACTCTGCTTCCCTCTCCCTTCCCAACCAGGTTTTGATATAGTCCCTTTGAAGCAAGAACAATGACATTCAGTCACACAACTCAAGGGCCAGCCTCAGGGCACAGGCAAAGGATGCCAGAGGTTTACACCAGGAACATCATGCTCATGAATGACCTTGTCACTCATTCATATTAGAAGGAACAGGGTTAAGGAACTGAAATACATTCCTGAAGTCCCACATGTCCAGTCCAAACACAGACCCCCAGTTATTAAACTGGTTTTGTGGAATAATATAGGTGATTGCATCCTGCTACAACTTCACACCTACATGGTTAGGTCAAGCACCCCATCTAAGTGACAGGGGACCAATGCTTTAATACTCCCTTGATTCATCTAAAGCAGATCTATTTGACTATAGCCAGTTGCTGGAAAGTTACCATGTCATTTGAATATTGGTTATTAAGAGGGTGCTGAAAGACTTCAGCCTGAGGGTTTTGAGTCTTGGCTTTGTCACAAGTGGCAATGTGGCTACAGGTAAATCACTCGTCTTCTCTGTGCCTCTATTCCCCAAATACAAAGCTATTCTTTCCAAATAGAGGGTTCTGTGATTTACTGGAATCTGCCATGGTTTGTGTGGATTTTTTTTATTGGAGATCAGAAGAGGGACAGATGAGTGGAAGCTAAAAAATACAACTAGTGAATATAACAAAAAAGAAGCAGACTCACAGATATAGAAAACAAACTAGTGGTTAACAGTGGGGAGACGGAAGGGGGAGGGGCCAGATAGAGGTATGGGATTAAGAGGTACAAACTATTACGTATAAAATAAATAAGCTACGAGGACCTGTTGTACAACACAGGGAATATAGCCAACATTTCATAACAACTATAAATGAAGTATAACCTTTAAAAATTGTGAATCACTATGTTGTATACCTGTAACTTATTTAATATTGCTTATTAACTGTACTTCAATAAAAAATGCAATTAGGAAAAAAAGAGGTGCAAACTAGCAGTTATAAAATAACTACGTCACAGGGATGTAACGTACAGCACAGGGAATATAGTCAATATTTTATAATAACTCTTATGGTGTATAATCTATAAAACTATAAAAATCGCTATATTGTACACCTGAAAGTATATAGTTTTGTAAGTCAACTATACTTAAATAAATTTTAAAAAAGAAGAAGAAAAGGGACATGAGAAACCATCTTAAACAGGATTCAGACTTAATCATCTACCCATCTACTCTTTGGGGCTATTTATTTGAAAGTTCCTATGGTGGCTTAAATGTCTGGAGGCTTGAGTTCAAATTTCAGCCTTGCCTGTACACAAGGTAGCCTGAGTCAAATTATTTACATTTTCTAAGCTTCAGTTTCCTCATCAGTAAAGTGGGCTAATGATGTCTACGTAGAGGAGTGTCATCTCACACGAGGAACATGGGAAAGTGATCGCAAAGTGCCTGGAATACAGCTGACATTCAATACATGTTTGCTGAACCTGAATCTTGATGTGCACTCTCCACCCTACGAGTCTGGTCTTTTGCTCTCCCGTCCCAGTCCGTCTAAGGAAGAAAACCTTGAGAACCTACAGGAAGTCTGCTGTTCTGATCTACAAACAACATGGATCTCTGGCTCTATGACCCATGGAGCTGAACTGCCAAAGGAGGAAGATAGCCCATGAGGCTACTTATCCCAATCCAGTTCCACATGTTGTACAATCCTCTCCCAGCTGGAATCACTGTTGTTTCTATAACATTGTTTTTCACTTACTCCAACAAATAAATACTTAAGACTTTTTACGTGTCAGTTCCTAAACAAAGCCTTGGAAGAACAACAGAGGGCCTGCTTGTGGTCGAAGCTCACGTAGCTTTTGGCTCCTACACCTGTGCACACACACACACGTCCTTTGTAGAAGATGGTGCCAAGGTGCAATGGGAGATAAACTGTGGGCTACAGAAACCCTCCTATCTGTTGTAGCAAGCAATGGTGATGGAAACCTGAGAGTAAAAACCTGGAGTAGAAAAAAGGTATGGACATATACACACACAACACTCATCAACCACTTCAAATGATCATTTCTTAATCATATACTTTCCCTAAAAGGTGAATGCATCTTGATTAAAGAGGTATTTCCATTGTTCCAAATAATCAGATTTTCTTTAAAAAGTCCACGAATGACAATTCTATCACCCTTTTATTTAGAGATCTGAGAGTGGTCTCTACTCATCTCAATTCAAACCTTACTACTGTAAAATAAATATTATGTTACTTTTCAATTTGCACATAAATTGTCCCTTTAGACTAAAAACACCCAAGGTTAAAGACGTATTAATGATATTCCACAATATATAAATTTTAAAAATCAGGTACGTATATATGTGTACGTTTTACTTAGTCTTTTTTTATGAGGCCATTTTAATGACTTTTACACACAGCAATCCAATCAACAGGTCAGAAAGAGCCACTGTCTCAACTGCCATTGATCATGATCTTTTGTGTGCAGAAAGTATATTTAGCTTTCTAGCTTGGAGACTTTCAAATACAGAATACTGTATACTTCAGCAATATTTCCCTTTTTTATCTGCCATCTTATTTTTTAAGTCATTGTATTTGGATATTTTAAAGGACTGTTTTGTTAGGAAATCTAACCTGAAAATGGGGTATTCGTGACAGATTTTAATTTAAGGGCTACAGGAAAATGAAGGATAGAGCTGAATCACAAGGTTTTCATATCCCTCACTAGAGGGAATCTTGCTAAGCCAAATTTCTAAGCAGGCAGTTTGACTGACTTTTTACTTTTCCTGTGCAGGCAACTTATATAGTAGGGAAATACTAGGTCAAGGAGATGAGTTGTCTACTTCACTTTTTCCCCTAGGAGGAAAAATGAAAAAATCAGGAACTGCTCAAGAATAGCAAAGATACAGATTTGGAAGCATTTAAAAAATAAGTTTTTATTAAAAACTTATTAAATTTCTGTTTAATTTTAAACAGAAATTAAAATTTTATTAAAAAATGTATAACCCCAGGAATTGCTTCCATTATAATGTTGCATGTAAAAAGCATCATACACAGCTGTCTACATCTATGCAATATCGCCTCAGTTATATAAAAATACCTTGGAAGCATCAGGAACGATTGGAAAAACACACTAAAACGTTAGCATGTGAAACTGGAATTTCTAAGAGTCTTCAAGTTTTAAGTGATTTCTCTTCTTCTCTGTATTTTTTATTTAAAATGTTTTTAAAGAATGAGAATGTATTGGTTTTTCATTGTAATTTAATTTTTAAGTTAATTAAATTAATAAAAATTTTAATTAAAAAACTAAAAGCAGTCACCATGAATTGTTCTCGGACTTGAAGAAATTATACCAATAACACTGTTTCCAAGAAAAAAGACACTGATGTTGTTCCGCCTTTTAAAAAAGCTTAGCAAATCCTTTTTTCCCACTTCTTGTGAAGTGTGTTTCCTTCGGCTCCCTCTTCTGACTCTTCCTCCTCCTGTTAGATCTCTAACTGTTGGAGCATCCCAGGTCCCTGTCTTGGCTATACTCTCTTCCTATGTGATCTTAACCATCCAATGTATTCCTTTAAGCATCACTTCAATGCTAAAGCATCCAAAGTCTGTATTTCTCCTCCTTGAACTCTGGATTACAACCCCCTACCCAACAATCCCACCTGGGTGTCTATCATAGGTCTCTCAAACATAACATTGCCAAATAGCATCATTGATTTGCTATCTCCTCCCTTTCCCAGTCTTTCCTAATCCATGCCTCCTGGAGTCTTTCACTTAAATGGTATCACTTATTTACTCAGTTGCTTACAACAAAACAGTAGGAACTATCTTGATTCCATTCTTTTCCTAACCATCTCACCCAAGTCAATCCATTACCAAGACTTTTAGTGCCATCTCAACATATACCCTGAATCCACTGCTTCCTACCACTTCTGCGGCTTCCACTTGGCCACAGCCAGCCATCACTCAACTGGACCCCTGTACCGGCTGCCGAAGTGGTGTGCACTATGACCCCATTTGTCTTCATGGTAGCAGGAATGTAAAACATGTCATGTCATATCTTTGCTTAAAAACTGTCCCCCATGTCCCACCATCCGTATGATAAAATCTAAACTCCGTATCGTGGTTGACAAGGCCTTTATGGGTTCTGGACCCGCCTACCACCTCAATCTCATTTATTCTCCACTCCCACTGTGCTCCAGCCACCCTGACCTTTCTTTGGTCAATGAACTGCATCACTCCCCCTCTGCCTGGAAAGCACTTTCCTAAGTCTACCTTCACAAATGGTCCTTGGCCTACTACTCAGACCAAACAGACCTAAAATTTCCTCATAAGGCTTAGGTTGTGCCGGGACCGCCAGGCCAGCAGCTGCCTTGAGAAGACACAATAGCCTGGGAGCAGTCAGAGGCTGGGCTGAGCGGCAGCGCTGGCAGAAAGGAGCTCGTCATTCCCGGCCGTCAGGTTCCACTTTGGGCAAACCCCGTCACCCCTAGTAGCTAACTCGCGATTACACAGCTCAAGGACAAGTTAATGGGATTTGGCAGAACATAAAAGGAAACCAGAAATTACAAAGGAAAATGCACTTAAAATAGAGACAGGTAAAATACACAGTAGTAGAATCTGTGCCAGCTAAATGCATCAAACCGTATTTGCATTTCTGTGTTATCTTTAGGGACAAGCAGGAAAAGAGATGCAGAGTCACGTAAGTATGTCTAAATTGGTTAGAATCTGCATTGAACCTGACTTGACAATTCCTGAAAAATCAGAATATGGGGCATCTATAAGGACCAAAAATGCTACGCTCTGGTTATATAGGTTTGGCCTTGAATAAGGTCAATTTACAAACTCCAGGCCTGCCCATCAGGAACCCGGCCACAGGCGCTGTCCAGCTGCAGCAGCACATCACAAGCAGAGAGCACTCCAGTCCACAGGGCCCCATCAATGTCATCCTGTCTGGATCTCACAACAACCCTGAATCTTATTTCCATGATTTTATACATGTGGGAACTGATGTCCAGGGATTTTATGCAATTCGACCAAAGAATGAGCTATAAAGACTCGACCATGTCTTAGTACATTAAAAAAATGAAGTCATGGTACAGGAAGGGGCAGTGTTTTGGAATCCAGCAGACAGGCTAGTCCTGGTCCTGTCATCAACCAGCAAGTCACCTGGAGTGAGTCACTTATCTAGGCCTCAGTTTCCTCATGTGTAAAAATGGGTATAATAACAACAGCTTTAGCCCTGCCCCAGGACTGTGTGGAGGAGCAATTGCGACCTCCGATCACATCGCCTGTGGCTGGTCCTCAGCTCACACCACCCATCCACACTGCCTCGCAGCTGTCCTCACACGAAGCACACTCCCGCCTAAACCTCCCTCCGCTTGCTGATCCCTAGAACGCGCTTCCCTCGACACCCACAGCCTGTCCCTCACTTCCTCGAGGGAGGCTCACATGTCCCCATATTAGAGAGGCCTTCGCCAACCATCCAAAACAGAACAGTGGCCCCTGCCTCCAACCCACACTGCTTGTCACCCATCCTCTTTCATAATTCTCCACGGAACATATTTCTCCTCCATCTGACATGTTCCTTTGTTCTTCTGTCTTCTCATAACTCGACTGTCAACTTGATGAAAGTAGGGGTTTCTGTCTACTGCCTGGTACCCCCGAAGCCTAGTACAATGGCTGGCACAGAGTATGCCCTTTAAACACTTATCTAATAAATGGAGGAGAGACGTGAATGAACTAATTGTATGAATGAATGTATTGTGATTATCATCTTCTAGTCCCTTCTGATCTGGCTACCATAAGACAGGCAACTATAGCATTCTTGGTATCACTGTGTCTTTGGGACTTCCCTGGTGGCGCAGTGGTTAAGAATCCGCCTGCCAATGCAGGGGACACGGATTCGAGTGCTGGTCCAGGAAGATCCCACATGCCACGGAGCAACTAAGCCCGTGCGCCACAACTACTGAGCCTGTGCTCTACAGCCGTGAGCCACAACCACTGAGCCTGCACGCCGTAACTACTGAAGCCTGTGTGCCTAGAGCCTATGCTCCGCAACAAGAGAAGCCACCGCGATCAGAAGCCTGCACACCACAACGAAGAGTAGCCCCTGTTCGCCACAACTAGAGAAAGCCCGTGTGCAGCAATGAAGACCCAGCGCAGCCAGAAATAAATAAATAAATAAATAAATAAATTAATTAATTAATTAAAAAATCTGTGTCTTTAATCAGAGTAAACTTTGCAATTCACAATTTTGTATATGACAGCAGATCACAGGACTAGAAAACACATATACATGATAATTAGTTACTAGAGGCTGATTTTAACAACATAAATTTTAGCAAAGCCCTCAAACCTTCTATGTCTATCTTTACTGCTTATACCAGAGATGTTAAAAAACCATCACCACTTAGAACTGCCTTGGCTGGGTAAAAGTCAGAAGGTAAAAATAAAATTCCTCACAACAGAGGAATCTCACAAGAGACAGTCAAAGAGCTTCTGAACAATTCAGCAGCCACCTCTGAGTAGGAAAGAAGGAAAAAAAGGATGAAATGGTGGTGATAAGGCTTAGCTGTATCCATAACATTAAAAAAAAAGAGAACGAGAGAGAGAGATGGCGAAAATATGGCAAAATATTAAATCTGGTAACTTTCTATAGGTTCAAGTTGTTTTATAATGAGAGAGGGAGGGAGGGAGGGAGGAAGGAAGGAAGGAAGGAGGGGAGGGAGGGAGGGAGGGAGGGAGGAAGGAAGGAAGGAAGGAAGGAAGGAAGGAAGGAAGGAAGGAAGGAAGGAAGGAAGGAAGGAAGGAAGGAGTAGCCGGTCTCCATCACAGAGACCAGAATCTGCTATCTGAGCTTCTCAAAGATGGAAAACACCTTAACAGTCACCCAGACCAATCTGTATCCACAGCATGGGTATCCTTCCCCAACAGCCCAACAATCAGTCATGTGCCTGCTCCTCAATCTTTCTTTCACTGGCAAGGCCTTCTTCCATTTCTTGGAGTGAGTAGTCCAAGCTTTTATTCTATTCTCATGCTCACCCCAGCAGCCTCATGTGCAGCACAGGACCTCCCATAGCTGAGGAAGACCAGAAGAGTTCTTCAGTTCCTCCTTGTCTCCCTCTAAACGTGTGTGTGCTAGTTGCGAAACCCTTCATTTAATTGAAATCAGCCTCTCTGTTGACTTCTACCCACAGGTCTGTGTGCTCTCCAGTCAGAGAGCTACTCAACCTTCCTGTCTACATGGCAGCCCGCCAAACACTGCAAGACAGCAAGTACACCCCCTTGAGTTCTCTCCATGTTAAACTTTACCTTGTGCATTGGGAAGAGAGAAGCTCACCTAACCACCAATGGCAGACAGTATCTGTTTGGCATGCGAGGTCCATCAAGCTGCTATTCTGTAAGTAACGTTATTTTTCTACGTATCCACTCTGAACAAGGAATTCATGGAACTCAAACATTTTTTAACTGCTTGAGATATGAGTGAGATTAGAATTTAATGTGATTATTTTTCTATAGCTTTACAAGTAATTTTAACAAAACTAAGGTCCCAGATTAGCTTTTTTCAATTAAATAATTCAAGACCTTAAAAACTGTGTTGAGATATGTAAGGTATCTAGATGGATGTTGTCAAAAATCACTTGATAGCACCATTTGGTATCATTAATAGGCAGAAGTGGCTGGGTGAGATTTATAATGGGTGATAGGAAATGAAGCCAAAGAAATGTGAAATGCAGCAACTAGTGTTTGCCAAATAATTGTTAAAATCCTCTTTGACTAATAATGTATTCGAGTTTGCAATTTAGATGTACCTCTATCTATTTAAAAGTCACACAGCCTTGTCTTAAGTGCAATACTTTATCTAAAGGTTTAAACAACTTATTAAAAAATAACAAGATGACTTGGAACAGCAGTGGGTACAAGTGAGTGAATATGAGTGTGCTAGATTAGAGATACTCAAAGTGTGGGCCTCAGACTGTTCTATCCCGTCCTGTTCTGTAATGAGAAGAAATTGAGAAAGAGTGTTCAGAAACTTTTGTAGAACTTGAATAGAGTAATTTTATGACTGTTGAGTCTAATAATACTCTTTAAAAAAAAATGTGGATGTGTCTTTTTTCATTTCATTTTTCTACCAATTCATTTTTACTCTATGTACTTAAAGCAACGGTCCAAGCAGACTGGGAATTTAAAAATGGGTCCTTCAGCGCACAGCTATTTTGAGAAGCCAGCACTAGATTAATTGGAATTTGAGCTCTTTTTCTTCTTTAGACAATTTTTTCTTTGCAGTCCTGAGTTATGTGCCCAGTCTGAATGCTGCAAACACCTACACGGTCAGGAGATGTGTGTAATAGGGGAGTAATGCGCAGAATCATTAACAGGTATGAAACTCAAATTAACCTAAAAGATGCTAAACAGGAGAACTTCCATTGAGGGGATTCCACAAAAAAAAGTAGCTCAACTGTTACGGTTGCTCACTCCTTCACTGGCCAAAGGGAAATTATTCCCTCCTTGCTGAGGGGCCACAGTCCTGATAACAGGAGATGAGGACCACTTAATAAAGAATAGGTCATCTCTGTGCGTGTTCTGGGCTACTTTCAGAAGAGAAGGACTGTAGCCTCTTTTAAAACCCTAGCTCATGGGGCTTCCCTGGTGGCGCAGTGGTTGAGAGTCTGCCTGTCAACGCAGGGGACACGGGTTCGAGCCCTGGTCTGGGAAGATCCCACATGCCGCGGAGCAACTAGGGCCGTGAGCCACAACTACTGAGCCTGCGCGTCTGGAGCCTGTGCTCTGCAACAAGAGAGGCCGCGATAGTGAGAGGCCCGCGCACCGCGATGAAGAGTGGCCCCTGCTTGCCGTGACTAGAGAAAGCCCTCGCACAGAAACGAAGACCCAACGCAGCCAAAAATAAATAAATAAATAAAATTTAAAAAAAAAAAAAAAAAAAAAAAAAAAACCCTAGCTCATGGGTATGCTGAGAGGAAGGGGAGGAAAGTCTATGAGGCAATTAGTCTTCATTGGAAAATTTTTAAACAGTCAATTTGAAAAGTGAATTGCTTTGCTGTAGTGTATAATTTCCATGTTTTACCTTGTGTTTTAAAGGCATCAATTAAAAACAATGAGTGATGAAATCTTTTCTGTCTTTAATAAAACGCTGCTGGCTTGCGTCACACCTGACCAATCTCAAAAGAAGCATCACCAAGGAAGTGGAAATGGGATAAAGAGGTCACCAGGACAGGGGTTTGAGGATACAGGTAAGGATTCAAGAAACACTGCGGCCAACAAGCAGCATGGCTCTTCCCTTTCCTTTGCTGCGCCCCCTTGTTTTTGATGTCAACATGTCATTCTTTCTTTAGCTGCTCAGGGTTACTGGGATTTACTGAGTCTTAAATTATGCATTATATTTCACTGTCATTTGGTAACAGACAGTAAAGCTGGTATCAGAAAATATGCCACTGTGATGCAAAAAAATGAAGTTATTTAAAATTAATTTCTCATGGATTTTATCTTACAGATACCTTAATTTCTGGTGGCTGAGGTCAATATTTTTCTAATTAATCATTTGTCATTCCAGGACTATCTTCCAAGTTTTGGTCTCAAGATGTATTTTAGAGTTTTCCTTGATCCTTCCTTTATTTTTCAGTACAACAGATTAGTACCACTTCATTATTAATATGGATAGCACCCTTTAATATACTCTTAATCATAAGATTGAGGTATGAAGTTTGCATCTTAACTGGATAGTCAGACGTTTAGCTTTGTGTTTTTCTTTGTTTTTTAACTGAACTTCAAAATCCCAGGTGATGCAATGATTTCTTGTATAGACCTTAATAAATGAATGGAAGAAAAATCTACAAACTCATGACAATTACATATCTTCAAAGACAGAGCTGACTGTACTGTCCTTCCCCTTCCTAAAGAAACTATCCATCTCTTTCTTTCCTCACTTAGAAGACCACCTGGGACTATGCTGTGTGCCAGGACCTTGGCCCCTCAGAGCCCTGGCATGGACTCTGCTGGTTGTCTCCAGATGGCTATCTCTTCCACGATCTTGTATGAGTTGTCACAATTACTCTTCCCTTTTCACATCTTTTGCATTTAAAATGTACGTTCAAAGGATGGCCCGTGCATGATTCTCTGATAGAGATTTGCGATGATGGATTAAGATTTATGAGCTTGCTTTGGCATATTTCAGTATTTGCTTTTGCATTTCAGTATTTCACTCAACAATTTCCGACGGATGTAGCTCTTGGCTTCACAATTTTGTTCATTTTCTGAAAATTATTTCCTCAACTGTTTCAAACGTAAGTACCAGGCACCAGGATGGTTGCAAAGCAAAACAGTACTCTCCCTCAGCTTTCGCCATTATTACCAGAAGTTATTTATCACAATGCTTGGGTCAACACTGTCTTTTTCAAGGAGGAGAGAGGGGAATCATGGATGAGGGCAATTTGTCATGCTTCTCATGAGCTTAACAAAAATATACAATTGCGTTTCACATCATTACTGTCTGCAGGGGTCAGGCTTGGAGCTCCCAGCATTCCTGTAAATACTTCAGCATTGAGATGAAACCAAAATGAGTATATGGAGATAATGGCACAAATGACAGGGCTTTGCAAATTCTTTCAACTACGGTTCAAAACCACACTCTGATATAATTCCTTCAGCTAGTAGAAGTGAGGTTTTCAAGAACCAAGCAGATGGTCCATCGAGTTACCCAGACGTTACCCACAGGTTGGGGCTTGGATCCTTTCACAGCTAAAACAATGGAACAACAACTACTACCCCCAATCATTATGGTTACTATTACTATTACAGTTGTATTTCATCCTAAGCCAGCCACCAGAAGGCACTGGTTCTTACTTACCAAAAACAACACATTAGGTAAATCATTTGGATTTTAAATATAGTCCAGTAAGGAGAACATACAAATTTTTAACTTTGCTTCATCCTCCTAGCGAGGAAGCTAAGTCATAAAGACTTTTTTAAAAAGTTATAGAAATTAGCATAAACTATGAAGTCTTGATATACTCAAACAAATGAACCATCTTCCTCTCTTTTTCTCCCCCTTTCCAATCAACATGGGAACCCACAACCACATAAAACTAAACTCGGCCCTCCATATCCACTGATGTGAAACCCACGGATATGGAGGGCTCACTGTATTCACTGTACTATGCCATTTTACATAAGGGACATGAGCATCCGAGGATTTTGTTATCAGTGGGGCTCCTGGAAACAACTGCCTGCAGATACCATGGGATGACTGTAGTTCTAATCCAGCTCCAAGATAAATAATCTTTATCAGGTGAAGGTGGAATGACAAATGAGTCAGTGAGTCAATCAGTGTCTCCCCCTTTCCCTCCCTGGACTAAGTTTTACATAACAAAAATAGACTCCCTCTTGCGAGAGCACCCGAATCACAACTAACTGCTGAACAATCATCGACAGGAAGACACTGGAACTCACCAAAAAAGATACACCGCATCCGAAGACAAAGAAGCCACAATGAGATGGTAGGAGGGGCGCAATCACAATAAAATCAATTCCCATAACTGCTGGGTGGGTGACTCACAAACTGGAGAACACTTATACCACAGAAGTCCACCAACTGGAGTGAAGGTTCTGAGCCCCATGTCAGGCTCCCCAACCTGGCGGTCTAGCAACGGGAGGAGGAATTCCTAGAGAATCAGACTTTGAAGGCTAGCAGGATTTGACTGCAGGACTTTGACAGGACTGGGTGAAACAGAGACTCCACTCTTGGAGGGCACACACAAAGTAGTGTGTGCATCGGGACCCAGGGGAAGGAGCAGTGACCCCATAGGAGACTGAACCAGACCTACCTGCTAGTGTTGGAGGGTCTCCTGCAGAGGTGGGAGGTGGCTGTGGCTCACCGTGAGGACAAGGACACTGGCAGCAGAAGTTCTGAGAAGTACTCCTTGGTGTGAGCCCTCCCAGGGTCCGCCATTAGACCCACCAAAGAGCCTGTAGGCTCCAGTGCTGGGCCGTCTCAGGCCAAACAACCAACAGGGAGGGAACCGAGCTCCACCCATCAGCAGTCAAGCAGATTAAAGTTTCACTGAGCTCTGCCCACTAGAGCAACAGCCAGCTCTACCCACCACCAGTCCCTCCCATGAGGAAGCTTCCAGAAGCCTCTTAGGTAGCCAAACCCACCAGAGGGCAGACAGAAGAAGCAAGAAGAACCACAATCCTACAGCCTGTGGAACAAAAACCACATTCACAGAAAGACAGACAAGATGAAAAGGCAGAGGGCTATGTACCAGATGAAGGAACAAGATAAAACCCCATACAGGATAAACCCAAGGAGAAACACGCTGAGACACATAGTAATCAAACTGACAAAAATTAAAGACAAAGAAAAATTATTGAAAGCAACAAGGGAAAAATGACAACTAACATACAAGGGAACTCCCATAAGGTTAACAGCTGATTTCTCAGCACAAACTCTACAAGCCAGAAAGGAGTGGCATGATATATTTAAAGTGAGGAAAGGGAAGAACCTACAACCAAGATTACTCTACTCAGCAAGGACTTCATTCATATTTAACGGAGAAATCAAAAGCTTTACAGACAAGCAAAAGCTAAGAGAATTCAGCATCAGCAAACCAGCTCTACAATAAATGCTAAAGGAACTTCTCTAAGTGGGAAACACAAGAGAAAAAAAGGACCGACAAAAACATACCCATAAAAATTAAGAAAATGGTAATAGGAACATACCTAACAAGACCTATATATATGCTGTCTACAAGAGACCCACTTCAGACCCAGGGACACATACAGACTGAAAGTGAGGGGATGGAAAAAGATATTCCATGCAAATGGAAATCAAAAGAAAGCTGGAGTAGTAATACCCATATCACATAAAATAGACTGTAAAATAAAGAATGTTACAAGAGACAAGGAAGGATACTACATAATGATCAAGGGATCAATCCAAGAAGAAGATATAACAGCTATAAATATATATGCACCCAACATAGGAGGACCTCAATACATAAGGCAACTGCTAACAGCTATAAAAGAGGAAATCAACAGTAACACAATAAGAGTGGGGGACTTTAACACCTCACTTACAACAATGGACAGATCATTCAAACAGAAAATTAATAAGGAAAAACAAGCTTTAAATGACACAATAGACCAGTAAGATTTAATTGATATTTATAGGACATTCTATCCAAAAACAGCAGATTACAATTTCTTCTCAAGTGCACATGGAACATTCTCCAAGATAGATCACATCTTGGGTCACAAATCAAGCCTCAGTAAATTTAAGAAAACTCAAATCATATCAAGCATCTTTTCTGACCACAACGCTATGAGATTAGATATCAATTATAGGGGAAAAAACGTAAAACACACAAACACGTGGAGGCTAAACAATATGTTATTAAATAACTAAGAGATCACTGAAGAAATCAAAGAGGAAATCAAAAAATACTTAGAGACAAATGACAACAAAAACACAACGATGCAAAACGTATGGGATGCGGCAAAAGCAGTTCTAAGAGGGAAGTTTATAGCAATACAAGCTTACCTCAAGAAACAAGAAAAATCTCAAATAAATAATCTAAGCTTACATGTAAAGGAAGTAGAGAAAGAAGAACAAACAAAACCCAAAGTTAGCAGAAGGAAAGAAATCATAAAGATCAGAGCAGAAATAAATGAAATAGAAACAAAGAAAACAATAGCAAAGATCAATAAAACTAAAAGCTCATTCTTTGAGAAGATAAATAAAATTGATAAACCATTAGCCAGACTCAGTAAGAAAAAGAGGGAGAGGACTCAAATCAATAAAAGTAGAAATGAAAAAGGAGACGTTACAACAGAACCGTAGAAATACAAAGCATCCTAAGAGACTACTACAAGCAACCCTATGCCAGTAAAATGGAAAACCTGGAAGAAATGGACAAATTCTTAGACGGGTATAACCTTCCAAGACTGAACCAGGAAGAAATAGAAAATATGAACAGACAAATCACAAGTAATGAAATTGACACTGTGATTTAGAATCTTCCAACAAACAAAAGCCCAGGATCAGATGGCTTCACAGGTAAATTGTATCAAACATTCAGAGAAGAGCTAACACCCATCCTTCTCAAACTGTTCCAAAAAATTGCAGAGGAAGGAACACTCCCAAACTCATTCTATGAGGCCACCATCACCCTGATACCAAAACCAGACAAAGATACTACAAAAAAAGAAAAGTACAGACCAATATCACTGATGAATATAGATGTAAAAATCCACAACAAAATACTAGCAAACAGAATCCAACAACACATTAAAAGGATCATACACCATGATCTAGTGGGATTTATCCCAGGGATGCAAGGATTCTTCAATCTACGCAAATCAAACAATGTGATACACCATATTAACAAACTGAAGCATAAAAACCATTTGATCATCTCAATAGATGCAGAAAAAGCTTTTGACAAAATTCAACACCTATTTATGATAAAAACTCTCCAGAAAGTGGGCATAGAGGGAACCTACCTCAACATAATAAAGGCCATATATGACAAACCCACAGCAAATATCATTCTCAATGGTGAAAAACTGAAAGCATTTCCTCTAAGATCAGGAACAAGTCAAGGATGTTCACTCTCACCACTATTATTCAACATAGTTTTGGAAGTCCTAGCCACGGCAATCAGAGAAAAAGAAATTAAAAGAATCCAAATTGGACAAGAAGAAGTAAAACTGTCACTGTTTGCTGATGACATGATACGATACAAAGAGAATCCTAAAAATGCCACCAGAAAACTACTAGAGCTAATCAATGAATTTGGTAAAGTTTCAGGATACAAAATTAATGCACAGAAATCTCTTGCATTCCTATACACTAATGATGAAAAATCTGAAAGAGAAATTAAGGAAACACTCCCATTTACCACTGCAACAAAAAGAATAAAATACCTAGGTATAAACCTACCTAGGGAGACAAAAGACCTGTATGCAGAAAACTGTAAGACACTGATGAAGGAAATTAAAGATGATACAGACAGATGGAGAGATATACCAGGTTCTTGGACTGGAAGAATCAATACTGTGAAAATGACTATATTACCCAAAGCAATCTACAGATTCAATGCAATCTCTATCAAATTACCAATGGCATTTTTTACAGAACTAGAACAAAACATCTTAAAATTTGTATGGAGACAAAAAAGACCCCGAATAGCCAAAGCAGTCTTGAGGGAAAAAAATGGAGCTGGAGGACTCAGACTCCCTGACTTCAGATTATACTACAAAGCTACAGTAATCAAGACAATATGGTACTGGCACAAAAACAGAAACATAGATCAATGGAAAAAGATAGAAAGCCCAGAGATAAACCCACACAGCTACGGTCAACTAATCTATGACAAAGGAGGCAAGGATATACAATGGAGAAAAGACAGTCTCTTCGATAAGTGGTGCTGGGAAAACTGGAAAGCTACATGTAAAAGAATGAAATTAGAACACTCCCTAATACCATACACAAAAATAAACTCAAAATGGATTCAAGACCTAAATGTAAGACCGGACACTATAAAACTCTTAGAGGAAAACATAGGAAGAACACTCTTTGACATAAATCACAGCAAGATCTTTTTTGATCTACCTCTTACAGTAATGGAAATAAAAACAAAAATAAACAAGTTGGACCTAATGAAATTTAAAAGCTTTTGCAAAGCAAAGGAAACCACAAAAAAGATGAAAAGACAACCCTCAGAATGGGAGAAAATATTTGCAAACGAATCAACGAACAAAGGATTAATCTCCAAAATATATAAACAGCTCATGCAGCTCAATATTAAAATAACAAACAACCCGATCAAAAAATGGGCAGAAGACCTAAATAGACATTTCTCCGAAGAAGACATACAGATGGCCAAGAAGCACATGAAAAGCTGCTCAACATCACTAATGATTAGAGAAATGCATATCAAAACTACCATGAGGTATCACCTCACACCAGTTAGAATGGGCATCATCAGAAAACCTACAAACAACAAATGCTGGAGAGGGTGTGGAGAAAAGGGAACCCTCTTGCACTGTTGGTGGGAATGTAAATTGATACAACCACTGTGGAGAACAGTATGGAGGTTCCTTAAAAAACTAAAAATAGAATTACCATATGATCCAGCAATCCCTGGGCACTGGGTATATACAATCTGGGTATATACTGGGCATATACCCAGAGGAAACCATATTTCAAAAAGACACATGCACCCCAATGTTCATTGCAGCACTATTTACAATAGCCAGGTCATGGAAGCAACCTAAATGCCCATCGACAGACGAATGGATAAAGAAGATGTGGTACATTTATACAATGGAACATTACTCAGCCATAATAAGGAACGCAATTGGGTCATTTGTAGAGACGTGGATGGATCCAGAGACTGTCATGCAGAGTGAAGTAAGTCAGAAGGAGAAAAACAAACATCGTATATTAACGCATATATGTGGAACCTAGAAAAATGGTACAGATGAACCGGTTTGCAGGGCAGAAATAGACACAGATGTAGAGAACAAACGTATGGACATCAAGGGGGGAAAGTGGAGGGGGTGGTGGTAGTGTGGTCAACTGGGCGATTGGGATTGACATGTATACACTAATATGTATAAAATGGATGACTAATAAGAACCTGCTGTATAAAAAAATAAAATTCTAAAATTCAAAAAGAAAAAAGAACCTGAAAGAAAACTGCAATGATCCTAAAAGAACTAAAAAATATGGTTTAAACTTTCAGAAATTCACTGACATTTCAAAACTGCTTTCTTAATAGCATTCAGCAGACAGATGTGTGTTTTTTAAAAATCACTGTGTTTTAACCATGATAGCTAATGCAGTTATAACTTTGATTTTGAAGTAACTACCAGCAAAAACTGAAAGACTAATAGATATACATGCTGGTCAGACAGACATCAGCCTTTCACTGAATGAATTAAGGTAAAATCACTCCCAAGAAATGTAACAATACAAGGTCTTCAAGCCCCGGACTTTGGTTAGATGCGAGTTTCATGATAAAGGAATCAGATGATGCCTGCCTAAATTGCTATGAAAGCTTAACTGAACCTAGAGAAAAGTAAAATTGACCAATTAAAGGGGTCCAACTCTTATCTCCACTTCATTCGTAAATCGCCTGGGGGAAATTTATCACGAAAACAGCCGGATGGGCACTCTTCTCAAAGCATAAATCATGTAACACCTTTGTAAGGCATGACGTGGATAATACACCAAAAGACCCTCCAGATATGTCACCCTGACATCACCTGGAGCATATAAATCCAGGCTTTGCAACTATGTAACTAGCCACAGCAAAATTTCTGCTTATTCTAAAGGCAAATTTTCATTTCTTCAAGAAACTGAACTTTTACCTGACTGCAGCTGCTGGAGTGTGTCTGGAATAGACTTATTTTGAAGGGTATGGGAGAAATACTTTGTTTTATTAAAAAAATTTTGTTTTGGTTTCTAGAAAACTTAAGGGAAAACTCGGGGTCTAAATTAAAATGCCTCCAAAGTTTACCAGTTCCTGAATTCCCCCTAGAATCTTGGCTCCCAGGGGACCTGACTTCTCAAAATGTGGTTCATGGGCCAATAGCATCAGCACCCCTGTGAGATTCTGCACGGACCAAATGCGGAATCTCAGGCTCTACCTGGATATACTGAATTCGAATTCATTTTTTTGTTTTTTAACATCTTTATTGGAGTATAACTGCTTTACAATGGTGTGTTAGTTTCTGCTTTATAACAAAGTGAACCAGCTATACATATACATATATCCCCATATCTCTTCCCTCTTGCGTCTCCCTCCCTCCCACCCTCCCTATCCCACCCCTCTAGGTGGTCACAAAGCACCGAGCTGATCTCCCTGTGCTATGCCGCTGCTTCCCACCAGCTATCAGTTTTACATTTGGTAGTGTATATATGTCCATGCCACTGACTTAGATGCACATTCAAATTTGAGAAGCGCTACTTTAGGGAACCAGTTCTTTCCAGAGCAAGGATCTCTCCAACTTAGAAATCAGAGGTAGTTAACTCCTGTACACACACATGACCATTCCTAGGCCACAATTACTTTCCAGAGACGTCCTATCATGGATAAACTAGGGATGGCACAGAGCAGTCCTATGGTTTAGGAATAGCTGAGAAAAATCTGTCTCTGCCCAGGAAGCAGAGCGTAAGGAAACCCGAGGAGGAGGAATAAAATGCATTCGGGCCCCTGGTGCACTTGATAATTTCCAAGGGCTTAAACAGTTGAACAACTCTAAGTTAGTGAGGAAATGGTAATATTAAAATCCTTTTCTTCAACAGGCTTCCCGATCATGGCAACTCATGTGATGATTTTGTAGAAAAAAATCCAATACCATCAGGAATGAAACAAAGACTAGAGGAAAAAGGGAAAGGACGAGGTAGCCAAACGTATGTTTGATTTCCTAAATTTCGCACACATTTTGACAAGGTATTGCAACCCATCTGGGAACAGGAGGCTCCTTATACATTCTTCACTGAAGCCTGTGAGAAAAGCCTGTCACCAGCACGGCAAATTCCAAACATGGAACACAGCCGCAGCAGCAGCCCTCCCCAAACACCGGCGGCATGGGAAACACCCAAAGATAAACTATGGGGGTTAACATTTCCAATTAAAAATTAACTATCTAAGCCCCGGAGAAACTGGATATCCACATGCAGAAGAATGAAGCTGGATACCTACGCCATACTACACACAAAAACTAATGCAAAATGGATCACAGATCTCAATGTAAGAGGTAATGCTCAAAAAATCTTGTTATAAATCTTTGTGATGTTGGCTTAGGCAGTAGTTTCTTAGATAAGACACTAAAAGCATATGAGATAAAAGGAAAAAAATAAATTGGACTTCATCGAAATTAAAACATTTTGTACTCAAAAGGACTATCAATAAAGTGAGAAGACAACCCACAGACTGGGAGAAAATATCTGCTAACCGTGGATCTAATAAGGGACTTGTATCCAGAATATGAAGAACAACTAAACAATACAAAGACAATGCAATGTTAAAAATCAACAAAAGATTTGAATAGACATTTCTATAAAGATTGAATAGACATTTCTACAAAGCCATTTCTACAAATGGCTAATGAGCACGTGAAAAGACACTCAACATTATTAGTCATTAGGAAAATACAAATCAAAATTATAATGAGATACCACTTGACATCCACTAGGATGACTAAAATCAAAAGGACAGATAATAAGAAGTGTTAATGAGGATGTAGAGAAATGGAAATATTTGCTGATGGGAAAGTAAAATGGTGCAGCCAACTTGGAAAACTGTCTGGCAGTTCCTTAAAATGTTATACTTACAGTTACCATATGACCCAGCAATTCCACTCCTAGGTAGATACCTGAGAAAAATGAAGGCATGTGTCCTCACACATACTTGGACACAAATGTTCATAGCGGCACTGGTCACGAAAGCCCCAAAGTGGACACAAACCTATATTAGTTTTCTGTTGCTGCCGTAACAAATTACCACAAATTTAATAGCTTAAAACATCACAAGTTCATTATATTACAGACTATAGGTCTCACTCCTTCCTGGAAGGACTTGGGGAGAATTCCATTTCTTTGCTTTTTCCAGCTTCTAGGATCTACCCACTTCCTTGGCTCATGGAACTTTCCTTCCTCTATCTTCACAGGCAGCAATATTGCATCTCTTTGACTCTTCTCCTATAGTCACACCTCCTTTGACAAAAGACATGAAAGGCTGTCCACTTCGAGGGACTCATGTGATTAGAGTAGGTCCACCAGCTTATCGAGGATAATCTTGTCTCAAAAGGTCCTTGACCTTAACTATATTGGCAAAGTCCCTTTTGCCATGCCACAGGTCTGGGAATAAGAACATGGGCATCTTTGGGTACCATCATTCTGCTTATCACTGACTCAAATGTCCATCAGCTGATGAATTAATAAACAAGTTGAGGTACAGTCATACAATGGTATATATTACTCATCAATAAAAAGGAATGAAATACTGATATATGCTACAACATGGATATTCATGTTGTAGCATATATCAGTATTTCATTCCTTTTAAAACATTATGCTATATTAAAAAAAATTATACTAAATAAAAGCAGTCAGTCAAAAAGACTGTATCTTTTTATTTATATGAAATGTCCAGTATAGGTAAATCTACAGACACAGAAAGTAAATTACTGGTTGCCAGGGGATGGTGGGAGGGAAGTGAGGAGTGGCTATTAAGGGGTATGATTTTTTGGGGGGAGGGGATGTGATAAAAAGAGTTGTGTAGAGATAGTGATGTTTTCATAAGTCTGTGAATATATTAAAAAATGGAATCATACACTCTGAATAGGTGAACTCCACGGTCTATGACATATATCAATAAAGCTATTCTTTAAAAAAAAAAAAAAAAAAGGTAGGCAGCAATAAGGGGACAAAAGAATGGCCCCTGATGGTTTTATTTAAATTGTGTCAATACTAACCTATAGTCACTGTCAAAGGAGCTGGAATTATGGGGTGTTTGTGATGTGAGGAAGCCACTGATAGTCCTAAGAATCATGAACACATTTAATTTCTAAAAATGGTGTGATTAGTTCTTAACAAAAAACCAACCAAACAAAAAAATTAACTGCAGGCATAGATGTCTAACCCATGGGAAATCTTGTTTAGTTGGTGAAATGAAAGAAAGGAAAATAAGTTTCACTTAATGAAATACTCTAAAATTGGTAGTCTGTCAAATCGCTGAAGAATAAGGATTTATCTATTCAATACAAATGCTTTATTATAATAGAGACTGAATTATGCATCATTCTGATACTGTCTGCTCCCCTGTGACAGCACATTCTCACCCTGGACCACCACAGAATATCGACAGATCAAATATGGGAAAGCAAAATCGTAACACCTCATGTGTGAACATTCATTGCCAAATACTTGGTTTAAATATTAAGTTTCCATTTTATTCTAAACTAAGCACTGGAAAGAAAGGAACTTCCCAACTGCACTATGAAGTAATGCGTGCTTTTCAACTCCAAGGCCGTAGGCTCAAGCTCCCACACGGGGAGGAGAGCAAGTGCTCCGAGTCTAAGTATGTGCTCCCAATGAGAAGCCTGTTGTTGCCATGATGGAGGCTGTGTCACCTCCCACAGCCTGACTCCCTCCTTCCCAAGACCCGCGGCTCGGGGTGCGACGTGTCAGGGCTGCCCGTGTTGCCTGCCTTTTACTTATGCAACAGACACACTCAGAAATCAAGTACTTTCAGGGCAATTTCTGCCTCACATGCTTAAAATAATCTCATTATCAAATCTCATTCTGACATGGGCGCGTCATATAGTAACTCGTAGATCATATTAAACAGAAGGAAGACGGGGGAGAATGGTTACATGCATATGTATGGCTGAGTCCCTTTGCTGTGCACCTGAAACTATCACAACATTGTTCACCAGCTATACTCCGATATAAAATAAAAAGTTAAAAAAAAAAAAAAGAGAGAAGGAAGAAAGGTTTCTAGGAAAAGAAAAAACTACCCCATGACAAATACATTGGCAGGAATGTATGGTGTTTCATTTCCTAGTTCTTCACAAAAACATTTTGGATGTTTTAACAACTGATGAATAAATGCAAAATAACCCCCTAAAACAGATTTTAAGTTACCTTTAAGGTTCATCAGACTCCTTTAAAGAAGAATTATATCTCTTCAGAAAGATTCAACAGGATTTTTTTTTTAAACCACATTGCCCTCAAGTCAGGTTAAATTCTGCTCCTACTTGGAAACTAGAAGGAGAGAATTTACCCCATCTAAGATGATTTTAACAAACCTGTGAATACGCCTCACACCTGCGACTCTGCTAATACCCTTCAGTCTCTTTTGTGTAAAACAGCAATTTGGTGAATTAAATAAATGTATACTTGTCAGGAAAAACAGGAGTGGGAGAAGGGGCGTGGTGTGCCTGTGTATGTGTCCGTGTATGCATGGGTACATAGTTAAGGATGGGGTGGGTGCGAGGGGAAAAATGAGGTTCATCTCTTATAAATTTTGACTTGCTTACAAGTGCCCAAGAGCTGAAATTTTGAAGGTATGCTTGTAATAAGAAGAAAAATAGCTACTCAGGTGACAACATCTAAGAGAGACAAGTTAGGTCAAATGGAACACTATAGAAGCTCCATTTGTGTCCTAATAGGGAATATAAAGGAAAATGAGAGGAGAGAAACCCTCAAAAAAGTTTAGCTTCCCAAAGATTTTGATATCTAGAAACTTTAAAAATTCTTATGTAGCTCTTGGTCTTTCCAATTTAAGGGAACAGAATATCAAACAGCAGTCAGGTATCAAAAGGCACCACAAACCAGTCTTGAAACTCATGAGTGTACTTGCGCCTGGTATTCAGAAAGCAAAGAAAGCAAAGAAATTAGGACCTCAATACCCAAAACACACTGAGGAAGCTATGTAAATGTCTGGTGTTTGTACGCTAAATTAGGTTTTAAAGAAGGTGTGTTAAATGTGGCCATTTTTAGAAAAATAACAAGACTATCATTTACAAGTCATCTTTAATGTTTTTAGCAGTTTAAAAACATTTGCTCATTAAAATCCTCAACAATTTTTAATGTTTGATCAACACTACTTAACATTTTCTCTTTATTGCTTCCAAAGAGAGGAGGTGTGATTCCTCAGGGGTTGTGCTATATACTTCCTTGCTGGTAATAGTTTATCCTTTTTCTAGTTTAATGAGAATGAAACTCAAGGCTCCTGAGTAAGTGCACATTTCTAGCTATTCATTTTTTTTTTTTCATTTTTAATAAAATGTTCGCCATACATGATGGTTGATTTTATGTGTCAACTTGACTGGGCTAAGGGATGCCCAAGTAGCCAGTAAAACATTATTTCTGGGTGTGGGTGCATGTGTGTGCACGTGTGTCTCAGGAAGACACAAGCATTGGAAGGGGCAGACTGAGTGAAGCACATCGCCCTCACCAATGCAGGTGGGTGTCAACCAATCCACCGAGGGCCTGAAGAGAACACAAAGGTGGAAGAAGGGTGAACATGCTCTCTGCCTGAGCTGGGACAGCCATCTTTTCCTGCCCTCTGATATCAGTGCTCCTGGTTGTCAGGCCTTTTCTCAGGTTTGAACTGGAACTTCACCTCCTCCTTCCCTGGGCCTCCAGCTTGCAGATAACAAACCACGGGACTTAGCCTCCGTAACTGGCTCCATAAATGAGCCAATCCCTCATAATAAATCTCTCCGTATTTATCTATATATATATCCTATCGGTGCTATTTCTCTGGAGAACCCTGATTAATACACTAAACCTTATCTGAATTGGAAAAATTCTGTTAACCAGCCAGGCCTTTGCCCCAGTGGAGTCACGCTGCTCCCGGAGGACCTCAATAAGCCCGGTCTCCCCCTTCTTCACCGGCCAGTCAATCCCAACGCCTCCCTCAGTGTCAGATCCTTCAAGCCCCGACCATCGCACATCTTCTCACCTTCAGTATCAAATGTCCTAAGACATCTAACTTTTTATATTATGAAGGGCTTGCCAAGCAACCCCTGTTTATAACTGGAGACTGTCTTTTCCCACCAATATGGTCTGTTTCACTCGTTTCCGGGAAACAGGAAAATGAGCTCAGCAGAGCAGCACATGCCATGACCACCAGAGATGAAGCAAACATGGGATCTAGAAATCTGGCACGTGGGATGCATTGCTGATGGCACAACAGACACAAGGTACCGGAGGCGAGGCTTAGTACTTAATAAATCTGGCTTTGGAGTCAGAGAGACCCAGTTTCAAAGAGGCTCTCTGCCTTTTCGTCACTGCCACTCAGCAGACAAGTTGTACCGTCTTTTTAAGCTTTATTTTTCCTGTCTGTAAAGTGGAAACAGCACTACTTACCTCACAGGGGTGTGGTGAGGATTCGAAGAAATATTTGTAAAGTACTTAATTAATACAATGCTGTTCATACCAGCTCTCAGTGCAAGGTAACAATGAGTGCTGTTCTCATCCACCGAACAAAGCAAACCTGGTGTGAGCTATATATTCCCAGCGCCACCAGGAATCTATTTGATGGCTCTTTAACAGTTTAATAAGGTGCTTAGAGCAAAATGTGGTCTCCATGAAGGAATTTATAGTTATGGCCTAAGAAAAGTGATTTCACTAAAATTTTCCAATATTTGCAAACACATGCCAACAAGCGTTGGCTTAATTCAATCTATATAATATCCTTTCTTTCTGGCTGTCAAGTGGTGTCCTGTGTTAAGTTGTTTCTTTTCGTTTAAATGCAATTTCATTGTAACAGGGTAGGTGGCTAGACCAATTCAAGGTTTAAAATTAACTGGCATTAAAGTAACAGGAACTTGTTATCCCTTTTTGCTACCAGCGGAAGGCCTGCCCCTGTTTACTCCAGAACAAAAATCCATGGTGCCCAGGCACATGCAGAGTCCCCAGCAGCTCAGGAATGTCAGGCAGCAAATTACAGTCATTTTCTCATAGGAAGGAAATCGCCCCCATCTGCCTATTTTAACCTACTTTATTGACTACTGCCCTTCCTACTATATTTTAAAATAAGAACATGGCTCAGAAGCTCCAACCCTTCCTTTTACATCTCAGCTGTTTCTTGTTTCAAAGTCGCCCCCCCCCACTTCCCACACTCTCTATCACTTGGTCCCTGTCCTCCCTCCTTTCTGCTGCCTACCCCCCACCATCACCCTTACTTGGTAAGACGCCCAGTGGACTCCCACATTCCTCAATCTTCAACCTGCTTCTTCAGGACACCATGCATCATGTTACGGGCCTTGCCAAGACTCCTCTCACCCCTCAGGAGTTTACCTGGGTCTTCCTTTTTACAATTGGATTGCTTAGGTTTCTTCCTTTCCTCTCTCAGCAGCCATCTCACCAGAATGAGTCACCCTCCAACCCCTCTATTAGGTCCTCTGTCCTTTTTTCATCGTTTTCTGCCTTCTCCCCTCAATTCCTCTCCCTCACACGTCCCTCTCTCCAGATGGAAAATTAGCACACAATTCCAGACCTGAAGGTCACTTTAGAGCTCATCAAAATCAATTCCCTAACTTATCTTAGAGAGAAGAAAAATGAGGCTCAGAGAGACTAAGTGATGTCTGCAAAGCCAGGCAGTCAGTATGTGGGGGAACCAGGAGCAGACCTGACCACCTTTGGATTCCTGGTCACACGTGCTCTCTGGGCAGAGATGTCAAACAAAGAATGTCTCAAGTGGAAGGACGCATTTATCTTGTGTCCAGGCTGCGGCTGGAAAGGGCAGCATTCCTGCAGACATAAAGGAATTAGAAGGCTATAGAAAAAAAGATGCATTCTAGGAAGAATGTTAAAAGCAAGCAGAATTCCAGCCATGAAGATTTAGTAAGGGGAAGGTCAGAAATAAGAAAGGGAAAGAGATTATCTTTACAGAGACGATAGCCTGACTGTGGCAAGAGGAAAATGAGCCCTTGGTGATGTATTTTAAAGAGAGGAAAAATAATGGCATTGATAGCTCTGATAGGTGAGAAGCAGACGCAGTGTTGAGAGCACTTTTAACTAATGAACACGGACTTTAGATGGAGAAGTAGATTCTGACCATTAATGAATTTAAATGAAAGAATGGCATGTCCAGTTCAATGATGGACTTATGACACAGATTTGAGCTATTTTGAATTTAGTATCTTAATCTTTAATCTGATTCCTATCCCTTAGTTAAGAAATATTCCCTCTTTTTGCTTAATTTTAATATGAAATATTTCTGACGTTCAATATAAGAAATAATCCATAGCAAGCACGTCATGTGTCCATTCCTGATCACATTTCCCCTGCCCCCAACAACGGTGACCAAAACCCTGAATTTGATGTTAACAATGCCTCTGCATGTCATTATACTTATATGTTACTAACTGCACACAATATGTAACATTTTTATGTTTGTAAACTTTATGTAAATGGCAGCACAGGAAATATTTCCTTCCACAACTAGCTATTTTTGCTCAACATTATGTTTGTGAAATTTATTCATGTTGATTCCTGTAGCTTTAGTTACTGTCACTGCTGTATAGTATCCCATTTCATTAAAATAGCACAATGTATTCACGCATTTTCCTATGCTCAATTTTTCAATATTATAAACAATGTTGCCCTGAAAATTCTTTTTCATGTTTCCCTATGAACGTGTCAGTTTCTCTAGGGTGTATCTAGTAGCCGAGCCCTATAAACGTATCTTACACTTAAGGACCTGTTGCCAAATGGTTCTCCAAGGTGGTTGGAGATTGATTTACATTTCCATTCACAAGGTGTTAGACCTCCCATTGCTCTATATCTTCACCAATGCTGTACTACCAAATTTCAAAAACTTTTTCAAACCTGATGAGTGTGAAGTGGCATCTCATTTACATTTTCCTGATTACTAGTGAGGCTGAGCATCTTTCATGCTTACTGCTGATACACATTTCCTCTTCTTTGACCTACCTGCCCCAAGCGTTTGTCCACTTCCTACTGGGTTGTTCTTATTGATTTGTGGAAAATTCTTCTTCTATTCTAATCCTTTGTCAGATATACAAAGTTGCAAATATCTTTTCCTTGAATGCAGCGATCTTTTCATTTTGTTGATGGTGCTTCTCTGTGCACAAAAGATTTTCATGTTAACATAGTCAAATTAATCTTTTCCTTTATGATCTGTCCTTTCTCTAGTCATTTAGGAAATCCTTCTTTACTCTGAGGAAGTAAATACAGACTCCTACATATTTTCCACTAAAAGCTTTAAGGCTTTGCTTTTTACATTTAGATCTTTAGTCTACCTTGAAATGGTTTTTGGTTTTGGTGTGAGCTAAAGGTCTACTATCTTCTCATCAAACATAATCGAATGTCGTGGTTCCAATTATTGAAGAGTCAACTCATCCTTGCCCCACTGACCTGCACTGCCAGCTATCAAATATCAAGTTTCCATCTGTGTGTGGACCATCAGTTTATTTTACCTCTTCACTCCGCTGCATTAGCAGTCTTGCATTTTTGTGAAAATGGCTCAGAAAATGTTCTTCTTATTCTGGGATAAACAGAGACTCAAACTATACTGAAATGGAGATGCTGAGTGGTTGACAGGCACACTCACAATGAGCTAAGGGACTCATTTCTAACCCAACAACACAATTATTTCTCGGAAAAAGTTTCTAATTACTACAGGCCTTTGAGTTCACTTAGAAGTAGATAAAATCTCAAACTCCAAGGGAGTAGTTACAAAAAAGTAAGTGTGGCAATGGTCAATGACCTACTTTTAGTTCTTATTCATTAACTCTACGCCCTATCTGGTGTTTCTACATTCTCACTAGCCATCTCTTCACCTATCGATTTCTTCGAAGAATTCAATAAGGCAAGCACGTGTTTACCACCCATATATTCACCATTGTGCTGGTATTAGCAGAGACCCAGATCACTAAGCCCCAGTCTCTGGGTCCGGGCAATCACACTCAGTGGGGACACAGACAGGGTCATGGCTGAGTAGATGTCAGATTATGACAAGCTATACTTACAGAAGGGAACGATTAATTCAGCAAAGGGGGAAGTTCAGGGAATTGTTAAAAGGAAGTGATACCTACTGGCCTCCTTTGTCTTCTACAAATTTCTCCAGAAAAGTTATAGCTAAGAATTAGCTACCATAAAAAGTGGATACCATTGTACCAAGATACTCTTCCACCCATTCAGTTAGCAGGTTTCAGTACAGTGCTGCATTCAGGGTATTGTACTCAATTTGAGAAACTACTCGCAGTCACGAATGCACCCCACCTTCGTAACACGTGACAGGTAGAGAGATACGGAATTACACAAGGGTAAGACTTGCCCTTAAAAGTGAATTCACAATAGAATATCATTAAATGGTGAATTCCCCTAAAAGCATTTTCATTTAATTATTCACAAAATGTGGTTTAGACAACAATCCCAAGAGTCCTTCTCTGCTCACTACAAGACACACCTAGATAAAGAAGATAGCTCGTGCCCAGGTGTCAGCGGCACACGAAGCACACTGCAATCAGATGAACACAAAGACTCTAGGTACCCTGAAGATCAGAATATTTCCTGCCATTACTAGAGACTTTATACAACTAATTCCATTCCAGGCATGAGCAATTACAGAAGCAAAACAACTGAAGTAACATGGGCCAGAAAACACTGTTAAGAAGATGGCACTGCTACTCAGGTATCTGCCTCCATAAACGTAAAAATACAATGGCAGAGGGAGATGGGAACCTTCTGTTTCAGTCCTGGGAGCTGCCCTGTCCCGGAGGAAATACCAAGGACAAGGGGTCTCGGCATTTCTCTACACTCAGATGTTTCTCAGCTCCATAGGATTTTTGAGTCATTTCTCAGAAACAAGCAATTCTACTTTTAAAGTTTAACAGAACCATACACATGGACCAAGCAAAACTGTAGTAATTGCTTAATTAATTGACTTGAGAAACACTGAATAAGTTCACACACAGGTTTTTGCAGTATTCCATAATCTGCGAATACCCCCCAGAAAGAAATTTTATAATCTCCATCCTTTCCCTACATTAAAGAGGGTAAGGGAGAAGAATCCAACTGAAAAACAACTCTCTGAGTTGTTTGGAAGTTACCTCACAACACAAAAAAAGCAGCATTTCACCTTGCCCCAGTCAGAAATAGCCTAGACTGTGTCACCTAGAAAACCGGTAAGGGGCAAGTGTTTCTGAGTGGCTTAGGCCCAAAACAAAGATGCAACAGTACTGTTACAATGGAAATATTTCCTCAGGGAGGGCTCTGATACATTCTCAAATATTTCTGCTCTGCTGACTGGCTAGTTGTATTCAATTTTTGGCAAGGAGCTTTTATGCTTGTTTCTTTCCACTTTTCTTCTTTGGATAAACAAACAAGCAAGCATTTATTCGATTTCCCACCAGTCTAGCAAAGTCCTGATGAAAAAAGGAAAGGGAAGGAAAGGAAAAAAGTTCTTGCTAAAAGGGGCTAGAACACAATGGGAATTGAGAGTAGGTGGTGAAAATCAGGACAAGAAGTGAGGGCCTAATAGGGGAGATTAAACCCACCTTCTGAAATTGCTTCTCTAGATGTCCCTGGGTTCACAACATTGCTCTGCCTAGTCAGGTACAGATACCTCTTCCTCCAGGTAGGAACCATGGGGTTAGTCTATCTCACGGCCTTTCATTCGGGCAAGTAACAATTTATGTCAGGCAAGTTAAAGAGGTGAGATTTCACACATTTTTACTCCCTGTGATTACTGAGAAAAACATATAGGCTAAGGAACTCTATTAGTACTCTGCTACCATTTTTTTGTGTGTGTTCGTATCTAGAGATGGAGAGTAGCGCTGTAAATAAATAAATGCTAAATTAAGATTTTAAAAACTATTTCCAAACTCATGGTTACCAACGGGGAAAGGGGTGGGGGGATAAATTAGAAGTTTGGGACGAAAATATACACACTACTATATGTAAAATAGATAACCAACAAGGACCTACTGTATAGTACAGGGAACTATACTCAGTATCTTGTAATAACCTATAATGGAAAAGAATCTAAAAAAGAGTATGTGTGCATATATATACACACATATACACACACACACACATATATATATCTGAATCACTTTGCTGTACACCTGAAACTAACACAACATTGTAAATCAACTGTATTTCAATAAAAATTAAAAAAAAAAAAAGATTTCCAATGCGGATCTAGTCATTTGCCAATGGGAGAGGATAGCACAACGTTTCAGAACACAAAACCCGGCCCTCAGTTCCTATTCCAGCTCCACACTAACCACTGCATAAATGTGGCCAAGTTACTTCACCTTTCCACACCTGGCTCCTCATCTTTAAAAGGGAGGTAATAATCTGAACCATGCCATACAGGTCTAGATCAAAGGAGCTAATACACATGCAACACTTGGAATATTACCTGGAACAGACTGAGTGTGTACTCTGGAAAGGTTAGCCCGTCTGCTATTTTCTTTTTTAAAAACAAAGTTTCTGATTGCTACTAGCCAACGCTGGTTCCCTAATTTTAAGATAGTGGGTGAAATTCAAGGTTTTTTGTGGACAAGAAAGAGTAAAAGCTTGTGTGTAGAATACTACAACTGAAGATTAGAGGTATAAGGAAACCATAATGGATGAATTGCCAGTGTTCTTCTCTTGCTGTGAGTATGATATTCAGGCACCGTGTGAGGAATCAGGCGTTTTGTGAGCCATCACTGAAGAAGAATGTTTATGAACGCGGGGCTGATGTGCATGAGTGATGGAGGCCGCCTCGGGGGTTTCCACGCTTCCACACCCAGCCCTGGTCCCTGGCCGCCCTTGGAAGGTCCTTCTGTTCCCACCCTCCTGGCTGCACAATCCATCTTCCCTCAAATCTTAATCTTTGGTTCTCAGTGGCGGAGGGTGCTTCCTCCTTGGCCTCTGGGCTGTGTTGACACCCTTCTGAAATACAGTCGAGTGAAACAAGCGAGACTATTTTTCATGTTATCTATAATTGCCAAAGGCAGGAGCGTATTATGCTCAAAATCCTTTAACGAGTGTTATCACTCAAATCTTGATTTCCAGAGAAAGTTTTTCTAACTATTATACTTTGCAATAACCTTTTCCCTAAAGACATCTTCAAAGAACAGTTTATTTATTTTCTAAGTCACTCCTGATGTTGGCCTTTTTACCCGCTTCTGTGCTGCGTCAGACCCATAGTCCCTCTTGGTCCAAGGGATGAATTGCAGTAGCTTTCCTTCGGGTGACATTAGCAGAAATGTCAACCAGCTATGTTTGGGGCTTATTTTTCTTTATTATAGTTTCCCTCCCTTCACTGTGGTGTATTAACATTTAAAATGAAATATTCCCAAATCTTTATATTTGCAACTTAACAAAAAGTCCTTTTTCTCTAGTTCTGGAGAACTATAATTAATCTGGGGCTTAATTCTCATTAATCTTCATTTACTGCACAGACAGCTTTTGAATTACTATCCAACGTTGTTACACCTCTGCGCACAAGTGAGTGGAGGGACGGGTGAAGAGAGAGTAGAAAACTGAAACACAGAGGTGCCCTGAGGTGCCCTGCCTATCGCAAAAGAGTTCCCCCGAATTTAGAATAATCAAGCCCTAACCAGATTGATCTGTCAGCACCCTACAGACTTCTCACTTTCCTTAGAAAACCAGGCCTAATCGATACAAATACGCATCACTAACAACAGAAAATTAAAAACTATGTACAAGTACACAGGGGAACAGGAGGGTTCAGGCCCCAGCACCACGGAAATGACTGGAAAGCTGGGAAAGAATGTTCTGGAATGTAGAGATTCCAGTTTACCCTCATTAACCTTGCTCCCTGTCAATGCTTCTAAACAAACCACGTGTTGGGGTTTGTTTTGTGTTTTATTTTTTATTTTTTCCTCAATTTCTGTTTTTATTCTCATCACAGCCATATGCTAAGTTGTTCATTTACAATTTTAATGGCGTCTCTAGCTCATAAACTCATTATTTCTTTTCCTACTAGCTTATTAGCAACCTCACACTGTGAACACGGATTAGAATTGGATAACCTACCCGGCTTCTGACACCACTTTCCAGTTTATGAGCAGTCACTTCAGATACTGATAAACCTGTACATAGAAACAAGAAACGCATAGCTGAAATAAATTAGTATCTTGGTGATTAAAGCAAAAACATGCAATCACCAGCTCAGAGCTTCCAAGCCAGGCTGGCAGTCCTCATATCTGATCACTGTTTATTTTGATTTGTTTGTTTTAAAGGTACTTCAGACCATGCACTCCCAGATTTTTAAACATATCTAGTATTCTGGTACATGGGTATTCAGAAGAGAATAGAGTTTTTAAGTGTTCTTTAAATTTACTGAAAAATGAAAGCCCTCTGAATATCAATCCACATAGTTCCCTTGGGTTGGAAATTAAAACCCAACATAGGCACTAGATTAAAAAAAAAAAAATAGGGGCTTCCCTGGTGGCGCAGTGGTTGAGAATCTGCCTGCCAATGCAGGGGACACGGGTTCGAGCCCGGGTCTGGGAGGATCCCACATGCCACGGAGCAGCTGGGCCCGTGAGCCACAACTACTGAGCCTGCGCGTCTGGAGCCTGTGCCCCGCAACAAGAGAGGCCACGATAGTGAGAGGGCCGCGCACCGCGATGAAGAGTGGCCCCCGCTTGCCACAACTAGAGAAAGCCCTCGCACAGAAACGAAGACCCAACACAGCCATAAATTTAATAAATAAATAAATAAATAAAAAATTTAAAAAATAGTGTGACATTCTACAAGGCCAATGGACAACAGAAGATATCAGGTAAAAGTTCAGCAGAACAACAAAGGGAAATATGCCCTGCAGGTTTCCAAACCTCACCCTGAAACCCAGCAGAAAAGAAGAATATGCTCCAAAATAGAGAGTGAATACAGGCCTCCAAAAAAAAATCTATTCTTCACAAATCTACTCATCACCTATCCCAAGAAGAGACTGGTTATTTTGAATAAAATCTCTAAGTTTGGGGAAAATTCTTCTCTTTGGCAAGTCATAGGCCTTTCAGAAAAAAGTTGTTCCAAAATCAAAGAGTTCTCAGAAGGCTTTCAGTCTTTCCATTCCTTGGACGCTGTAGACACTGCAATGGCAAACATCTTCGTTCCCTCTTTCCACACACCTGCACAGAGCTGAAACTGTTTCCCGTCCATCACTTTAAGGTGTGAAACACACAGGCTGGATTTCTGAACATCTCTGTTCCCTTAAAACAACATCTAGTCCAAACCATTCCTTTTCTGGGACAACAAGTTATTTTGTCTCTTACCAGAGACTGCAGAGATTTCAAGTAGTAGCTGGCAGTTCTAAAAAGCATTTGTGCCCACATCGGCAGTTTCAGGAAATTTTACTGTTGAACGTCCCAGGAAGCTGATAAACATCTGTCTGGTTTCGCATTTAGATTCTTAGTACTAGGAGAATATACAGCACAAGTGGAATTTCTTCAACTTAGATATTTATACCAGCAACAAAACGTTATAGACTGTACCAGCTTGAAAAGGCTGAAGGGGAGAAAAAAAATATTCTACAAAGGATGGGAGAGTGACCTCTGCTTCACCCTGGGCATCGTTCAATAAGTTGGAATGAAAACACGATGCACTGAACTCCTTTTCCCTTCCTCCCCTTGGATCCCAGCCCTTAGAAAACTGTAGTCTGGCAGAAATGCTAGCAGTGTCACACCAAAATGGCTTCTAGACAATGCAGAAACTATGTAGCCTCCTACTCACAAAGCAGCACTTCATTACTATACGAAAAAGAACACAGCTGTGTCTTCAACGTGCAAGGCTGAACTTTTAGAGGCACTTTAACTTACAAATATTCCCCAGGCCATAGGTACAGAAATATTGTTTGGTTTCTTCAAGACCTGCTATGCTTCTGTTAGCACGGGACGAATCCACTTTTGAAACCAAATCCACTTTAGGCTGTGATGTGCTCCTCTGATGGCTAATCACACTGCTCAGGTAGAGCAGGACCATGACAAATCACTCAGAGATAACACAGTCCGCGCTGGTCTCAGATCTCACTGCACCTGCATTTTCCTAAAATTGCGGAAAGTATTTTTTTTCATGTATTTTTCATTTGTCCCTTGAACTTGTAGATTCTGAAGAAAAGCCCCATTTCCTTAAAAAAAAATAAAGCATATCCTTTATAATGAAATCTTGACCACACGTTTTTGAGACGGGCATTGTGCTAGTTATAACACAGATTTTATGAACACAACTTTTACCTGCATACAGTAGTCTTGAAAATAAATTCTTTCACGATGACTGTTGCGGGGACGGGGGAACGCTCTGTGCCTTATTCTCTATGAACTAAATAAATCACTTCATTATTCTGGTGATCACACCCAGAATGTCTTCCATCACAATTAACCAGTAACATGAAAGAGGACTTTTCTTGAGACATCCTACTCAGATACAGAGAAGGGTTGGTTTACTAAAATCACAACTGTATGAAAGAACGTGGACAAGGGCTGAAAAGTGTGAGTTTGAGTAACAGGATTAAGGATTTCGACTCTTTCGCAAGAAAACTTTTAAATGGTTATTACACTGATAGTTGAATAAAAGTAATTAAAAGAAATCACCTGGAAGTGTAAAAATTAATACCTTCTTGTGTAAGCATATTGCACATCCTCAGAAAGCTATTGTTTAACCAACTTCCCCAACCCAAGATGAAAAAGTCAGATGCTAAGAGTTATTGCCCATTTTCTCCCTCATTTCCTCAGAGCTTCCACCAAACTTCTCCTGGCACAGTTGGGCTTCTTTCTTCTGGGGGAAGGAAAAAAAATACATTTTAAAGACAGACTCATTCATTCAACCGTATTTGCAGAATACCTGCCATGTTTCAGGTACTGGAGTACGGTGAGCAGGACAGTGGGATGGGTGGAAGAGCGGGGGGCACAAAACGAAAGGATGGAAACTTCTCTAGGAGACTCATCTTCCCAGAGAGAAATTCTGTACCATCTAGAGCTGTATTTTACAAAAATTGATATTCAAATATAGCACTGAATGAAACTCATTTAGTAAATATGAAAAAGTGGAAAGGGCAAATGTAGGATTTTTACGTGCACTCAATTTCTCAAAGCAATAAACCATTTTACCATAATGTTTCCTGCAGAGCCTCTCCACTGGAGATAGATATTGCTGGACAACATTGATAATACAGGAATCTCCAAATTAAGGAAATACATTTTGGGCAATGGAGAAAAGGGTAGAAGATGTAGAAAAGGTAGAAAATAAAGTTGAAAATGAACTGAAGGTAAAATGTCCAAAAAAAAGAGAACACATAAAAAAACAAAAACCAGGAAAAAAAATCCATACGCATGATTCATGTGAAAAAGAGCTCATCAAAAGTCAAACTAAAGCAAAACAAGTAAGAATGATCTGAATTTTAACAGGAAAAAGAAAACTGTGGAAGTACATGCAGTAAACGAATTGCAAGAGGAAGTGAAATTTAAGATAATCCAAGATGAAGTCGGATGGGCTTTGCATACAAAAAAATAGTACTGTCTGAAAACATAAGAGTAAACATGTCCATGAAAATATAAAACTTCTACTTTTAGAATACACAATTATGGAATTATAATAAGCTTGGAATTATAGAATTACAGAATTAGAATAAACTAGAATAGAATTATACTAGATTGCTTTTTCTTTGAAGTCTTTCCTTGAAATCCAAGATTAGTTGACGTATCTCCACCTAGAAAGGGTTTCTTCTCAAACGTTGCATTGTCCGTGGAAATAATCATTTCCTGATAAACACATACCACAAAACAACTTAGCATCCATGCATGGACCAGACAGAAACAACTTGGCAACTCTCATTCATATCTACTTTCACAGGAGAGATCTAGCCTAGGAGTCTCAAACAAACAAGAAAAACAGGAGAATACATGCAGAATCACAGAGCACAGGTGAGGCTTCCTTTCATTTACAAGTGTAGCTTTAGGTTGGGTAGGACCAGATGTCTTTGAACTTAGCTTAGTTTTTGTGTCTGTAGCAGATTAGCTCTGTCGGCTAGAGACCTGTGTTAGGTCACAGTCAAGACTTAGGGCCATTTGGGAGTCTAACGGCTTTCTCTGTTTCATTAGTCCCAACTCGACTTGAACACTGGCCAGTTGCCTTTTCAACACTATTGTACACACACACACACACACACACACACACACACACACACAGACTATGGGCAAAAGAACACAGGTGGATTGTTCCTTAGCTCACTCGGCGGATGCGTCAGATGCACCAAAACCAGAGGGGCATGCTCTCTGGATGCTGAGTCAGCAATGCTGCCTCAGACAGAAGAGATCACTAGTTTGCAGTGAGATGGAGAAATGGAAAATATACCCACAGGAAGAATGTAAAGGAGAAAAATCTACATTCGCTTCGCAAAGGCCCTGATCTCATATTTTGGTTTGCATCATATCCAGGTCACTACTGATTATCGAGATGTACTGTTATTAATGTAACTCTAAATAAGTAAAGAAATCATCAATTAAACCGTGACACAATGCTTTTTGACCACACTCTTCTATTTCATACTTTCTGAAAGAGCTCTTTTAGACTTAGACTTATCGTATATCACGTTGCTCTGTTCCTGTGCCTTTATATATACACTGAATGGCATAATCTTTTTGAAGGCAGCTTACAGGGCAATTAAATCCCATCTACCTTAAATGACATGATGACAATATGGGCAGTTATATCCAGTCTGCACAGCAATCACAATTATGTCACGATGACCACCTGGCTGATAACAATTTAAAGATGTCACAGACTCTAAGATATATCCCAACTGCAGAATAAAATGCAAAAAAAAAAAAAATACATCTTAGAAATATAGGAAACAAAGTAATTTATATTACCATTTCTGACTATAGCTGATATGTTTTAAACATGTGAACACCCAGAAACATGATAATAATTAAGCAATTATTTTCCTGGCTATAAGTTTTGTCTTTAAATATTACCATTTGACATTAAGCTTTATAGTCCCTGTGTGTGTACGTGTGTGTGTACATGTGCACATAGCCATTTGGCTGAGATAAAAGAATATTGCCTGTGTACGTTCAGGTTTTCAGAGATTTGGGTAATCATTTTGCTTCCAGTGTTCTGGGCTTTATGGATGGAAGGCATTTTAGAACTGCCAATCAAAAATCACTTACACTTTACCACTCTACAAATGCAGTAACACGTTAATCAGATGTAAAATTATCCACAAAAATTCTGCCTAGCTTTATGTGGGCAAGAAAATAATTCATCTTGTTTATCTACAGTGCACACATCATACCAGGCAATGGAAATCACAAAAAACTTTATATAGGAGAACATCAGGGCTAGATTCTCGTATTTGGCTGTTGGACTGAAAACACAAAATATGCAGGGAGCATGGCAATCTCAGCACTTTTTTTAAAAAAATAGAAGTGGTAATATTAACCACAATGTGTGAACAGGTAACCGCAGGAGAGCTGCTTCATCAGATGCTGTGCCCTGCTTACCAGCGCTGAGGATTGCTTATCTCCTAATATCTCTATAACAGCTAACACAGTCATGCAAAGGTTCAGTCTTTCAAAAGATTCCGTTTCTCTCTTCTTTGATGATTTTATGATTGTAATACTTAACTTCACACTTTATCTCTGCTAAGAAAAATAACACCCCACCACAAGAGCCCGGTCCATTTTACATTAGACACTGTTCCTCCATCTCTAAGGCATTTAAAAATTGATGTCTACACCAAATCCCCTTCCCGATTCTAAGGACCAGAGGAAGTCAGTCTTTCAGCTTTTAATAAGAAAAGGGACAAACAAAGTTTGCTCATTATACCAGAACTAAACTGCATTATAAGGAATGACGTTTGAATTTTAAAATATTATTTGCTCCTAATGGGGGCAAGTCAGCCCTGGCCTTCCTGGAAACAGAGCAAAAAGCATCTCCGTGGTGAACCACACCCAAAAGCTTTCACAAAACCCCTAACCATCAAGTCGTCTCCCCATTAGCCAGACATTCCTATTAGAAAAGTCACCATGCTGATTTAAGACATGGTCTAAGCCCAGTTTCTGCGTAAACACTTGTTCAACATGCTCAAATAAGCCTCACTGGTGAACTAACAAAGCAGGCTGTTGATGTCCAGGGGAAAAAGAGCTTAAACTTAAGTAGTCAACTCCAGGGACCCAGAAAGTTCCATTAACCCAGAATTGAAAAAAATTAGGTGGGTACAAGGGATTGAAAGGCAGTAAATTAATTACATCTCAACATTATATGAAAAGAAAATAACCACATTGCACTTATTTGCCTTTGTCTAAAGAGGTATGATTAATTTAGATCAAGCTAAATACCAAGATGTTTTGCTGCATTTGCCTAATAACATTTACATCCCCTCGTGGTGATCTGGTGGCCAAGGCAACCGAGATACTGCATCAGCAGACCATATGGATGAACGTAATTCTCGCTCTTGGTGTCTGAGTATCTTCCTGACTTCTTTTCTAGTTTGGGAAGTCTTGATTCCAACCCTAGATGCTCAGTTAGGCAACTGAAAAGCAATGGTTTCCTCTGGAAACAACAGAGATAAATGAAAGATTTTAGCAAAAGGTTCAATTTAGATATATGTACCCTTGGAGATACAGCTTTGTTGGGCTAATCTGAGAAGGGAAGATGAGGAATTTTCTGTTGTTCTGAAGTTGGGAATGGCCATTATCTCTAAGTCAAAGCTATCAAGATAGGTTTATTGAATTCCTACTATGTATACTGCATGTGCACTGTATCATGATGTTACAACACTAGAGCTTCACTGTCCTATAGAATAAAATGTGGACAACATTCATTTTCTAACAGCTATATTAAAAAGTAAAAAGAAACAGATGACATTAATAATATATTTTAATTAACCCAACATGTAATACACATAAAAAGGTTGTTGAGTTATTTCTCATTCTTTTCTTTTGTACTAAATCTTCAAAATCTGGTGTTATATATTAGACTTACAGCACAACTTAATTGGGACTAGTTTTAATTACAAGTGTTCAAAGTCACATATAGCTTGTTGCTGCCACACTGGACAGCACATCTCTAGACCTTTATATTACAGAATACAGCAAATTGAGGCCCCATCCACATCCTTTAGAAAGAGAGGGGTTCTGTTGCCTGTTTGCCCAGTATCTTAAAAAGGTATGTCATTACTGACCTCCTACACTCCAGTTCCCAAATATTGCTCTCTTTTTGAGACAGTCTTGTTTTTATAAAGTTGAGAGAGCAATTTAAGCCCTAGAGATTAACTTTGGAGGATGACCTGCCTGTCTATCCAACTGGTACCTGAAGAAGAAAAACACCCAACTGGGGTAAAAAGGATGAGTTTTACTGGGATGGTTCCCAATATAAGATAAAATGACAAGATCTGGTATTTAGAAGGAATGGAGAAGGATGGTTCCAGTTCCAAAACTCTTACCTTCACATAGGCACACGTAACCTTAGTGGGAAATATGATTGCTGAAAGGGACAAGGCAAACAAAGTGCAGCTCAGAATTGTGATTATGGAAAATGGACATTCATATTGAAAGCATTCAGCCAGATGGTGGGTCCATGGGTGAGAAATGCATGAAGTGTTTGTATAGTCTGTGGTTAAGATGATGTTCATCTTCCCTTTATCCTGAATCTGTCATCGGCTGCTTTTCATTATTGCTCTGCTGCCTTGATGCTCAATGCCTCATTTTTGACCTTTCAGTAAATAGGCTGGCTGTAGAATGATAAGGACCGTAGGTCGATTTTTATGCTGGTGCATGTCAGAGACCTGTTGACCTGCAAGCAAACCTTTTTCTGAAATCACTCCCCTTCCTCTCTCTTCCCACAGCAACTTGCCCCACTCCACTCCACTCCACCTCACCCCAAACCCAAATAGACATTGAAACTAAGTAATCATACAGGGACTTGGCAAGTAGGATCTATTGTGTGAATTGGAGAGAGGAAAAAGGCAGCTATGACATCTGACAACAGAACCAGTTTCTTTAGGTTTTATCCATTAATTCAGCTAATAGTACTGAGCAAATACCTTCTGTCAGACACCAGGTTAGACACTGTGTTTAGGATGCTGAATAACATATGGTCACTAACCTCAAAGTCCTGCCATCTAGGAGGAGGGAAGAGAAGCAAACCTAAACTACAGGACAATGTGACTAGGATGTACAAGGACACTATGGGAGTACAGGTGAGGGGCATCCAATCAGGCTGGGGGACTCAAGCAGGGACAGACATGTGAGGGGAAGTTGGAAGGACTCACCGAATTCAGATGAGTACAGAAATAGGAAATGCAAATAAAGGAAGATGGAAAAATATGCAAGTTCATCAGATTAATCCATAGAGCTGACACAGACACGAAGGTTGTGTGTGGGGTTAGGGAAAAGAGTGGCTATTATAAGAGTGTCAGAGGGTTGTGAATAATAAAGAAATAAGCAAACAACAGATCATTACAAGCTTATAATTCTAAATGGAGTTCCAACTTTTGTCCAGGGGCTATTACGGACTAGACCCTGTATCCACGAGCTACGTCAGGTTCACTGCCATGAATACAGAGCCCAGCAATAGGTTCTCCCCCTTGGGGTCAGGCCAGGAGCCCTCCACCTGGTGCACCCCCCTACCTACTCCTAGGTGTCTATCCTTTTTTGTCTCAGTCCTCCCTCTTCCTTGGCTCCTTCCTCTGCTTGAGCGAGTGCCATCATATGTACTTAACTCAGGGACCACCAGCCCCAGAGACGTGTGCAAATTAATGAATGAGGTAAAACTTCCTCCAGTCTCGGAGGGCCCATGAGTACAGGTCCAGGCGCTGCCAGCTGAATGCCAACAGGCTTCCATGCTGTACATCTGCACAAGTGCCTCCTCAGCACATCTGTCTGGGGGAGGGGCTTATTTCAACTCATCCTGTGTTTGAGAAATTAGATTGTGAAGAGATCGACTCCTGAGAAGAGGAGAGAATGAAAATCTGGGGTTGGGAACACAGTCAACTTGTAAAGAGCAATGATTCAATGAAACTGCAGGATGGAGTTTGACAGGATTCCTAAAAGAAAATGAAGGGAAGCAGAGTAAGCAGAAGAAAACCAGAAACCAACTCTTCAAATAGGTCTTGAACCATTTTCGATCCCTTCGGTGGAGGTCTTAAGAGTGATAATGAGACCAAAGGACCAAAGGCACACAAGTGGTACCATCTGAACCTCATGTTTATTGGAGAAAATTAGAACCATATTTCAAAGCAGACTGGATAACCAAATGCACATTGCCAACAACTCCATCCAGAGGAGGCAGAAGGGTGACACCAGTAGATTACCTGGAAATGGCTCACCCTCATTGGGAGAAGGTGGGAAGGAGGAGGTGAGTGTGTGAGAAAACCCCCCAGTGGTTACAGTGGTATCTGCCACATACAGTCCCATCACTGAGGGGACGAGATTAAGGACCCTCAGGGACCACGGTGGGTGGGAGACAGTGTGTTCTGCAGAAAACTGTCATCACGATGCATGAACAGTATTCCCTCACCCTCTTCCCAAGAATAATGAAATGGCCAGAATCCAACGGTCAGTTATCTTGTCCTCATGCTTTTATCACTGACAGTTTTATTTTTTATTCAGCATTTATTGAACACAGCCACCCTTGATGTGAGGGCAGGTAGTGAGTACTGTGAAGACCACGAAAAGAGCAAGTCAATTACTCACAAATGGCATGAATCTCCACAAAAGGTAATGGGGTGACTTGTGCCCTTTTGGCCTCTTCCCAATTCACAGACCAATAGCTAAGTGCATATTTAATTGTTTTTGAACTGATTGCTATGAAGCAGAAACATCAAGATGGGTACACTTACTAGTTAAGAGGAAAGTGACGTGGCCCAGAGAAGAAAACAAGTGAAAGAAGGGTCAGAGAAAAATCTTAAGTTAATTAGAATCAGTTCTTTAAGGTGAAGACCCTTTCAGAAAATGTGTATGTTCACTCTCCAGGGGATGACAGGGTTATTAGTAGCCCACCCAATATCCATTTTCTTCTCAACAGAACCCTGATTTTGGTGATGGGAAGGTGGCACTGTGTTTTCAGCCTCACTCAAGGCTGAGCGTGGCCATGTGACTGAGTCTTGACCAATGAAACGCACTTGCTGGTCACCTGGGTTTCTGGGAGAACTCTTTGAAAGCTGGCTTGCTCCTTTTGTCTCCTGGTTTGACCCTTCTGCCTTCCAGAAAGGCAGGTGTGACCCTGCAGGTGGCCCATTCCTCTTGCAAACACAAGGCAACTCGGGCAGAGCTAAAAGGCGGAAGAGTGGTGATACCCACGCTGGACGCCTAGGTGAAAAAACGCATTCCCAATTTGTTGAAGCCACTGTTTATTCAGGTTTTTCATTATGTGCAGCTGAACGGAATCTTAACTGATAAATGATTTATTCTCAAAGTTCCATCAGAATCAAAACCTTACATTTTTTACATCTGTTCTATGTTCCTTATGACATTCAGCAATTAAATCCTGAATTCTTTGTTAAAAAGGTACACTCAATGAAAACTGCCAGGTTTCGTTCTGAAGCAAAGAAGGACATTTGAAAACTTAATTGCTACAGATAATAAAGACCAGTTTTTCTTCACTACTGAGCTGAATATATTTAGTACAATGCACTATTATATAATTGGATTATAAGATTTAGAAAGGAATAAAAGTTGATTTCACTGGTTCGTATAATGCCTCTAGCTTGACCTTTAAGTAAAAATCATTAAAAATTTTGAACAGCAGGGACTCCAGCTTTGACTCGAAAGTACCAATGAACTGGAATGAACACCTGTTTTCTTACTTAAAAAAATTTATAATTAGGTGATTCAACATTGTTATTTATGTATATAGTCACTGAAATTCATCTGTTGCTTTTTTGTATTAAGCAACACGAATTTCTTCTTTTTTTAAAAAATTAATTATTTTTCTGCGTTGGGTCTTTGTTGCTGCACACGGGCTTTCTCTAGTTGCGGCGAGCGGGGGCTACCCTTCGTTGCGGTGCATGGGCTTCTCATTGCGGTGGCTTCTCTTGTTGCAGAGCATGGGCTCTAGGCACGCGGGCTTCAGCGGTTGTGGTACAAGGGCTCAGTAGCTGTGGCTCACGGGTTCTAGAGCGCAGGCTCAGTAGTTGTGGCACATGGGCTTAGTTGCTCCGCGGCACGTGGTATCTTCCCGGACCAGGGCTTGAACCCGTGTCCCCTGCATTGGCAGGTGGATTCTTAACTGCGCCACCAAGGAAGCCCAACATGAATTTCTAACATGCTTTGTTTTCCCTCCAAACATATTTTGAACAGAAATTAGGGCTTTTTCTTTTTCTTTTTTTTTTTTTGCCATGGCCTTTCTCCATCTTTCTTTAGCCAGTCAAAATGTAGTTTCCTCCCCAAGAAGAGGCCAGAGTATGCAACAAAAAGCTGTCAATTCAAGGAACGAATGAGTAAAAGGAGCCTGACCATTCTTTTTTTTTTCTATTTGAAGATGAGTAATAGTAAAAGCAGGAGGAACCCTATGGAGTTCTGCCATCGCACAGAAGGTCTGGTCACCGTCAATCTTGGACATGCTGACCACCACCAAGAGCAGCCAAGGGTACAACCACCTCCAGCATGGGCGGGAAGCCTCGCTCTCAGGCAGAGGTAGATAAACACAGCTGTTATTCTTCTTGCTTTAACCACCCCCCAATGAAAAAGTTCTAATTCAAGTTACTTTAAAATGCATCACAGTCGCAGAGTCCTTGCACCATCAGCCATGCTCAGGCACATGTGGGGAGGGCATTAGGAATATGGGGGAGGGCTTCCTTTGGAGCCCATCGTTTTCCCCAGTGAAAACCTGAGAGTGCCTTGAATGGACCACAATGCACTGGTCACTTTATCACATTCAGATCAAAGCTGGAGAGGCTGGAACTAGAAGGAGCTTGGGAAGCTTGTCCAGGAGTCTGGGTTGCTGAAGAGTTTGAAACCAGTCTTCAATCCAGGGCTCTCATCACTACACTGGACTGTGGACACTTCGAGCATGAAATGTAAACACGTACCCATTACAGTCCTGTCCCAGTTTTTCCTACCTTTACCCTGCTCTCTATATTTATATATAACCTCCTTTCTTGTTTCCCCTAAACCCTCCTATCATCAAAACCTATGGTCTTCTTACAAAATCCCAATCATCTTCTTGGGTTCTCTTTTTCTTTTCCGTTAGATCACTCTGTCTCCTCTCACATTTTCTTCCTCCTTCATCTGTTTTCCCCTAGGACAGTCCCTCCACTGCCTAATGGAAGGCACATTGGAAAACCTCTGAGCCATTATGTGGGTGTGGGGAGCTTGGGTGGAATGTGGAAAGTAAACAGAACTGGGAGCCAGAAAGCCTGAGCCTCAGCTCTGATTCTATCACTAGCAAACGATCTGATCTTGGGGAAGGAGATTCTTCTCACTAGGCTTCTATTTCCTGTTGGCAACACGAGGGCAATGGACCCAATGCTCTCTAAGGTCTATAATTCCACAAACCATTTATTAAGTAACTACACCATGGATGATGTTTCGAAAGATATTGTACCTCCAAGGACTCACAATTTATTGGGTACAAAAATAATTCTCAAACTTGACTTTGTTTAAGAACCAACCAGGAAAACTTGTTTTAACAAGCGGATTCCTAGTTCCCACTTTCACAGATCTTAGTATGGTAAGTCTGATGAAGTGGAGCCCAGGAATCTGCTATTTTCTGCATACCTCGCATTGTCCTAAACTGGTCAGCCTTTGGACAATACCTGAAAACCCTACCCTACAGAAAAGGAAAGTCAGACCATCACGGCCACTATGTCCATAAACAGATGGATTTGCCCTTCCCTCAAGGAGTTTCCTATGTTGCCGAATAATAAGAATTTAAAAAATAGCGGCTGACATTTACCAGACATTGACTCGGTGCTAGGTATTGTTCTAAGGGCTTTATGTATGTTACAAACTTATACTAACTCATTGAACTCTTCTCAAAAGCATCTTAATTAGAAACGTAATTTAATAATTTTTTCCTAAAATTAGTAACTACATGACTTTCAGGGATGCACACTGGATTTGGAAACAATCAAAATGGGTGAAGTCAAGAGAGTAGACCAATAAAGGTAGATGGGTCAAAAAAAAAAAATGATCTTAAAATGTTTGCCCCAATGTCTGGTGGACTGGATATATGTCTTCTTAGAGAGAGTGTGTGGCAATTGACACCTAATAGGAAACCAAGATATTGAATGTCTGAAACGAAAGAAAGATAAATTCAACTATTCTTTCCTTTAACAAATAGTGGAGTCTACCTGATGTACAAGTTTATGAGAGAAACAAAGATGAAGAAGTATGTAACAGCACCATTTATGGAATATTTTCTGTATGCTAGGCAGTTTATGTAAATTCTTATTGTCATAAATACCGTATAAAGATTAGAAATAATCATCCCTAATACTTACTGATCAGAGCACTAAGAATGTAGAGAAAGAGAGGAAGTATAATAACAGAGGACCCCAGGACAGAGCCTGAGAGTCTCCAAATTTAAGAATTAAGGTACAGGAGATCTGCAGTGGAGACAAAAACAACAGTTAGTGATGGGGTGGAAGGATAACCAAGAGAGAGTATGGTATGTCTGAAGCCAAGAGAGAAATGATTTTAAGGCAGAGAGATGTCAACTGTGTTGAAAACTACTAAGAGATGAGGTGAAGAGGAGGGGAAAGCTGGCCAGTGGGTTAGCACAGGGGCTCCGCACAACCTTGTCAGGAGTAGAAGTCAAGTGGGGAAGGTCTTGGCCAGACCGAAGTAGGCTAAAGGGTGAATTAACAAGTACCCAAAACAAGTGCAGACATCTCTCCAGGGAAATGAGGCTAAGAGGAAAGGTTGGCAGGAGGTCTGGAGTCATAAAAGGATTATTTTTTAAATGGAAGACATGAAAACATGTAGGTGTACCTATGAGAACAGTTTCCTAGAGCTGGATAGAGAGAAGACAGCCAGAAGAGCATAGTCCTTGAGAAAGTAAGAAGGTATGGGGTACAGATGACACAGAGGGAAGGGACAGCCTTTGAAAGGAGGCAAGAAGAGAAAGATGAATGGGGCCAGGATTTTTGGTAGTTGGATCAAGAGACTAGAGCCCTGTAACTTAAGAATTTACGTGATATGGGTAACCGAGAAATTGCTCATAAGTAACAACCCAAGAAAAGTACAGAAGTCACAGCAGATCACTATCAAAGTCAAGAGCTTATTAACTAATAAACAGAAAGTGGCCCCATCTATCAGTAAAAATCTCCCCAAATAATCTAATCTTGATTAACAAGGTGAAACAGGTCTTCTGAAATAGGAAGTAAAGGGAAAACACAGTATTAATAATATAGAGCTCCATATGTGAAGGGAAAGCAAAAGAATTCACAGTTATTCTGACTCTCTGGGACCAAAACTAGTTTGAACAAGAAGCTGTGGCTATGCTCAGACAGGAGTGACAGCCATGATAGGCACAGTTCACTGAAGGCAACACAGATGGGTCTTTGAAGAAAATAGGGACTGAGAAGCATGATGTGGTGACAGAGACAGTGATGGAGAAGTAATGAGAAAATCCAGAACAATTCTGACAGAATGCCAAGGAGGCATGGTGTACACATGCCCAAGAATGACACACAAAGACCAATTACCAACCAGAAAAGTAACTGCCAACTACAGGGGGAAGAAGCCAGAACTGGGAGGAAGAATATTATTCACACGTCAGCTACACAAAACAGAGATGTCTCCACAAACAAAACTTCCATTCTTAGACTCTGAACATTCTTTACACGTGGGGGAAACTGACTAAATATGAAGACTGGGCAGTGGGCTGTTCTACGTAACAGTAAATAGGCAGTGATAAGAATGTCTAATATTATAGCTAAAGTTTAATGACCAAAATAAAGTCCAAATCCACACACTGCTCAATTATAGGATGATATCATCACCTGCCAAACAGGCTTCTTGAAAGGGAACACCTTCTCCCCCCACATGCCACTTCCCAAGATGTACTTCGATTTATAAGGATCAATAATCAGAAGTACCATCTCATTAGATAAGCTCATATGTCTACACAGATTGATTTCTGCTTTCAAGATCACTCAGATTTTCACTAATGACTAACAGCTTCTTAAGTCAGATCAGCCTCCAGTCTGAAAAAAAACCTCTTAATTTTATATAAAAAATGTCTCTATATGCAGTATCCTTTGCCCCAGTATTAAACAAAAGGCACAAAGTGCTACATCCCTGAAAGTGGAAGTGAGAAAAGGTGCCAGATCCCACTTCCTCTGGAGATAGGAAAAATGCTTGAAAAGGACTCACACTTTGAAAAAGTCCTAAAATTTGTGAAGATCCATTTTTGAATCCACAGTGGAGCCTGATAAAAGGGCAGGGCTTTGCTGAGACTCCTAGGCAATGGCTCAGCCCTGCGCTTAGACCCAAAGAATCTCTGAGGGGAGACTCTAATGATGAGGAAAAGCCTGGACGTTATACGCCCTTTAATGAAACTTTGAGCCTACCTCTCAAAGTCTGGGGGATCCGGTGCTTTACATAAAGAATCTCTGCGAAGTGCCAAGAGCTCAGGCTCTGGGGCAGGCACTGGGAAGCCCTGTGCCACTGAAGTGTCTCATAGTCAGTAACAGACTCTCTGTTACTGGCCCAAAGAGGGACCACCTGACGTTACTCTCATGTGGTAGATTTTCTGACCTTAGAGAACTCTCTTGAAATAGAAAAACCAAATGAGAACTGCCTTCTGCCCACGAGCACCTAGACAGCATCTTCAATGATTCCTAACTACCACTTTCTCCTCTTTTGCTGCCACCTTGGCCGGGGCTGTCCCTGATTAACCAGAGACCAATAAAGTGTATAGTTTATCCTTAACAAGAATTTCAAAAATTAATAGAAGGTGATAGAGGAAAAGAGAAATCCCTGTCTCGGAGAAATAAAAAAGTGTTACTGATTGTGTCTCACATAACAATCACAAACGCGATTAGTTATAAATTACTCAAAAATATCACACAGACTCCTAAGTGCTGAAGGAGATGGGTCTTTGCCATGTGACAGAAACCTGTTCTATAGCTTAAAGTGGAGAACAAGATCTAGTGGTCATCCTAAAACTGATCCTACCTTCTTCCTACTACCTTGGTGCATGACTTGATACCCAGTGTCCAAAGCTGATGACATCAGTGGGGAAGGGGAGTGCACACAGAGCAAATGGAAAGATAAGGAGGGCTTCCCTGGTGGCGCAGTGGTTAAGAATCTGCCTGCCAATGCAGGGGATGCGGGTTTGAGCCCTGGTCTGGGAAGATCCCACATGCCACGGAGCAACTAAGCCCGTGCGCCACAGCTATTGAGGCTGCGCTCTAGAGCCTGCGAGTCACAACTACTGAGCCCACGTGCCACAACTACTGAAGCCCACGTGCCTAGAGCCTGTGCTCCGCAACAAGAGAAGCCACTGCAATAAGAAGCTCAAGCACCACAACAAAGAGTAGCTCCTGCTCGCTGCAGCTAGAGAAAGCCCTCACACAGCAATGAAGACCCAACACAGCCAAAAATAAATAAATAAAATAAATAAATTTATTAAGAAGAAAAGAAAGATAAGGAAAGAACTAAAAGTAATTATAGGGGGAAAGGCATGAATCCATGCCTCATCATGAATCCTGAATTAGGACTAAATTCCAAAGGAAAGAGCATAGAGTATAAGCATTAGAGGGAATATATTTTAGCTACAGTCAAAAGCTGGTTACATACAGCTGGATACCTCACCACACAATGCCATTATTTTGACATCTAATATGTTTTATTTAAAAATGCTAATAGAAGTATAAAATGAATGGGCCAGAAGGTAAGCTTTTTCTCTAAACTTAGTAGTGATTCTCTCTTCCTAAGTTTAAAGTTTTGCTTAACCTTCATAGTTTCAGAGAAATGCAGAAACTAAAAAGGATTCCACAGAAGAGTGAAACAGACAACTAAAGGGGTGAAAAGGGGGTACTTGGGTTAAGCACTACTTGACCTTGAAAAGACTGAGACTCCCCAGATTTCTAAGAGTTCTTCCCAAAGGAATCATGGCAAACAATTCTCCATTTTCATCACATTGAGAGAGATATATCCAGACAAGACGGTTATAAACACAGTTGGATACTTTTTTTTTTATTTTTGAATTTTATTTATTTTTTATACAGCAGGTCCTTATTAGTCATCAATTTTATACACATCAGTGTATACATGTCAATCCCAATAGTCCAATTCAGCACCCACCACCCCCACTCCCCGCTGCTTTCCCCCCTTGGTGTCCATACGTTTGTTCTCTACATCTGTGTCTCAATTTCTGCCCTGCAAACTGGTTCAACTGTACCATTTTTCTGGGTTCCACATATATGCGTTAATATACGATATTTGTTTTTCTCTTTCTGACTTACTTCACTCTGTATGACAGTCTCTAGATCCATCCACGTCTCAAAAAATGACCCAATTTCGTTCCCTTTTATGGCTGAGTAATATTCCATTGTATATATGTACCACAACTTCTTTATCCATTCGACTGTCGATGGGCATTTAGGTTGCTTCCATGACCTGGCTATAGTAAATAGTGCTGCAATGAACATTGGGGGGCATGTGTCTTTTTGAAATATGGTTTTCTCTGGGTATGTGCCCAGTAGTGGGATTGCTGGGTCATATGGTAATTCTATTTTTACTTTTTTAAGGAACCTCCATACTGTTCTCCATAGTGGCTGTATCAGTTTACATGCTCACCAAAAGTGCAAGAGGGTTCCCTTTTCTCCACACCCTCTCCAGCATTTGTTTGTAGATTTTCTGATGATGCCCATTCTAACTGGTGTGAGGTGATACCTCATTGTAGTTTTGATTTGCATTTCTCTAATGATTAGTGATGTTGAGCAGCTTTTCATGTGCTTCTTGGCATCAGTATGTCTTCTGCCCATTTTTGGATTAGGTTGTTTTTTTAATATTGAGGTGCAAGAGCTGTTTATATATTTTGGAGATTAATCCACTGTCCATTGATTCATTTGCAAATATTTTCTCCCACTCTGAGGGTTGTCTTTTCATCTTGTTTATGGTTTCCTTTGCTGTGCATGAGCTTTGAAGTTTCATTAGGTCCCATTTGTTTATTTTTGTTTTTATTTCCATTACTCTAGGAGGTGGATCAAAAAAGATCTTGCTGTGATTTATGTCAAAGAGTGTTCTTCCTATGTTTTCCTCTGAGAGTTTTATAGTGTCCAGTCTTACATTTAGGTCTCGAATCCATTTTGAGTTTATTTTTGTGTATGGTGTTAGGGAGTGTTCTAATTTCATTCTTTTACCTGTAGCTGTCCAGTGTTCCCAGCACCACTTATTGAAGAGACTGTCTTTTTTCCACTGTATATCCTTGCCTCCTTTGCCATGGATTAGTTGACCATAGGTGCATGAGTTTATCTCTGGGCTTTCTATCTTGTTCCATTGATCTATGTTTCTGTTTTTGTGCCAGTACCATATTGTCTTGATTACTGTAGCTTTGTAGGATAGTCTGAAGTCAGGGAGTCTGATTCCTCCAGCTCCGGTTTTTTTTTTTTTTTTTTCATTGATTGATTGATTGATTGCTATGCTGGGTCTTCGTTTCTGTGCTAGGGCTTTCTCTAGTTGCGGCAAGTGGGGGCCACTCTTCATTGCGATGCGCGGGCCTCTCACTATCGTGGCCTCTCTTGTTGCAGAGCACAGGCTCCAGATGCACAGGCTCAGTAGTTGTGGCTCACGGGCTTAGTTGCTCCGCGGCATGTGGGATCTTCCCAGACCAGGGCTCGAACCCATGTCCTCTGCATTAGCAGGCAGATTCTCAACCACTGCGCCACCAGGGAAGCCCCCAGCTCCATTTTATTTTTTTAATTTATTTATTTATTTACTTATTTTTGGCTGTGTTGGGTCTTTGTTTCTGTGCGAGGGCTTTCTCTAGTTGCAGCAAGCGGGGGCCACTCTTCATCGTGGTGCGTGGGCCTCTTACTATCGCGGCCTCTCCTGTTGCGGAGCACAGGCTCCAGACGCGCAGGCTCAGTAGTTGTGGCTCACGGGCCTAGTTGCTCCGCAGCATGTGGGATCTTCCCAGACCAGGGCTTGAACCCGTGTCCCCTGCATTAGCAGGCAGATTCTCAACCACTGCGCCACCAGGGAAGCCTCCCAGCTCCGTTTTTTTCCCTCAAGACTTCTTTGACTATTTGGGGTCTTTTGGGTCTCCACACAAATTTTAAGATTTTTTCTTCTAGTTCTGTAAAAAACATTGGTAATTTGATAGGGATTGCATTGAATCTGTAGATTGCTTTGGGTAGTATAGTCATTTTCACAATATTGATTCTTTCAATCCAAGAACATGGTATATCTCTCCATCTGTTGGTATCATCTTTAATTTCTTTCGTCAGTGTCTTATAGTTATCTGCATACAGGTCTTTTGTCTCCCTAGGTAGGTTTATTCCTAGGTATTTTATTCTTTTTGTTGCAGTGGTAAATGGGAGTGTTTCCTTAATTTCTCTTTCAGATTTTTCATCATTAGTGTACAGGAATGCAAGAGATTTCTGTGCATTAATTTTGTAACCTGTAACTTTACCAAATTCATTGATTAGCTCTAGTAGTTTTCTGTTGGCATCTTTAGGATTCTCTATGTATAGTACCATGTCATCTGCAAACAGTGACAGTTTTACTTCTTTTCCAATTTGTATTCCTGTTATTTCTTTTTCTTCTCTGATTGCCGTGGCTAGGACTTTCAAAACTATGTTGAATAACAGTGACGAGAGTGGACATCCTTGTCTCATTCCTGATCTTAGAGGAAATGTTTTCAGTTTTTCACCATTGAGAATGATGTTTGCTGTGGGTTTGTTGTATATGGCCTTTATTATGTTGAGGTAGGTTCTCTCTATGCCCACTTTCTGGAGATTTTTTATCATAAATGGTTGTTGAATTTTGTCAAAAGCTTTTTCTGCATCTATTGAGATGATCATATGGCTCTTATTCTTCAATTTGTTAATATGGTGTATCATGTTGATTGATTTGTGTATATTGAAGAATCCTTGCATCCCTGGGATAAATCCCACTTGCTCATGGTGTATGATCCTTTTAATGTGTTCCTGGATTCTGTTTGCTAGTATTTTGTTGAGAATTTTTGCACCTATATTCATCAGTGATGTTGGTCTGTAATTCTCTTTTTTTGTAGTATCTTTGTCTGGTTTTGGTATCAGGGTGATGGTGGCCTCATAGAATGAGTTTGGGAGTGTTGCTTCCTCTGCAATTTTTTGGAAGAGTTTGAGAAGGATGGGTGTTAGCTCTTTTCTAAATGTTTGATAGAATTCACCTGTGAAGTCATCTGGTCCTGGATTTTTGTTTGTTGGAAGATTTTTAATCACAGTTTCAATTTCATTACTTATGATTGGTCTGTTCATATTTTCTATTTCTTCCTGGTTCAGTCTTGGAAGGTTATACCTGTCTAAGAATTTGTCCATTTCTTCCAGGTTGTCCATTTTATTGGCATAGAGTTGCTGGTAGTAGTCTCTTAGGATGCTTTACATTTCTGTGGTGTCTGTTGTAACTTCTCCTTTTTCATTTCTAATTTTATTGATTTGAGTCCTCTCCCTCTTTTTCTTAATGAGTCTGGTAATGGTTTATTAATTTTGTTTACCTTCTCAAAGAACCAGCTTTTACTTTTATTGATCTTTGCTGTTGTTTTGTTTCTATTTCATTTATTTCTGCCCTGATCTGTATGATTTCTTTCCTTCTGCTAACTTTGGGTTTTGTTTGTTCTTCTTTCTCTACTTCTTTTAGGTGTAAGGTTAGATTGTTTACTTGAGATTTTTCTTGTTTCTGTAGGTAGGCTTGTATAGCTATAAACTTGCCTCTTAGAACTGCTTTTGCTACATCCCATAGGTTTTGGATCATCGTGTTTTCATTGTCACTTGTCTCTAGGTATTTTCTGATTTCCTCTTTGATTTCTTCAGTGATCTCTTGGTTATTTAGTAATGTATTGTTTACCCTCCATGTGTTTGTGCTTTTTATGTTTTTTCCCCTGTAATTCATTTCTAATCTCATAGCATTGTGGTCAGAAAAGATGCTTGATATATCTGGTCTATTGTGTCATTTAAAGCTTCTGTTTCCTTATTTATTTTCATTTTGGATGATCTGTCCATTGGTGTAAGTGAGGTGTTAAACTCCCCCACTATTATTGTGATACTGTCGATTTCCTCTTTTACAGCTGTTAGCAATTGCCTTATGTATTGAGGTGTTCCTATGTTGGGTGCATATATATTTATAATTGTTATATGTTCTTCTTGGATTGACTCCTTGATCATTATGTAGTGTCCTTCCTTGTCTCTTGTAACATTCTTTATTTTAAAGTCTATTTTATCTGATATGAGTATTGTTACTCCAGCTTTCTTTTGATTTCCATTTGCATGGAATATCTTTTTCCATCCCCTCACTTTCAGTCTGTATGTGTCCCTAGGTCTGAAGTGGGTCTCTTGTAGTCAGCATATAGATGGGTCTTGTTTTTGTATCCATTCAGCAAGCCTGTGTCTTTTGGTTGGAGCATTTAATCCATTCATGTTTAAGGTAATTATATGTATGTTCCTATGACCATTTTCTTAATTGTTTTGGGGTCGTTTTTGTAGGTCCTTTTCTTCTCTTGTGTTTCCCACTTAGAGAAGTCCCTTTAGCATTTGTTGTAAAGCTGGTTTGGTGGTGCGAATTCTCTTAGCTTTTGCTTGTCTGTAAAGTTTTTGATTTCTCCATCAAATCTAAATGAGATCCTTGCCGGGTAGAGTAATCTTGGTTGTAGGTTCTTCCCTTTCATCACTTTAAGTATATCATGCCACTCCCTTCTGGCTTGTAGAGTTTCTGCTGAGAAATCAGCTGTTAACCTTATGGGAGTTTCCTTGTATGTTATTTGTTATTTTTCCCTTGCTGCTTTCATAATTTTTCTTTGTCTTTAATTTTTGCCAGTTTGATTACTGTGTGTCTCGGCATGTTTCTCCTTGGGTTTATCCTGTATGGGACTCTCTGCGCTTCCTGGACTTGGGTGGCTATTTCCTTTCCCATGTTAGGGAAGTTTTCGACTATAATCTCTTCAAATATTTTCTCTGGTCCTTTCTCTCTCTCTTCTCCTTCTGGGACCTCTATAATGCGAATGTTATTGCGTTTAATGTTGTCCCAGAGGTCTCTTAGACTGTCCTCATTTCTTTTCATTCTTTTTCCTTTAGTCTATTCTGCAGCAGTGAATTCCACCATTCTGTCTTCCAGGTCATTTATCTGTTCTTATGCCTCAGTTATTCTGCTATTGATTCTTTCTAGTGTAGTCTTCATTTCAGTTACTGTATTGTTCATCTCTGTTTGTTTGTTCTTTAGTTCTTCTAGGTCTTTGTTAAACATTTCCTGCATCTTGTTGATCTTTGCCTCCATTCTTTTTCCAAGGTCCTGGATCATCTTCACTATCATTATTCTGAATTCTTTTTCTGGACGGTTGCCTATCTCCACTTCATTTCGTTGTTTTTCTGGGGTTTTACCTTGTTCTTTCATCTGGTACATAGCCCTCTGCCTTTTCATCTTGTCTATCTTTCTGTGAATGTGGTTTTTGTTCCACAGCCTCCAGGATTGTAGTTCTTCTTGCTTCTGCTGTCTGCCCTCTCAGAGTTGGATACTTTATAAATGGGAAATATTTCTCAGATGTAAAATGAATGAGAAAATTGCCTTTCATGTGGCCAAAATCCATTTCCTTAAAATTTCAGATTAATAAAAATAGTAATGTGTTTTCTAAGCTCTAAATCTAAGATCTAGAAGAAATATCTTTCTTACACCTGTCAATTTTCAGCTGCAAAAATTCATTTAGTAACCCTACATGCCCACTAAGTAATTTATAATTCATAATGACCCCATATGTAGAGGGACTGGCACTCTATCTACTGCTGTTGAGAGTGTAAGTTGGTACTACCTCTTGGAAACCTGTTTGGCAGATATACTGAAGCTGAAGAGGTACATACTCTTCTACATAGTAATCATATTCCTGGTACATACCTAAGAGGAATATGTAGGTATATAGTCACCTAAAGACACGTACAAGAATGTTCATAGCAGCACTATTTGTAATAACCAAAAACCCAGAAAAAGTGCAAATGTCCATCAAAAACAGAATGAATGCATTTCAAATATCCTGCATTTGTACTCTTCTCCTCTCATGATCATTGGTTCAGGGGTTGTGGGGAGGGATAAATGAGGAGTTTGGGATTAACATATATGCACTATTATATATAAAATAGATAACCAACAAGGACCTACTGTATAGCACAGGGAACTATACTCAGTATTTTCTAATAACCTATAAGGAAAAAGAATCTGAAAAAGAATATATATATGTGTATATATATACACACACACACACACACACACACACACATTCATATAAATATGAATCATTTTGCTGTACACCTGAAACTAACACAATACTGTAAATCAATTAAACTTCAATTAAAAAGAAAAACAAACCAAAAAATAGAATGAAAAACTGTGGTATAGTTTTTACAATAGAATCGTACTCAGTAATGAGAATGACAAACTACAGCTATATGCAACAGCATGGGTGAATCAATCTCACAAACAATATTGAGAGGAAGAAACAAAGGACTAACTAGTACATACTCTAGGATTTCACAAGTTCATAGACAGGCAAATCTAAACTGTGGGGCTAGAAATAAAAATCACGGTTATCTTGTGGGGTGGGAGGTATTGAAGAGAGGACACAGGAAGCTTCTGAGGAGTTGATAATATTTGGGTTCTTGATCTGGGTGCTGGTTACCAAGAAGTGTTCCCTTTGTGAAAATTCACTGAGCTATACATTTATAATCTGTATACTTTTTTGTATGTAAATATAAATTTAAGCTATTAAGAGATTAGCAATTGTACTGTTTAGGCCTTATCTGGATTCTAATTAGAGCTGCATAAAGACATGTATGGATATGGATGAGGTATAAAAACCATATTTTTTACAGTTCATTCAAATTTTCACACTTTATTTGAATTTATATATACGAGAGGTAAATCTATATGGGGCAATTGGGAAAGTTGAACACTGACTCAATCTTTGATGATATTAAGGAATTTGTTGTTATGATATTGGTATTTTGACCGTGTTTTTTTAAAGGTCTCTGTCTTTTGAATATATATATATGGAAATATTTAAGAATGAAATGAGATGATTTACATAAAAATGATTCAGTGAGGGGAAGTAGATGGGAAATAAATGCAACAGGACTGGCCAGGAGAGTTAACTGTTGCAGGTCGATGATGGGTACATGGGGTTCATTATACTCTTCCCTCTACTGTTGCATATTTATAATTTTCCATGAAAAATTTAGAAAAAATAAGTAGAAAATCCCATTCAGAAAAATAATAAGCTTATTGCAAGCTTGTAGGCCAAGTGGCCTATTTAAATTAATGCACATAAATAATACATGTCAGCATAGTTCTCATGTATTATATTCATATTATATTCACCTATTAATACCATAGACATTTTTCTACCAAATGTTTTCTAAGCTTCCATAAAGTTCATTCCTAATATTCTGCACAACCAAAAGCAAATCTGAAGATTTTACTTGGTTAAACCCAAGTATCATTTTATATTTCTCTTTTTGAGTTATTCTAGACAAAACTGAATTTCTGATGTGGCAGGATTGTGACTATTCATGCTCTGCAAGCAGCATTTAATGTTCTGAATCATGAAAATTTAACCCTGACCCCACAGTTAAGACTCTACCATTAGAACAAAGTTCTGGGTTGAAAGACTTTGAAGTACTGTAACTCAAGAAAAATACACTATGAACTAGACAAGTACCTCATCTCACGAAGCATAGGTAGAAAAAGGTACATTTTCCCTCTTGGTTTGTTTAATGCTATCAACAACTTTTCTCAAACAAGCAAAACAAGAAATGATATGACCAAAGGACACTCTAGCTCAGAGGAGGAAGCCATACCATGAAGTTTCTAAGAGTAAGGAAATACCCCCAAACACATTTTATTTCTTCATATATTTGCAAGCACATGCAAAATGCTCAATGGACAGACCTGTTCCTGCTAAAATTTCTATGAAATTTCTGACAGACCGCATGAAGGTACGAATGATGTCTTCTGCACCTCTGATAGTATTCCTTTGTGTCTAAAGGAATGGACCTTGTCTAAATGTCTAAAATCCTGAGTGCTGATAATATAGAATGTTAGAGGGGAACAGCCCACAGCTGTCATACAAATTACTACAAACCATGTGGCTTAAAACAAGGTACGTTTATTCTCTCACAGTTCTGGAGGCCAGAAGTCCAAAACTTAGGTGTCAGCAGGCCATGCTCTTGCCAAAGGTTCTTGGGGAAAACCTGTTCCTTGCCTCTTCCAGCTTCAGAGGCTGCCAACACTCCCTGACTTGTGGCCGCATCACCCAATCTCTGCCTCCGTCTTCACCTTCTCCTCTGTGTGTCTGATCTACCTTTGCCGCTCTCATAGCTCTCATAAAGACACGTGAGGTAGCATTTAAGCCTCACCAAGATAATCCTGGGTAATCTCCTTATCTCAAAATGCTTAATTACATCTGCAAAGAACCTTTTTCCAAATAAGGTAAAATTCACAGGTTCCTGGCATGAGGATGTGGACATATCTTTGGGAGCCACTATTGGTCCTTCGGTCCATGACGCTCCCTCTGTTTACTGTGCTGTAGTCACACTGGCCTTCTTTCTGTTTCTCAAGGTTGGCTTGCTCCCTTCTGTCGCATGGAGCAGAGAATGTTTGCCTGTAGCCCCTCGGTTCCCCGCGCCTTCCCAAGACCCCTAAGTAAATTCTTTTCCTACCATCACATCCCAGTTAGTCACTCGCTTCCTCCTGAAGACATCAAGTTCTGCTCTATGCTCTCTTTCATAGTAACCAACTCAATACTTTATAGCTGATTATTTATGGCTCTCTCCCCATCTCAACACCATAAATACAGTTGACCGTGTTAATCGATTTTTGGTCCACAGTAAGATCTCAATAAATACTTATTGAATGAATGTAAAACTAACTCGAGCTAAATGGTGGCCATAAGGCTTAGAATCACTGATACTCATAGCAGAGGTTAGCATCTTCAGAAAAGACAGAGAAAAGGCTAAGGGCATGAAGGCATGGAGTGTGTAGTAAGTACTACTTGCTCTCCTTGGGTGGGGTGGCGGGGCCTCAGAGAGGGCTGGAAAAGAGAGTGGGTCCCAGTGTGGGCTGAGCATCCTTGCAAAGGCTGCCGACTCACAAGAAGAAAGGGGGCAGCGAGCTGGTCACTGGCTCTTAGACGTGAAAGTAGCCAGTTCTTTTCCAAAGAAAACCGGCCCATCTACATTTCCGGCATGCATGGCAGGGGTTGCCAAATCTCCTTAACTCAGGGAACAACCAGGGAAATAAAGTTATTTCAAACCCTAACTGCTTCCTAAGGAGGATAGGTCCTAATAATGACTAGGGTTGTTTTATCTCCATTTTGGGTTAAGATGAGTTTGGGCGAGTCTTCAAATGGGTTTGGTTAAGCAAGGGGAGGGGGTAGCACCTGAAGAAGTCCTGAATTGCTCTGCCTGATGGCAGGGGAGAGCAGGCTGAGGAGGAGAGATCCTCTAAACAGAGCCCTACACTCTTCATAAAAAGGCGGCTTTGAGAGAGAAGTCCCGTGGGGAACAGACGGTGCTTTACCCGCTGTCAGTACATGAGGTAAACACCCTCTCCCCCCTCCACTAAGGAAACTTCACGGTGTCTACACTGCTCACTAATGCCCTCTGCTAAGTGAATCACCCTAAGTGAAGGTCTAACGGAGCACTGAGATCTGCATGTGAGCTGACCCTGACTCAGGTGTGACCACAGACACGGAACAGGTATGGGCAGGAGCCAGGCGAGGAGAGGCCAAGTGCTGTCTGGGTCCCATGGTAATTCACAACCTCTGTGTGCGTGTGTGTGTGTGTGTGTGTGTGTGTGTGTGTGTGTGTGTGGTGGGGACATGGGTCATCTTTCCTATAAAATGAGGTTGCTATAAGGCAGTGCAACAGTGGCGCTAAAATAAATGATCAACAATTCCCTCTTAGCTTCTGGTTACAGAGGAATAGTCTCTGAGGAGAGGGACACAGCCTGACGCAGAAAGCAGTGGTTTTAGGAAGCATGGAGGTTAAGTGCTCAGGCTCTGGAGACAGAAGGATCTGGTTTGAGTCCCTGCTCCAATACTTACTGGCTCTGTGATGTTAGGCAAGTTACTGGACCTCACTTTCCTCATCTGAGCAAGGGGATAACAAGCAACCACACCTCTCTGGGAAGAGTATAGATATAGATAGATATATATTCAATATAAATGTATATGTGTATGTATATTTAATCCATATATATGTGTGTAGATTAAATAAGATCATGCATGTAAGCTGCTTAGAACAGTAACTGGCATATAGTAAGTGTTCAATTAATGTTATTTGTATTGCTGTTCCCATCTGAAAAGTTCTTTTATGCTCAGCTATTGGTCTATAAAAATTAAGTTGAATATGGCAGGAAGGGAGAGTAACATCCTTAGTAAGATGCCTAACTGGTCACCCACTTCCAAATGGTCAAAGGACTAGTGGGATGCCTAGTGGACAGACGTTAAAGTGATCGACCCCCCGGGGGCTGGTGCCCCACTCGACCGACATGGGAGTCCCATGTCTGATGCCAAAGCTTCCACAAGCCACGCATCCAAACTCTTCTGCTCCAGCTGCCACAAGAGCCACCCATCCTGCCGTACCTTCTCCACCTTCATCACACAGGTGGAAGGGAAAGGGTTAAAGTTTATTATCTTTTTGGATCTGGCCCCTGGGGTCCTGGCTGCCTCCTTTGCTGATAAGGACAAACAGGTTGGAATGTAGGTACCCCAGCCACTTTGGACACGTCTACGGGGTGAAGTGGTAGCATGGAACGCTCACCACCAGGAACAATTAGACATTAAGCCCAAATGGCAAAGTGAGATGGAGTCACGGCCCTCGGTGGAAGTAACCTGGGCATAAGGCCTATGATGGGCAGTCGGTGGCTGTGGTGAGGCTGCTCCTCAAGGCACAGCACTTCTCAGCCTGCAGGTGGTTCCAGGAGCTGACCCTGCTTCCCTCAGCAAGTTCTTCTCCACAGAGACCAGGGCCAGGGCTCCAAACCAACCAGGTGGACAACCAGGAGATGACAACCACAGTAGGAGCAGCTGCCATTCAACACACCTAGTATGTGCCAGGAAACATACCAGGTGCTTCACACATATCACCTCTAATCTTTACAACCGCACCCAACGTTCAGCTTTATCACCGAGGAAACCAAGGCACAGAGAAGGGAAGGCACTTGCTCAAGATCACACAGCAGGTATCAGTGCAAGACTCAAACCCAAGCCTGTTTGACTGCCAAGGCCCAGTTCTTTTCTCCACTATATGATGCAGCTACTAGCTAGTGATCCCCATGCGCCTCCAAAAGCACAAGAGAGAGTTTAATTTCCAGCTGGCAAACAACTGGGTAACTGAACACAAAGAAACCATTGCCTACCGGGTATTTGATCATGTGGGTCAATGGAATTAAGGGAAAAAAACAAAAAACAAAAAAAACATGGCACCTTTGAATAGACTGGAGTTACACAGAAAAGAACAAGCCCTCAGTAAGGAGTTAGGACCAAGTTACAAAGGCTGGCACACCAACAGCAGAGGGCTTCGCCGCTGCCTACTGGGATGAAGGGAGTGATACCTCATCAGGGACACAGCTGAAATGCTACAGACTAAGTCGTCAGAGGCAGGCTTCCATTCTGAAAGCTTTTAATGGTAGAAAAAAAAATCCAAATGAATGGCATTAGCTTGCATAAAGATGAACATGGAGAAAATAGAATGATAAACCAGAAGTTGGTTTTCAGAGGTTTCTTTTATATCTTTAAAGCGTGTTATCAAACTGCAGGGAATCCAAGCTCTTTGGAGACTGGTGGCCCAGCTTAAAGCTGTGGCTGTGTATAGACTTGTGAAGGCTGCCTGCTGCCTGCGGGGGTTTAAGGCTCTCCACCCAAACAATGACATTTTAAGAAGAAGAAAATTAAAATTGACAGTATATCAGCTTAAAAAAAAAAAACTCATGCTAAACGACCAAGCAAGTGTCTGTGTGCTTTGTTCTTGTAACACACGGATTGACTATTCCTTCCAAACAGGATACTGGAACTTAGCTCTTAACAGAGACAACACTCATGCTAATGCCAGGGCCACTGGCACCTGGTGTCAACAGGTAGCATAGCCATAAAGCAGTCAGGGGTGGGTCCCACTGTTTTCTTCCCTTGAACGTACTGCTGTTTAAGCATTCAAGGTATTCTCAGGGCTCTTAAGCTCTCTGAGGATGGAGCTGCATTTTGCACGATTCTGTGCATGCATACAAACACACAGACACACAACCACACACACTAAGCTTAGTGCGCTGTCAACCAGCATTTACTGAGGTCTCTGGTGTGCCAGGCTCTTGGCAGGTGGCCTTGTTTAACTTTCACACCAAGCCCACAAGGTATGACTTGTCCCCCCACTGCCTAGCTGAGGAACGCGATTCACAGGGGTCAGGTGCGTTCTGTGACCCCAGCTAGAAAGGGACACGGCCGAGCTTCGAACAGAGCTGTGTCTGAGTCCTCCTGTGCTTTCACCACACCAAACCTTTCAGCATATTTAATGATGTTAAGTATCCTCCGACCTCCTCGCTTTAAACTGAAACTTGTCACTTACTTGCTCTTCAGAAAAGACAGATCATTTTCATCTTCAGAATGGATACTTTTATACAAGTCAATATGGCAGTGACAAAACTTGTGATCAGGCTCCTAATGTGTGTCAAGTTCCCCTGGACTAGAAACCCTCTTTGGCGCCTCCACAGATTTCCATTCCTGTTGGAGGAATGTGCAAAGTCACCAGCTGCTGCTTTCTTGCCTTTTTCTAGTTCAGTCTGTGACAGATGACTAATGACTCTTACTCCTTGTCACCAGTAGAAGAACACTTTCAAATGTCAGATGAGGACGATGAAGAAGCTAACATTTATTAAGCATTTACTATATTCTGGGGCCAAGCAAGGTGGTTTATATATAGACATACATATATATATATATATATATATATAATCTCATACAATTTTTCCAGTTCTCATAATAGTCCACCAAGATAGCTATTTTTAACCACCATTTTACTAAGTGGGGAATGAGGCTCAGAGAGGCCAAGCTGATTCTCTCTAGGTTACACAGGTTATACGACTAGTCTGTAGTAGAACCAAGATTCAAATCCGTATTTTTTCTGTCTCCAAAACTTCTGCCCTTATACAGGGTTACTTCTGGTCACTTTGATCCTGGAAATGGATGAAACAGATTGTGCACACAGAACCATCACTTGATTAGCCATTTCTGGGCCCTAGGTTTTCCCCACTCGTTACACTATGCGTGACAAAAAGCCTCAAATCAGAAGGGCTTCTGCAACTTCTCGCCAACACGGTGTACCTGACTTGTCAACATAACACAGACAACTCTTATCTTTTCAAGACCCATTAGAGACTTCGGAAAATGATGTTCTACAGAGCACCTCTCATCAAAGTAAAACTTGAAAGTTCTAATTGGACTCAGTGTGATTTAGCTAAAATTAGAGTAATCCAACTCATAAGTCTAAGTTAAGTCATTACAATCCAAATCTTGTTTCCAATACTGCACAGACCAACGTATTTATGATAGTACTAACTACACTGTATAATGCCAAGTGCTGTATCCTCAAAAGACTTTAAGTACCACCATCCTATTCTTACCTCCAGGCGAAAATTAAACTGGTCACAGGGAAATTTAAACTCATTGCTGCAAGACAATGCAGTGACCCCCTTGCTTGTGACCTGTACGGTATCCCCAGTCCAGATTCAAAGAGCTCGTTTTATGCTCAGAGGAAGAAGATACCTTTCTTCCTCTGACCTCAACATTCACAGAGCTATACTGTAGCTCAGAATAAAATTAGATTTTGGAAGGAAGCGAGTTTGAAATATTATGTAGAAAAATCTTGGCAACAAGATCCCTATCATATCACGGTCTCAAAGCCAGAGAATTTTATCTGGAAGGCTGGCTAACAGTGATTTTTAAAAAAACACCACAAACACACTTTTTGAAACTGAAGCAGGCATTTATAATCCTAAGTGCCCTTGGTCAGGAAGTCGCTTTATGAAAATGAGTGATGCAAGGCTCCGTAGTATCAAGTTGTGTTTTTTCTGCAACACTTTTTTGTTAAAATGCAAAAACCAACAGCAGCCAAATTAAATGAAATCAAAGTCCATTTAACAGGCTGTCCTCTAAAATTCAAGGTAAAAACTGTCACCATACAAAAAGGTTCCAAGCAGGAGTCCTTAAGTATTAGCGTTGAACAAATGAATGCTTCCAACATGGACATGAGGAAATAAGCACTGTGGAATAATGATCAAAACAGGACACCCACGTTTATCCAGTGTGTGTATCAACCCCAGATGTAATATCTGAGAAGGTACAAAATGGGTGATAGGAATTGTTCAATAAATGCTCTCAGTGTTACTACCACCAACAGCATCATTAGTCTTAGAGGGGTTGCCATGTTTTGCAAATACAAATGCCCTCAGGGAAGGTATTCAGATTACATATCAGTCTGTAAAGGTTTTCATAAATTATAGTATTTCTCTCCTAACATCTCAGAGCAGTCACCCTGAGGAACTGTGTTTTCAACAGCATAAGTGAGGGAACAGTGGCCAATTGCGGTGGGCTGCAAAGGGTATTAGTACCTAAGAGGAGCTGAACAGGACCCCTGAAGTGAGGAGCAATAGGGAAAGGGGAACGGAGGGTAAACACGACCTCTGAAATACACACTCACAGAAAGTCAAACGCATCCTCAGAACTATGCTATTTCTGGAAGCAAAAGCGATACTTTTAATAGGTCTGAATTCCATGGAAAAGGGAATATTCTCACTTATGTTTATGTTAGATGTGACACAGCTGAATGCCTTTTGGAGACCTAGTATTTGAATTTAAGTTCAAAAAATTTCTTTCTCAAAGAAGGGTGACATAGCCATGCTCGAAGTAAATGGTCTCTACAACTCTAACCTATGAAGTATAACAACTGACAAATAAAAAAAAAATTATGTACAAAAGAGGAAATGCACTAGCAAACAGAATTGCTCATACGGGAACCAAGGACATTGCTCTATCAGCAAAGAATGAGGCTCCCCTGGATGAATCAATAAACGTCAGGCCCAGAAAGGAAATGTAGGTTTCCCTTTTTTAAACAGTACAAAAGGCCAAGAAGCTTCAGAACTAAATCAACCACGTGGGACTTGATGACAGTGTACGAAAAGCAAAGCCACAGTTGTTTACAGCCAGTCCAAATCAAACCAAACATTAGAACTGAAACAGATAACTATCTTCACCAGATCTCAGGTTCCAAAAGGAGAGCCATCATTTGCAACTACCAAGCGCCAGGCACTGTGCCAGGCCCCTCATCTGTGTTAGGACACTTAGTTCGCACAGCAGGTGGCTCTCTGCCTTCCAGAAAGCCATGGAATCACTGGGGGTGGGTTAGGGGCAGGAGTGGGGCTTAGGCTGATTCCAAAGGGCAGTTTTATGCTCACTGCTTGGGGCAACTACGTCTAAAAGCCAGAAATTTTACAACAATCGTTTGCAGTCCACCAGCCAGAAGCTGTTGTTATTATAGCAAAAGCTTCCATCCCCCACGACTCTAGCTGGGGCTCTCCAACCCTTTTTTTTTAAAAGCATTTTTAATTAATTAATTATTAATTAATTTTTATTTATTTTTGGCTGCGTTGGGTCCTTGTTGCTGCGCACGGGCTTTCTCTAGTTGCAGCGAGCGGGGGCTACTCTTTGCTGTGGTGCCTGGGCTTCTCATTGCGGTGGCTTCTCTTGTTGCGGAGCACAGGCTCTAGGCGCACGGGCTTCAGTAGTTGTAGCACACGGGCTCACTAGTTGTGGCTCGTGGGCTCTAGAGCGCAGGCTCAGTAGTTGTGGCTCACAGGCTTAGTTGCTCCGCGGCATGTGGGATCTTCCCAGACCCGGGCTCGAACCCGTGTCCCCTGCACTGGCAGACGGATTCTTAACCACTGCGCCACCAGGGAAGCCCTTCAACCATTTCTGACTATGCATCCCCTCAATAAAAACTTATGAGTATTAACTGTCAATATATGCATGCTTGTAAGTTACAGACTTGGACTACGGCTCTAAAATATCATGGCGATTATAAAACATACAGGAAAGATATAAATTAGAAAACAATTATATTTTAAATAGAAATTCTAACATTTTCTTCTCTTAGCCCAATGGATCAGGCAGTGCATCACATTTAGAGACAATGACATTTTGGCTTTTCCCCTCGAAAACACTCTCACTGGGCACTCTCCACTTTATGGGTCTCCAAGCCCAGGAGGAAGTGACAGAGAAGTGAGATAAGCCTGCACACTTGGCTGTTACAGGTAACCCACGTCCAGTTTCTTACAATACCCAGACCCCAGAACGGACAGAGCCACTTCCTTGATCGGCAGCCGACAGGTTCTTCCCAGGAGTGAGTGGTACAGATCGTGTCTGCATACTGAAGTGAAAAGGAAAGGCACGGAGATATATCCTCCAGTTCAGTTTAGCTACGAATCTCATCTCTTTCTCATCTCACCCCACTTCAACCAGAGTCACTCCCAAGGTCAAAAACCGACCTGGCAAGAAGATCAGGGTACGTTTTCTTCCTTCTTTTGCCTGACTGCAGTGGTTCTGCGATGTCGGCCAAGCCACCCAACCTCCTGGGCCTCATTTTTCATATAAAAGTTGGTGATGTATTTGAGAATGACTAAGGATTCTCCTAGCTATAAAAATCTAGAGTTCTGAAAGAAAATTCCTAAGAAGTTAATTTCCCTCATCCTATTTGCTCCGTAGATTCAAATGTTGGATCTGAAATAATGTCATATGTGAATCATTAAGGAAATGCACTGACCTAGGAAAAAAAGCATCATATGTTTGGCTGACATTTACCACTTCCCCCATCCCTCATCTAACAACAGTATAGAAGGTGTCGAATGAATCAGTACGTGAAACAGACCAAAAAGATGGGGCGAAGAGCCACCTCTTTGAAGGAACGTGAGGGCTGACTCTAGGTAAGACACATACCTTCTTTTTCTGTAAACACAGTTACACACACACGCACGAACACCTGCAAATGCACATGAACACTGCCTAACGTCCCAATCCTAACGGGAACAGGTATCATATGAACCTCAAAGAGAACCTGATCTAGAACTATCTTAAATATCATAGAGATGACTAACCAGCCGTTAAGCATACAAACTCATAGGATATTTTACTTTTAAGGCGTTCTGGCAGGCGTGGGCTTTGAGATAAGCTTATTTTGGCCCACAGAGCACTGAGATTCCAGTTGCTCCTACCACTCAGGAGCAGTGTGGAGGTTTCCTCTTACACGTTATGTGTGTGCCTCAATTTCCTCATCTGTAAGAGGGGTATTTTCTAAAAAAAGGCAAGACCAAGTTCCTTATTTCTCACTGTGAAAATTGAAAAAAAATATCAAGCAACAGATGAATGGTTAACTACTCTATGGCACCCAAGAAGCCATTAAAATTAACCTTATAAAGACTGTGTATAAAATTAAAAATTTTTGTTACCATAAAAATGAAAAAAGGGCTTCCCTGGTGGCACAGTGGTTGAGAATCTGCCTGCCAATGCAGGGGACACGGGTTCGAGGCCTGGTCTGGGAAGATCCCACATGCCACGGAGCAGCTGGACCCGTGAGCCACAACTACTGAGCCTGCGCGTCTGAAGCCTGTGCTCCGCAACAAGAGAGGACGCGATAGTGAGAGGCCCGCGCACCGCGATGAAGAGTGGCCCCCGCTTGCCGCAACTAGAGAAAGCCCTTGCACAGAAATGAAGACCCAATACAGCCATAAAAATAAATAAATTAAAAAAAAAAACTAATAAAAAAAAAAAATGAGGGCTTTCCTGGTGGCGCAGTGGTTGAGAATCTGCCTGCTGATGCAGGGGACACGGGTTCGGGCCCTGGTCTGGGAAGATCCCACATGTCGCGGAGCAACTAGGCCCGTGAGCCACAATTACTGAGCCTGCGCGTCTGGAGCCTGTGCTCCGCAACAAGAGAGGCCGCGATAGTGAAGAGGCCCGCGTACCGCAATGAAGAGTGGCCCCCGCTTGCCGCAACTGGAGAAGGCCCTTGCACAGAAACGAAGACCCAACACAGCCAAGAATAAAAATTTTAATTAAAAAAAAATAAAATGAAGAAATGAAAAAAGAAGACAAAATTGTACCTAGAATATTATAAAGGGGGAGGGGTATTAAAAAAAAAAATGTGAAACCGAAACAGCCAATGTCACAATTTTTACATGATTTTTCCCATTTTTTTTCTTTTTCTGGTGGCACTTTATGTTTTTGATAAAGAACACATTTACATTTTATAGGGAGAAATACAGTTGAAAATTCATGGATCCAAAAACAGTTGATTCTTACCTACCCACAAGGTGGAAAGGATTCTAACCAGAGAAGAAACTTATGTTAACTGCTGCTTACTCATATTAGCTGGAAAACCAAAAAGGACAACTCTCAATTCTGTTGCTTCCTCTTATGAAAATGGAAACTGAGATCTCCAGGAATCAAGGCTGGATATATTCTTGTCATCTCAAATCCACTTGCCAAGCTGCTGTAGCTTCTCAAAGCAGCATAATTTTTTAAACTGATATAAACATCAAATGTAGTTGGGCATGGGGTCTACAACCTAAGGTACGTGGGAGCCACATGTGGTGAATAAATAATAATTTGTGTTAAAACGGTGTGTAAGGGGGAGGGGGAGACAGTATGAATATCCTCAGAGATTTTTAATAAAAATAGAGTTTCCATTTTTCCCCTGAAAGCCGACTTTAAGGAAATGTGTAGAACTAAAAACGATTGCTGTGAGAAAAGACCATTCAGGGAAAGTTTTGATATATTTAATGCTCATTAAATGGTCATTTATGCCCCTGTAATGTGAACTCTTTCTTCAGGAGAAACACTTAAGTGCTTCAAAAATTTGAGATAACAGCATCCCACTGTAGGTGACAACAGAAGCATTTATAAATTGCTCATTTTTGATGATTCTTCGAGTCTGAATAAATCAGAGAAATCTACATTTTCTTCTTGGTAACTGGGCTGTTAGGTAGAATAAAAACTCCTGCTCAGTAACCTGATGAATTCCAAGGGAATTCAAAGACCACCCAGCAGCATCTTAAACAAACAAACAAACAAAACAAAACCAAAGGAAAAAAAACTACTCCAGCTCACAGGCTGGAGCTCCAGCCCAGACAGTGAGTCCGAGCCAGCAGTCTCAGGCAAAGGGGATTTTGCCTGATTTTCCCCCAGACACTTCATCTGTTCCACAAAGGGATGAGGTGTGTACAACATGGACCCTGCCCTCTAGGGAATGGCAGTCTGGGGAGGTAAACAGAAAGCAGACTGACAAATACAACCTGGTCATGCTAAGTGCTATCATGGAGATGACAGGGGAGACCAGAGAGAAATGGGAGCAAGTCTCAAGCACACTAACGAACTGGTCATCTAGTCTCACGCAACCTCACTGTCCTCGTGGTCATTTATAATTTCTTCTGGAAAATTCTGTGTGTGGTTTAGCATGACTGTAACTGGCAGGGAAATATCACTCGTATTCATTCTCTCTCTCTCTCTCTCTAAAGGAAAAGTCACAGGAAAGAGCTGGGCGAACAAGAACCTGATCTGGGCTGAAAAGCTGGGTCCACAGGCGTTTGTACCAGCCTCTCCCACTTCTGCTGTTTGCTTAACAGTGCACTTGATTGACCCCAAAGGATGTTTGGGTTTATTTTGTTTCAATTTTTCTTTTGATCAGGGAAGATTAGGTGTAGGAAAATAACATCTCCCATTTCAGAGACAGGAACGCCACTAAGCCAGTTCTAACTCCCCACAAAAGGGGATAAAGAGGCCTAACACAGGACCTCAGCATCCAACATACCCAACAACGTGCAAATACTCATGAGATCAGAGTGAACGTCTTCAAACTCTCAGAAATAGAAGAGCAGTGGGCCTCACCCTGGTATTCCAGTTTGCATGGGGAGGTATAATTTGGAACAGAGAATTAAGAGAAGCTAGGTTTAGAAACTGGGAGTCAGAATGACCTTGAGATCCCTGGCAGGGGTGGGGCACAGAGGGGAGGGGAAAGTGAACTTGAGAGGGAAAGGGAAAAAGTGTGGAAGGGGAGGTAGGAAAATCCCAAGACAAATCTGGGTTTTCATGTGATTTTTGTCTCACATGACATGGGTCACAGAAGCCTATCAGACAAACATTCACATGTTTTCTAAAATCTGCAGATGAATTACATTTGGATGGCAATAACAGGTGGATGTCCCATTTAGTGACAAGGTAATAATACTGCTCATAAAGCTGAGTACTTTCTAGGAATCAGGACTTACACACACACACACACACACACACACACACACACACACACACACACACACAGAGTTCAGTTAATCCTCAAAATGCCCTTGGGATATGGATATTATTTCCATTTTATAGATGAGAAAACTGAGTATCAAAGACTTGAAAGACCTAGTACAAGCCAGTATTTTACCCCAAGTCAGTCTTACGCCTACGCCTGTGTTCTGCACAGCTGGGCTGGGAGAAGGCCTGGAGCAATGGAGACCTGTGGTGGCCCCAAGTGCCTCTGACTACAACTTACTGACAAATGAATCCCTGATGATGTTTAACGCGCAGTCTAAAAGGGGTAAAAACCACGACCACCAAAGAACGTATCTGCATGAATTAAAACCCTGCCTACTGCTAGGCTGCTGTTTAGGACATTGGCCAGGTTCCCAGCACCTCGCCAGCAACATCCCAGAAGGAGAGCTGCCTTAGTTTGCAATCTCCCGAACCTCCACTTGCTCTACCTTTGCAGTTAGTCAAAACTAATCAAAACGAAAATAAGTGAATCAGCTGTGAAATCCCTGTTCTTCACAGTGGGCTGTGTGGTGGGAGAGAGCACAGATGGAGTTTCCTTTTTAAAGGAAATGTTTTGGCACTAGCCTCTGTTAAGAGTTTTCCCTTGTTTCCATCTGGTTTTAGTATTGGAACGCGTACATGAGAGAATGGAAAAAGAAAATTCTGTTGGCGGGCTAAACCACTAGAAAAGCTAAAGCAGTCAACAGCACATCCTCTAAATCCTTGGAGATTAAAACGCTTTGCACAAGGCATGTTGTCGCATTGTTTTTAAGGAAGGGGAGAGTTCAGTTTCTTGGGTCCAGGCTTGTCCTGAAAAAAAATTTTAAAGAGTGCACACTTGGGAGGGAGAGGGACCCAGATTTGAGTCTCAGCCTTATCACCATCTAGCTGTCTGCCCCTGGGCAGTGTGCCCGCCCACTTTAAACCTTGGCTATTTCATGGAAAGTAGACAACAAAAGCCACATCACAAAGCTGTTGCGAGGATTAAATGATATCACGTCTGTTAAGTGCTTTGTTCTCCGTTTTTGGAGTCCCCTATTCACAAGGCTTGAGCAAAGACAAATATTATTACTACCAGTTTTCTCAGGAAGAGATCTAGAACCATCAAGGAAACTCTAAAAAAATTTTAAGGCATCTACTTTTTTTTTTACTGCATAACGGAAGAAAAGTTCATACATGGCGGTATCCTTGTCAGGAGCCTCTGAGAATTTCCCTGGGGAATTGATTTTCTCTAAGACTCAAATACATCCGTTGACACTATCATTCTCCTGTAGGGCTTCCTTAACAGCTTAGATATTGGTGTAGAGGACTGTCACCTCCCAGCCCAAACCAACCAAGGCCTAAACTGGTAGGAAAGTAGAGTAATCGTGAAACATGATTATCTCTAAAGATGTGCAAGGGAGTGTGAGAAAAGCTGCTTGGTTTGGGAAGTCCTCTCTCGTATAACTCTTATGCCTAAGAGACAGACAGACAGACAGAGGAGCACAGTGTCTAAGGGAATACAGGCCTAGAATCAAACCACCTGGGTTTAAATCTGTTTTGTAACTCACAAACCGATGACCTTGGACCAGCCAATTGAATTCCGTATGCTCAGTTTCCTCATCTACAAAATGAGGATGGTACTGTTATCTACCTCATTGTCATAAGGATTAAATGAGTTAATATATGTAAAGGGCATAAAATCATGCCCAATATAAGAACTCAATAAATACTATTACTATTATTAGTATTATTACTACTCCTAATTCATAGGGGGACTGGTGCTTCTCTAACCTTATTGAGCACTGAAGCATGTGATGGGTTCATGGCAGGTGCTACACTGAAGGTCATTTACAAATGACACCTGGTGGCAACATCTGTTGAGCCAGAAAACATTGCAGAAGAAAACCCTCTCTACTTTTAACTTCATGTAACCAAGGATATCATTGCAAATGTTTTAATCCAATGTGTCTATGCACATCACAAAAGGGCCGAATTCTCAATGTAAAATATAATAGAAGATATTATATTTTTCTAAAATAAAAAAGGATGTACAAAGAATCATATAATCATGACACTGGAAATAACTTTGTTTTTGATTGCACTGTCTTCTAGAGCTACTTAAAGTTTTAGGGCTGGATTTACACACCAAATCTCCATAATAAAGAGATAAAAAGCTTACCCTGATGTATATTCCGAAAGGAGGAGCGTCTATTACTCAATAACCTCAGAAATGAGATAGAAGACACAGTACAGGTCAAAACTGTTCAACGTCTTTATGAATTTTGAAGAGTTAGGGAGAAACCTGTTCCTTAAAATATGGCTCACTCTACACCACAAGCCCTCCTGACCTATGTCAGAAAAAATGAGGTGCTGTGGCACTACAAGCATGGCCAATGGGGTCACAAGGACTGGGTGGATTTCTGTTACTTCAAAAGTGGTGACCCTGGGACATCACGACCTCTCTGATGAACACTGGTGCCTTCATCTGGGAAAAGAAGAATATACCACCCAATTGGGATAGGGATAGGGATGTTGTGAGGATTAACTGGAATTAAAACAAATAATAAAACATACACAGGATGATTTTTATTTTCTTCTACATAATATCTGAAAGATTGGTATTTTCAATATTTACTACTTCTATAACAAAGTATAATAACAAATATATATCATTGTTATAGTTGTTTTGTATTTCTTCTTTCACTACTAATACCTTTGTCCATCTCTGAGTTCAGTGTGGATTTCTTCATTTTTCCTGGATAAAAACTCTTGAAAAGTCAGCTCACCACTCCTGAATAAACCATTTCTATCAAGGTCAAATTTCATCTGTCTTGTATTTTTTCCTTCTCTCTCTTCTAATATTTATAGACCTTGTGATGAGATCCTGTCTGACTTTAGAAAGTAGATAAAAAGAATTTCTTTCTTATGCCAGATCTCTGACGATTAACTTTGGTTACCCTAATCCAATAGCAACCTATACAAAATGTCCTCAAACCCTCATAATTGGTTTGAATGTCCATTTGGATTATTAACAACCTGAATTTCTCCCTATATGATACATATGAAACAAGAATGAAATCTGCTATAAAATTTCCAAGGGGGTTCAGAATCCTAGAACCTCAGGGCCTAAAAGAAGCTTTGAACTTGTCAACTGAATTGAAAGCCCAGAAAAATTCAGAGCTTTGACCATGGCTAGTCAAAAAGAAAAAGACTAAGATGTATTCTTTTGATAGAATTGAGTACCATAACTATATCATTATGTCAAGTATACCAATAAGACAACGCAGAGCATAACTCTCCAAGGCAGTGAAACTTCTCAACCTTAGCTTCAGTAGCTCATGCATGACACTTTCAAGATACAGGTAAGTTTCCCCACTACCCCTAGTCCTGCATTAGTAGGGCCTAGGTGGAACCAGGCCATCCATAGAATTCTAGACGTGATTCTAAGGAACACCCAGGACTGGCAACTACGGAGACAAAGAACAGTATTGCCAAGTCCTAGCCTCCTAATCCCCATCATTACCTCCCATGGGGATCCATTTACATAAATGATTTCATCAAAGATCATTCAGAACTTTTTTTTTAATAATAAAATTTTGCTCTCTACAAATCTAAAATCATTCTGAAAAGATTAAGATTCTCTGTTTTAAGAACAGAGAATGTTTTAATCATAAAAATTAAAGTTTATGTAAGAGAATGTATTAATTACAAAAATTGAAGTTTCTTCATGCTCCTTCTATGGGGAGCAGCCAAGGAAAGATTTTTATCCATTTATGTATATGAAGGGCAGCATTATACAGTATGCATACTGAATTAAAACAGGATCAGGAAAATAGATTTTAAACATGAAATTATGGAATGTTCAGTAGGTAACTGGCCTCTAATAGTAAATTGATATTAACTTCTTAGCATGCTTCTAGTGTAGTATTTTTTTTTTTGATAGGTAAGAAGTGCATTTATTTAGAGAGAGAAACTCTCCACAGACAGTGTCTAGTGTAGTATTATAGACCCAAATTTCATGGAGGGGGCAACTGATTATAGAAATAGTTGTAGGCAGAGCTTGCTTTACAGTTTGAATGAGTTAACAGCTCTAAGTTATAAATAAAGTCCATACTATCATCAGGTATTTAGTAAGCTATCCATTTACATAGCATCTTCCATTTAAGCATCTATTGTGTCTATACTCGGCAATGTGCCAGGTGCTATAAGGAACTATTGACACACAGATCAGATAGATGGAAGCACAGGTTTACATGATACACAGCTGCTTCTGTCTGAGGACTCAAAAGGCCATCTAGGATAACTTCTCATACCTTTAAGGGAGAGGGCTGGTTTCTGACCATCTTACAGAGAAGACTGAGATAAGAAGGTTAATTAATTCTTATGATCATCCCACAAGTGACTCTGTAAGACATTTTTTAGAATTAATTTTACCAAGATATATTTACATATAATAAAATGCACCCATTTTAAGTGTGTAGTTTGATGAGTTGGTGGTTACTTGTGATACACCCAGGTAACCACCACCACAATCAACATATAGAACCCTTACACCATTGCAAGAAATCCCCTCATGCTCCTTTGCAATCAATCACCAACTCCACCCCCTGGCAACCACCAATGGGCTTTCTGTCACTATAGCTTAAGTTCTGTCCATTCTAGAATTTCATATAAATAGAATCATACATCATGTTGTCTTTTCCGTTTTTTTTTTCCCCCCACATAACACAAGGCTTTTGAGATTCATCCATGTTGCTGCATGTATTGGTAGTTCATTTAATTTCCAGGTAGCATTCCACTGCATAGTTATAAAAATAATTTTATTCACTCACATATAGATGGACATCTGAGTTCTGATTTTTGGTTATTATAAATAAAACTGTTATGAACCCCTATGTACATGTCTTTATGTAGACATATGTTTTTATTTCTCTTGGGTAAATGCCTAGGAAAAGACTTGTTGAGTCATATAAATGCAAGTTTGACTTTATAAACAACTGTCAAATTGTTTACCAAAGCAATTCTATCATTTTTACATTCCCACCAGCAAAGTATGAGAGCTCAAATTGCTCCACATGCTTGTCAACACTTGGTATTGTCAGCCTTTTTAATTGTAGCCATTGCTGAAAAGAGAAAGTGGAAAACAATGCTTTAAGAATGTTAATTACAGAGGCCTCTAAGTATGTAAGTATCTGCATACCATTCAAGAAGCCAGCCAGGAAGTCCAATGAGAAACAATCAAATTCTATCCCAAAGCTCCATGGATGAATTGGAGAGGTTATTTCTCTCCTTACACAATTATAGCTAAATAACTCAAGAAAGATCTTATTTCCCCTGCTGCAGCACCATTCTGGATTCCCCTAGAGGATATACAACCCGCTCTGAAAATAACAAGTCTCATGATCACAGGCCTCTCCCTCTCAGATTATAAACTCTGCCAAATACTGGTGGAAAAAAATTCACACAAAGAATCATTAGTAAAAGACATTGGGTATATAAAACACCCATGCTTACATGCATATGTTGGCAAACTTTTAAAGCTTTGATACTCTCCTCTTTAAAAAAAGAGTATCACTCTTTATGCTGTTTGAAAAGTGGTTAAAAATTATTTGTGGACATTGCCCTAATTTGGACAAATTTTGCCTATTCAAAATGGAGAGCTGGTTTTCATCAGCCAAGCCACAAGAGTTGAAGGGCTCAAGACTTCCAGAAAGCATAGGAGGTTCACACTGATAGCAGGAAGGAACAGCTGTCACTCCAGGGCTCTGCTTTCCCTTCACAGCCTCCTATGTGAGTTGAGCTACAAAGACTAAACAGGACTAAACAGGAGACAAGGAGGAACTCAGAATCCAGTTCATCTTTCAAAGAAGCCGCCCTTCCTCTGCCTGGCATGCTCCCTGTACCCACACCATTTCTTTGCAGCACCAGTGAGGCCCTACTTTTCTTGCAAGCTCTGGGTTCTCCCAACCAGGTCAAATCCTCCTCACACGTGCTTTCACGTCACTATATTTTTCCTCTTTAACCTTTTCACAGTTAATAATTATGCTTATTTTAGTGAATAAAATATTAATGTCTACTGCTCCTTCCCCAACAAACAAGGTAAGCTTCATGAGTTTTTCTCCTAACTGAACCCCCAGCACCAAGAGTGCTCAGCACATAAAAAGTACTTAATAAATATGTGTGTAATTAATTAATTACTTGTTAATTAAAACAACACCTTATCAAAGATGTACTGATAGGCCTCTACGCTTTTCATGAGTTCGAAAATAAAGGTGGCTGCTTCTTTCTCAATTACGAGAAAAATCAAACTGCAAAAACACTGTGGGTGTCAAACTTGCCTGGCCATCTCCTGCCCCAGTTTCCATTAAATCAGCTGCTTAAATGTCAGATCTGCTTTGTCAACCTATCCTCTCAAAATTCAAATCCATGAAAAGGATGAGGACTTTCAGAACTCAAGACTGTCCTCCATTAGAATGCAACAGAAAAGTAATTCTCATAGCTGCAGGCTTGAAACCTGAAGGTCTTGGTAATATGTAAAGGAAATGCAGTTATCCAGTAAGTCCCCGGTCATTATCTCCTATGGCAGGGGAAAGGGTCATGCTCTTTCACCGGGAGAGGGAATTAGAGGCCCCATTATCACTCTTGCAGACTGCATGATCAGAAAGAGGCTGACGATAACACGTGCCTAAAAGGCAAACAAAACCGCCCTTTTTTTCATCCACCTTTTCTGCAACTACCCGTCTTCAAGAAATCTCAATGAAACATTGAGAGAATGGAGGTTAATTAGAATATTATGGGTCCCTGCTCACCCCATGTTCAGCTCAGCCCAAATACAAAACAAAATTTCTTTCAATGCATTCTATTCCTTATTGGTATAAGCGAAAACTCTAGAATTCAAATTTAAAGATGTGGAAATATTTTTAAGACCTGAACCTCATTAACAAAATACTAGGAAGGTATTAGGAAAGGCTACTTCTTTAGATATTAATTGAGCCCCTATTATATATATGGCAAGCACTGCTCAGCACACTAAAGGAATGCAAATGTCTTCCAACAGTCACCAAATCTTATTAACCTAATTGTTAACTTGGAATTAAAGAGAGACCAATATTTCAAGGTCAATTCTCATTCTAACCATTGAAAAGGCATTCTTACCAAAGGGCTATATTTCCATTTTATTTAAAACTAAGATACAGTCCTATTATTATCTCTACGTGTCCTTTCTGGAAAAAAAAGCTATTTCCACCTTGAAATAAATTCTGATAAACAAATGATCTGAGGCTTAATTTTTTTTTAAAGAAAGCTAAAAATGGGTCCAAAAATAAAGTTTTATTCCCAAGCCACAACTGAAGAAAATTGGAAAAAAGATGAATTAAGGTAAGCCTAATTCCTCCATTGCCCAGTTACAAGAAATATCAGAAATATTACAAATGCTCCAGGTGCTCAGATTAGCGTCACCCATAGTTCCATGGAAAACTTATCCAAATTTCATCTCAAAAAACTTGGTATGAATTCACAGTAAGTCCCACAGATATCCTACAATCACAAACGCAAAGAGAAAAAAAGTAATCCCACAAAATTCTAAGCTTAGTAGAACAGATGTCTCTTCCTGACAAAGAACAGCTGTCAGGCAAAGCTGTGATTTATGAGCTGAGTCTACTTTCTCACATTCCCTACAGTGTCAATATCTATCTTGAGACCAACTATTACTGATTATTGGCAACTGTTAAGAAAAAGAAAAGTCAATGAAACTCAGGCTGCTGGTAGTAACAATTATGCAAATACCAGGAAATGTTCTAAAACAAAAAATCTCAGAGGATAGCCCACTTTCTGTCAAGGCCCTAGTGAAGGAAAAGTATGGACAAACAGAAGTGTTTGCCAAACCCTTTACAGATGCTCTTAATGAAACTGAAAGGACATTGAAATTGCACTTCATTACCTTTCCATACTAGGCAACATCAAAAGCCAAGGTGCCATGAGTAAATAAGGATCAAAGAAGGTAAGAGAGAAACAGGAAAGGAATGGAAAGGCAGGTGTATCCAAACCTTGGTCTATAACCCTCCTGGATACCTTAGAATTAACTGCTTTAAAACAGAAGTTGTTTTAATAATATTCATATCTGATTTTCATTACCTGACAGGCAGATGTAAGTTAAATATTCGCCTTGACCTCCAGTTGCCAAGAAAGGAATCTTTTTCTTTGTCCTCCTCTTCACTTGCACAGCTCCCAGCATCCTTTCATCAAGAGGTGCAAAAATTTCCTTGCTGATGGCAGACTTGGCACTCATTGTTGACCAAGCAAGCAGGGCACGCAGTGAGTTTTCTAAAGAAAAAGAAAAGGCAAGCTGGAGTTGGCAGTATTATAAGGGCTCGCGTAAGAATGAGCAGCAGATATGATCCAGCAATCCCACTCCTGGGCAAATAGCCAGAAAAGATGAAAACTCTACTTCAAAAAGATACATGCACCCCAATGTTCATAGCAATACTATTTACAATAGTCAAGACATGGAAGCAATGTAAACGTCTATCCACAGATGAATGGATAAAGAAGATGTGGTGTACACGCATGATGGAAAACTACTCAGCCATAAAAAACAATGAAATAATGCCATTTGCAGCAATATGGATGGACCTAGAGATTATCATACTATGTGAAGTAAGTCAGAGAAGGACAAATATCACATGATACCACTTATATGTGGAATCTAAATAAACAATATACATGAACTTATTTATAAAACATAAACAGACTCATAGACATAGAAAACAAACTTATGGTTACCAAAGGGGAAGGGAGGGAGGGATAAATTGGAAATTTGGGATTAACAGAAACACACTACTATATATAAAATTAGATAAACAACAAGTACCTACTCTATAGCACAGGGAACTATATTCAATATCTTGTAATACCCTATAATGGAATACATATATATATGTGTGTGTGTGTGTGTGTGTGTGTGTGTGTGTGTGTGTGTAACTGGATCACTTTGCTGTACATCTAGAACACTGTAAATCAACTAAAATAAAAAAAAATGAGCAAGTTGATTCACACATGAAGTAATTTTCAATTTGTGGTTAAACCTCTCACTTGCTTGAAATGCACTACAGAATCATTAAAAGTAAGGCCTTTACATTTGTAATAACTGTGAAAAAACTCAAACAAAAAAGGAGTACAGATTTACTCGCTGAAAATGACAAACGCAATGTGAGATGAGCTAAAAATCTCACATTTTAGATGATCTAAAAATCTTTAAAGTCAAGAGGTTCTTTATGCAACTTCAAAATCTCCTTTAACTCTAATGTAAATCCATTTCCCTAATTCTATTCATAGCAGAAATAATTATATCATCTTCCACATAATAACTACATATGCAACAGAAGACCATTAATTTAATCACCCTTCAGCTGCTTTGGATCAGGCTAAGTAATTAATCCTTATTTATTAGCCTCTTTCAACGGGTCCTATTTTCCAGTGCTCCTCTGCCTCTCATTGCCATGCTCTGGACCCTCGCCAAATTCTCCACAGTTTCCTTCAGCCAAAGTGGACACAGAATTCTAAAAAAATGTCTGACTAATGCCAAGTATTTTGGAAATGTTACCCAGCAGTCCCCACATGGTATGCTCCTGTGGTTAACTGGCAGTGTGTGCCCAATAATTAAGAAAATAAAGCATCATGTTGCTGACTCCCAATGATTCCCCCCCTCCTCACCCCTCAAATTTACATATACGCAGTTCCCATGTTATATTTAGCTTTCCAAAGTTGTACTTCCCTAAAGGTCTTGATTCTGCTTATTTGTGTCTATTATATTCAAGGTCAATCTGAATTTTAACCCTGCATCATCCAAAAACTCAGCTGCAACTTGAGTAAATGAGTAAATGTTTTCTATTCCATCCTCCTAGTCAGAGACTATGTCTTAAGCAGTAACCAACATTTGCTCAAGCAATTAACAAATCAGAACTAAAGGTGCAGAGAAGGCCAATGGGTTGGTCATGCAGGCTGTACAGAGTATTCAGAGATCCTGCAGAGGGATCAATAGCACAGCTATATATGGTAACAGTAGCTCAAAGAGCTGATCAACCTGCTGTAAAATCGAGCCAGTTGGTAAACAAACACCTATTACCTGCCACCTCAATGCTCAGTATAGAGATATAAGAAATAACTAAGATATGCTCCCTGCTCGCCAGGAGTTGACTACTGACTACATCAAAGGTTTCCCTTAAATCCAGATGATTTACGATGGAAGACCATGAAACATCCTTCCCAGTGCAAGATTCACAAATGCTACCCACACAGCTGTCCACCTGTAACTGGTCCCACACCTGTAACCTCATGGTAGGAAAGAGATATATTAAAAAAGAACCTTCCCCTGGTTAAAGAAATTTCTTGTGGTTTCAGTTCTGTAGTAGGTTTTCTTAGAGGCAGCAAGAATAAAGAATAAATAGTGTTGGTGTTTATTATCTATCTATACCTCTATCTATACATTATAGATCTATGCCCAGATCTATGTGCTCAGATCATGCCATTTTATCATTGCCACCAGGTTCTTCATACTAGCTGAGTACAAAATGATGACGGAGTTTCTCAATGTGCTGACCTCTAACCGACACCCTGTGATTTCCTAGAAGTTACCAAACAGAATTTCCCCCACTGCCATTTACCCCATGACTTTGCTATGCAGGGTGTTATAATTTACAGGGACATTTTTTTAAAAAGAGAGAAACTAGTTCTTTTCTAGCTCCAGGGGCTCTCACCTCTCAGCATTTGGGGACACGTGAAAAAGAAAGCCAGTGGTAGCACGGTGGCTTCAAACGTCCTATAAAAGCAATGTAGAAAGAAAGTCATCTTCCCAAACTCATCAGGCATTCTCTAACCAGCGCCTTCCCAACTGTGGCAAGGCTTTTGCTTTTCCAACTCAGATTCACATTTTTCAAAACTTGTGGTTAAAAGAAATAGAAAGCTATCATTGTATTATGCAAAATCTGTCAGAGAAAAAAAAAGAACAGGAACAACATGCATGTGCTATTAAATTTTCAGAAAATCTTGCTCTTCTTTTGAAAAACTGGTAAGAAATGGAAATGGCCTTTTGTTGTTTTTTTTGTATGGATATTCAGCAGCCAAGAACAAAAGAGAGAAAAAAAGAGGAAAAATAAAACCAGTAACTTCACTGACCACAAGTTTGGAATCAGACAAACTTGGGTTCAAATCTTATTTCCCAAACTGAAGACCTATATGTGGGTAAATCTCTTAAAATTCAGACCCTCAGTTTACTCACTGCATCATGGAGAGAGCTTCACCTAGTTCACAGAAGCATTGAAAGAATTAGATGAAACAATGCATGCAAATCACTTATTCTGGTGCCTGAATCATAATGAATGCTTAAAATGGAAAATTTTTATTAACTCTCCTACTAAGATATGAAAAATAAAAGACCCTCTGAACGTGCAGAGACTGAGTAAATGTAGCCATCCATGCCAGAAGGTATTTGTAAAAGAGAAACTCGATTTTATTTACCAAAGCTTTGCTTTTCTCACTCACGGGTATGAAACCCTCTAAATATGGATAAACAGTCTAACATATGGAGGGCTCTGTATAAAGTGTTATCAGGATGAGCTATTTATAGGTTTCACCCTCAGGAAACTCACTTGCAAGAGACTATCAGGCTCATTTTTATGGGAAACTGTCTGAAGTTTTTGTCCAGGCCAAGGATAGTAACAAGCCTGGGAGCACGTGTATATATGTTTTTGATGCCACCTGGAAATGGGAATGGACAGTGGATTAGAAGAGAAAGAATCAGAACGTAAAAGGGGGAGTAATGTAGCTTCATGGAAATAATCTACGAGTGTCTCCCAAACGTGACTGCACATCTGAACTCGGCAAGGAGAGATTTTCAAAAATGCAGACCCCTGGGCCCCTCCTTTACCCCCACCAAATAAGAATCTTGGGATCTGTAGTTTAAACAACTCTCTAACTGCAGCCATCCTGACACCTAAGTGAAAAGCTGAGAGCCTAAGGAGGAACCGTGGGGATGGAAAGGAGTGTATTCTCAGGACAGAATACAGGAAGAGAATGTACAGGACTTTTTCTCTCCATTCAACCAAGCAGATTTCTCAAGTCTTAGATCTTCCTACTGGTAAATAAATGTCCAGCCCACAGCTGGACCGCTTTGTAAGGAAAACAAGATGAATACACAGCGGTGGTACACCACTGACCAGAGTTACTCCAACCTACATCACCCTGAAGGGGAGCAGGACATGCCCCAAATATTCTGCTTTAGTATATTGATTGTTTTGAGCCAAAGGCATCTGAAAAACAGCAAATGTGGGGACAGGCTTTCTCTGAATTCCCTTTATCTGTCTAAAGACAGATCCTCCAAAAGGAACTCGGTTGTTATAAATCCCCTCTCCAGGAGTTTCATCTACCAGAGAAGACTGATTCTTGTCACAGGACAGTAGACTAGAAGTCGACACCACACTCAGACACACTCTGTCACAAACTGTCACACCTCCCATCTAGTCTTGTAAGGGCCCATCCACCTTTTCTAAAAATCTTTTTCTCTCCCCTAAGAGGTCTACACCCCGTCCTCCTTCCCTAATAAGATGGTATTTAATCCTGAATTTTAAGCCACCTTGGGAATTATTCATTTTTCCCAGGGTATCTCCCATGTATACACAAGGTATACATGTTAATAAACTTCTGATTGGTTTTCTCTTGTTAATCTGTCTTTTATTACAGGAGTCTCAGCTAAGAACTCAGAAGAGTAAAGGGAAAATTATTTTTCCTCCCCTACAACCCATGGAAGTTTTCTCTCTTCCTGGTCCACGGCTTCTAAAGGCTATAATTACAAAGCTTTCCCATCCAAGAAACCAACCTACAATATGATTTGCAAGTCAAAGCAGCTGGCTGCCTTAAGTGGTAGTTTTGGAAACTAATCACAGTTAGCTTTCCTCTCCCTCAAGCTTTTTCATCTATCTTCTTCTCCCTTTAAGCCATCTAACCCACAACCACTTTTGTCAGCACATGGTTATGGTAGTGAGATGGTCCTCCACCTACTATCCTCCTCTCCAGGAGGAGTTGTAAACTCCAAGGACCTCACGGAGGAGGCAGATGAAGTACGTAAGTTAAGGGGTAGAGAGGTAAGATGTCTTTGCATTCCAACACTAACATTTTCCATTTCCAGTACTTGAACTGACACGTGTCCTCTGTGGTCAAGAGACAAGGAGGAGTGGTAGGAACTCATTAAAACTGCAGATGACCTGTGGTGGTGCACTCATCATCCTGCAGGTGGGTCTAAGGCGGTGGGGCTGACAGGGCTTAAATATTTCTCACCTGAGAGGTAAGCGCCCCCTCTGGTGAAACAGAGGCGCCATTTATTTAGCTTAATATTATTAGATAACAGATTCTCTAACCTCATTCACTTGCCATGCTTCACATGCAATCTTCTGATCATGGTATGGCACTGGCTATGCCAACACAAGTAATCTGGACTCTATGACGATTATATTCCCATTGCCAACAAGTAACCAGAATGCCTGGTTTTAGACCTCACCCTCTTAAACTAGTTACTATGACTCAACCCTGAGGTAGATGCACTCAAAACCAGCCGATATCAAGTTTCAGAATTCTCCAAGTTAACAGCAAACAGGATATCATCCCAGAACACTTTTGGGGAGAATCAGCTGGTCTCTACTAGTGCATGGGAACTCTAGTGAGGTGACCTCAAATAACTTAGAAATAAGAGAAATAAGGTTATTCTCTAAGATAGGACTTCTCTACATTGCCACTTTGTTTTCGAAATTCTACAAACGCAACTTGACTCCCGCCTTTAATTGGATGACACTAATCATGCACCCAGATCCCATTGCCTTCCTGGTTTTAAATCCATGTGTCTAGCTGGCAACTGAGCATTTCCACTAAGAGTTAATTTAGACTCAGTCTTGTCTCTCAAACCCTCCAAGTCCCCATAACAACTAACCAATTACCAAGTTCTGTAGATCCAATTTAATATTTCTGGGCTCCACCAGATCCTCTTCATCCTCACATCCTCTACCTTAATTCGGATCCCCATCGTCCCTGGTTTGAATGATTTGGATGCCTCCTAAAAGGGTTCTCATGCCACTCCCATCTTGCTACCATTGTCCCTCTACACTGTCCAAGGTAATATTCTAAAGGATAAATATGATTCAAGTATAACTGTATTCAACTGCTTCTACTCCATGCCTCATGTCCTGAAAGAGAAACACAATTACCTTGACAAGGAACTGGGGAATGTTATAAATATTGAGGTCAAAGTAGAGAAATGTTAAATTGCTTCCCTTAAACTCCACAGTATTTAAGTACTAAATGTTACAAGTCAGATGTTATTACACAGTCATTAAACTTAGAGATAATCTAAAAATGTTAATTGTACTCCAAAATCCAAAAACTTCACTTAGCAGCCAGAAAATATGCAACTTGTTAGGCAATAAAAATCAATTTTATTTTTTCTTGTTTCATAAATTAAGACCAATGAGATAATTTGAGGTCAATTTAGCTACTTTATAAAAACTTACTCAAGTAAGGGTTACTGATTATTATAAATATGCAATTCTACTTCTACTTAGACAACTTTACTCTTGGATAAGATAGTTCTCAAGATGAAAACTTTAGTCTATCCATAGCATGTAAGCATGAGGATAAATTAATAAATTAGACGAAAGTTTCAACCTACCAGCCAATTTTTCCATGTACTTCAACTATTACTCTCAACTAAAAGTTCTTATAAATAGAATCTAAAAGGGGAGTCAGATATGCCACTAGACTAGACAGATAACTTTAATCTGGTGATACCATTCAAAGTTGAAAATTGCAATCACTATGAGTTCATCATTCTTTCTGGTAGAAACAACAAGGGCTAAGGAAGGGGCTTGCCAATGGTATAAAACCAGAAGGGGACGGCAGACCAAGAACTCATACTTAAGATTTCAGAAGATTTACAAAGATTGAGACTAAATCAATAAGTCATACAGCAAATCTGCTAAAAATATCCTAGAAAGAGCCAGAAACTTACAAACAGGAAAAATACAAATTTTAAGTATATGTATAAAAGCTAAAAATATTCTCTATTCTGCTAGAAAAATATTTGGAGATAGACCAAAAAATATATTAAAGGGGGAATTCCAAACAAAGACTGTGTACATCAACATCAACTGGGGTGCCCAGGTCTTGCTCACACAGATTCAGGGGACCTGGGGGGGCAAGGTCTGGGATTTGTTTTCTTGATGATATTTTTGATTTATTCCACTGTACAACCAGGTCCAGATCCACTGTCTCTGGGTTTTCGTTTTTTCTCTGTATTTAATGAATTATTTATAAAATAAAGACTCCGTAAACCTTTTTTGAGAGTACATGGCAGATGCTCTGTAAAGCTCTAGTAATGAGTCACTGAGGTTTGTACAGCACTTCATGATTTACAAAACACCTCCACGCAATCCCAAGTATACAATCAAGACAGCTGCTAAATGCATCTTCCAAAACTTGCTCTTTTTGTAAATTAGAATCTTTAGGTATGTGCATTTATGAATGGTAAACTATGCCATATTTAACCCACCCCTATTGGTCTCAGGATTATGAAGAAGTTATAATTCCTCTCTTATAGAGATTAGTATTTGAACTGAAACCTTTAGAACCAGCAACTCCACTACTAGAGAAAAAGGAAATGCTGTGTGTATTATACATGATGCATGCTTACTTCAGATCCATTTTTAAGAGCAAAACATTATAAACAACCTAAATACCCATCAATATTCAATCTACATTGTTAAAATGCAGTATAGCCCTTCAACCCAATGGACTATCACATAACCTTTCAAAATCATGGCACAGATATATAGAGACTAACTTGAAAAAAATGACATAATACAGAGTGAAAACAAGGAATTTACAAAACAGAAAATGAGCTCATGAATGTAAACTTATATGTGTGTACTGATATGCATAAAGAGATTTCTAGAAAAACGTCTGCCAAAATGTTAATATGATTATGTCTGGATTTTGAAACAAAGAAAAATAGGTCCAAGATTCTGAAGGGCAGTATTCTTATTCCACTATAACTTGACTAGAGTGTTCCTTAAAAAATTTGTTTTTGAGGTACTCTCTTTTTCCCCAAACTGGAAGATATACCAAAATTTATTTTACTGAGATCCAATTATCAGTCTGCCCTACTCTCTTTTCAACTCCAGTCCAGGCATGGTGTTGGGAATCCCAAAGGTGAAAGCGGATAAATTTCCACCTTCAAAGAATTGTGAGAAAGGAGAGCAGATGTCGTGAATGAGGCCTGGAAGTGATTTTTGGTGAGAAGAAAACGTCACCTTTCCTCTGAGCAAATGCAGCTCCATGCCGGAACCCACGACCTGGTGAGCAGAATGCCAGCCAGATGTCCACTTGCACCTGCTCCCTTGGACACAATCGTTGGAGCAGTGCAAAAGCAGCACAACCACACACAGCAACCCTGGTCATGACGCTTAGCTCCTTAAGGAAGGAAAAGAAGCTCTTTTTTACCATCAGGCTACCAAATACCGTAAGACCTGGCTGGCTTTCTCTTCCGTGTATATACTAACCCTCCTCTTGTATGAGACATTATGTTCACAGGATCCTCCAAGCCGGTGACTCATGTCTGCTTCAATTATAAATCTAGACTATTGTCATCTCCTCTTTCCTTGTTTATATGTTCAGTAAGCACATTCTTCTTGTAGGCTTAATATCCAAAGAACAAACCCTTCTCTGCACCCAGACTACAAGACCTGTGTTTACACAAGTTTATTTACGTGGTGGGTGGACTTTTTAGCCGCCTTGTCGATCACTTCCTAACTTTAACAGATGATATGACAAAGCCAAAAAATAACATTACCAAGAACAAAAAAAGGCTGCTGGGAATACGCCATTTGGAGGATTTGTTGAGGGATTTGTTCTGTAATAGAACCTCCACATTCACAAGTTTAAATTTCCAGGATCAGCTAGGTTGGTTCTAGGGTACCCATATACCGACTCGACAGTGATGGGGAGAAATAAAGTACCAAAGGGAAGGGCAGGCTGGGGTGCACTCACTGGATTATGAGAGAATTATTGATCCAAAGTGTGAGGCAGGCCTTAAAAATGAGTTTAAGCATATCAAAGAAAGAACAAAGGGTTATACGGGAAAATGAACCAAAAGGAGCTCCAATTGTTGGCATCTCCCAATTTTCGAGTACTCATGTCATTGTGGTGCCCAACAGCTAGTTGGCAAACTAACAAAACAATATGTTGGCCTGAGAGCATTGTTTATTAACAACACTCATAATAGACAAATCTATTCCAACCAAATATGGACCAAGCCACATGAAGATTGACAACATGAAAATAAACATTTTAATTGTGTGCCACGCTCTGTACTGATTGCTGAATTAGTGTGCTGCTTCTACTTACACTGAAGATACAACAACGGGGGAAACACTGAACCCACACATGAAAGGAAGTGGAAGACAGTGTGGTTCAGGTGTTTTCTTTTTGATGTATACAGAAGTTTACAACAGAAGTTTTGGATTAAAAAATAAAGACCAAACATATCAACCATTAAAAACAAACAAATCAATGAACAAATCCTCCAGCAAGCATAAAATGAGCCTTTTATATCAGATATTTGTTAACTCAAATCTTAGGTAAATTATAAATTCTCTTGATTCAGCTATTTCTGTTTTAGAACAGACCTGGAATATAACACTAAAAAGGTAATAAACCTTTAAAAAGACCCTCCAATTTTAAGTGTATGAAACCTACAAGAACCAAAAAAGTAGTTGAAACAAGTTTATATATTTTCTAAAAATCTAAAAATCGGAGCAAAACTTCTCAAAATAGTCTCTAAATCATCAATTCTGAGAGTATTTCCTACTTGAATCCCTTATTTGGAGAATATCATCACTTTATAATTTCTTGAGAGAGTTTCAATTAGTTTTCTGTAATTGACATTTTATCAGTGATATACTCTGACATGAAGTCCTTCACAGCAATGAGGGGCAGAGAAGAAATGTGACACATCCAGAAGCCCTGTTATACATATTTACACTGTCAACTTAAAAGACTAAGGACTCTGTCCTTCAATGGCTCAATTTCACAAATGAGATTTTCAATAAGGTCATTAAACTCTTCCCATACGGATCAAGCCAAGGATTGTCATTTCAACTTTAATCAGTCTCCCCAACAATCAAGTTCATGATTTTGTGCCTGTACAGTGTAATCTGAATGGTGATGAAAAAGATTCCCTCCCTAGCCTCCAAAAGCTTTTCCCGTCAGCACCTCAAATTCCGACAGGAGATGCGTACACTTAAACATGTGACTTTGGTATCTGAAAGTCCTCATTAATACATTTTTATATGGGAGAGAGGAGGGTGAGATTCCATTTTATAGATGAGGAAACTAAAGCTCAGAGTAGTTAAGTAAGTTGCTCTAGATCATGCAGCTTTTCAAGGGCAGAGCTAGGATTTGAACCTAGGAAGCGTGATACTAGTAGTCTTTGCTCTTCCTATCTCCTACTGAAGAAATGAAAAAGGTAGGAAGAGATGAGATAGAAATACATTCCAGGGCTTCCCTGGTGGTGCAGTGGATAGGAGTCTGCCTGCTAATGCAGGCGACACAGGTTCGATCCCTGGTCTGGGAAGATCCCACATGCCGTGGAGCAACTAGGCCCGCGAGCCACAGCTACTGAGCCTGTGCTCTAGAGCCCGCAAGCCACTGTTACTGAGCCCGTGTGCCACAACTGCTAAGGCCCCCATGCCTGGAGCCTGTGCTCCACAACAAGAGAGGCCACCGCAGTGAGAAGCCCGCACACCACAATGAAGAGTGGCCCTCGCTCGCCGCAACGAGAGAAAGCCCACGTGCAGCAATGAAGACCCAACACAGCCAAAAATAAATAAATAAAATTAAAAAAAAAAAAAAAGAAATACATTCCAGGTAAATCAAGACAAATTCATCTGCTTCACAGTTTTGCCTCTGATCAGCCTTGCTTTCGGGTGGACACGATACTGTCATCATCCCTGCCCAGCTACTACAAAGATAACGAGTCAGGCTGGAGTTTGAAGTCGTTCTATCTGGATATCTGCTCATCTTGGGTGTGCAGGTCATGCTGTGAAACTGGCAAAGAGGATCACGTAATCTAGTTAGAATAGAGCTTGTTTTGATTCCACAGATGAAAATTGGGGAGTTCAGAATACATTAGCTGAGAGTCTGTGATAAAGCTCTATCTCCACAAACAGGACAATGCCCACCAAAGCCTCATCACAGCTGTTTGTCACCCTCCTTTGGAGACCAGCCGTTTATAACAGGAGTCAACTCCTGGGAGGATCTTGGATGGCTGCCACCAGGCAGTTTTATGAACCTTGCAGGCTATTTTCCAAACCGGAAAAGGCTTAAAAATGAAAGGCACATATTTCAAAGGTTTCTGCTGGTTCTCAGGGAAAACTCCTCTTTCCACTTCCTTTGCTGTATTACCCCCCTCTGGTATTTCAAAAGCACAACTGGGACCCTCCTTGTTACCTCCTACCCCATACTCTTTCTGTGTCTTCTATCTTCCACTGCCAATGCTTCAAGCAACCTTAGCTGCTTCCCTAACAGCAATGCCCCAGGCTTCACATATTTGAAACGCTTGGCAAGAGGAATTCTATCCACTTGACTTTACTGAGTAGGATCTGAGCAAGACCTTCCAAATGAGCCAACCAACAACCATTGCTTGACAAATTTTGGGGCCCTACCCACCAGCAGCTTATACTTCAGTTGAAAGATGTGTGCAAGTTAGTATGTTAGCATTCTTAAGCTTACATATTTAATAGCTGGAGGTGATTTAGTGATTGTCTAGCTCATCCAATTCTCTTCCTTAAATCATAAGAAAACTGAAGTCCAGAGGGTAATTCCCAAATCATACAACTAAAGAGTAGCAAGGCCAAGATGAGGGCTAGCCACTATTCTCCACCTTACTGCGATGTTCTCCACATAACTGCAAAGTTATGACAGCAATCCCAAGTTTGTGGAAGGTGAGAATAGGTGGTATGTCAGAAGGGAGAGGGAAAGAGAGAAAACATCATTTATTACAGTGGCGACTCTTCTCAGATTCATCCTTTTTCTCATCAATTGGCATGAAATTAAGTGTTGGACTAGAATATCCCTAGCCCATAGATTTCTAAACCTCAACTTTTGGCTATCACCTTCTATTCCCTTGAATTTTCACAGTTTATGTTTTCTCATTTGGCTTTCGAGGCCAAAAGCAATGATGGCCTGCCCAAATAGAACAGGTTGAGACAGTCCAAGAAGCACAGAATTGTTTTGGCCAAGTCCCAAGCCACAGGGCTCTGTGCTGACCCCAACTAACAGGAGCCTCTCCTACCGTCTCAGTGCTCTGAGCCACTGGAAGGAGAACATGCCCTGGGCAAAGGCACGAGTCTAGTACCAGTCTGGGAATTAATGCTCTGGATTGGGGGGGGGGTCTCCTGAAAGCACAATGCTAACCACACAAGAGCCTGGATCAGCTCTTATAAAGGTTTCTCAGCACTTATTCCAGGCCCTGGAAACAACAGGGGAGGAAAATAGGAATCTGTCAAGTCCAGTTCTTGTCTTTGGAACTGCACCCTTCAGCCTCAGTACAAAAACACCACCAGGTGCCTGCAATCTGTAATCAGTGCTCTATTAAAATGCTCTCAGAAATGCCGAAATTATCCTGATTTCCACACGCAGCTGCACAAGGTCCTGTTGGGTAACTGAAGAGTCTCTACAGGTTCACTTGAGACTCCCCAGAAGCAACAAACTAGAATGCCTTGGTTAGGATCCACCATCCAGTCAACAGTGAAATCTCCATGTGAGAGGAATGGATTGGTGGGTAGGCAGGCATCCTCGTTCTATGCATTGGGAATGCCTCAGAATAGCCTACAAATCCAGGTCAGACTCAAGGTCCATATGCAAATGCAGATTCTGCCCCATTCGATCAGTTCTTCTGTCATTCAATGTCAACCCCTTTCTTAGTCAGCATGTTCCAGAAAATAACTAACTTCTGACCTAACCAGCTGTGCAGTGTTTGATAGGGAAGAAAAATCTATCAATTGAACACTACTCTAATACTAACTCAGGTTAACACTAGCACAAGTTTATAGTATCACACATTAACAAATTACACAGACGTTCAAGCACACGTAATCCAGCTCCAGAATCCAGGACAAGAGCATAGTGGTCACTACCCCCCACTCAGTCTTCTAGATGTTGGGTGGTGAAAAGAAGGCTAGGTTTGTCATCAGATGATCAGGTCTGAGCTCTGTCTTTGCCTTTACTTGATGAATAATTTTGAGTAAAATTCTAGATCTCTGAGAGCTGTACCTTCAATTTTAAGATGGGGTAGTGCCACCCACTTCACAAGACTGTTGTGAAGAATGAAGGAGGAGGAAAACAGCTCCCTGGGTCAGCCTGCTTTTACCTGGGGTGCCCTGGTCCTTGAAAGGCAGACGGGCATGTAAGTATGTCAACTTATACCTGCAAAAGCATATACACATCACTGTATTTTACAAAGCTTACTTCCAGTGTCATCCTATTTCATCTGCCCAATTTATGAGGGAGGTATCATCATCTCTCCCAGACAGGTAAAGAGAATAAGGCTCAGAGAAGGGAGAAACCTTGATGGCTCTGCTAGACTCAGCCAGAAAAGAGATGGGTTCTCTTCCTGCAGTCCTGTCCTGTTTCCATTGCACCTCTCTGCCTCACCATATGGAACTGCCAGCTTACACAGGAAAACAATGACAGAGCCAACTGAAGTCTGCCCCAATGTGGATGCAGTGTTGCTACACAAGGGAGATGTAGGGTTGTGTAGACATTTTTTAAAAAAGGGCAAGAAAAGAAAAGGCACACACAAGGAGCAGAGCTGGGATAAGACACAGCCTCACTTATTCAATATGCAACACTGTCCTAGACACTGAGGACACTAAGGTCAAGGCAGTCCTTTCCCTCACAGAGCTTACATCCTAGTGGAGAAAAACAACAATCAACAAGCAAGCAATTCTATGCAGCAGGTGAGAAGAAATCAATTAAGACTGGGCCAGTGGGTTCAGCAATTAAGCAAGGGGATGACGTATAACAGTCACTATTATTCACCACTCACGGTCAGACAGGGAAATACATCATGTGGAGCTAAAGCTCTCCAAGACTTCTAAGAGGACATCCATCCGGCTTTGATGACTATTTCTGCTCCAAACACATTATTCCTTATTATCAGAGGTAACAAAGAAATTCCACCATGGGACAGGACCTATCCTTCTTCACACATTTACTGAGTAATTTCCGTGACGTGGGCTTCAAGGGATGGAGATTACAGACCAGTTAGATCTATCCAATGGAAAGAGTCTAGTCGAGGAGAAGCACAAGGAAACAGGCCACCCTGGACCAAATGAGGAGTCTGAAGCTGCTGCTTCACAGCAGCAGAAGAGGCAGGTACTTTAATCCTTCAGAGGCTGGTAATCAGGAGCTACTTACTCTGCTAAGCCTGTCCTTGAGATGTAATTAAAGAATTTAATTAGGTCGACCTGCACGGATTATGCAGGGAGATCCACTTTGATGGAAAGCCATGGAAGCTGTTAACTCTGAGTGACCTGACACATGCCTGGGCTTCCACCTGGGATCCGCGTCCGGGGTGTGCCCTGGATGCTTCAAGACAGACGGACACAGCCAGACCTAAGGTGAGTGCAGAGGACTCCCTGGAGGGACACACTCACTTCTGCACAGACCCTACACACTTGCAGAACAGCAAAGGGAAACTCTGGGTACATGTATGGGAGGAAACATGGTCAGAGAAGCCGTTCCAGAAAAAAGGTATCAGAGACAAATATAAACTCCTCAGATGTCCATTTGGTACTAAGTCTTATGGGGGTTGGTGGGAGGAAGGAAGGTGAAAGGTGAACGTTTAAAATGTTCATCCCCACCTGTTCACTGAAGTGGGGGTGGACAGACCTGAGGTCATCAATGGGTAGTTTTGCAAGAATAAATGTTCTTGGCCCATGTACGTTTTAAAAATACATATTTTAAACTGAAACCATTTCCTCTAAGATCAGGAACAAGACAAGGTTGTCCACTCTCACCACTATTATTCAACATAGCTTTGGAAGTTTTAGCCACAGCAATTAGAGACAAAAAAGAAATAAAAGGAATCCAAATCGGAAAAGAAGAAGTAAAGCTGTCACTGTTTGCAGATGACATGATACTATACATAGAGAATCCTAAAGATGCTACCAGAAAACTACTAGAGCTAATCAATGAATTTGGTAAACTAGCAGGATACAAAATTAATGCACAGAAATCTCTTGCATTCCTATACACTAATGATGAAAAATCTGAAACAGAAATTAAGGAAACACTTCCAATTACCAGTGCAACAAAAAGAATAAAATACCTAGGAATAAACCTACCTAAGGAGACAAAAGACCTGTATGCAGAAAACTATAAGACACTGATGAAAGAAAATAAAGATGATACAAACAGATGGAGAGATATACCATATCCTTGGATTGGAAGAATCAACATTGTGAAAATGACTCTACTACCCAAAGCAATCTACAGATTCAGTGCAATCCCTATCAAACTACCAATGGCATTTTTCACAGAACTGGAACAAAAAATTTCACAATTTGTATGGAAACACAAAAGACCCCAAATAGCCAAAACAATTTTGAGAAAGAAAAACGGAGCTGGAGGAATCAGGCTCCCAGACTTCAGACTATCCTACAAAGCTACAGTCATCAAGACAATATGGTACTGACACAAAAACAGAAATATAGATCAATGGAACAGGATAGAAAGCCCAGAGATAAACCCACACACATATGGTCACCTTATTTTTGATAAAGGAGGCAAGAATATACAATGGAGAAAAGACAGCCTCTTCAATAAGTGGTGCCGGGAAAACTGGACAGCTACATGTAAAAGAATGAAATTAGAACACTCCCTAACACCCAAGGCAAAAATAAACTCAAAATGGGTTAAAGACCTAAATGTAAGTCCAGACACTATAAAACTCTTAGAGGAAAACATAGGCAGAACACTCTATGACATATATCACAGCAAGATCCTTTTTGACCCACCTCCTAGAGAAATGGAAATAAAAACAAAAATAAACAAATGGGACCTAATGAAACTTAAAAGCTTTTGCACAGCAAAGGAAACCATAAACAAGACCAAAAGACAACCCTCAGAATGGGAGAAAATATTTGCAAATGAAGCAACTGACAAAGGATTAATCTCCAAAATTTACAAGCAGCTCATGCAGCTCAATATCAAAAAAACAAACAACCCAGTCCAAAAATGGGTAGAAGACCTAAACAGACATTTCTCCAAAGAAGATATACAGATTGCCAACAAACACATGAAAGGATGCTCAACATCACTAATCATTAGAGAAATGCACATCAAAACTACAATGAGCTATCACCTCACACCAGTCAGAATGGCCATCATCAAAAAATCTACAAACAATAAATGCTGGAGAGGGTGTGGAGAAAAGGGAACCCTCTTGCACTGTTGGTGGGAATGTAAATTCAAACAGCCACTACGGAGAACAGTATGGAGGTTCCTTAAAAAGCTAAAAATAGAACTACCATACGACCCAGCATCCCACTCCTGGGCATATACCCTGAGAAAACCATAATCCAAAAAGAGTCATGTACCACAATGTTCATTGCAGCTCTGTCTACAATAGCCAGGACATGGAAGCAACCTAAGTGTCCATCAACAGATGAATGGATAAAGAAGATGTGGCACATATATACAATGGAATATTACTCAGCCATAAAAGGAAACGAAATTGAGTTATTTGTAGTGAGGTGGATGGACCTAGAATCTGTCATACAGAGTGAAATAAGTCAGAAAGAGAAAAACAAATACCATATGCTAACACATATATATGGAATCTTTAAAAAAAAAAAAAAGGTTCTGAAGAACCTAAGGGCAGGACGGGAATAAAGACGCAGACATAGAGAAAGGACTTGAAGACATGGGGAGGGGTAAGGGTAAGCCGGGACGAAGTGAGAGAGTGGCATGGACATACATACACTACCAAATGTAAAATAGATAGCTAGTGGGAAGCAGCCGCATAGCACAGGGAGATCAGCTCGGTGCTTTGTGACCACCTAGAGGGGTGGGATAGGGAGGGTGGGAGGGAGATGCAAGAGGGAGGAGATATGGGGATGTATGTATATGTATAGCTGAGTCACTTTGTTATACAGCAGAAACTAACACACTATTGTAAAGCAACTATACTCCAACAAAGATGTTAAAAAAAAAAAAAAGAAACAGAGAAAAGAAAAAAATACGTATTTTATGTGAAACCAATTCTAGTTTCTCCTGAAGATCCAGCAACATTAACTAGTCCTACAGTCTTCTCCCAGCAGCCCCCCTCCCCACCACCACCGACCACGGTCCACAGTCTCAAATTCATCATCCCCACCACTGTCTATTTTATTGCCCAAACTGAGGCTTAATATCAGTTGACCATCATCCAAGTTGCCCTGCTTTTCTTATATCTGGCCTCTTGGCTGATTTATTTCTGTCTGGTTATTGAGTATGAAGAACCTGATGTAGATACTAAATTAATTAGCATGATTGGGAAAGTTTCTAAGAACACATAAGGCAGAGAGAGCACAGTTTAAAAAAAAATGTTACTGCCCAATGGGAAAGTAAAGCTGAGATCAAGAAATCATCACTTGAATCTGGGGGAATTAAACCAAGGGTATCAAAATAAACAAAAACAAGCCAATGTTCATATCACTGTCATCTTAGACGTTTATATACACGTCCTATTCTCACCCCTCCCAACAAGCCAACTGCTCTGAGAAAGTGCCACCAGGCTCTGGAGCCACAAATACAAATGAGGTGAAATGTGGAGGGTGGGGACTCCTGCAGCCTCTCACACACAGCCAGCTGGAGGACACTTCTGGTATATTTATCAAGAGCTCTGAAAATTGGCACACAGCAATTTTACTCCTAAGAATTAATCCTAAGGAAATCATCAAACAAGTGGGCAAAGATGCATATTCAAGGCTGTTTATCTACTTGATTGGTTTTCTTAAAACACCAGCCTGGTAGTTTTCTTTCACTGATATCATATTTAATCTCAATATAAATCGTAAAGAGTCAGTGTTCCACAGAAATTTGAAGGCCCAAACCTTCAAACCTACCCATGTTTTCCTGCTTTTGACCAGGCACTTCATCGAGTGTCTACTAGTTTGTGCTAGACTGGAGACATGCACATGAGAGGCAGAGCAGGACAGGCATGGGCAGGAGGCTTCACTGGAAGAAGCCCAGAACTGCAGGGGGCTCTCAATAACCGCTGCTGTCCTAAGCACCCCTGGCTTCATGAAGAGAGCTTAAACATATAAGACCTCCATTTTGTTTTTTTAAAAGAATGTTTAAATCTGGCCTTTCGCTCATAGCCCATGCAGCAGACTTCTTAGATGTCTGTATTAACCTCAAAAATACCTAGAGAGCAGTAAATGACACGATGCCATACCATCATTCCCAGGACAATCACCATCTGTTTCACACCCTGTGTGAAATACCTAGCACTGCACATCATTATAAACGTGGTCTGTTAATTCTATAGGCATGTGCATGTGTGTATGCTCCTATAACACAGAAATCCTCCTGTGGCTCTGGATAGCTGTATCCATTTCTCATTGGAAGCCCCACCCAACCCAGCAAAAGCTGGGAAGCTCTGAAGAGAAAGAGGACAGGGTTGGGAACAGGAACTTTTACAGCTAAATTAAGACTAAATAACATATGTTTTAAAAAATGCTCCAATGCCTTAATTAGTTTGAAGTTACTTGGTGTTGGTTGATGGCTGCAGCATTCCTTGATACTTAGTTATTTACAAATAACTATGCTGATTTCCTCTGTTCTAATTCTACCTCTCATTTATCATATGGTTCTCAATGGTATGTAAATATAAAGACAGCTCACTGTACGGACTGAGATAGAAGAAGTGCAAATGATTAAATGCAATTGCAAAAGTCATGTCAATACAATGCAGAAAATGAAATTTTTTTTTCTATGCAATTAACACGGAAACCACATGGAAATTAGCCAAGAAAGAATGCTCAGTAATAAACAAGCTTGATTACAGAATCCCAGCCCCATAGATACCTACTCTATCTATTACAAAATTAGAGTGCTCTAAACTCTTAACAGGAGTTGAATGGGGAAAAATCCAAAAAGATTCTGGCTTGAGATGTAGCCACTCAGCTGACAGTTTTATTCTGTGTCACATCATTAACTACTAAAGAACTTATAAAAAAAACAAAAACCTCCACAACCAGACTTCAACAAGACACAGAGAAGAAAAGTAGAAGAAAAGGCATAGGAAGAAAATAGAAGATTCCATGGTGTTTCCAAAGACCCAGGTCAATCAACAGCCAAAGACAATATCTCTAGAGGAGTTGTTTACAGATCAGGGAACTCATATCATGGGAGAAGAGGAAAGGCAGCAAGCCAAAGGCTTAGCAGTCACGGCTCCTCCAATACATCTTACTGTGTCCAAGCATCTGGCCTCGCCATGCCAGCAGGAGGCTGCCCGTCACCAGATGTGGGCTCTATTCTACTAGACAGAATATAGGCTGAGCTGGTGACCAATGTCACCAGCTAGATTAAGGGGTGGAAATTTCTTTTCCCTTTTTTAAAAAAATGAGCATTAAGAGAGTCTCCACCATTGTACACAGGGTGTGTTGGGTGTTACACGTAACATTTAGTCCATGGGTTTCAGAATGGCTAGACTGCATGGTGAGAGAACCAGAGTTGAAATGGACATCACTGAGAGTTGTGGATTCAGATCGGATGATAGGGTCCCATGATTGCTTCTCAATGTAGTAGCAGCTGACTATGACTTTGGGGTGCTTCCTGTTAGGAAAGGGGTAAATGAATGTGTCGTTTTACCTATGAGGATTGGGTTACGTTAGAAGAGGGTATCTTTGGAACTATATGTAGGAAGTGAGTTATGAGCTAGGCAGGGAAGGGATGTACAGGACAGGTCACAACTCAAGATGCCTTGCTTCTCACTTTATGGTTCTCAGGGGAGCTACCCAACCGCCTGCTTTTATGAACCACATGGGTACGCCTTCCTAGTCCAAGCTGAGTGGAACAGGAAAGGCCCTTGACCTAGGAAGAGTCAATCCAGCTACAATATGGCCTCACTTAAAAAGAGAAGCTGGGCCAATCAGATTCTGAAAGAAAACAGTTAATGACCCAAATAGCAGTGGGAGCTGAAGCTTTAACTGTCATTTATGATGCAGAGAAAGGCTGAAAGAAGACAGATTCATGTAAGGCAAAGTTATAGGGAAAACTGACCTGTAGATTGAGGAAAGGATGGTGCAGATATGCGGAGAGAAGGAGAGGGAGAGAGAGACAGAGAGATAAAGTAGATAGAGAAAAGGAAAGGAAACACTCAGAGCCTCTTGGGTACACCCGGTTTTCTGGTTCATAAGCAAGGTAATGAAAAACTCCTATTTTCCTGAACTAATTGGAATGAGTTGCTCTTACATGCAAACAAAAGGACTTACTGGAAGCAATGAACACTGGCAAGCAACTTAAGATCTAAGTATGTATCTCACTTTCTTTATTCATATAATAGGCCTAACACCTGCCCAATCAGTTCACACAAGCCATTGGGGGAGCTCAGTCAGATTACTGTGAATGTGTAATTTGTTGTTATTGAGGAGTGTGGATAGTAAAATGACAGCAAGTTCACAGTTCTAAATAAACAGAAAACTTTCCTTGCCTATGTTACCTGCTCAGCTCACTGAGCTTTTATCATCCCTAAAGGCAAGACAAGTCCAGTCAAAAGACATATTAATGCAAGATGACTTCTGTACTTTATGTAAGAGGGAAAAAAAACCCAAGCAATTCAAGGTTATGAGTCCCACAAACGCAAACCACACTAAATATGTCAGCTAAAAAATAAAAAAAAAGAAGTAGACCTCTGAGAACTGCCTTGTCTCCACTTGTCTCCATGCCTGCACAGCCTCAAGGGCCCTACTTCTCACACAGAACTTCCGACTCCAGAGCTGGTAGACCTCCCCGCCCAGCCTCCTCCCCTCCACACCCACTTCCAGCTCCCACGTGGCGGGGCGGCACCCGAGGCCCTGATGGCCTCCTCCCGGTGTGGCCATTCTTCCTCTCGCTGCTTCTCCTCAGGCTGGGCTAGCTGCCCCTCTTAGGTACCACATGTGCAGCTTTATCACTGTGCCTGGCGTATTACAGGCAATTGTAAGTTTCTGCTGGTGGGTCTGTGTCTCCAACCAGATTCTGAGCTACTGGAGAATCTGGGCACCTAGCACAGTGGCTGGTATCTCACAGGACTGAAAAGGCCTGTCTTAAACGCATGCCTTTAAGGTCTACGCCCCTCTCGTCCCACCATCCCTGGGCTGGCAGTTTTCCTTAGAAGGGTACTACTCAGCCCCACAGTCATGCTAAAGAGACTGCTGCGACCATCTGCTAACTTTTCTTTCCCTTGGCTCTGCTGCCTTCATCCCAAAGACAAGACCATGACCAACCCGGAGAAGGCATGTTCTATGCTCCATATTCTCCCTAAATATATTAAACAGATTTTTTTTAAAAAAGAAATTCAAAGATACAATCTTACCAGCTTACATAAAACAGCTTCAAGATCCGTAATGCAGGGATCAGCAAACATAAAGAGCCACATAGTAAATAATTTAGGTTTTGCAGGCCGTAGGGTCTCAGTCACAACTCCCCACTTCTGCTGTTACAGCATGAAAGCAATCACAGGCAACAGATAAATGAACGGGCAGCCTGTGTTCCAATAAAACTTTATTTACAAGCTCAAATGGCCAATCCACAAGCTGGAGTTTGCAGATACCTAAATAACCCAATGCAACAAACACATATCACAGATATACTCACGTGCAAAACAGCAACGCCAGATGCTGAGGGATGTGCTGCGGTGTCCCAGGCCCACACTATTCTAGAGGACAATCACCCACAAGTAACAACGAAAAACAGGCAGACTTGATGAGTATGGTACAGAAGCCCCAAAAACATCCAACAGTAAACCTCTGAGCGCCTGAACTGTTGGCGCTGTTGACCATGACCTTCTTTTCCAACACTCTTCCCTGATCTCTGGGACATCACGCGCTCTGGTTTTCTTCCAACCTCTCTGACCACTCTTTCACAGTCGCCTTCACAAACTTGTCTCCACTACCTTGTTCGTTCCTAAAACGCTGTTACTCCTCCGCGTTCTGCCCTACAGCTCTCTTCTCTCTGCCGTCTATAGTCTCACTTGGCAATTTCATTCATTCCTAAAACTTCAAGTACCACTTACAGGCTGAAAACAAATCACATCTACATCTTCTTCCCAGGCATCCGCAATGAATTTCCACCTGGATGAACCACAGACACATCAGACTCAACAGTCCAAAACTGAATGAATCATTTTACCCTAAACAGTTTCCATGTTCCTATCTCAGTAAACAGCACCACCAGCCACCTAAGTCAGAAACCAGAAACACAAGCCTCTTCCTTACCTCCTCCTCCTCCTCCTCCTTTATTCCCTCTGATCTATGCCCTCATCCCTCACAATATATCAGTTGCCAAATTCTGTTCAATTCCACATTCTAAATTTCTCCGCATCTACCCACTTCTTTTTCCCTCTCTGTCCTTGCCCTCACTCAGGCAGCCATCATCTCCTGTCTTGATAACAACCTCTGAACGGATCAACCAATATCCCGGTTTGCCTCCCTCCAACCCACTTCCCACGGTACAGCTAGAGTTACTTTTCTCAAATACCTGGGGCAGATTATTTACCAGCCGTCTCTTAGCCCAAGCACACCCTTTTGTACTCTGCTTTATGACGCTGGAGCTAGAAGTCTGCAAACCCCATTTTCCAGACTCCCTTGCAACTGGTTTCTTGTTCAATTCTGCCGTTGGGAGCCACTGGCAGATCGGAAGGCAGAGGTGGGGAGAAGGAACTCTCCCGTTTTCCAGCGCCTGTCAGACTTCACAGTAGCAGCTGTTCCAGTTCCCCATGCTTTTAGCACCCTATATACTAGCCGTGGACCCCCCTGGATGGTGGGAGCACCGGCCATAAGGTAATCCCTCCCCAGAGGCCCACGCAACTCCTCGGCAGTTGGCCCGTCAGCTGTATGGTGGCCCCTCTGAGTTTCTAGGTTTAGTTAACCACACCCATTCCCTTTTGCTCCTCCCACCCCCAGGGACAGCAGCCGTTTCCTGAAGTTACAAATCTCTGTGTTACCTCTGCTTCCACTAGTTATTCTTTCAGCCCTCCAATACCTTGTGTCTCCAATTCCCTACATCAGATCACCTCTATCTGAAATATCAGCCTGGCATCTATTTTCTGACTGGATCCTGGCTGATGGAGTACATGGCACCAGAACTAGCTCCCAGGAAATCAACCCTAAACGTGGGATTCTGGGACTGAGTTGCTTACCTCTTGGACCTTGAACAGTGATAACCTCATGCCTCCCAATGCACTCCTTACACAGCAGCCACTGTGATGCTTATAGAGCGTCTGCCATCACCTCAATGGCTCACCAGTGCCATCAGGAAAGTGAAACCCACTACGGCTCTCAGGGTTCTAGAGCCACTGTTTCTCTCTCTAGTTTCTCCCCTTGCCACTCCTTCCTCCTTCTCATGTTCCAGGCTTCAACCACTCTGAACTCCTTTCCATTTCAGAACCACTCTCCTCCTTCATTCCCTTCACAAAGCTGACCCCAGCCTTGTATATGGTGCCCCTCATCCTCTCTGTTCATCCAGTTAGCTCCTACTTAGCTTACATGACACCTCCAGGAATTCTTCCCAGATTTGCCTGCAGCCTAACTTCACCCATTATAGCAGTAATGATATTGACTGTTAACTCTGTATTTACTCTGTATTCCCACAAAACCACGAATTCTGGGAAGACAGGTACTATGTGTATCTTGCTCCCGGTTTTAATCCCACATAGCAGGTTTTCAATAATAACTTGTTGAATGAGTGAACAAATCCATAAATAAGAAGGTGTAGATTAATTCCAACAAGGGAGATTTGGGAATGCTTCTTAAAGAAGGTAGGATTTTGCCCTGGGCTGCTAAACCCAATCTCCAGCACTGCAGAAATGTTACAGAAATTATTATCCTTAGTTTCCATGGACTCCCAAAATAAGTAAAAAGATTTATTTTTCTTTTAGGGGTATCCAAATTATCAAGCAGCTCGTGAAAAATAAGCTTCTTGGGAATAAAACATATCCTTGGGATTTATCCACAGGCAAACCACCTGGATAAAACTACCTTAGAAATACAGTGATTGGGACTTCCCTGGTGGCGCAGAGGTTAAGAATCCGCCTGCCAATGCAGGGGACACAGGTTCAAGCCCTGGTCCCACATGCTGCGGAGCAACTAAGCCTGTGTGCCACAACTACTGAGCCTGCGCTCTAGAGCCGGCGAGCCACAACTACTGAGCCTGCGGGCCACAACTACTGAAGCCTGTGAGCCTAGAGCCCGTGCTCCACAACAAGAGAAGCCACTGCAATGAGAAGCCTGCGCACTGCAACGAACAGTAGCCCCCGCTCGCCACAACTAGAGAAAGCCCGCACCCAGCAACGAAAACCTAATGCAGCTAAAAAATAAACAACTAAATTTATTAAAAAAGAAAAAGAAATACAGTGATTGAACTCTCCTGGATGTTTAACGACCCATACTTTCCCCTTTTAGAAGGCCTACCTGGTTTCCAACATCTGTTCTAAAGTAAAATGTGTATAAGACCCCAATACACTTTATTGCTTTCCTTTCAAAAACCTCACACACACCAGATTTCAGAACCTGCTTTAAACCAAGTATGTCATAAACCTGAACATTACTTTCAGAACTCAGTAAATGGAAAGAAAAATGTTTCAGTGAGGTAAATATCTTTCTATTGATCTCTCTATACAGATTTACTATATATATTGGAAATGTGTTTCCATATTTGGAACTCAGTCTTCCCCCCACCCCAAATAGTTGAAATAATAAGAGAAATGGCTAACTTTTCCTAAAGTTTTGTAACTTTATAGGTAAAAGTAACAGATCTGCATGAATTTTACTTCTCAAAACTTACCTTTCACACTTTAAATTTATTTATGATGAAATAGGTCGAACATTGGCCAAAAGCTTCTAGATTAATTTCTTGTAATGCTTCTTGGCCATTTAGTAGACTTGTTTCTGCTAAGTAAACATCATAACATTTTGCAGTTCAAAGGTTTTTGTCCTCAGGAATTTGGTTAATCATTTACTTTTTTCCTTGATCTCTTCTTGGTAGCAACAATATACTTTAGCACAGATCAAAGATGGCACACATTTCTTATTATGTTCAGCTAATTATATTAAGACTATTCTTAATATAATTAATAGAATAGTCTTCATACAACACTTAATAATGTTAAAATTGCACAGCAGCACAAAAGGAGAAATCATTCCCTAAAAGCTGTTTAGCTTTTCAAAATAGGAAGCTGTCTCCACTTTCCATCGTTACTCTACTCTCTCTTGACTTTGACAATGGGCTAATGCTGGCCCTGCCCCCTTTCCCCTTGCCTTCCTTCCTCACAGCAAATTCCTTGGTCAACTTGCAACTATCAGCCGAAATGGTCTTGCTACACCTGAAACTCTCAGCTTCATTTCCCTCTGTCCCATCCTGAGAAAGCCACTCAGAACAACAATCCCCAAACCACTTCTCTCGTGAGTTTCAGTTAAACCTTAATTATCTCATTCTTGGCATCACACAGGGTTTCTTTGCTTCTCGCTTTTCAAAAAAAGGGAAGGGGGTTAGGAAAGGAAGCAGAGACATAGCTCTAGAGCTACCAAGACATGAATGAGTGGGAGCACACCCTTCCTGAGAATTAACAACTAAAAAAGTGAAAGTAAAAACGTTTAGGCCCCAGTTAGGCGGAAGGGCTAACCTACACCCCAGTCGCAGTTCTGACAACTCTCACTCTTTGACCTCATCGCATTATTTGCCTCTTTGTGCCTGCTTTGGTCTCCTCAACTGTAAAATAATCATGATATTAATACCTGCCTCATGAAGTATCACAAGGATGAAATGAGATCGTTTACACAAACTGTTTAGAACAGCACCCACCAGGGTCACTCAATAAGTGTTACCTCTCATAATTTTCTTTGTATCCTAAAAAGGCCAGTCTACTCACACAAATTAAAGTGGAAAAAAATCAATAAGAAACAAGAGGTATGAGAGAAGAAAAATGGCAAGACGATGGGCCTAAAGTAGAGAAGCCCTTTAGGTATAATGAGAAAAGACACTGAATGTGGATGTACACAGAACATTAGGTAGGGGAGAAATCAGGCCAAATGAGAGACACATCTAAAGGTGAAGGAAGCACTGTCATCCAAATAGCTTAGTGGCTCGGCTACAGAGTCTTCACACCTGAAAGGGCTCCCCTGTCCTGCTAGGCTAGACTTTTCCACCAGTGCTCCCCCAGTGCCCTGGGGGGTCCCACAGAGTCCCCACAGGAGCCTCCTTGAGGATGGGGAAGGAGAAGCCTCAGCAACACTTCCCACCCATCAACTATTCTAGCTCAAATAGAACAGCTCCACTGTCACCTGTTTTATTTGCTCCCAACTTAAAGACGAGGTCCTTTGAATAAAAGTTCTATTTCTAAAGAAAGAAAGGGAAAAATAAAAGCATAAAAGGCCACTAATCTAGTCCAACACTCGCATTTAACAGATTAAGAAATGAGGCCCCGAGAAGGGACGTGACTTTATGTAAACCCATGCAGCATCTACGTTTCTTTCTCAGGCCACCTAGGAGCTGCTTGAGGGCAGCATTCGCGGTTTACTCTTTCCTGTTTATATCCCAGATGGGAGCACAGAAACGCAATTAAGGTTGTTGGTTTGAATGAAGAAGTTCTTTTCTTTCAACATTCTGAAGATTTCACCCTTCTTGCTTGCATGGTTTCTGATGAGCAAGAAGCCACTGTAATTCCTATCCTTGTTCCTCCACAGGCAAGGTGTTCTTTTTCCCCTCTGGCTTCCTTCAGGATTTTCTCTGTCTTTTGTTTTCTGCAGTTTGTATAAGACATGCCTTACTGTGTGTGTGGGTTTTTTTGGGGGTGGGGTGGGGTGGGTGGGTACTGTGATGTAATGGGAAGTATATATTTGGTCTTTGTCCCTGGTTCCTGGCACAGAACTCCTAAAACTCTTGAAATTACCAGAGTGATAGGAGTAATGGCAGTGTCTTGTTATTCATAAAAAGCCCTTTCCAGCCATACCTGAGTTTATGCTACTAAGGTGACTCCTGTGGAACCTTAGGAAGAGAGCTTTCGGATGGGGGCTGCTTGCCACAAAGACCAAGGCATGATTAGAGGGTTGGAATTTTCAGCAGCCCTCCTTTCCTGACCTCCAGGGAGGAGAGAGGGGCTAGAGATTGAATCACTGATGGCCAGTGATTTAGTCCATCATGCCTATGTAATGAAACCTCCATAAAAACCTCTAAAAATGAAGTTTTAGAAAACTTCCAGGTTGGTGAACATACAAAGGTGCTAGGAGGGTAGCACACCCGGAGAAGGCATGGAAGCTCTGTGCCCCCACCTCCCCACACACAGCTTGCTCTGTGCATCTCTTCCACCTGAGTTGTATCCTTTATAATAAACTGGTAATAGTAAGCATAGCACTTTTCCTGAGTTCTGTGAGTTGTTTTAGCGAATGATCCAACCTCAGGGGGTTAGGGTCATGGGACCCCAGAATTTGTCATTGGCTGTGCAGAAATGTGGGTAGCCTTGAGCTCCCCATTTGTGGCTGGCATCTGAAGTGGGGACAGACTTGTGGGACTGAGCCCTTACTAACTCCAAGAACTAGTGTCAGAACTGAATTGAATTGCTGGAGACCCAAGTTGGTGTCAGAGAACTGGAGAATTGGTGTGGAAAAAAAACAACAACACGTATTTGGTGTGGGGTGTGGGGAGAACCCTCAGGTATTGGGTTGGCCAAAAAGTTCATTCAGGTTTTTCTGTAACATCTTATGGAAAAACCAGAACGAACTTTTTGGCCAACCCAATATTTATCTCAAGCTTCCTGGACATGTGGTTTGGTGTCTGTCATTAGTTTTGGAACGTTTTCAGCCATTATCACTTCAGATATTTCTTCTGCTCCTTTCTTTTCTCCTTCTGGCATTCCAATGGCACATATGCTATGCCTTTTTATATTGTTCCACAGACTTTGTATGTTCTATTCTTTTTTTAAATTATTTTTTCTCTTTGCATTTAAGTTTGGAAAGTTTCCATTGATCTATCTTCAAGTTCACTGATTCTTTCTTTGTCAGTGTCAAGCCTACTTACAAGTCCGTCAAAGTTACTTTCCATTTTTGTTACTATGTTTTTGATTTCTAGCATTTTCTTGTAATTATTTCTCTGAGTTTCAATCTCTCTGCTTACATTACCCATCTGTTCTTGCATGTTGTCTGCTTTTTCCATTAGAGCCCTTGACATATCATAATTCATTTAATTTCCTTGTCTGATAGTTCTAACGTCTGTGTCATAAAAGAGTCTGTTTCTTGCTTATTATGTTGTCTCTCTAGACTGTGCTCTTTCTTACCTGTTGGCATGCCATGTAATTTTTTGTTGAATGTGGGGCAGGTTGTGTCAGTTGATAGGAAGTGAGGTAAGTAGGCCTTTAGGGTGATGATTTTTTATTTTTCCATCATAGTGACTATAATGAAAGCAGAGGGTAGCATTATCTTCCACAATAAAGCAATAAATATTCTTGAACTTATTAATCATTATTCCCTGTTCAAACATGTACCTTCTGTTAGGTCTCTGGACTGAGCTAGTTTCTCAGGCTACCACTTGAAGCAACGCCATTTAAACCACTGTGAAAGGTGGGATTCACAATACCAGTCAAGGTTAGAGACAGCACTAATTTATCCACATTACAAACTAGTTGCTTTTCTTATAACCCAACATACAGTTGTGGTAAAAACATTCTCCACAACTAATTCCTTTAAGTAGATGAGACTGGACCAGTATTTTCATGCCTCTATAATGTCATTTAGGCCAGTGAATTGAGATGCAGGAAAAATTTAACTTCTTTGCTATTAATCATCACAGAGTACTTTGAGGGAAGATAATCAGCTCCATATTTCCAACATAAATGCTTACAATTTAAGTAACTTATGACAGGGAAGCCTATACAAGTGAGTTCTTGTGACTTCCTAAGTTCTGTTAAAGAAACAATGGTTTCCCCATCTTCACCAAGCCAGCTGAAGTTTAGCAACAAGTAAGTCCGCACTGAAACGTTCACATCGCAGATTCTTGAATGTAAGGGTCAAACAATCAAAGACATGAAGATGATCTTTTGCTTCACTGACTTTTGGCAAAAGGATCATAAACTGACAAAAGAAGTGAGAAGAGCAAGATCAGAGAAAAGCTCTAGCCAGCTTCTTTCAAAGTCACCTCTCAGCTGGAGAGGAAGGAAGGACCAGTGAAGAAAGACATGGAAGGTAATCCCACTGCTGCTCAAAGGAAGATATGCTGATGAAACCCCTAATTTCTTTCCTAGCCATTAGTGTCCTCAATCCTGTTAAGTCATCCTTCTGTTGTGTTACCGATATTAAAACGTGCTCTTAAGAAGGAGCATAAATCCCTGAGGGAAAGATTTCAGCTGTAATTGTATTAGGGGAAACAAGCCTAATTATGAATGTGCATGTATCTCTTTTCAGAGAATTCTCTAGAACCTTTGCTGAGTCAAGCAAAACCTAAGATACAAACCTAGTTACCAGGCAGATAAAAACTAGTCTGTTGTTCTTCTATTAAATCAAGCGGCATAGTACATATAATAACATGAGAGGACTCTTTTGCCAAGAAAAGCATAGGAATGTGCTTCAGTATCATCTACCAGACATGAGCCCTACAAGTACCTTTGGAACCAGGTCAAGACACATCCTACTACACTCATATAGCAACCATTTAGCCCATCACCTCTTTCCCTTCTCAAACCTCATGCTGGGTGACTCCTGTTATTGGCTAAGGCCAGCATCACAAAGTTATACAAGGTGAAACATCACATGACTTGACAGCAACACAACCTAGCAGGAGTGATGTTCACCATGGAAAGAACTATTCACTGAGCATGAAACTAGCTCAAGAAGCTCTTCCCGCGTAAGAGATTTAAGTAATTAATTAATTCATCAAACATTTATTTAGCCACACATAATATATAAAGCACTGTGCTCTGCTCCGCGGTAAAGGACTAGGGAAAGAATACAAAGATAGCTGAGTTGTGGCAATCTGTGGATGAAGGTCCGACTGGATTAAGAGTCACAGAGAAACAGCACCTGAAGTCAAACGTACCACTCAGCTCTTAATAAAATCACTAACTGGTGAAACACGTTTTTTTCCTATAGGAAATCCACTTGATTTTTTTCTTCCAGTTTTGTTGAGATATAATTGACATATAGCACTGTATAAGTTTAAGGTGTGCAGCATAATGATTTGACTTATCACAATAAGTTTGGTGAACATCCACCATCTCATACAGATACAAAATTAAAGAAATAGAAAAAATGTTTTTTTCTTGCGATGAGAACTCTTAGGTTCTACTCTCAACTTTCATACATAACATACAGAAGTGTTAATTATATTTATCATGTTGTACATTACATCCCTAGTACTTATTTATCCTATAACTGGAAGCTTGTACCTTTTGACAATTCCGCCTCCCCACTCCCCACCTCTGATAACCACAAATCTGATCTCTTTTTCTATGAGTTTGTTTGTTTTTGAAGTATAATTGACCTACAGCACCATGTTAGTTCCTGTTACACAACATAGTGATTCAATAGTTCTGTACATTTCAAAATGATTACCGCAATATCTAGTTACTTTACAAATACATTACATAGTTACTGACTATATTCCCCACACTGTACATTTCATGCCTGTGACTCATTTATTTTGCAACCGGAAGTTTGCACCTCAGTCTCCCTCACCTATTTCTTTCCTCTTCCCACCCTCTCCCCTCTGGCAACCACCTGTTTGTTCTCTTTGACTTTAGTTTTTTGTTACCTCCAGCTGAGAGTACCATTTGAGGTGGTCTGGTCAACTAAAATATTTGTGGACAAGAGGGAAAAAAAAGAAAAATCAGGGTCAGCTAGCACTCTACCCTCAGCCACTGGGGCTACAAGAAGAAGGGTAGCTATCTGTAAGCACTGAATGGTGAGTGCAGTAATAAGCACACAGCCTGAACCTATAAGCACAATAACCACCCCCCCTTCCAAGAGCACTGATTCTGCCATTCAGGTAGAAAGAACTGGGTCCAGTGTCCCAATGAAGTAAGAGTAAAGCCCTGAAACTGTGGTTTTTGCCTCTCTCATTTACCACTCAGTATTAGTAAGGGAAGGCTAGTCACTGCTGAAACAGACCTCAAAATATATTATGGCTCAAACACCTCAGAACTTTGTGTCTGGAAAAGGGGTGAATGAGGTCTTCCTCTTATTCACACTGAAATAGGGATTCAGGCTGCAAGGCTCTGCCATCTTTATCAGGGTCATTCTGTTGGCTAGGAACTCAGTTACCTGCCGTACTTAAGGGCAAGGGAGCTTGGAAAATGCATTCTTGCTGTGCGCTCAGGAAGAGGGAAATGTGGGTTTTGGTGACTAACCAACAACCTCGGCCACTGTATTTTATGACTTTTTCCCTCCCCTTCCAAGCTTTCCCTTGCCCTCTGTGGATATGTATGGATGCATGTCTGTACATATGTGTGTGTGTGTGTATATATCACACACACATACATATATAAAACTATGTTTTGTACAGTAAACTTTTGATCCCATCTGTATAATAAATGCCAGGAAGCCTCACACAAAGATGGGTGACCCTTTATTTGGAAGGAATGGGACTAACCGGATATTACAACGCAGGTGAAGCAGCTCATGAAGAAGCTTTGCTTAGCTTCCTCTGAGAGGCACCTTCAGACAAGGGGGATACACCCTCCCATGTCCACACTTCCCTTAGGGACCTTATCAAGATCCACCCAAATAATACACTCATGAGGGGCTCATCTCCAAGCCGGCAAAATACTAGTACAGTATATGATTTCCCCTTGTAAAGGGAGCAAAATGCTTGGTATTTCCTTGAGACCCTCAGTGATTCCATTTTCTGGCTACGAATCATCACGCCTTAGGATCAGCGCTTTCATCACCGGCACTAGCAGTTGGCTTTTTTTTTCTCAGAGCAATCTTTCACAAAGAAAGCATATTTCACTTCAAATGTGCATCTTACACATTAAACGAGGGGCAGAAACAGTGCTGCCCTGGAATTTGGACACCGGGCAACTGCTCATCCACCACTCTTAGGTTAGTTACCCCATACGCACCTCCCAAAGCAGTTGACTGAAAAACCATGCCTCAGCAAAAGGACAAATCAGCATACGCCATGGACTTTTCGTAGTCTATCTCAAATGTGAAATCACTGGCATGCAAATGATCTACTATATACAAATATACTAGACTATACACTCTGTTGGCAAGGTATATACATGATTTATCTTGTTATTCTCCACAATGCCTTGTCTATATACCATCATTCAGTAAACATTTGCTGAATGAATACCGTCATTTGAAAAATTTGTCATCTGTAAGTCCTCTGCATGTGTCCACATAAGGGCTGCCGGTCTTGGGGACTCATCCGTATGACTCATTCTGTACACAACCTTGCTAATCGGTGTGAGATAAACGCCTTCTGATTGTGACAGTGACAATGCTGGCGATGACGTGACAGCATGATCAGCCACAAAACGTAAAGAACTGGGCTGTTTCATGCCTGTGGGTCTACTTAGTCGCCGGAAGTAGTGCAAGACGCCAGGTCCTAATATGATTCCCTCAGCCCTACTCCTATCTCTCATCCCTGTTTTAATTTTCTCCAGAGCTTGTATCGCCATCTGACATATCTGACTTATTTGTTTGCCTTTCTCCCAACTAGAAGCTCTATAAGGACAAGGAATTATGTCCATGTTGTCTAGCACCTAGAAGAGTGCCTGGCACACCAGACGTACTCAATAAACATTTGTGGAAGGAATGGATGAAATAAAGAAGATATTTGGATTCTTTTCTCCAAATCTGAAGATTTTAGCCACAAAAGAAACGATCCCTGCAATACTCCAGGATGGTTAGATTCTTCTGACCTAGTGAGAACATCTCAAAAAGAGATCTCACAGACAACACATTTGTTAGGTCATAAATCAGGGTTTCTAGAAACCCAAGTTATTATCATGCCATCTTAAAGGCCCCAAATAAACTGAGAATGGACAGAATCTCCAGGAGTGGACATACGTTGGGCAGCCTTTCACCAAACAAGGACCACATGTGCAGGCCTTGCTCCCTCTCCATTCCAGACACTTGCCCATGGAGCCAGCACCAGCACCTGAAGCATGAAACCAAATAGGAGGATGGGAAATTCCTTCAAACAGCTTCAGAAACAAATTTTCCCGAGTCTCACATGAGCAAAATGATCAGATCCTAGACCCAGCTCTACCCATGGGAAGTAGCCACAATTCATTTAAAGGAAGAAAAAATATGGTTCAAGTTCAAATTCTCAGCTTTCCAAACATGGCCATGACCTGATAAGATAAACTCCTTTAGGTTGCTAAGAAATCACTGAATGTTATTATTAATTTACCAAACTATTGTTTGAACTTTAAAATCCGCATTATATTTAATTTTTGGTATATGGGAGAACAGTGTCTATTGGGAACGATGATCCTTGTTCATTCATTCTTCTGTTGACTCTCAAATAGTAATTAAATAATACTCACAAAGTAATGGTAAAAAGACTACCGGCTTGAAAGTGTAACACAAATGATGTTTTACACACCAAAATGTTTTAATACATTTTACACATCAGAAGTTTTTAGAATTTACATTCTAAAGACATTAGGATCTAACAATTCATAGAAGAAGCGCAAAGTTTCTAAATCCCAAAAAGAGAAGAGTTGTTCTTACACCCTCAACCATACTTTTCAAATTTTCCACTAAGACTCTATTCAAGTATATTCTGGCCAAAAGGTTTGTGTCAAGTTTTGTTTTTGTTTTGTTTTTTTTCTTTTCAAGTAAGTACTACCCTAGTCAGCCCACCAGCCAGCCAATATGTATTATGTGTTAAATCCAGTGCTAGGCATGGGGAATACTGAGACTCAGATATAACTTTCACCGTGAGCTACTGGATAGATTCATCAGCAAAATACAAAGGCTACACTAGATGATAGACAAGATTGTTTCTAGCAAATTTGTTTTGTTTTGACTTCAGAACAACTTTAAACAACTATAAGACTTTTCAAGACATCGAGTTAAGGCAGGCAACAATGAAAAAGTGAAATTTCTAACTTAGGGGTTTGGGATTAGCAGATACAAACTATTATATATAAAATAGATAAACAACAAGGTCCTACTGTATAGCACAGGGAACTATATTCAATAGCCTGTAATAAATCATAATGGAAAAGAATATGAAAAAGAATATATATATGTATAACTGAGTCACTTTGCTGTACAGCAGAAAATCAACTACACTTCAATAAAAAAATTTGTTTAGAAAGTGAAATTTCAAAATCGTTCGGTAAGTAGAGAAATTTTTTTTTTTTGGTCCACCACGTGCTTGCAGGATCTCAGTTCCCTGACCAGGGATTGAACCCAGGCCGTGGCAGTGAAAGCCTGGAATCCAAACCACTAGGGAACTCCCAGTAGAGAATTCTCCATCACTGGGTTTAATACCTGATGTTCTAAAACTTAAACATACATGTATCTTATTTCCTAGAGACTTTTTTCCTCTTAATCTCATTTGCAGGTCACTTGAGTTCTTTGCTTTTCCATTTTCCTACTTGCTTCTCAAAGCAACAGAGAGAAAAGTTACACAAATGATATAAAACTATGCAATAAAAAAGTTAAGCCACACTTTTCCCCAGACCTAAGTCCACGAATTTCATGTTCCACATATCATGGAGCATAATCAAATGCATAGAAAAGCTCTCCCTGCTCAGTGAAACAGAAACCCAACAAGCCCAATCTCACTCCCTAAGGAACATGGCATGGCCACAGTGTCACATACTCTTTGAGAACTCACTCCAACTTGGTGTTGACCCTCAACTAAACAGAGCAGCTTTTCCAGTCCCACTGGTTTCTGTTACTGGGCTCCAAAGCACCCACATATAGACTCTTCATGCAAAAATGACATCACACACAAAAAACTTGCATTTAGTACCAAATCAAAATACCACACATTTGAACATCACATGATCCTAAATTTAAGCAACAGTGACTGCCACTGTATGTTACAAATCACTCAATGCCACTACTTATCTTTTCTTGAAAGAGTAAAAGCACTCCCCAGAGAGAAATGCTGTTCTAATAGGCTATCTCCACTTTTCACACCAGTCCAGCTTCACCTCAAGGGTACAGAACACAACTGTTCCCAAGAGTGGCTCACTGAGCTTTGGGGGAACAGGGAAGAGGTCTTCAGAGTTGCAAAAGCACACTGGGAGAGCCTAAAATAGCTTCCTTTTCCTCGTGGGAACCATCAGTATAATCGATCCCACCTCCAAATGCACCCCTGTAATTCTGAGTTCTCACCATTAGAGATTTTTAGCCAAGGCAGTCGTCACAAAGAGTTGTTACACTTTGGCTCACTTTATGATGGATATTCTCCCTTAGACTTGGAATGAGATTTACGGACTACTCTAAAGTTGCCTGGAATTAGACACACAGCAAGAACAAAAATAATCTGGCCCTCATTTTCACCTCAATAAAATGATTCTCCAGTAAACCTGTTCAGGCAATTAAAATCAATTTCAATTTCCACTTCCTAAGCTTTTCTATTCTTCCTTAAGAGAAAGAAGGGCATTAAGTAAACAAAACCTGAATTTTAAATCTGACTTCAAATTGCCTGGGGCTAATTCATACTTAAGTAAATAAATAAGTGTGGCATAAACTAATAAATATCTCATATATATGTAAAACATGTTTTTATAAAGCATTCACCTACCTTTAACTCAGCCTTTTCGTTAGGACTGCACTTCATGGAAAAATCCACACACACAGCACCTTTCCTCCTAGAACTTCAAGGTCCTTATGAAGGAACAGAACTTTCTAAACAGGAAACCAAAGTGTAGTAAGGCGGGGCCATTTTCCTCAATGACACCAGAACCCAAAATTCCTGACATTCCCCAGCCATAAGTTCAAGGCTTGCTACATCATAAACCACATGCTGTGGTTCAGTGAGCATATGGAGACAGGACTGTTCAGTGAATTGAACATGAAATTTAAAAAAAAAATTTTTTTTTTGTAATTTGGTCAAAGTGGCAAATAGGAAAGAAAATAAAATTCTGACATGACCCATGGTAGTGCCCATCCCTATGAAACACTACCTTTACTTTGACTCGCACGTATTCTAAAACTACCTTCAGCAACATCAATGAATGACTCGCTAGAAAAGCCCAGGCACCTGACTTTACAAATCCACAAATCTAAATGCAACCAGTCACCTAGAGCAGATATTTAAATCATTTTGCTATGACATTTAATGTCGAGAAAAATCACAAGCAAGGCTCCAGTGGAAAATGAGTTTGCTCATAAAGAAAAAAACATACTTAGTATTCAAAATCTACTTTCCAACAAAGAAATCTGCATTTCACTGAGAGTCCTGAAACTCTGGACAAATTCTTTGCCTCACTCCCCATGTGAACCACAAAGTAATGATGAAGCACCTGAACAGGGATGTGAGCTCTGAGCCAAGCTTCCTCTATGACGACACTTTTCCAGATGGCACCTGAGGCTGTCAGGTGTTTCTTACTTTGGCAAATACTCAAGGACGTTACGTAAGGCTGATCGTCTCCGGTACATACACTAGCTTCAGAAAGCCGTTTTGAAGGCTCACTTCCTTTTCTTATGATGGAAGCTCTCCTGTGTGGCTGGGAAATAAGAGTCAATGTTGTTCATTATCCAAAAGAAGCTGCAGTTACTGGGAATGGCAAAGGACAAGTTACTGAGTTCAGCTCAACACAGTGAGACAAAATAAAGATTCCCTCAAGGACCTAGAACTGCAAAATCCAGTGGTTTTAAGTAGCCGTCTTTTAGAGGTTTGTATACTATTCAGTGATGGAAAAATTATTTTATTTATTTATTTATAATTTGATTGAAGTATAGTCAATTTACAATGTTGTTAATTTCTTCTGTACAGAAAAGTGATTCATTTAAACAAATATATATTCTTTTTCGTATTCTTTTCCATTATGGTTTATCACAGGATATTGAATATAGTTCTCTGTGCTATACAGTAGGACCTTGTTGTTTACCCATTTTATATATAATAGTTTGCATCTGCTAATCCCAAACTAGTGATGGAAAAATGAGTGTCTCAGGCTTAAGGCACCATTATCTGAAAACTGCAGGATGCTTTCTTGCAGGATTTGATTCAACGAACTACAAGATGAAAAAAAGGTATCTCTAAGCTACATGGTCAAGCAATCAATCGGTACCTGGGTTCAGAAATTAGTGGAAATTTTTTTTTTAATTAATTAATTTATTTATTTATTTATATCTTTGGCTGTGTTGGGTCTTCGTTGCTGTGCGCGGGCTTTCTCTAGTTGCCGTGAGCAGGGGCTACTCTTTGTTGCGATGTGCGGGCTTCTCATTGTCGTGGCTTCTCTTACTGCGGAGCACAGGCTCTAGGTGCACAGGCTTCAGTAGTTGTGGCACGTGGGCTCAGTAGTTGTGGCACACGGGCTCTAGAGCGCAGGCTCAGTAGTTGTGGCGCACGGGCTTAGTTGCTCCGTGGCTTGTGGGATCTTCCCCGGCCAGGGCTCGAACCCGTGTCCCCTGCATTGGCAGGCGGATTCTTAACCACTGCGCCACCAGGGGAGCCCGCGTGAGCCATTATTGAATTCCACGGGCTAAGCAGGCTTTTTGCCAGATGACTGAAATCTTTAAAAGTTGCCATGCTAATGAGTTACTACTGCATTCTGAATTTCCTTACTGTGACCAGAAAAACAACATATTCAGTGCGTGGTTTTACATTATATCATGGAGCTATAGCAACCACTCATCCTGCCTCTACATCTGTTTTTCCCTTTTAGACAGCCATTCCATTGGAGAAAAAGAACTGCGAATTTTGCTTGGTGGCCTCGAAAATGTACATGTCTGGCATTTCGGGCAGTGTTTACAATTTCTAAGCTTTAATTAATCATAAATTTTGGACATCAGTGATTGTTTTACAGGGAAAAAAAACTACTGCATAAAAATCTAGGTTCAAATTCTGGTTTTGCTATTTATTAGCTTTGAGATTTGGAGCAGATCACACACACATAATAAAAGAGTTGACAAAAAAGGGAGCTGATTTACAAGGTCACCAGTGATTCCATGTATATGGCAAGAAATGTTAAAAAAATGAGCCTAGAGCAGCAGTTCAAGTTTTTTGGTCTTAGGACCCCTTTACATTCTTAGAGATTATTGAAGACTCCAAAGAGCTTATTTTAGAAAATTCTAGAAAACAAGAATATACACACATGAGCCAACATGTAGCCTCTAGAAAACTCCACTAAACACATAAGAAAATAAAAGTAAAAGAGGTAAACAATGTCTTAGTACCATAATGAAAACTGTTTTGACTTCACAGACCCCTTCAAAATGTCTTGGGAACCCTCAGGAATCCTCAGATTATACTTTGAGAACCACTGGCCTCGAATATCTTAACATACAGAAAGCAGAGAAGCTGTCAAAGACCACTAGAATCATATCAAGAGGATCCAGGAGCCAGCACAAAGGGACTCCCACTGGCCAAAGACGGGACAATTTTAGTGTCAAGAATAAATGCAATGGATTAAAACACCAATATTTTTTAATTCATGAATTCTTCATGAATCACATACCTCTCTCACTCTCTCTCAATGGCTACCTTTTGAGGACATTACTAATTAGCTGGCTAATGGAGCCAACAACAGTTGACCCTTGAACAACATGGGTTTGAACTGTGCAGATCCACTTATATGTGGGTTTCTTTCAGTAGTAAATACTACAGTGCAACACAATCTGCTGTTGGTTGAACCCACCAATGGGGAGGGCCGGACTGTAAGTTATATGTAAATTTTCAGCTTCATGAAGGGTCAGCACCCCTAACCCCCATGTTGTTCAAGGGTCAACTGTAATTACTTTAAAAACTGGTAAATAAAGAGAAAGAATCAGGCATATTTCCTGCCTTTCCTACATAAATTTTACCCAGGAGAACCAAGTAGCTGATTAGCAGAAGTTTCTCTTTATTCAAGTATTCCAACTAATAAATGAAGAAATGATGGAGATGAAGATTTTGAAACCCCTAATGAATTGATTAGGCAGCAAGGATCACCATTAACTGTTCACATCTCTCTCTCTTTCTCTCCTTCTCTGTCTCTCTCTGTCTCTCTGTCTCTCTCTCTCACACACACACACACACACACAGAGGGAACTGGTGTTAAATGCCTCCTGATAAGAGTACACACACACTTAGAGTATTCTTGACAAAAAATGGAAATAGAATTTGACCCAGCCTCTAGATGTGACTACCAATTCCCAAGAAATTTGGTGGCTAAAGGAATACGTTAAACACAGGAACACTTAACATTTAACTCTGTGGGATGTTATTGGCAAAATCCAGCCAATAGACCAGAATAAATGGTCTGGTTTGGCAAAAAATAAATTACAAGGAAAAGACAGTGAAGGGTGAACCTACAGGCTAAAAGGTACTGAAGAGGCATGTCAATCAATTGCAATGTCTGGGCCTTATTTGGATCCTGATACAAACAAACCAAAAAAAAAAAAAAAAAAAATGAAGAAAACAGATAAATCTCAGTGCTGACTAGATATTTCATATTTGATTATATTACAGAAGTTCTTAAAGTATGATAATAATATTACAGTATTAAAAGAAAAGAAAGAGTCCTTGTCTTTCAGAGATGTGTATAGAAATACTTACTAGTGAAATAATAGGATGTTAGGGATTTGCTTCAAAATAGTCCAGGGTGTGGGAAAAGAGGTTGGGATCTAAATGAAGAAAGATGGCTATAAATTGACCATTGTTGAAGCTGGGAGAAAGGCACACAGGGTCCATTGTAATGTTCTATTTCTGTATATGTTTGAAATTTTCCACTCCAAAAAAACAGAAGTGGCCATGAAAACATCTGCTTGTCTTCTCCAGCGATTCTGTGAGCTGGGAAGGCAGGTCCTCTCTGCCGCCCAGCACTCAGCAGCATGGAGCACACAGCATGTTTTTGAGGCACCCCATGACCAAGGCTGCCAGCTGACCTGTGACAGGGTAGGTTCAGCAAAGAAGCCCTGAATCCGCTGTCTCTGAAGCTGAGACATCTTTCCAACAGAGCAGGAAACAACACTGCATTTAGAGTATGATCTTAACCAAGAAACAAATGAAAACTCAACACAGAGAAAGGTGTAAAAACTCTTCACAGATAAAGAACACACATGAAAACAGTAAGTTTAAGTTTTTTTGTTGTTGTTGTTTATTCTCCCAGGTATAGGGACTACGAGAATTTGCTTTTGTTTGCATCTATTTCTCTGAATTTCCCAAATTTTCTGCAATTACTGTATTAAATGTGGGAAGAAGCCTAATAAACTATTTTTAAATCATCTATAATACCAAAACTCTATAGACAGTTCTTTTTAAATAGTAAGAATATTTTATTTGTTATATTTCTGTGAACCTTTCCATGGCTCAGATAAAGGAAGAACATTATAATCATGAAGAAAATATTAAAAACTATCATTGTGGGATTTTTAATTCAATTATGAAAGCAACAGAAAAACACCCTTTTTATATTTGGGAAAGGGGAGATACTCTTCATTATCTTTTCCTCTATAAAATAAAGGAGAGAAGCTATTTTTAAAAAAACCCTGTCTGGACAACCTAGCCCAAGAAAATCTCTTGAGATTCTTCTAAAATCTCAGTTTCAGCACAGAATGCTCGGGACAAACAGGGGTGTCTGGGACCTAATGAAAGGCCTTCTGTCCAGATACTGGACAGGTCTGGAGATGTGCATCTATATACATCTATGTATACGTGTATCCCACCATCACCCCTCCCCTCCCCCAACCCACCCCACTCCTTTCCATCAGTTCAGGGAAGAGAAAGGGAAATTTAGTTTGATGCCAAGATTCCACACCTGGTAACACCATATTCTCTAAGGGAAGATGTGTCCCACAAACAAAAACAGATTTTTTTTTCTTTTTTAGAGAAAATGTTCCTTTCAGATGAAGATTCTTAAAAAAAAAACAAACTAGGCAACAGCTTAGAATCCTATGCCTGCTTCAATCATTTCACTTAGAAAATAAATGAAAGAATATGTGTGCCCTATCTATTAATAATTGAACATGAAAAAAGAAAAACATTGGAAATTGGCATAGATAATTGTTATGTTTTCCACACGGGTCTAATTAAACTTGATTTAGACCGCACATTGCCTTTTTTTTTTTAACCCTGCTATTAAATAAACAAACAACAACAAGAAAAAGAAGCTGAAACTGCCGCTTCTCCTGTGCTTTATATATACTGTGGGAGGCTGTACTCAAAGCGAGGGAAAAAGTTAAAATGACTCAACATACAGCATTGTAACCTTGAAGTTAAAGAGTGAGACTTCGACTACGTTGCCAACGTGAAAATCATCCAATCTTACATTTATTAGCTGTGCGACTCTGAGTAAGCTGTTTAACTTCTCCACGCAGCATGGGTTCCTCTTGTATAAAATAAAGAGTGGGAGTGTCATAGGGCTATACTAACTGAGATGGAAATGGAAAAATTCCTAAGACAGTACCTAACACATACATGCTCTATAAATGCTACCTACTATTGCTATTATAACCTAATACACCTTTTTTCTACTCTATCCTCTCCCTTTTTTCCTTTTTTCATCCAAGAAACAAAGATTTTACAAACTTCTAATTCTTTAGCCTCATCAGTGAATACTGTAATCTATTTTAAACCTGGACTCTTCTACTTTCCCCAGAGCAGAAATAAACTTTTTGTCTAGGAAAAAACAAAAAAGCAAAAACAAGGATGCAGTTAGATTTCCCTTTACTTTATGCCAATCATGAATGGTAGCAGATTCCTAACTCCCTGAACCTAGAAAAAATATCTCACAGTTTCTGAGATCCTAGGCAATCCTCAGAATTAGAGACAGTCACTCCCCAGTCCCCACCAGATGCCTTTGAACTGGGGATCTAGTTTCCAATTCCACTAAGTCTCTCATGGCTCTTTTGAGAAAAGAAGTCATTCAGACAATCTATGCCAATAAGAATGAGGGGGAGAAATTTACATGATTCTAGAGAAAGGAACACAAGTCTTAAGAATATTCACATGTCGGGCTTCCCTGGTGGCGCAGCGGTTGAGGGTTCAAGCCCTGGTCTGGGAAGATCCCACATGCCGCGGAGCAACTAGGCCCGTGAGCCACAACTACTGAGCCTGCGCGTCTGGAGCCTGTGCTCCGCAACAAGAGAGGCCGCGATAGTGAGAGACCCGCGCACCACGATGAAGAGTGGCCCCCGCTTGCCGCAACTAAAGGAAGCCCTCACACAGAAACGAAGACCCAACACAGCCAAATAAATAAATAAATAAATAAATAAATAATTAAAGGTGCTAATAATTAAAAAAAATAAAAAAGAATATTCACATGTCATACACAGCTTTTACTCAAAAAAAAATTCTAGGTGTGTTGTACTATCAGGGAGACTCCTGGATGTGAAATAGGACATGAAAAAAGAAAACAAACCAAGATCATTATATTCTAGGCTACAAGGAGTCAGAAAGGGGAGGTGGAATGAGATTCACACATGATTTAGGTTCTAAAAACATGGGAACTGGTATGAGAACTAAAAGCAAAGTTAATAAGTCTTGCATTTAAGAGAAGTTGGCAGATAAAGGAGATAAAGAAATCTGAAGTGAGTGCTGTCCAGCTGTACAGTGTATAGTGCTGAGTAAGCACTAAAAGATTTAGCAGCAATTCATATGAAATAGTCCAGTAATGGCATAGTCAAAGGCCTAGGTATCTCTGTATATATCTGCACCCAAGCTGAAGTGAATGTAATGGGACAAATCTTTTATTCACCAGAATTCTCAGAAAATAGGCAGTATTTATCTGTGCTACTTGTTAGGGTATAAAGTGAGGACTCGTCCCACAGCTGCCCCTGTGTGGATAGAACTTTGATACTCGAGCGAGAAAGAATATGAAGGAGGGGTAGAATCAGTAAAGCTGGCGAAAGATCACATAGGTCAAACTGTGACTCTTCGAGTCTACGCAAAAGCCTATCTGATGGGACACGGTTTCCCGGGGAAACTGCGTGGGAAAAAGTGTTGCACTCAGAACGCTCGTGAGTGACACAGACAGCACTTTAGGACACAGACACTCGGAGGCAGAGGGGGGTGTGAGCAAGGAAGACACAGGAATGTGTGGAATCACGAGAAGCCTCTGGGTTGAGCCAAGTTTAACTAAAAACCTCCAAAGGGCAGAGAAAACCAGTTGGTACTCAGTTACCAAGATATAAGATTGATGGTATAAGGAAAGGATGCAAGTGCATTAAAAGATCAAGACTCCATGGGGACCTTAAAATCATGGCCATTTGACTAAGGGTGGCCCTGGGCCATCATATATCTCAACGACTTACTAGGCTCTAAGGAATCCCTGGGGGACACCAGGGGGCAGGAGAACTTAAACTGGACCCGGCTGCTTCTCCCAGGGCTTAGATCACAGTGGGCAGCTGAGCAGGGGCAGACAGACAGCACAGCAGTTGAGATTTCCAGCTGTGAAACCAAACCGCGTGGGTTTGAACCTCAGCTTGCCATCCACTAGCTCAAACTCAGCGCTTGTTCTGCCCGCTCAGACATCCACCCCTGAGCTTTCCCTCTTTCCAAATTCTCTTGGTTGTGGGTCACTAGCAGGTGTTCTCCCCAAGTAAAGAAACACAGGATTTCTCAACAACATACAACCCCATTATCCTCTGCTCCCATGTCAGTAATTCCAGAAAACATATTCTTCGCCTAATCTTTGGATGGATTCCTTTCTGTTTTGTCATCAAGGTGCTGCATTACTTCTTTTTTTTTTTTTTTTTTGGTATTACTTTTTTATTCTCGCATCCTTCCCGCAGTGTACACAGGCAGGACTCCCAGAAATTCTCCATATATCTCAGACCTCAGCCACTGCCAGGGGCTGCGTGCTCACCTGCAACTCAGTCCTTACACAGCTAAATGCTGAGCGCCCACCCCAGGCCTCGGCAGCAATGCACTAGAACCCGAGTTTCCCACGGGGCCTGAAGGCTTCTCTGAGACCAGGCTCTTCTCTGTCTTTTCCAAATGCATTGTCAAAGCTGTGACCTTTAATATTACAGGAGGCTCTCATTATTCCTAGAATCCCACACCCTCCTGGTTTTCCAAAGTACTGACCCAGAATTTACCTAAAAAGGAGCAGACATAGAGGCCAACCATCTGAGAGGAGTAATGTGGTGAAATATCAGGGGCTAAACCTCTAGATTTATGCTATTATTTGACATCGCCACCCAGGGTTACGGTGCCCTCCGGACACTATCCCTTTCCTCCTGTCTTTCCACATCCCTCCCTCAAGAGTGACTTTTCAGAGTCATACACCTTGGTCTGGTAGGACAATCCTGGTTCCAGAGCCCAGAGAGATGCATCCAGGTCCCAGTGTACCAATATAAACTATATGGCCTGTGGACGGTTATCAATCTTCTCCAGACCTCAGTTTCCTTCTATATAATATTTTGGATGCTGAGATCTATTTCCTGCCAGCTGTAACACTCTGTGATTCTAAAGTCCCCATTTACGCTTTGGCCTCAGTATAGAGAACTACCACGACATGAAAACCCTGAGGTTCACTTCATGTAGGAGATTAGTTCTTAACTGATAAACTTCTTTAATGTGGGGTCTTTCTGACCAGCCACCTAGGCCCAATAAGAAGAGCCACCATTAATGGCCTACCCCGTCCCAGGCAATGCTCTTGGCAGTTTACAAAGTCAACTGAGACTTTAAAGGACCTTAAGGAGGAAAGGGCTCCTTGGCTACAATTTAACTCAGCCCCCTCTGCTCTGTTGAGCCCAAGAAGCAATGCTTGGTAGACTTACACCTCACCTCCCACTTTATAAGCTTTACAACAGCAAGTAAAGATGTACACAAAAGTACAGAAGGAATTAATAAGCCACAAGAAGACTTATGTCGAGAATGAACTAAGCCTTTCAAAAAAAATTCTAAGGACAAAGCAGGTGGTTTAGTTATTTAGAGAGCAAGAAAAAATGATCAAGGCAGGGCCCGAACTATTGCTTTGGTAAAACAGTATAAAACAGCAGATGTCAAGGACATGCCATGCTCATCAGTAACACTTTGTTCTCTTTATTGGAGAAAAATGAAGCAATCCTTAAAGGCCTGAAGTCCCAGGCAGGAGAACCCAAGTCTCCAGACTCTTGAATACACCAGGATCTAAAGGAACTCGCAGACTGTTAAGCCTTGAGTTGGGTAAAGCGATTCTTGTTTTGCGAATAGTTTGAGAAAAAAAAATATCCAAGGTTTCTCACAAACTTAACCATCTATAAGTCTATGAAAGAGCTAACTTACTAAGATACACAAACAATATACACAAAGGAGTCAGAGAAAGGAAAGATCTAGTATCATTTTGGACTTGGCTTTGGCCTCACTGGGCAGGAGGAAATGGATGTGAGATGGAGAAAGGGGAGGACAGGCATTGGGATGGGGCAAAGTACAGGTAAGAGTAGGGATGAATAAACAGGTTCCTTGGGGAAGAATAAGGAAACAGCCCTACAGAGAGCAGAGTGGGGGCTGGTTGGCAGCAGAGCTGCTCTGGGCTGTAGGACACTTCATTCTGTGGCAGATCGCTGAGCGTTTGTGGGACTTCTGCTATCACTGCTCATCCCCCTCCGCCTGCAAACACGGACCATCTTTCCCCGTGCTCTGTCGCTTACCTAATCTTTTCAGAATCAGTAACAAATAGATGCTGTATCTGAAAGCCTACACGCTTGAATTTTTTTTTTTTTTTAAGACTCTAGACGGCTGCATCCTGATTACTTGGTGAGGATTTTTAACACAACCTTCAGATGTTTTGAGATTATCAGATTTAGCATCTTATTAAATCCAAAACCCAAGTGTTTTTTTTTTTTTTTTCCCTTGGTGAGACTTCCAAACCTTTTTTCCCTCTCATGTAGAAGCAATGCTGGCTCCAATGCCTTACCATTCAGAGAAGAATTTTTTGAGCTCTCAGATTACTGCTTATAAACTACCGACTGATGGACTTGCTCAGGTTCTGTTACTGCCAAAGCACGACACACGTTACAAATAACAACAGATGTCTCTGACATAGCTTCCTACTTACCCTGCCTTCAAAGCTCATCATAGTGAGAGCCACAAGGGATCCAGTTAAACATGGGCTCCTCTTAAAGGTTTTGATTACACCATCAGTCACCTTCAGAAGTAACATGACTATGGAAGGCAAAAGAGCACCAAATCATTCCAGCAACTGAAAAGTCTATGAACTCAAGAGGTTTAAAGGATTTACATTTTCTGTACCAAAAGTGATTAAAGACATAGTTTTCCTAATATCAGTCTCTGGACATATTGCAAAAACAGAGGTAGGCCCCCAAACCACTTCAATATACTCTTCCATTGAAATCAAAGGGAAGGAGGTTAAGAGGAAATGGATAACCTATTCTTATTAAACAGCCAACCCAGATACAAATGACGTTGAACCATGACCAAAATTTTCCTTTCCTGTCTTAGTCCTGCAATGAGCAAGGGAGACCTGAGTATCCAAAATCCATCAACACTCTGGTCTCCGTTCCCTTGCCTGCCTCACCTCCAACTAAACCTCTCCGGCACTCCACCCAAACCTCACCACCCAGCATCCCTCCTCTGACTACAATACCCTCAGCTTCGGCTGCCTCATTAAAATCCCCTTCATTGTGATCAACCATTTGGGCCTCACCTGAAGTTTCATTTCACGTCCCTTCTTACTCAGCTTCCTTTCTAAAGGCCAACATCTCCATAGAGCGCATCCCATAACACCCTTGACAAATGCCCTCAAGATACCTTGCTCACCCTTTTGTCCTTCGTCTTCTGCCAAACCCCATAGCTGATGCCTATGGTAGCTCTGTCTGTGCCCACAACTGAGCACCTAGGCACTGCAGAGTCATTCAACATTCATGAGTACCAACCACTAACGAGTCAGTCCTCCACAATGCTGGGTGATCCCACCCACTCATTCTCCCACTCTCAACTCTTATTTCACTTTCAAAGGGCCACCTCTTCTGACATCCACACCACCATCACTCCCATTCCCAGATGACCTTGCCTCCTAACAGAGAAATGGAACCTATGGCATAGCAACTTCTCAGTATCAGACTAACTTACTACTGACCTTCAGCGTCTGCCCTCCTGTTGCATCCTGTTCCTCCTCTCACCCAAGGTCAATCTCTCCACTGGGCTTTAGATCCCACTTCACCCCACCTTCTCAGACTCATATAATCAAGTACCCCTTGTCTCTTCTCTCCTGTCTATTCAACCAACTTCTCCTTTTCAACCAGATCTTTCCCATCAACAATTCAACACACTCGATTCCTATTTTTAAAGCTTTCTACCCTCAACCTCATGTCTCCAGCTAGTGCTTTATTTCTTTGCTTCCTTCATAGGAAAAATAAAAATTGTCCTCCTTGGATATCTCCCATTTTTCCATCTCCCATTCATTTTTCAACCCATTCCAACCTGGCTTGGCTCCATCACTCCCTGAAACAGCTCCAGGCTGGATCAATAATGATCTCTTTGTTGCCAAATTCAAATGAGAATTTTTTTTTCATTCTTTATCTTATTTGACCTCCTGACAGTATCTGGCCATGTTGATCAATTTCTCCCTGAAACCCTGCAACACTCCTTGCTTTGGCCTCTACAATCAATGTTCTTCCTGCCGCCATGGCTTCCTTCTCTTTGCAAGCTTATCCTCCTCTGCCTAGTCTTCCAGGGTTCAAACTCTTCAAAGCTTGAATCTAGGTCTCCTTCCCTTTTCACTCTATATCAGCAGTCAAAAGTCCAACTACCCACAGGGACAAGCAAGTAATACAATTAAGGGAAACAAAGTTGACTTTCACTTCCCCCTCAGGTCTACAATCTAAAGCACAGCAGAACCGACAGGATAGCTGGCAACAGACCTGAAGCATCAGGGTCAGATGACAGTAGGGAGAGGTACAGACTATAATAAAATGGAGAGCAGATGTTCCTACTAAAACAACAATTACTTAGCTCAAGCCAAAGTCCTGATTTATAGATGGAAACTCACGATTTTTAAATCTTGGCAATTAAGATTTCTTTCTGGTGTGAATAAAAGAAATCCTGGGTTACACCAAAAGGAGAATTTATTGGCTCATTTAACCGCAAAGCCTAGAGGTACAGCTTGCCACTGGGTTTAATCAACGTGATCAGGACCAGTTTCTCTATCTGGATTCTTCATGTCCCTAATTCGCAGATCAGATCTACCCTATGGCAGCAAGGCCATTGCTAGACCTCCAGACCACATCCTGCCAGGTTTAAGCAGAAAACAAGGAAGATACTCTTCCTGGAGTTTCCTCTACCCCCCACCCCCCAGTCTCAAAATTCCCTCTGATTAGACCAGCTTGGATTAGAAGGCCATTCTTGAACCAACCACCGTGGCTAGACGACTCAGGAATGATTGGCCAGCCCTGAGTCACACACTTCATTCGGAGTCAGGGGAAGAACTTTATCTAAGGCTAAGGTCTGAGACTGGAGGATAGGGAATTTCTTAAAAGGAAATTAGGGTGCTGCCATCAAAAGACAAAGTATATTTGGGGCAGCCAAAAAACCATAAACATGCTACAGCAACTTGTTCAAATATTTTAAAAACACTGCATAGGCCAAATAAAACAGGTTTGCTGGCTGAAGGTGGCTTGTCAACCTCCAGTCCCAATCCTGCTTTTTTGTTTCCTAGGTGATCTCATCCAAGCTCAAGCCTTCATCTACCATTTCTATACCCAAAATGCCACATTTTTATCTCTGACTCACAAATTCAACTGCCTACTCAACATCCTCACTTGGATGCCTCAAACTCATCTCAAATTCAATGTGCCCAAAATGAAATTAATGATCTTCTCACCCCACACTCCTCTCCCATCCAAAGCTGGCCTTACTCAGCGCTCTTATGTAGGGGCGGGGAGGTGGAGGGAAAAGTAAAGGGAGATAAGACCAACGTGACTGAGGTACTGCTTGAAAGAAAAATAAAATCTTTCAGGAAGTCCAAGTGTAAGTCAACTGAAATTCTATTGTTACTTCAAATATTTAAGAAAGACATTCGATATCTTAATTCATATAGATTTGCAATTTTCAATTTCCAACTCTTCCCAGTTTATTTTTAAGACACATAGAAATAAAGTATCATCAGAAATACCAAAGGCAGGGACCTCCCTAGTGGCACAGTGGTTAAGAATCCGCCTGCCAATGCAGGGGACACAGATTCGAGCCCTGGTCCGGGAAGATCCCACATGCCGCGGAGCAACTAAGCCCGTGTGCCACAGCTACTGAGCCTGCACTCTAGAGCCCGCGAGCCACAACTACTGAGCTCACGTGCCACAACTACTGAAGCCCGCGCGCCTAGAGCCCGTGCTCCGCAACAAGAGAAGGCACCGCAATGAGAAGCCCGCTCACCGCAACGTAGAGTGGCCCCTGCTCGCTACAACTAGAGAAAACCCGTGCGCAGCAACAAAAGACCCAACACAGCCAAAAATAAATAATTAAATAAATAAAATTTATTAAAAAAAAAAAAAGAAATATCAAAGGCAGAAAAATTGTCCAGGGACCTTGGAAGGTGCTTTTGTTTGCATGTTAGTTGGCACAGCGGTAGTTTTCTAGTAAACATATCTGATTTGATCCTGACAACAACCCAGGATGTTGGTAAGGCAAATTATTACCATATTTCATCAAATCTAAGAAATCACTGATTTTAAGATGCATCATCATTTTATGCACCACTATATTAAACAAAAACACCACAAATTAAACCATAACATATAATGTACTATAAAACACATCTTGTTTTAAGATAAAAATGTATGTCTTAGAATCTTTGAAAAACATTATCATAAGCCTCATTTTTCAGATAAGGAACCAGAGGCTCAAACACTTGACCCAAGTTATAATTAACAAGATGAAGAATGGACTTGAACCCATAGGGATCAGTTTCCTAATTTGTCTTTTCCCCCAGTCTAGCCCCTGGGTCTGAATGACCTCTAGAATTTCTTCTGGGGCCCCCAAAGCTTTTCTGATACAAAGGTGGTAAAAGAAATCAGAACTGAATCAACTCAATAAATGCTGTAAAACTGACATGGATTCTTAAGACTGAGAATAATTTAGACCTTGACTTTTCCCTAACGCCTAGACAGCCTAGGAAATACTGCTAGCATAAACAGCAATATATGCCAGGTGTGTAAGAAAAAGATTACATCATTAATTTCAGTGCTAATTCAGTAGGGTTGACACAAAACTTACAGTTGACTACTGATTTTAAGTATGAATCACAAGATGATTTTCACTTGTGAGGTGATATTACTGGGCATCTAGTCAAGGTAAAACTTTCATTCTTTCATAATAAAATATGCCAATTTAATGATTTTGTTTCTTTCTTTGTTTCAAAAATAACCACCTGGAAATGTGCCATGTTATACCTACTTACTGCAAAGCAAATGTATAAGCTTAATAGTTTCAGTCAGTCTGTGCAAGAAGCCTTTTGATTTCAACACCTAACATCCTTTAAAAAGGAAATTTGTTACAAAAAGCCAAGAAATTTGGTGTGAGATCTGAATAGGACAGAACAGGCTTAATTCATGACTTTTAAAAAAAATTTAAATCTAACTGTTTTGCATTTTGTATTCCCCACAGCACTTAGCGCTGTGTCCTAAACATAGAAACTGCCTAATAAGTACACATGATGAGATATACAACAAGAAAAATGACAGTCCCTCTGTTTTCACAAATGTTCCTTCTTTCTAGGACTGTGCTTGCTCTGGAGGAGAAAGTTTAGCAAATTCTTGGTGGCACATCAAATTTAATACTGCAAGTCCTCAAGGAGCTGACAGTCTAATCAAGTACAAGTATAAAAGATATGCAGGTGGCAGATTACATTTAAGTATGCTCAGTATCTGGACAGTATATTAAAATGTTTTAATATCACATTCAAGCAGGAACGAATATAGAATTAGGAGAGCTGGTACAGTCGGTTGCTGGATATGACCTTGGGCAAGTCACTTCTTGAAATGTTTCCTTAGTTATTACCTACCCATCCCCCAAGGCTACTGCAAAAGAAATTAAGGCTGGAGAAATCTTTTGCAAACCCTGAAGCACTATACAATGTAAGTATTATAGGACTATTGCCCAGAATATTTCAATGACTTCTTTTGAGGGTCCCTTAAGATAACGTTAGAGGGCTCTTACTAAAATGCGAACCCAATCATTCATTCCCAGGTTTAAAGAATCTTTACTGCCGAAGGATAAATTCTTAACTAGTTAGCTTGGTAGATAAGGCTCTTCAAAAACTGGCTCCTCTGCAGCCCCATCTGTGGCTTTACTTTTCAAAGACCACAGCAAATACACAACTGCTCCTTGATCACATTCTCTTCCACATTTCTTTACCTTTGCAATTTTGGTGAAGTTTCGGGCTGTGATTATCCCACCACAGGCAGGAATCCACAGACTGGCTAATATAGCACCTTCTGCATCATTATGAGTCTCTGAGCTTCTCCAGGGCAAAAAGAGCCAGTGCCTCATTCTTCCCAATTCCTAGTACAAAGCCACAGCAGCTCATTAAATACTGCTTGAGTGACAGACGAGGGAGATCCTCATTTGCATGCCACACTAAGATGGTACCCAGGAGAGAATCTCAAGGGAAGGCTGTCAAAAAAAAAAAAAAAGGCTTAGAGGCCCTAATAAAAATACTACAGGCCCACATCTCTTACCCAAATCCCGTACAGCCAAATGTGTTTTGGAATGCAAAAATTTTAACATTTTAGAAATGTAATATATACTTTATGCTCCCCGTGGAGTGTAGGTCAGCACCTCATACTCAAACACAGTAATACCTCTGCAGCAAAACTGACGGATAACCACACTAAACGAGATAAAAAGAATATAAATAGACTCCTGCTCAAGGGAGGTCTTGCCGCCAAATGGGTTACAAGAGCTTTCTGAGCATTTTGGATTTCGGAATTAGAGAGAAAGGATGGGGGATCCACATCACCAGATGTGTGTAGACGGCTCCCATCCATTCTCTCATCTGCTCAGAAATTCACTATGGCAGGACTGACCTATATTAGGCAACAAATAAAAATGGCCACGTACCCAAACAGCAACATAGGCTATACAATATTCTGAGAAGAAGGGGCTCAGAGGCACATGCAAAGAGTCTTTATCACTGGCAACTGTAGTAGCTTCTAAGAACATTAAGGGGAAAAAAACCCAGTAATAATTGCCGGGTCCAGCACTGAAAGACCAGGTGAGAAAAGCAGCAATAAGCAGAGCAGGAAATGAACGTATGAATGATTGTATAAATAAATACTATTAGAAACTCCTACCACTGATTTCTAAATGTATCTCCAATAGTGGGGGCAGAAATGTACACATACAAACAATGGCATTCATCAGCCAAAATCAAGCTGTCCCAGACCAACACAACTTGCTTCCATATCAAAATAGAAACAGCAATGCATGTCCCCTGCGCTCTAGAAATTCAGGAAAGAATTACACTTTTTGCAAATAATACATAGATATAGGCATAGATTACATATATTTTTTAAACAACTAGAAAGACTCCCATGAATGCCTTGCATGAAAAATTTGTTTTAGAATCAAGTGCTGGGCTTCCCTGGTGGCGCAGTGGTTGAGAATTTGCCTGCCAATGCAGGGGACACGCGTTCGAGCCCTGGTCTGGGAAGATCCCACATGCCGCGGAGCAACTGGGCCCGTGAGCCACAGTTACTGAGCCTGCGCGTCTGGAGCCTGTGCTCCGCAACAAGAGAGGCCGCGATAGTGAGAGGCCCGCGCACCGCGATGAAGAATGGCCCCCGCTTGCCACAACTAGAGAAAGCCCTCGCACAGAAACGAAGACCCAACACAGCCATAAATAAAATAAATAAATAAAATTAAAAAAAAAAAAAAAGAACCAAGTGCTTTCCTAAGAAACTGGTAAGTGCCTTTCTTTCTAAAAAGAAGTACTAAGTAAGCAGGAAGACAAAAGAGATGACATAATCCCATTTCCAGTGAATCCTAACACCCGGACACACATTTTGTGGTTACCTATGAATCTAAATTTCTTATTCAGGGAGTGGGAGAACATTTATATCAGGCACCTCAATTCTATCAGACAATAGAGGCCAATGGTAATAGCAAGAGCTACCATTTACTCTACTGAGCCCTCACTACAGACAAGGCAGGGTGTTGAGCCCTTTGAAAGTCTCAATTGATCCTCACGTTAAAAATAGAACCTACATTACAGGATATCATTTTACACATAAGAAACTGGATCTTTCAGTAAAGATCCCAGAGCTTTTAAGAAGGAAAGCCAAATGACTGCAAAGTCATCTCTTGCTGATTACTTGGTTTCTACTCTGAAAAAAAAAAAAAATGGCACAGCTCATTCTCCATAGCACATACTTCTATCCTCTACTATATATACATCTTTTTCAGTAACTATGTGGTATAAGCAACTCTTGTCCCCACCTAGAGCTTTTCCCATGTATCCCAGCTGAAAACACGTTCTCTCTCCTTTCTCAGAAGTTGTCTTTGAATGTGCCCCACCCATCTAGCCATCCATCCATCCATCCATCCACCCTCTTTTAGGTACCTATCATACACCAGGCACCATGCTAAGATACAAGATGTACAAGTCACAGTCCCATCCCTCAAATGTTCAGTCTAGACATGCAAGCAAATAATCACACTTGAGCATGGTAAGTTATATACGGCACAAGAGTAGCACAGACCAACTCTGCCTCAGGGTACAAGTTCAGCGGTCACAGAAGGTTTCAAAGAGGTGGTGTCTGAAGAGTGATTGCAAAGATACAAGACGGACAGGAGGAGAAGGGCATTTAAGGACAAAAGAATGAAAATGAATGATGCTACCAGGGTACTTCATGCCATCCAGAATAGTATCAAATGACAATGGAGAGAGAAAGCTGGGACAGAAGGATGGAGATGGCCAATAGAGAAGCAAAGGTCAACACACCCCAGTCCCCAAAGACCAGTCTTCTGTGCCTGTCTGAGCTCAGCACCTAAGACAGCACCCCGCCCCCATAGGAGGGAGAAAAGGGAGGACAGGGGGCAGACACATGGGCAAAGGGAGCCAAGGTACTCATCAACTCACCAGGAGAGCCTGGCCACCTCTGCCCAACATGTTTTCCAACTCTTCTCTTAGTACCCTTACTCTTACCCCATAAGCCCTGTGGATTCTAAGCACTAGTGTCTTGGTGTTTTGTTTTGTTTTTTTCTTGAAGCCAATATCTGCCAGTTAATCATGACTTTGAGACCTTGAGTCGAGGATAAGATGCTATTCTGTGAAAGGTTCTCCATCCTGAGGGTCAGCTCCAAGAGCAGCACAGAAAAAAAGAAATGCTCACTGAGCTGGGCAGAAGAAGAGAGAACTGATTTTAAATACACAGCTTTTAGAGAGAAATAGGTCATAGATCAACAGTTACAGAGAGCATCAATATACCAGGGCACAGTGAGGACTGACAGAGCCGATGGGTTCTTACCCACTCCTCCTGGGCCTTTAAAGCAGTAATCCCCATGCGTTCTGAAATTGCTCATCTGATTCATGGAATCCAATCTCCTCTTTAAAAGAAAAAAAAAAAAAAACCACCTCTGTTGCTATATAATGTGTTCTTTATTTTTAATTTAAGTAGATTTAAATTAACTGTTATGAGAATTTCCTGACACCCTATATGATAATTAGACACATCCTGATTTCCTACACAAACTCAGGGTGAAAAATCATGAGTCCAAGGATTCACCCTTCACAAAGGCCAAGATAACAGAGAAAGGACAGTGCGTCTCAACACAATCTCCTCCGAGTGAAAATTTGACCAGATCAGCCATAAAATATTGGTACACTTCAAAATTATTTATTCATACATACAAATAATATTGTCAAATTCAGTAAATATTATTTATACAGCTATAAATTTTTATATTAATTTTAGAACAAGAGAAAGTCATGGCTTGGTTCTCCCCTTGTACTGGATCATTTTAAAGCTTTGGTTACCATAAAGCAAGGAAACAACTGCTAAGAGAGAATGACCTTAAACTGAAAGCTAGATTTTAAAACAAAGAATGTTAGGAATATTTTACAGTTCTAGAAAATCACAATGAGCTGAGAAACAAAAGGCTGGAATTAAAGAGTCCTTGGTTTACTACTGATTCATGGTAGAACTGTACAGCCTTGGTGTCCTCATCTGTAACATAAGGGAATTAAGAAAGCCTTAGGTATTCACTGAAGTGAGTTCCTTATTTCCAAAGCAAGAGGCTTATTAAAACAAATCAAAACAAAAAACCTTCGAGGAAAACATTTTAGGATAAAAAGAACTTTAGACACCTGCACCTGTAAGATAACACAGGTGAGAAATGTTTACTGTCGCTCTGCCAGAGACTGTGACATACATCTTAGTAACACATCCAGGACCTAGTCATTTAGTTACACCCACTCAAAAAATAAAGACGTGGCGGACCTTTTTACTCCTCCCATCACAATGCATAACTTGTGTTTACTCAGTGCACTGTAAAATTCAAAACACAAAGCACTACTTGTAAGTTTCTTTCTTTTGGCAGGAGGTGAATAAGTTCCCACGTCCCCCAGCCAAGTCCAGATCTGAGGTGTCCAACCCTACACACATGCATGGGATCATATAATCTGCTAGGAAACAGGTAAAGATGCTGCATCAGGTATTCTCAGTCACTGGGGGAACGAGGCCAACACCTGGCTCTTCACACCTGCTCTAGAATACTCTACAGGAATTAAATGTGATAGGAAAATGAGTATCTTACCAGGAGAAGTTCTCATTAAAATGTCCTCACATTTTTTTTTCTCAGATGCCTCATTTTATCTAGGGAAAGCTGTGTGACTATGAATGAAATCAAATTCTAATTTGTTTAGGAAATGGTTTGGTTATCTGATTGCCCACAGCCCAGGGCTTTGCCCTGAAAAGCAAGGCTACACAGGATCTAAGGTGCTAAGAATAAGGAAACCATCAAACGAAGAAACCATTCTACTGTGCAGTCTCAAAAGAAGTCCAGAGGCTTCTTTACTGCTTTGAGACAGAAAAATAGGTTGTAGTTTCTACGTTCTAGGTACTAAACTTTGAGACAACATTCCAAAGCTCAGTGGAAGGGGGTCAGCTTGTTGGGGTCCATGAGACAGGAAGGGTGAGAACAAGCCTCTGCGATGGCCAAGTGTATTTTTGTGTCTCTCCCAGGCCCTTCACATCTCAGGGCCGGCTGGATTCCCCAGGGTCTATCTGAAAGCAATCCGCCCAGGACACTCTTTTCAGGAATCATTTCTGAAGGTCTTCATTACACACCAAAGCCATTAACCCACTGTTTCAGAGAAAACTAATGGGTGATTTTTCTCTTAAGATCAGGAATGAATGAATATTAAAGAATTCAGCAACATTCTGCCTCTTCTGGTCAGATTTTCTGTAAGTGCTCATCTGGAGAAAGACTCTCTACATAGAATAAAGTTTCCAACAGTGACAACATTCATGAACACGTCCTAGAGTATTTCCTGGGTGGCTTGCCAGCCACTAAGAAGGAAGAGCAAAGTAAAGCCTACAGGTCAGACTATCCTGGGCAGGACATGGGCCAGGACACTGAAAGGCCCTCAGCTGCTCCCCTAAACAGCAGGTGCCGCAGGAAGCGTGGGGGGTTTTTTAATAAATTTTTTAATTTTTTATTTATTCGTTTTTGGCTGCATTGGGTCTTCCTTGCTGCACACGGGCTTCCTCTAGTTGTGGCGAGCGGGGGCTACTCTTCGTTGCGGTGCGTGGGCTTCTCACTGCAGTGGCTTCTCTTGTTGCGGAGCACGGGCTCTAGGTGCAAGGGCTGCAGTAGTTGTGGCACGTGGGCTTCAGTAGTTGTGGTTCGCGGGCTCCAGAGCATAGGCTCAGTAGTCGCGGCGCATGGGCTTAGTTGCTCCACAGCATGTGGGATCTTCCCGGACCAGGGCTCGAACCTGTGTCCCCTGCACTGGCAGGAGGATTCTTCACCACTGCGCCACCAGGGAAGCCAAGGAATCGTGTTTGGAAATGAGTGCCCTGAAGCCTGAGTTCTCCTCTCCTCTCCCAACCCCCACCAGGAAGAGGACCCACCCAGATCCCAGGGTCTATAACAGGACAGGGTGGAAACCAGACCTTCGCCATCAGCACACGGTGTTCTGGCTGCAACAATTTTGATTCCTCTAACACTCATCAGAGGCGAGGCAGGGTGGGGAAAAGGAAAGGGTACTAGTGGCCCTCAAGTAAGACAGAGCTAGGTTTGACTCCTCAATCACGCTGTCTTTCTCTTTCTAAGTCTGACTTTTCATCTACAAAGTAGGAATACTCACAACAGTTAGTACTTCATAGGTTACTATAAAGATGAAAAGAGATCAGGAAACTCAGGCATTTAGTGCAGTGCTTTCTTCCTTCCTGCTCACCTTCCATCCCCCTATAGGCAAGCCTTACAAATAATGTTTTGTTTTTTAAGTCACCCATGAAGCACCCTCCTTATTCACTGGGCTGGGTTCTGAGATGTCTGCTGCTATTTCCCCAAATCAAATACATGCTCAAAGGGCATTTTGAAAGCAACTAAAAATATCCAAAACAATATACTCAAAGCAATTCCAAAAATGTTTTCAGCAATACTTTTGGAGTTGGCCTACAATCTTCCAGAGTGACGGTCCGTAAAAGGCAAACATTTAGAAGTGAAGTGCTTTCAAGCTTTCAGGTGATCTCACAACTTGACAATTGCCCTGAGCCACAGACCACGGGGCTCCTCAACTTTGCAGCAAGTTCCCTGCTAAGGGTTTTATGCCTCTGCCTATCCTCAGCCCCCCTCAGCCTGCTGGGCCTCCTGCAGGAGGGGATCTCCAGAAATTACCTCTGAGAATATAATCCGATCTCACTCACAGGTGACTCCCATCACTACAGATTTCAAGGATTTTTTCACAGATGTTTTCACTTTGTTTTTAAAAGTGAAACAAACAAACACAATTGAAAAGTAGGCAAGAGACTTGAACAGGCACTTCACAAAAGCAGATATCCAAATGCCAAATATACAGGCAAAGACACTAAGCTTCCAATGGTGATAAGAGAAATGCAAATGGAAATCATAATGAGAGACCTCTATACAACATCAGAAAGGCTAAGATTAAAATGACCTCTCAAAGGAAGTATTGGCAAGAATGTGGAGTAATGGAACGCTCGCTCACACCAGATGGGACTATAAATTGAAATGGCCATATTGGAAAACTCTTTGGCGGTATTTACTAAAGGCGAACATAGTCACATCAGAGGACCCAGGCATTACACACACACCCACATACACACACACCAGAGAGGCATACCTATGTGCACCACCAAAAACATATACGCGTGGATGTTCACAGCAGCATTATTCGTAAGAGCCAAAAACGGGAAACTACTCGAATGTCCGTAATCAGTTATTGCAGTGTATTTATACGATGAGACATAATCCAGCTACTGCTGCGTGCACAACATGGGTGAATCTTACAATGCTGAGGGAAAGAAGTTAGACATAAACGAATACAGAAGGACGAGCGTATTTACGTAAAACTCAAAAACAGGCAGAGGTGATCTACAGTCTTAGAAGTCAGGACAGCGGTACCATGGAGCAGGAAGTAACGGGGGGGGGGGGAACACACCCAAGGAGAGATTCCAGGGTGCTGGTGGCTCTTCCTCTCTCGAGCTGTGTTAAGAATAAATGGGTGTGCTCTTGGAACAGAAATTCACTACACTGCACCCATGGAATCTGTGCCTGTTTCTGCGGGTAAGCTAACCTTCAAAAAAATCAGTTTCTTTAAAAAGCAAACCCACCTGGACGCCTCCTCCTTGCAAAGCCAAACAGGGCAAACTGATTTAATTAAGTAGTCAGGCCGGGTAAGAAGAGCAAGAGACATCAGGCCACGCCGCCTCACCGTGCCCGCTCCCAGCTCCATCACTTGTAAGCCTGTGGCTCCGAGGGAGTTTGACTCCCTGAGTCTCACTACTCATCAATCAAAGACAGCTGGGTAATTAGGAGACTCAGATGAGATAGGAGAGCACTTCGTATTTGTACCATTGGTATCCCAACATCGGTTCCTAGGACTGTGGCACCTACCGTAGCAGATGCAGCTGGAAAGCAGGCAGAACCTGGGGAGACCGAGGGAGATTTTGAGGAGCTTCGGGGGGTTACTTTCAAGAGTTTTAGGGGCCAGTGGCATAGGTTCTTTGTGAAATTTCATATCAACTCAAACAGGAGTTACTGTACTTTGTATTCTCTCTGCTAGATCACTAGAGCCACTCTGTAATAAGCTTTCCATCATAAAGAGCGCTTTTCAGGTCACGTTTGGAAATGATACAAACGCTTCCTTTTGGAAGCATCAAATTTCCTTTACTCTCAGTTACGCTCTCATTCTGTCTTAAGCTTCTGCCTTCATGAGACTTCCAATCTTGGTGGGTCTCTCTCTAGATGTCTTAAGTCTCCTCTGGGCCCTGGGTTAGGAATCAGGCCTGTTCAGGCAAGACAGTGCTTGGAAGAGCAGGCTTGACCTCGCACAGACTCAGGGCTCCTTTAGGGCCTTGGGTCAAGGACAAGCAGCCTCGACATTCCTGGAAGACTGTGAGAAGAATCCCAGGCCCCACCTCGGTCCCAGTGAATCAGAATCTGTGCCTTAACAGGATGCCCAGGTGATTCACCTGCACTTAAAGGCTTGAGAGGCACTGACCTAGGTCACACTGCCTGTCACCTGACAAACTGAGAGGCCCAGGGCTGGAGGTCACAGCCTCACCCAGGTAGTGGAGTTCATTCTAACAACCGCTCTGTGAACGGCCTTCCCCCAAGGCTGGGCCCATACAAATGGGCCATGGTGCTGTACCTGCTTTCCAAATCCAGGGTCATATTTTCCTGGAACTTGGGAGTGGGCAGAAAAGGGCAGAGGACAAAGGAGGCGGGGAGAAGGGAAGATGGAAAAGGTGTGCCTGCCCTCATTTCTCTGCAGCGCTCAGGAAAGCCGGTGGGGGGTGGGGGGCGGGGGGGGAGAAAGGTAATATTGGAGCACTGAGCAAGCAGGAGAGGGGTGTCTACTGAAGCTTAGCCAAGCTTGTCTTGTCCATGAGAGCAGGAACCCTGAAACTGGGGCACCTGGTTCACTTGCAGCTCTCTACGCAGCAGCTTTGGGGTCTTACACACGTCGCATTGAGACAGGCTGGGACCTGGGACCCTTTGCTGCAGTGCTTGCACCTGGACAAACATCTCCTTGAGCAACAAAATGCAAAGAAACTATAAGGGACTAAAAATAACTAAATGAAAGCACAGTCGGGGGCAAATTATGGACAAGATACAAAAAGACCAAAAACCCAACCGCCACTTCTGAAGAGCCCGGAGGAAAAACAGGGTGTGAGGAGCAGAAATAGGATACTTACTGCCCATGCCCCCTGCACTCAACACCACCAAAGGGGTGGGCAGACCGCCTAAGCCACCCCTCCTGCCCAACCCTCACCCCATGTAAGGAACCAGCTCGTCTCCCCCTTGGGGAGCGAACAAAGGAAACTGTTACTTCTTTTCGCTCCCCCCATTGCAGCAGGGGCCCCAGTAAGCCTTACCTGAATTTCTTTTCTGGCCTCTTATCAATTTCTACTGATTAAGGAAGGCCAAGAACCCTGGCTGGTATCAACATGACCTCTCTATGCCTGTTTTTTCAACTGTAAAATAGGGATAAGTAATAGTACCTCCCTCTGAGAGTTGTTGGGAGGATGAAAGGAATCAGTATCTGTAAAGTGCTTAGAACCATGTACTATGGAAGCACATAATCGCCTCTAGGGAAACGTTATTCAAATAATATACGAACAGAAAAATTAATAGACAGGAAGGGGGAATCCCAGAAGAAAGCAGCTGTCCAGCTCAACATATTTTTATTGATTCTCTCCTATATGCCAGACACACAGATCCCGGCCTCTGGAGGAGTTCACAGTCTAGGGGGGTTTGAAAGCAAGGCTGTTCATAAACAAGATGTCTGAGTTCAGCATTCCCTGTTCCATTTTTAAAAGTCAACCACCAGATAGACCAGCGAGTGTGTGGTTGGCAAGGTCAGAAAAGGATCTGATTAAAAGGAGAAAGTCTCACTTTCCAGTGGATGAAATTGGGAGAAATGTCCACTTGATCAGCATTGAGCTCTTTATACAAGTACCAAATTTCTACCTTCAACTTATTTTTTAAACTACTGTTACGGTTGCATAAGGATTTAATTTTAAAAGGACTTACTTCAGGGACACCCAGCTTTCTACACCTAGCTCCTTATTGCTACTTAATGATAGGGTAGATTAAATTCTTCAGGAATAATATTAACTTCTCAACCACTAGATACTGCTGGCTGTCACCTTAGACTGTGTGAGGCGACATATTCCTAGGAAGTCTAAAAACAAAGACCAGCTCGCTGACATATACCCTCTCTGACCAACAGTGGTTATGAAAGGTGATTACAGGGTAACACATGTATTCAGTCTCCTGAGATCATTCCCACTTCCACCATCGGGAAGGATAGTGCTGTGCCGGTGAGGCCTAGTGTATTCGGCTTCAACTCTGATTTCTTCTCTTTGATTACTAATGTTGGCACAGCGTCGGTATAAACGCTTAGCCCCGGCTCTGGAACAAAGTGGCCCTTTTATTCAGAGCCATTGGGCACTAAAGACCCACACCTGCCAATCCACAAAACAGTCACACAAGGTGAAATAGGGCAAAATTACCATCCTTAGGAAAGCAGTGAATTTCAGGCTGTGAAGACTGGAAACTAGTTTGATCTACTGCACTTGAGGCTTTGTTCAAATCTTACAAACTGTGTGTAATTTTTCCCCCAGAGGAAAATGAAAAGGATCCATCAACTTCACTGAAACGAAAACACAATCTCTTATTTCCTCCCACTTCAGATGATGACAAAGGAGACAGAAAGAGAACAGAAGAGGCCACCGTAACCCTGAGACGATTCCCTTGCCTAAGCCGGCACTGCTGAGTGACGGCCCATACTTTACAGAGGCCCATCATCTTAGGGTGCGCCCTCACAGGTGCTATTCATTTGAGCCTCAAACCAAGCCCATGAGGCAGGCCGGCCAGCACGGAGTGGTCCCAAATAACAGCAGAGGAAACTGAGGCTTGGTGAAGGCAGTGACGCAGGCTCCAGGTGCCAGGATTTAGCTCCCACTTCTTCCTCTTCCATTGTTTCCCATTCACCTAATTCAACCAAACCTTTCCAGACTTTAAAAGACTCACCGAAGGAAAACTAATGAAATGCCTAGATTTTCTAAAGCCAACAGTGAAGCAAATATTTTCAACCTAATCCCAAGAAACTTCACTCCTGCTGTGAATGAAACTCAGTGATGTGCATTTTAGGTCGCTTTATCGCCTCCCGTCTGCATAAGAGATGAACATCAGTAAGTGAGGGGGGAAGGCAGCCAGGCAAGGATGGGCCGAGACCACCACACCAAGGAAACTTAGCACCAACTGAGCAGCCCAGAAGTGCCTTTCTGGTCAAAAAGAAACCAACTCCATGATAGCAGATTCAAGACCCAACACCTTGGGCTTCCCTGGTGGTGCAGTGGTTAAGAATCTGCCTGCCAATGCAGGGGACACGGGTTCGAGCCCTGGTCCGGGAAGATCCCACATGCCACAGAGCAACTAAGCCCATGTGCCACGACTACAGAGCCTGCGCTCTAGAGCCCACGAGCCACAACTACTGAAGACCGCACACCTAGAGCCCGTGCTCCCCAACAAAAGAAGCCACCACAATGAGAAGCCCGCACACTGCAACGAAGAGTAGCCCCCCGCTCGCCGCAACTAGAGAAAGCCCGCGAGCAGCAACGAAGACCCAACACAGCCAAAAATAATAAATAAATAAAATAAATTAAATTAAAAAAAAAAAAAAGACCCAACACCTTGACTGAAAGTCAGCCAGACTCAGCTGAGACTACCTCCGTGACTTTACCAAAACCATGGTAACTTAAGAATCACTTCGCGAATGTATGTTGTTCTGAGGACTAGGATTCATGCCCTTCTCCCCTACAGCCTCTCCCCCTGCCCCAACCTCACCCACACATATCAGAAAACTTTTCGAAGCTCTTGGCTTTCTTCCATATACTTTTTCCTTAGTCCTAACCGTGGGATTCTTAGCCCTTGTGGGAAGGAGAAGGCAAAGAACATTAAACATTCCAGGTGCATCATATTAGGTACTTTTCTACAAGCTAGGTCTCACTCTGATCATACAGATAAGAAAACCATGGCTCAGGTGTTAACTACCCCACCCGAGTTCCCACAACAAATTAATGGTGGAGCCACATTTCACATTCAGCTCTGTCCCACGCCAATGCCATCTTCACACTGTATTAGCTTCTACTCACAGAGTGATCCATGAACTGACAGCACCTGCATCAGTGGGAGTTTGTTACAAGTGCAGAATCCCAGACCCCAACCCCTACTGAATCAGAATCAGCACCTTAACAATATCCCCAAGTGCTCTTGTCCATGAGTTGGAGAAGCACAGCTAAGCTACACTACACTGTTAAAGGGGGTAGAAAGTCTCTACCAAGGGAACAACTGCTCCAGTGGTGCTTAACCTCATTTAGCATCATGACTCTTGCACCCAAATACACTGATGCTCGTGTAGTGCCAAGTACCACGTGAATCCTGTTTAATACAGAGATTTTTTTTTTTTAAGGGCAGTCTTGACACAGTTCCACTAACAACTTAGAAGATGATGCTAAAACGTCTACCACAGTCAAATCTTAAGGGAGAAGCTAAACATAAGCTGTCCAGTCAGCCCTGCCCACTGCCCTCTAGTGGATCACAGCAAGGAAGCCTAAGTATGGAGTTAGTCCCCAGAGCAAAGCCCAGAAACACTCCTCTCTGAAGGTCACAGGGTATTCGCCATGAAAACGATTCCGCTGACTCAGAAACAACTTGGCACACGACCCTCTTAATTCAGAGGAAGGACTTTGGGATGAAAGAGTAACAGAAAAATCCTAAAAGATCCAAAGACAAACAAGGAGAAAGGAATTATCTAGATACCTTTTTTTTTTTACCCAAGAGCAGAAAATTTGCCCTGAAACTGATACCCTATTCCTGCATCTCTCTCTCTCTCCACGTTTTTCTTATTATTCTCCTTTCACTCTACCCACAGTGGCATTCTTACTGTTTTTCTTTTAGCTGAGATACTCACACACTATAAAAGTCACCCTTTTAAACTGTACAATTTAGTAGTTTTAATGTATTTAATGTATTCATAAAGTTGTGCAACCATTCCGGAATATTTTCATGACCTCCAAAAGAAACCCCATGCCCATCAACAGTCACTCCCATTCCTCTTGCCCCACCCCCCAGCTCTTGGCAACCACTAATGTAACTTTCTGGATTTGCCAAGAAGTGGAATTGGTCATGAGCTACCCTGATGTTTAACATTTTGAGGAACTGCCTGTTTTCCAAAGCAGCTGCACTATTTTCCATTCCCATCAACAATGTAATGGGGCTTCCCTGGTGGCGCAGTGGTTGAGAATCTGCCTGCTAATGCAGGGCACATGGCTTCGAGCCCTGGTCTGGGAAGGTCCCACATGCCGCGGAGCAACTAGGCCCGTGAGCCACAACTACTGAGCCTGCGCGTCTGGAGCCTGTGCTCCGCAACAAGAGAGGCCACGATAGTGAGAGGCCCGCGCACGGCAATGAAGAGTGGCCCCCACTTGCCGCAACTAGAGAAAGCCCTCGCACAGAAACGAAGACCCAACACAGACAAAAATAAATATGAATAAAAATAAATTAAAAAAAAACCAAACAATGTAATGTAGGAGGGTTCTGATTTTTCCACATCCTCACCAACATTTATTATACATCTTTTTGATCAAAGCCATACTGATAGGTGTGAAGTGGTACCTCACTGAGGTTTCGATTTGTATTTCCACAATGACTAATAATGTTGAGCATCTTTTCATCCCCTTATTGGCCATTTGTATATCTTACCTGAAAAAAAATGTATATTTAAATCCTTGGCCCCTTTTTTAATAAATTTATTTATTTTATTTATGTTTTTTTGGCTGCATTGGGTCTCCGTTGCTGTGCGTGGGCTTTCTCTAGTTGTGGCAAGCAGGGGCTACTCTTCGTTGCGGTGCGTGGGCTTCTCATTGCGGTGGGTTCTCTTGTTGCGGAGCACGGGCTCTAGGCGCTCGGGCTTCAGTAGTTGTGGCTCATGGGCTCAGCAGTTGTGGCTCGTGGGCTCTAGAGCGCAGGCTCAGTAGTTGTGGCGCACAGGCTTAGTTGCTCCGCAGCATGTGGAATCTTCCCGGACCAGGGCTCGGACCCGTGTCCCCTGGCAGGTGGATTCTTAACTACCGCACCACCAGGGAAGCCCCTTGGCTCCTTTTTAAATTGGGTTATTTGCCTTTTTATTGTTGAGTTATAAGAGTTCTTATTTTTGAAACTCCAGTCAAGTTCCCCTCTTCCTGGAAAGCTCTTCCCCCAAATATCCAATATTCTTCAGCTGGACATACATTTGAATTAATCCCTCTGTACCTGGAACCACTACCCTCTGAAAGCCTAGGAACACCTTCTCTCTCCCTTTCTGTCCCATGCACCCCTCCTTGCTTTCAACCTGGGTGCTGTGCCCCCCCTTTATCCACAACAAGCTCTCCTGTGGTCACGAGAACTCATCTGCTACTTCAGTGAATTTACAGAATCAAGAAAGAACTTAACGACAGGTTCTCTGACCACTGCCACAGATTCACACAGTCTCACTCTGTGCTAGGCACAGCGCTTTTCTTAGGTGCTCTGAAAAGTATTTATTTATATGCAGGCACAAGTACGACTTCACACTTCTGCTCCCTAACACCACCAACCTAAAACACCCTTTCTCCTCTCTACAGGAGTGCTACGCATCGTTTCCAGAGTTTTCATAGTCTAGCCCATCCATATAGGCTTCCTCAGCCACCACAGCTTCAAATGGCTTCTCTCTACTCTGAAATAAACAGTAACCACCTGTACAGTTCATGCATCAATTAATATCCATAGTTCATGAATGCCCCTATATTTTAGAGATAGACCAGGTGAAACCACCCCACCCATAGATGGTGTTAAATAATATATTAGAACTGCTGGGATGTGCTGATTAAGTGAAGGAGTCCTAGAAGATACACACATAACCTCAAAATGCTCTGGGAAATGTCTGCTTAAATAAATAGAACTAAGTTTTTTGTTGTTGATATCATTAACTGCAGTCCTTCTCAGAGTCTTTGATACAAAGACGAACACAGTGAGAATCTGAGACAGGGAAAAATAACAGGCAGTGCTTCCAAATTGATTTGCCCTTACAAACATCCACCTAACAGTATTCTTCCCAATACTCTGAGAACTGCTGAGCTAACTCGATGGCTAATCAATTCTATCAGCTGGACAGCAGGAACCACATTTTCTACCCAGGTCAGGAACCAAACTTGTTTTGTTTTAGGATGCCATTCATTGGAAGCCACTATTAACATAACAGGTTACAGGAAGAGAAGAAAGAAACCATACATTAAATGTGTTCAGACCCATCTAGATTTTTGAAATTGGAAAATGATGAAATGTGAAAAGAAAAAACAAAAAAATGGATCTTAGAAATGAGCTAGTGCAGTATAAACTGAGTGTTATTTTAAAAGAATCCTCTAGGAGGGTTGAGGAATAGAGCCTTCCAGGAACTGACCGTGACTCTCTATGACCCAGTAACAGCCCTGATGATGAAAGAGAAATAAAGTATCAAAATGACTGTCTCACAACAAACTTAGCCAAGGGAGCCAAGATATCAAGCGGTCATGTGCTGAAAAAAGTGAATAACAGTGATAAGGAAAGAAGCTTCCCCACCCTGGAAAAGAAATCCTCCCAGCAAAAAGTAGGGGTAACACCCAAAATATAAATATCAAGTTATGGAAAATAATTTTAAAATAGAAATTTTCTGTACTCGTGTTAAGTAGGAGAAACTATTTATATCGGCGATTAGTGCATCTAAAGAATTACAAGCTGAAGGTTGTGTCTTTACTGAGTGCTGATTACGGTCAGGAAGACAGGCATGGGCCTTTCAGATTTATCTGCTAGAACACTAAGTGGTACACTTGAGTTTTTGAATAGGTTTCTGATTTACTGATAGGTTTCTCTAGTGCTAATCACTTGAAAACTAAAACAAAGCACAAATGGAAAGCTGAGATAAAGCCTGACGGTCAGCTGGGACTCCATTTGGTACAGCAACACAAGAACTAGTTCAAGTGCTGACCCTCTTGGACACACAGTCCATTTGGGTGCTATGTAAACCTTATTTCTGCCCTCAAATATCATCTCGGGAACCTTCCTGACTCCAGCAGGTTCCCGAAGCCTCTCTGATACAAAGCAGCTAAAATTCAAGGCCACAACCTAGGCCACCTTAAGTCATGGCAAACTGTCAGCCCAGGACCACAGCTTAGGGGGCAAGGAGAAGAGCTTAAGGTTGGGTTGTGCCCAAATAGTGCTTAATTATAAGCTCGGCTACCCAGAGCAGCACTGATACCGCACAGCTGCTCCAAAAAGTTGGGCTTCCCGGCCCTCAGAGAGTGATAGAGGGTCTCCCTCAGTTACAGCCAACACCACCATCCTCCAGAAGGAATGGAAGGCCTTCACCAGATCTGACCACCACAGGACATCTGCCACCTCCCCCCAAGGCCTGGGTAAGCTGTCCCTTCAGAGAAGACACCACACTGCAAATTCTTTTTCATCTTGCTCATAAGTGATTCACCTGTTCTCCAATCTTAAGGTTTAAGCTGCCAGAACTTCTCAAAACCTCTCCACAAACGTCTGAGATCCCCAAAGAAAGGAAATAGGGTAGTTGCTGGATTTATCAATATCAAGGTCACCCATCTCAGTCTATCCAAGAGTGTCCTGGAAACCAGAGGCTAAGTATCTTACAGTATGAAAAGAAGGGGGAACTTCTTTTGTGTAAAATTTGTTCATTTGAAAAGCAATCAGAATTATCTAAACCGGACAATGAGAAGTGGCATAGGTATCAGAAATAGAAAATGCCTTAGGCAAGTTCCTAAAACGGCCTGAAGAAACCCTGTCTCCACATATGACGTATTAAAAGAATGGTGTCTCTGAACAAACCTCACCTTACTCCCTCTCACCCCCTAAGTCAGTGATTAGCAGCGCTGGCATCACCTGGAACTAGTGAGAGATGCAAATTCTTGGATCCCCCCTTCCCCCCCTCCCCCCTTTCCCCCCTCCCCCTTCCCCCTTCCCCTCACCCTAGACGCAGAGAATCAGAGGCTCTGGCAATGCAGCCCAGCTAGCTGTGATTTAACAAGCCCTCCAGGGGACTCTGATGGTTCAGTTTGAGAACCACTACCCTAGGATTAGGGAAAGTGCGGCAGCTGGTGGGGGGGGGGGGAGGAGGGGTCAGGAGCCTGATTAATCCCTTATTAAATGAGTGAGAGACATCGCACCTGTTCTTGCCTCTGATCAGCACTGGCCCTCAAGCTCACGGTCTGATTCCACTGATGAGGGGTTGAGTCCCTAGTTCAAGGTCACTGCTAGATACCAAGCCAGAGCTCCAGCCCCGGGTCTGCTGACTCCTTCATCAACCTTGGATCTCAAACTGGGGACTTGTTAACACGCCAATTCTGGGGCCCAGGACTCTGAACACTGATGAGGCACCCCACCACGCTCGCATCTCCTAATCTACACCTCGCTGCTTCCTTCAGATAAATACAAGGACTGGAGCCTCAACCCTTAAATCAAAAGAGACATGGATTTAAGGGAAGAGAAAAGAAGAAGATAAAGAGCGACTTCCAAAGCCCTGAGAAACCAAACCTTTGGGTGAGGAGTGGGTGGAGGAGAGAAGACTTAGGCGGCTTGTTACAATTAAAAGAAGTAGTTAATTCAAAAAAAAAAAAAAACTGAGTAAAGAGCATAGCCACAGGAAAACACGAATGGCGCTTTAAAGTTTTCTTAGCACTTCTGATGCCCATTATCTGCCCCAAGTCTCACTACAACCCTGCAATGAAAGGAGATAAGGCCACTATTATCCCCATTTGACAGAAAAGAAAACTGAAGTTCATAGTGTCCAACAATTTGCCAGTTAGCATAGTAATCCGACTGTAAACCTAAATCTTGACCTCAGGTCTATCTCACTCTAGAACCTGTGTACCAACACCAGGTGATTTCCACATTTGGAAATCTGCCCCAAAGCAGATTCCCACCCCCGTCCCCTCAGGAAAAAAGCAAAGAGAAGAACATGTAGCAGAAATGGTGATCCCCTAAAACACAGTACTTGAGCAGTGTGTGGGTTCTCCTTTAAGAACTTAACACACAAACCCAACAGCGAAGGTGTTCAGCCAAAAGGCGAGGTGCGGGGTGGGGGGGAGGGTAAGAGGCATATTTCTAGCCTGCAAAATCATTTCTGGACCAATTCCCACTAGCAGCCTCGGAGGTGAACAGCGGCTCACTGCCAGGCTGAAGCTCCTCCACCCCCAGGTTATGACAGAGCAGCTCTGACTCGTGTGCGGGCAAAACCCCAAAACTCAGAACAAGAAGTGAAAAAAGTGGAGCTAGGAGAACCAGCATCCTCCACACTCTCGTAATCCACATAACGCCAGTTCCAGGGTCCTGGGGTCCCCTGGAACGCACTCTTAGGAGATGGTAGGATGAAGTGGACATTCTTGTGGACCCACAGCCCCTATTCCTTCCCACCCGGTCCCTGAGGAAGAATAACCGAAAGGGGAGAGGGCTCGTTATTAAGTCCTGGGGCTGGAGCCCAAGACAGATACAACCCAGGCATCCTCTCCTAAGGAACAGTAGTATATCAACCCAAACTCTCCACCTGGCCTTCCCTTCCAGGTCCTGTCCTCTGCGAAGATGAGCCGGGTGGGGTTGGTGGGGTGTTGTAAAGCTGAGAAGAGACTAGAGGAAAAATCAGGCCATCCACCTACCCCACGTTCCCCGCCATGTGTGTGACGCTCCATTCCAGTGCGCACCATAAGCACTAACTCGGAACCGGGCGCCCTTGGCCACGTCTGAGGTTGAGGAGGGGGCGTCGTCCAGCTAAGCGTCCCGGAGGCAGGGAGCCATTCCCGCCCGGACAGCCTACCTCAGTTTTGGCAGGAATGATTTTCCTAGAAGCCAGCCAGGGAAGCGAAGATCTGGGTGATTCGTGGATTTCAGCCGGGGCGGAGGAACTTAGCCCAGGGGCGCAGCTCCTCCACACTGGGAGCCTCGGGGCGGCACCCGCGGGGACAGTGAGGAAAGAAGGGCTCCATCCTCAACTTTCTCGGATGAAACTGCTTGGCTCTGCGGCTTGCCCAGCCCTGCCCGCACATCGGGTCCCAGGTTTGGGGAGAACCCAGGGACCCGAGTCCCTCTCGGCGCGCACAAAGCAGCTGCGCCCGAGCGCGCGGCCCCCTCTCCCGTCGCCCGCCAACTTGAAAGCATCTCCCTGGGCGCCTGCCTACTCCCCCCGCCCCGCAGCAGGGTCCCCGACCCGGCCACACGCCTCAGACCCAGCGCTGGGCGCCCCAAACGCTGCGGCTGCTGCAGCCGCATCTTCCACCCTCCGCAACCTCCGGCCTGGCCTCTGCCTCACTCGGCCGGCTCCCCACGCCCCGGCCCTACCTTGCAGCCCGGTTCGTGTCCCGGCAGTGCCAGTGCGCTGCACGCGTCCCAGCCCGCAAGGCTCCTCCCCGGGAGCTGCCCCGCGCGGGGCTCCGGGCTCCGGACAAGGCTCGGCCCGCCCGGGTGCTGGCTAGCCGCCGCTCGCGGCTGCCGCGCCGGCTCCAGCTGCCGCGCGCAAGGGGGAGCGGGGGGAAACTCCCGGCAACTCCAACTCCGGGCGCTGGAGCTCCAGCTGCAGCCGCGCGCCCGCCCGCCGCCGAGTGCTAGCGCCTGCGAAGCGAAGCTGCCCGCGCGGCCGCCTCTGAGCATGCCCAGTGCCGCCGTGGGCGAGCCCCAGCGCCCTGGGCCGGGGCAGATGGCCGAGCTGGGGGCCGGAGACCCGCCCCGAGCTCCGGAGCGCCTTGGGTGGGGGACGGAGGGAAGGGCCGGTGCCGGGGAGGGGACCCTGGAGCAAAGGGCGGGGGAGAAACAGTGAAGGAGGAGGACCTTGCAAGTTTCACGGGTCGTGGGAAGTTTGTGGGTGAGAAAGGCGAGCTGCTTCTGTGAGCCTCTGCAAGCCTAGAAAGGACAACGAGGAAACATTATTCTCCCCGAGAGAACAAGTGGACCCAGCAGATGGGTTTTATCCAGTGCACTCGTTGCTTCAAGCCTAGGGTCGCCAAAAAAGAGCGAATAGGGCCTGGCCGGCAATGTAAGTGGGTGAAACGTGTAGGAGGCGGCGAACTGGAGAGAGCTCTGAAGGCAGAGCCACTGGGCTCCAAACTCCCGTTGGTATCCTGGAAGAATCGGGGCCTGCTTTGGCTAGATTTTCTGATTTTTTTTTTCAAGAAATGACAGAGATTTCGATTTTTTTAAAATGTAAAATATCCTGGTTTTTCAGTCTTGATAACTAATTCAGATTTTAAAAAGCACTCTGGACCAAACAATATATTTGAGTTCCTTCTCTGCTCAACCCCACAGCCAGCCAGTGTGAGGATTGTGATTTCTGCGTTCTTTTACCAAAGAGCAGCTGAGTGCCTACTGTGGTTTGGACCAAAAGGCACTGGCGAGTATCCAAGATGATTCAGATTGCCATCAAAGTACGACCAGTTACTAAGGGAAATAGGTTTTCCAGACAGAAGAGGGTTACAGATAAATGCTGAGACATTCAAGAAGAGAAGTAAGATACTGATACTAATGTGGAAAGGGGTGTGAGAACTGACTCTTGGGAAACATCTTTAATAAAAGTACCCAAGTGGAAAGTCACCGTAGGATCTGTACGTAACAGAACTCTGCTGAGGCATTTCTGGAGTCTGAAAAAGGAAAAAAGGGAAAACCAGTAATATGACCCTGTCTTTATTTTAAATTTTGATATTTTTCATTTTTTGTATTAATTTTAAATATATCACATTAAAACATTTATCTTGATTATTGGGTTCTTTGATGTCCTGTTAAATTGTGCAGCCCGCCTCATCCTAGCCCAGGCCCTGCTGGGGTGTCAGATGGTGGTACCCCGGTCTATATAAGGGGTAAGAAACACCATACTGACATGGGAAGGAGAGCTGGAGTAGTGGATGGGGGCTGAGGCAGAGGACTTGGTTGCCATTTTGTGGAACCTGAACTTCATTTTGTAGGCTGTGTGGAGCTAGCAGATGCTGGGGGAAGAAAGTGACAATCAGAACTGAACTCTAGGAAGATGGGCTGGACTGCAGACCCAGGAAGGTGGTTTGGAGGGGGAGAATGGGAGAAATGGGGATACCTAGGGCGTATTCATGGTTGTGGTTTTGTGAAAGTCAGAGGGATTGCCCTAATAAATTCACGTGTCTCTGCTTATTTCTTGTGGTAGGGCTAGCTTAACGCCAACAGGTAGGGCTGCTGCATCTAAGCCTCAGCCATTTTCTACCAGGTTTCCATGGGCAAATGGCTCCACTTCTAAGCTGCACTTTCCTCATCTGTGAAATGGAAAACAGTTCTCATAGCGTTTTTTGAGAGGATTTAGAGCAGCAATGTATGTCTAAGGGCTTTGAAAACTCTGAGAATTTAAGCAAATATAAGGCATTGTTCTTATCTACACATCATCTATATGAAATCTGAATTTAAACAAGGAAGCTCTATAGCTTTATAAAAATTGTCTTAAGTAGTAAGCATCTTTGATTTAGCAAGCTCTCTCTCTGTGTTCAGGATTCTGTTACCAGTCTTCAGAATCAGCTTTTGGGTAATTTAACGATTTTGTGAATTAAAATGTCCCTGTATAGAAAGAAATAGGTGAGGGAGATTAAGAGGTACAAACTTCTAGTTGCAAAATAAATGAGTCACAGGTATGAAATGTACAGTGTGGGGAATATAGTCAATAACTATGTAATATCTTAGGATGGTGACAGATGGTAACCAGACTTTTCATGGTGATCATTTTGAAATGTATAGAAATAGCAAATCACTATGTTGTGTAACAGGAACCAACATAGTGTTATAGATCAATTATACTTCAGAAACAAACTCATAGAAAAAGAGATCAGATTTGTGATTACCAGAGGCCAGGGGTGGGGGGAAGGGGAATTGGATGAAGGCAGTCAAGAGGTACAAACTCTCAGTTATAAGATAAATAAGTACTAGGCATGTAATGTAAAACATAATAAATGTAACACTGCTACACGTTATATATGAAAGTTGTTAAGAGAGCAAATCCTAAGAGTTCTTATCACAAAGAACTTTGTACCTATATGAAATGACAGATGTTCACTGAACTTACTGTGATAATCCTTTCATGATTAAGTCAAATCATTATGCTATATACCTTATGCATACACGGTGCTGTATGTCAATCCTATCTCAGTAAAACTGGAAGGAAAAAAAAGTCCCTGTACTAGTTTCTATTGTCACCTCCCTTCCACCACCTTCCTTTTTTAAATCTTCCTTTTTACCTTTTATTTTCTCAGTATTGCAAATCTAGCTCAAAATGACTCCCCCACCCCACCCTGCTCCACGACTACCCTCTGTCTCACCTACAGGTCATGGGTGTAGTCCTGCCTCAGCCAGACACCTGGGACTTCCCTCAGTGCCCTGGGGGATACTCCCTGCAGGTGAGCACATTGGTTGCTGCATTCTTGAAGAACAGACCACTGCTTATCTATGGGAAGCATTTTAAGCATGCAGAACTCTCAAAGAAAAAAAAAAATACTTGGTGTTTACATAAGAAGCTTTCCAGAAGTTATGGAAAGGAGGAAGTACCTAGCCCAGGACCTATCACATAATAGGTAATTACAAATGTTTGCGGCATAAATAGCAATTTCCATCATCAAAATCTTCAGTATCTACTGAGCCTGCGCGTCTGGAGCCTGTGCTCCGCAGCGAGAGAGGCCGCGATGGTGAGAGGCCCGCGCACCGCAATGAAGAGTGGCCCCCGCTTGCCGCAACTGGAGAAGGCCCTAGCACAGAAACGAAGACCCAACATAGCAATCAAGCAATCAATCAATCAATCAATAAAAATAAAAAAAAAAAATCTTCAGTATCTCTGTTCCACCTCCCACAGTTCCTAAGAATTATTTTAAAAAAATCACAACAGTGAGAAGGTTGTACAGAAGAGCAAGAAGAACAGGATGTAAACATTTGTAAAGGGAGGGACTCCGTACTTTTAAAGTAAAATGCTTTGTCTACTTAAATTTTAAATTAATTGTATTTGTTTTTTAAATATTTTTATTAGTAGTAGTAAATAATACATGATATTAAAAAGAAGCTCAATGCAAAAAAAGCTCAGTAAAGAGAAAAAAGCAAGTTTCTCTCCCCAAGAACTACTATTGTTACCAGTTTCTTGCATATAATTACAGAAATACCCGATAAGCATGAAAACAAGCATAGTTGGCTTTTTTCCTTAAAGTCTGATCATAAAACTATAGAATTGAAAAATACCTTATATATAGTTCATCTAGATACCAAATTACAGACTTTTAAATGGCTATTATATTTTGGAATAGAAAAGGAAACCATGAAAGCAGTTTTCTCTTATGGCACAAGTCGACTCATGGTCATAAGGACACCAGATCACGTGGTGAAACCCTCCTTCTGATCATTGAGTGGTACAAGAAAAAAATTGAGTTCACGTAGAGTTCTCCTGAAACCCATAATGCCCACTGTCAACCTCAACCTAAAACACCCACAGATTTAGATATCCTAGGTTGCCCAGGGCTGTAGAAGGAGGTACTGTCTAAATAACAGATAGAATGAAGTGACATGGACAAAGAGAGCTTGATCTAGGGAATTGTGCATTATAAATCACTGTCTTTAACAGCATCACTTATGGTATAACATCATCAGTCACAGTATGTCTTCAAGTCTAGCAAAATCTGCATTAAAAAAAAAAAATCCTTCTATACAGCATAACTGACAACGTTCTAAATTCTTCATTCCAACCATGTGACTTCAGGTAAGTCTCAGTTTATCAACTTGTAGGTTGATCCATATGAAACTGCCATTTTTGTTGGTCACAGTTACTTGAATATTGGCAATTTCATATGGTTCAATCAACCAAAAATTAGACACTGTTTTTAGACCTGAAAGGCTCTTTCCTTTAAGTTGGTTGGCATACCATTCATTTTCCCACAAGAGCTGTGTCACTAAACCAGCTCAGAGAAGCCTATTTAATATTTGTAGTTTGTAATGGTACCAGAGTTGGGCCCAGTCTGTACAAAAGGGTCAAAAAGGAGGACATTTCTCTTCCTCTGTTGGTGAGTACAGCACCAGTCTTGGTTGGTCTTAAAATAGGTAAAAATAATCTTTAGCTCCTTTTGTGCCTTTTTCCCCACTATTCTCCCCAAACATCTCCTAGGTGTCTTTAGTGCATACCCCTATCTCACCCAGATTGGCTGTTGCTTTCTAGTCTTAAAAATCAGCATTCCTTTAGTATACTACAAGTTAGAACTAAATAAAATAACTTGATTAAACTAAATCACACTTATCTGTGGAAGACTATCAACCTTCCCAAAGATATATGCAATTTTAAGAGTATTTTGTGGTCTCAAAGGGACATTTCCATAATAAAATTCCGGAGTATGAAAAGTGACAAAAGAAACAATTCTGATCGTGAGGGGTGGAAACAACATATTGAGGAAAAGGAACTTTTTTTAGTTCTGTTCCCTATCATTCTATAGTTTATAATTCCTTTCCATCCTCCTTCTTCAACTCTATGGTTTCTTTTGAAGTTTGGGGTTTTTTTTCGCTTTCCACAGTGGTTCCCCTGGCAATAGCAGTGAACGTCCCCAGGCTAGGATAGGTCTGTGGCTCTTGCACGTATGCATCATTTGTAGATTGGGAATAAAACCTCTCATTTCCAGTGACATGGATATGGTGGGGTCTGGAAGACCTGCAGAATTCAGTGGGTTAGTGGAGCTTATGCTTGGGATCCTATTCTGTTTCCCACACAATTAGTCTTGGTTCGTGCTTTTACTTTTTAAGGTTTCTAGCCGGTTTATAACTGGAGTTCACCTTTTTTTTGACTGAGTTGCCGTGGGACAACACTCTGTCCCTAATTTACTAAGCTTCTGGTTTCTTTCTCTCCTATGCTTTTGAGAGCCAGGGTAAATATTAACTATTGACACGAAATATGGTGGGACTGAGTCCACTGCCATTCACTGTAAGAAAACATTACTGAGAGGCATGGCAAACTGTCATTCTCATTCTTCCCTTTCATCTTTATTGGTCTTCTGTTTTCCTCAGAGCTTCTTTCTGCTTCTCTAATGATACTGCTTTATCCCCTAAGCTGCTTCAGCTTTCATATACCAACATATAGATAAGACATAGGCTAAAACAAGAAACAGTTTCTTGAAAGAAATGAAACCAAAGAAGTTTTAGTCTTGCAAAAAGACTTGGTTACATTCCGGACTTGGTTGCTCTATTATTAAACTACTGCAGGCCATGGGAGAAAGGACATGAATTTTATTTTAGACAGATCGAGTTTGAACCTCTGCTTCAACTCCTTCTTGTTTATAACCTTGGGCAAAGTCTAAATACTACATTTCTTATCTCCAAAAAATGCATATTACTATCTACTTATGGCTTCAGTTAGAGGATTAAATGGGAATACATACGTAATACACTAAGCACAGCAAGTGCTGAATAAATATTACTTCCAACCCATCTTGGTAACTTCCAGAAAAATGGGAGGGGGAAACCAAAAGAGTGTTTTGGATTTCCAATCTGAGCTGTTTCTAAGAAACACTGCCTCTGCTATAGCAATCATATTTTATCTCCATAGATGCAATATAGCATTCCAGTTTTCACAAAAACAATTTTACTTATATAGAAAGTGCTTTTTACAAAATTTCCACCTTCTGCTGTCCAGGTGTCCTAGTGTTGCCACCTAGTACTATATTTCCAAAGAAAAGGCCTAAGGTGGGAGGCGGGGGGATGGAGAAGGGGTATTAAAAGTTTAGCAATTTCATCATTTGTACTTATTAAGTTAGGACTCAGGATTTACTAAGACATTGTACAGATACATAAGTTTAAACAGTGACTAGTTCTGAATTTCAATCACAAATAGTCAAGTATGGCTCCTCTTATCTCTTGACTTGCTTGAATTAAAAATCTGGAAGAATAGTATCCAGCCGAAAAATAACAGTCTGCTAAGACAATTACGATCACCTTCAGCTGCAACAGAGCTCCCACCTTAACTCAGACCTGGTTTGTTGTGTTAAGTTCAGAGTTTGGTAGACTGAATCATCCTAATTCCTCCCTCCTTTATTCAGCAATGTTTTTGAAGACCTATTTTTGTTTTCAAATGACTTTCTCCACCGAGATCCAGAAAAGCTGCTAGGCTTTGAGCGGACAAAGAATCCCTTCTTCTGCCTGGACACACAGAGCTGCTATCTCTCCCCAAGTCTCTGTGCTGCTAGTTTGGAGGATAGAATGATGCAATCCATTCACAGTCTGAAGAAAGGTCATCTCTATTGCATCCAGCAGCTCTTTCCCTTCTGTTTGTTAGGGCCCCTGAGCCCTGCCACAGACTAACAGTGAAAGAAGTTCCTGCTGCTGTGTCCCCAGAAGCTCTTCAGGCCATGCAGACCTGCCCAGCCATAGGTGGCCCTATAATTCCCTGTTGCTGCTGCCTCACCTTGGAAACGTGCAGCTTAGGACTTTGCTAATCAAAGTGCACTTTTCAGGCTAGCAGCTTCAGCATTACTTGGGAGCTTGTTAGAAATGCAGATTCCTGTCTACCCAGACCTGGTGAATTACAAGACTGTAATTCATTTGTACATTAAAGTTTAAGGAGCACTGCCCTAGGACACCCAGCCAAGAAAGACAAGGAGAAAATAAAAGGCACTTTAATGGTGAAATCGATTTCCTTTGCCCTGGATGCCCTTTCTTACTCCAATCTGCAGCCCTCATCTCTGCATATCTAAATCCTACCCTGTTTTTCTCTGAGCTGTCTGAAATGCCTGCTCTGTGGAAATCTTTACTGATTGTGTCAGCCAGAGGCATCTCCCACTCATTTACTTGGATCTTCCCTTTGGCTCTTAGCAGGTCTGTTTACACTGTACAAGTATGTTTGCATGAGTCTAATCCATCCTGCTTGAGGCTTGAGATTCGCCAGAACCTTCTTTATATCCTCTAGAGTGTCTAGCACAGTGGGCCATGGGAAAGAAAAAAAAAAAGCATATTTATTAATTGATAGGAAGGAAGGAAGGGAGGAAGGAAGAAAAGGAAGAAAGAACTCCATTAGTGAAGTAAATGTTTCTGAAAAACTGAGTTCAGCCCCAGGGGTGGACTTGAGTCTGTTTGAAACAGGAATTTAAAAGAGCTCCAATACGCTGGGCATGGAATTGTCATAGTTTCCAGAGCTAACTGGACTAGATTAGATTCAAATCCACCCCATCACAGCACTCACCATCTGGAACTGGCCCAAAGCAGGCCTCTTTCTGGAATAGAATCACAGTTCTGTCTGCTAGGGCCTTGACCCCTAGCTTTAAAAAAGTATGCTGTGGGCTCTGAAAGGAATACCTCTTCACCCACTTTCTGTCCTAGGTCTATTCCCACTTGAAAGTTAATATACTCATTTTTTTCTTTAAAAAAAGTATGTTAAAAATATATTTCAGATTCTAATATCTTTTCTTTAAAAAGAAATCTTATTGAAAAAGATATTTAGTGTTCCTAATTCAAGTTTTCGTAATGCATCCTTTAGTAAAGGCAATGAGTTTCTGGCTGCAAGTTACAAGTTAAAAGAACAAGTCATTTTATTACTCTTGATAGCTGAGGCAATGAAAAACCTTGACTCTAGATCAGATGTCATATTCACAATAAACATATCTTCCCAACAGACATCCTGGTGTCATAATTTTACCACACACAAAATATAATGGGAAATGTTCCTAGGATTTAAGGACTTACAAGAAATTAGACTTTACTAGTGTCAATACTGTTGTGACTCATAAAATGAGTCCTAAGATGACCCACATGGGGAGACTTTGTTGTAGGAGTGGAGTTCACAAAGGGGAGACATGTTTTCTTTGATAAGCATTTAAAAGGTTTGACCAAATTATTCAAGGTCAGTCATTTTGGACGTACTGTCATTTGTTATAATACTTTCAAAGAAAAACTGAGGATCCTACAGGGGGCGAATAATTAAAAACTGTAGTCCTGTGATTCCCACCTCTGTGAGTTTCTCTCAAGGAAACAGCTCGATTATAGCATCATTAGTTACAATAGCAAAAATAGGTAACACTTAGAAAATAGGAAATAATCATATGTATTTGATGGACTATTACACACGTTTTATAAACAATACACGGGATAACTAACTAGAGACTGTTTATGAAACCAGCTTACCTTCGTGAAAAGATCAGTACATGAAACTGTATAAATGTATTATCGCAACCAATCACACACCCAACCTTAAAAATTTACTCAGGACCAGGCACTGTGATAGACACTGCGGATACAGCAGTGAAAAACACAAGTATGATTCCTGACATGGGGGACCTCACAGTCTGATGGGGAAGAAAGCTATTAAATAAGTAGATATACAGTTACAAACTATGACTCATGCTATGAAGTAAGGGTGTTATAGATAATAGGAGAACTTAAGCTGGTTTGGGGAGGATGGTGTTCATCAAGGAAAGCTCTCTGAGGAAGTGAAGGAAACATCAGAGTTAGACAAGGGAAGATTTGGGGAGAGTGTTCCAGGTGGAAACAGCAAGAACAGAGGAGCAGAAACTTAGAGGTGGGAAAGGGTTTGATGCCATTACGGACCTGGAAGAAGGACCAGGGTGATTGGAGCACGATGAGAGGAGAATGGTGGACGCTGAGGAACAAGCTCATGCGATACCTTCAGGATTTATCTTTTTGAGCCTATGGGAAGCCGTTAAAGCTATTCAGCGGAGGAGCACCAGAACCTTTTTACATTTTAAGACCTTTTTGTGCTATGTGGGAAACGGGTTAAAATAAATGAGTGGGGACTTCCCTGGTGGTCCAGCGGTTGAGAGTCCACCTTCCAATGCAGGGGACGTGGGTTCAATCCCTGGTCAGGGAACTAAGGTCCCACATGCTTCGGGGCAACTAAGCCCGTGCTCTAGAGCCCACGCACCACAACTGGAGAGCCCGCATGCCACAACTAGAGAGAAGCCCATGTGCCTCAGTGAGGACCCCGCGTGCCACAAGGAAGACCCAATGCAGCCAAATAAATGAATAAATAAATAAATATTTTAAAAATGAAAACATTAAAAAATAAAATAAATAAGAGTGGAAGAAGGAAAACCGCTTTGGAGACCATTGTAGTAGTCCACGTGAGAGAGATGGAAGTGGTTTAGATGAGATTTAAAACTGGAGAGATGAGGAAAAGAGGAAAGATAGAGCTATAATCTGGAGGTAAGAAAAATAAAATTTACTGACGAATTGGGAGTAAGAATGGAAACACTAACTACAACCCCTATCCTTTATGCTACTTCCTTAAACCACTAGGTAAATGGTGATGTCATTGACATATTTGGTATAGTTAGAAATTTGGAAGGAAAACTTAAAAGTCCATTTTGGACATGAAGTTGAGATCTTGTTAGAGAACTAAGTGGAAGAGTCAGATAGACAGTTGCATATACAGGTTTGGAACTCAGAAAATAGATCTTGTTGGAAATTACATATTTGGAAGCCATTAGCATTTAAATGGCATTTGATGCTATGTATAGATTGTGTATAGAATGACTAGGGGAGAAGCTCATTTTCAGCACTGAGAAACTTCTGTGTTAAGAGATCTTGTTGAGGAGGAGGAGCCTTCAAAGGTGACTTCCAGGCTGGAGAGATGTTGAATAATTCTGGAGCAAAGAAAATAGTATTTCAAGAAGGAAGTTGCGGTCAGCAGTGTCGAATATTGCTGAGGGGTTAAACAAGATGATGCACTCCCATGGATAAAAAATATTTGTTTTATTATGGTGGTGGTTTTGGAAGTATATTATTTTTATAATGTTTAAGCTTTAATAATGAAAACCTAATTAACATCTAATTATTTTTGATAATGTAATTTTAGCAGAATACCTGTAATGCATTTACTTCATTTAATCCCCAGACTCTTTGTTAATCAGTATTTTTTGCATCTCTCCATTTATTGTCATTTTATATATTAAACAGTTAACTCTCTTACTTCCAGTTTAGGATTAAATCTTCAAAACTTTTAAACCTGACCAGCCCTCCAGCCAATAGCACAACTGCTAAATGCACAAAGTCCCTGCCTTATAGATACCACACAGAATGTACAGTTTGCTACATAGACATTTTTGAATAACCTATGACAAATGATCTATTTCTTTCTTTAAATTTATAGAATTTTGCCCAAAGTGCCTCTTTTCTTGAAAAATGAAACTACCTTATTCAGGTAAATTCTGGTCTTAATTTGACAGATAATGCATTAGGCAAAGATGACTGAAAGTATAGTTTTTTTTTTTTTCTTCACATCATGATATTATATTTGGAACGGAAGAAAGGAAATGAGATGGTCTGCACAGGAACTAGTATCGTCCCAGTTTGGGGGTGGGAGGACTGGGATGGGGCAAGCCCTCTGCCACCCACCACCCCCCCTCCACTTAAATACCTTGACCATTCATTTTCTTCATAGTGACTCAGAGCATCACCAACCTGTGGTACTCGTGAACAGAAAACAAGAAGGAGGAAGGACCCTCCAAAAGGACTGGTTTCAACAAAACTGGCAGGACTCCATTCACTTCCCCTAACTTTCCACCATAGGCTTTAATTATACCGTTAGATGGTATTCTCACCTCAAGCATAAATTCCTCTTGGCAAGAGTTCAAATTTATGCAGCTTGCCTTCTGTAACCTCTACAACTCTGTTATGCCTCCCGGAACCAGTCCAAAGTCACTTCCATGCTGAAAGTCTCATGAGACAGGCTAGATCTCCATGTCACTCGCTAGTACTTTTCCTTCCTACTTCCTCTTATCTGTATCATTGGGCATAATTCAAATAGGTATCAAGAGAATATGCTACCCTTCCTCTCTGTGTTGTGAATGACACAACATAACCTACACAGCACTGGGGATAAAAGGAGTAACTGGGAAAGTTGGAGAACTCTGGCAGTTGGATGGAGGAGATTAAGCGAGGGCACGTTTGAAGGTTTTACACAGCAGATGCCGTGGTGCCAGAGAGGAGAGCTCTTAGGGAAGGATGATTGCATTTTTCCAGTGACAGTCTTGACTTTTAATTTTCACCTAGAGAGAATTAAATACAGCCATGTTTAACTTCCATTTTTCCTTTTATCTGTTAGAGGTTAGAGGTCACAGAGGAAAGACACCTTTCTATGACTAGCTTCACTTTTATTGTAAACCAGCTCTTTCCCTCATTTATTTTCTTTTATATATCTACTACCTACTCTACTTCCACTTAGAACAATTAGAGAAATTCCCTCATTCCATTTTTTTCCCCTATGATATACAAAAAAATAAAACATGACAAGAAAAGTCTTGAATGGGCTAAAATAAGTAAAAATAATCATGACAGCAAAGTAGTCTTCTTTTTTCAGGAAAAAGGTGCTCTTAATTTGGCCTCAAAATTGTTTAGAATAATAGCTAACTAAATCATATCCCTTTACAATTTCATGATATTAAATAGGGCTTGTTGGAAATGAGTCATTTTGTGCATATTGGGAGTTTTATGGTTAGTTTAATGTCACTGAATTTAATTAACTTAAATTGTCACTTGTGCATCATTGTATTGTTATACTTTGGAAAACCCTCTGCAGTCAAAGAGCTCTTAATACTGAACAAAAAATGCACAGTTTCTCTAAGCTATAAGATCTATGTAACCAATTTATTAGGTGGAGAAACTGAGGCATAAGGCAGTGAATTCTCCAGCAGCAGGAGTAAAAATTATAAAATTATAAAGGTATGGAGGCTCCCATGGAAGAAGAGAAAAATTAAAGGAACACTTTCATGTGTCAAACTCAGTTTTTGTGCAACCACCAACAGATGAGATCACAAACCAGTACCAGAATTTTCAGTGAGGTTCTTGTGTGGAAGTGACAACTGGCATGGGAACTCACCCCTGTGCATCTTTCAACTCTCAGAAATCACATAAACACACAAAAAAGAAATCCTCCTTTCCTGAATGGTTTTAAGAAGGCAAAATAGAAAATAACAGTATTTTGAATATCACAAAATAAGCTATTTTGTATAAGAATTTACAAAATAAGCAGTGAAGACTATATGGAAAACCTAAAATCTCTTTTAAACCAACTCTTAAGTTGTTTTTTTGTCATCTTAATCATTCATGTGTATTTTGAGGGAGAATAGGGAGTTCTAATTGCAAAATTAAAAGACTTTATTCCAAAATACTTTTGTACAGCTAATTTCTGACTTGTTTTGAAAGCTCATTAATTGTTTTTTTTAAAATCATTTGCATAAGACTTTATATTTCAAAGTGCTTGCTTGAAAAAATCACTAACATTCTTCTATACAATGTTATGCTCAGAAACAATATCCTTTAAAAATAATTTGCACTTTAAAATATAGATCTCTCTTGCTATTTATTTCTCTTGCATCATGTACATTTTTTGGGAGTGCCTTTTTATTCAAATTTAGTTTGACAAATATTTACTGAATAACCACTTGGCACAAGATTTTGTGTCAGAGTTTTGAAAGAACCAAGAGGATAGAGACAAAAAGCAGGTTTGCAGTTGCCAGGGGCTGGGAGGGAGGGGAATGGGAGTGACTGCTTAATGGGTATGGGTTTCATTTTTGGATGATGAAAAAGTTCTGGAACTACTTAGTGGTGATGATTATACAACACTGTGAATGTGCTAAATGCTGCCATACACTTTAACATGGTTAAAATGGTAAATGCCAGGTATTGTACCACAGTTTGAAAAATCAGGCCAAAAAAAAAAAAAAAGAATTAGTAGGGTCAATGAAAAAGGCACAAATATTCCACTTCAGAAGTATGTTTAATCAGAAAAATATATTTAAATTATTCTTCCAATATTGCTATTGATTTCATGCAGTAACTCTGCCACATGCAGTTTAATAAGCATGTCTTATTAAGGTTGTTATAGGCAGTCATACTTCACACTGAACAGAAATGCTGAAATGAGCATAGATGGTCATTTGCCTTCAAGTAGCTTTCAATTTTATAGGGAATAAAGATAGCTAATAAAAATGTCTAATACAAGACAGAGTGTCAAAAAAGCTATGTAAGAGAGGTGAACATGGTGCTAAGGAAATGAAGAGGATAATTAGTTATAGGAGAAAGCATCAGGGATGTGGAAAATTCGTACTTGATCTTCAAGGATGAGTGTGATTCTGGCAATCACATAAGATGCTAACAGAGTCAATCTAAGTGAAGGGAAGAAGATAAGAAAAAGTACAGAGCCAAGAAATAAAAGGTGGTGGTTATGGGGAACAGGGAGTAACCATGCTTGCCTGGGGGCCATGGTTTAGTAGGCCAAATGATGGAAGTTAAGGCTGAGGAGGTATCAAGGACTTGTAGGATAGAACTGAAGACATTTAGAGTTTGAAGGTGATTTAGAAGTAATTTTTTCCAACTTTCTGCCTACAAAATGGATCTTTCCTACAGCATCTGACAAGAGGCCATTCAGTCTCTTTTGGAATTCCTCTAGTGACTCAGAACTCACCAACTTCTAAGACAGCCTGGACTGCTGTTAGATGCCTAAAACTGTTAGAGTTCTGGTATTGATTGAAAATCTGCCTGCCCACAATGTCTATCTATTTATTTTAGTTCTGCCTCCTAAAATGATTTTTTTTTTCATATCAGCTCTTCTAGTATTTAAGTCAGGAAATATGTTCTCCTTTTTTCCTTCTCTTTTCTAATTTAGATATTCCTGGGTGCTTTAATTGTTTCTTTTATGACATGCTTTTTAAGACTCCTGCAATTACTATTAATCTGTTCTCTGTAAATTCATGCATTCCTATTTCAGTGTAGCAATCAATACCAGATTTGTTTCTCTAGGTCTGGTCTAAGTACCATCACTTCTGCTTCTAATACAGCCTGAGGTTCTATTCAGGTTCTGGCAGGCATGTCACCAAGTTAACATATATTAAGCTTAGGGTCAATTAACACCTGCCTAAAATTGTTTTAGGGAGTGCAAATATTAAGTCAGTTTTCCCAATCCAGTACTCAAGTGTTGAACTTCTAAATTTATCATTTAAAAATTTCATTGTGGGCTTCCCTGGTGGCGCAGTGGTTGAGAATCTGCCTGCCCATGCAGGGGACACGGGTTCGAGCCCTGGTCTGGGAGGATCCCACATGCCGCGGAGCAACTGGGCCCGTGAGCCACAACTACTGAGCCTGCGCGTCTGGAGCCTGTGCTCCGCAACAAGAGAGGCCGCGATAGTGAGAGGCCTGCGCACCGCGATGAAGAGTGGCCCCCGCTTGCCGCAACTAGAGAAGGCGCTCGCACAGAAACGAAGACTCAACACAGTCATAAATAAATAAATAAATAAATAAAAGAACGTGAATTTCTAAAAAAAAAACGCTACCTATTTTTTTTGTATTAAATGAACTACTGTTTAGCAATAGTAAAAATAAGAAGACATTAATTATTATTATTATTATTATTATGGTGGCTTTTAAATATATCCACAAATTCTTTGATATTTCTTGCTCCAAGAGGTGAAGCTTAATGTTTTTTCCCTTGAGTGTGGGTTGGCCTTAGTGACTTAGTGACTTCTAACCAATAGACTGTTCATCGTTTTTCCACAGAAAAGCACTGTGGCTACGTCCTTTGTGTCTCTTGGACTGCTCACTCTAGGGGGTGTTAGCTGCCATGTCTTGAAGAGTGTGTTAGTTTTCTATTTCTGTGCAACAAATCACCACAAATTTAGCAGCTTAAAACGGCACCCATTTATTACCTAGGTCAGGATTCCCACATAGCCTGGCTAGGTTCCTCTCAGGGCCATTAAGTGTTTTCGAACAAGGATATTATATGTAGAATAGGCTTGCAGAAGGCAACTTGAGTAAAAAAAAATTAAAAAAAATAAAAATCCACAGAGGAAAACTGGAAGTAGGGAAAGTATTTGAGTTGCTATCTAATAGTTCAGGATGGAAATAATGATTGTTCCCAAGTTGCCAATGTAGCAGTAGGACTGGATAGAGAGATTGGAAGGGAAAACCACTGAGGAAATAGAACCTACTGGATTTAGCAATTTGAATTACTATCAAGCATGGATGTCAAGTCCTGGGACTTTAGGGGTCAAGAGATATAAAGGTGGGGGAGACAGAGATAAACATTTGACCCTTGAGCAACTTAGGGGTTAGGGACACTGACCCTGCATGCAGTCAAAAATCCATGTATAGCTTTATAGTTGGCCCTCTGTGTCCATGGTTCTGCATCCATGGATTCAATCAACTTCAGATCCTGTAGTAAATATTAATAGAAAAAAATCCACATGTAAGTGGACCCAGCAGTTCAAATCCATGTTGTTCAGGGGTCAATTGTATATGGAGATTTCTTCAATGGTGGTAATTGTTCAAGTTGTGTGTGGATGACACGCCATGGGAGGGCTTAAGAAAAAAATAGAGCTGAAAGAAGAATGTTAGAAGATATTTAAATTTAGAAGTGCTGCAAATATAAAGTCATAGACAGACAGAAATGAGGCATTTTAAAAAGTAGGAGAGCGATAAGAGTTCAGTGAGAGACAAGAGTTTCAAAACGGAAGGAGGTGAGTAATATCAATTTATGCCCTATCTTAAGGTTAGAGAGGGTGAGGACCAAGAAGTTAAATTACAATAAATTTAAGTGTATTGTATTCTTCTAGAAGTTTGATAGTTTCAATTCTTACATTTAAGTCTTTAACCCATTTTGGATTTATTTTTGAATATGGTGTGAGAAAGTAGTACAGTTTGATTCTTTGGCATGTAATTTTCCAGTTTTCCCAACACCATTTTTTGAAGAGGCTGTCTTTCCCCCACTGTATATTCTTACCTCCTTTGTTGTAGATTAAATGTTCGTATAAGTGTGGTTTCATTTCTGGGCTCTCTATTCTGTTCCATTGTTCTATGTGTCTATTTTTGTGCCACTACCAAACGGTTTTGATTGCTATAGCTTTCTGGTATAGTGTAAAATCAGGGAGCATGATACCTCCAGGTTTGTTCTTCTCTCAAGATTATTTTGGCTATTCAGGGTCTTTTGCACTTCCATACAAATTTCAGAATTATTTGTTGTAGTTCTATGAAAAATGCCATTTGTATTTTGATAGGGATTGCATTAAATCTGTAGATTGCTTTGGGTAGCATGGTCATTTTAAGAATTTTAATTCTTCTAATCCATTAACATGGTATATCTTTCCATCTGTTTGTATCTTTTTCAATTTCTTTTATCAGTGTCTTACAGTTTTCTGACTACAGGTTTTTTATCTCCTTAGTTAGACTTATTCTTAGGTATTTTATTCTTTCTGATGTGATTGTAAATGGGATTTTTTAAAATTTCTCTTTCTGATAGTTCATTGTTAGTGTAGAGAAAGGCAACAGATTTCTGTATATCAATTTTGTATCCTGCAACTTTACCAAAGTTGATGAGTTCTAGTAGCTTTTTGGTGGTGTCTTTAGGATTTTCTCTGTATAGTATCATGTCATCTGCTAACAGTGAGCGTTTTACTTCTTCCTTTCCAATTTGGATTCCTTTATTTCCTTTTCTTGCCTCATTGCTGTGGCTAGGACTTCCAATACTATGTTGAATAAAAGTGGCAAGAGTGGGCATTCTTATCTTATTCCTGATCTTGGAGGAAGTGCTTTCAGCTTTTCCCCATTAAGTATGATGTTAACTATGGGCTTATCATCTATGGCCTTTATTATGTTGAAGTATGTTCCCGCTATACTCATTTTGTTGAAAATTTTTATCCGTTAAACTTCTAGAGGAAAACACAGGCAGTGTACTCTTTGACATCAGTCTTAGTAATATTTGGGGAGGGGGAGATTTGTCTCCTCAGGCAAGGGAAACAAAAGCAAAAGTAGACAAGTGGGACTACATCAAACTAAAAAGCTTTTGCCCAGTGAAGGGAACTATCAACAAAATGAAAAGGCCACCTACTGAACAGAAGACATTTGTAAATGATATATCCAATAAAGGGTTAATATCCAAAATATACAAAAAAACTCATAAAACTCAATGTCAAAAGACAACCAAACAAAAAACCAAAAGTCCCAAACAACCTGATTGAAAAATGAGCAGAGCATATGAAGAGACATTTTTCCAAAGAAGACATACAGATGGACAACAGGCACATGAAAAGATACTCACCAACACTAATCATCAGGGAAATGTAAATCAAAACCACAAGGAGATATCACCTCACACCTGTCAGAGTGGCTATTATCAAAAAGACAACAAATAACAAGTGTTGGCAAGGATGTGGAGAAAAAGGAACTCTAGTACAGTATTGGTGGGAAGGTAAACTGGTGCAGCCACGATGGAAAAGAGTATGGAGATGCCTTAAAAAATTAAAAATAGAACAACTATACAATCCAGCAATTCTACTCCTGCGTATTTATCTGAAGAAAACAAAAACACTAATTCAAAAAGATACATGCACCCTTATGTTTATAGCAGCATTCTTTACAATAGCCAAGATTTGGAAGCAACCTAAGTGTCCATCAATAGATGAATGGATAAAGAAGATGTGATATATATAAATATATAAATATATATAAATAAATAAATAAATATATATATATATAAAACTGAATATTACTGAGCCATAAAAAAGAATGAAATCTTGACATTTGGGATAACATGGATGGACCCAGAGGTATTATAGTAAGTGAAATAAATCAGACAGATTTCACTTACATGTGGATTTCACTTATATGTGGAATCTAGAAAGAAAACAAAACAAATGAACAAACAAAACAAAACAGAAACAGAGTCATAAATACAGAGAACAAACAGTGGTTGCCAGAGGGGAGGAGGTGAAGGAAGGAAAGAAATAGGGGAGGGAGATTAAGAGGTTACAGATTTCAAACTGCAAGATAAATAGGTCACAGGTATGAAATGTACAGTATAGGGAATATAGTCAATGATTATGTAATATCTTTGTATGCTGACAGAGGGTAATTCAATTTAATGTGGTGATCATTTTGAAATGTATAGAAATATCGAATCACTCTGTTGTATAACAGAAACTAAGACAGTGTTGTAGGTCAATTATATTTCAGAAACAAAGAAACAAAAAAAAGTCAGAAAAAGATTAGATTTGTGGTTTCCAGCATCCAGGGGGAGGGGGATGGGGAATTGAATGAAGGCAGTCAAAAGGTACAAACTTCCAGTTATAAGATAAATAAGTCCTAGGGTGTAATGTACAACATGATAAAAATAATTAACACAGCTGTATGTTATATACAAAATTTGTTGAGAGTAAATCTAAGAGTCCTTACCACATGGAAAAATACATTTAAATGTTTCTTTAATTTGTATCCATATGAGATGATGGATGGTCACTAAACTTATTGATAATCATTTCATGATGTATGAAGTCAAATCATTATGCTGCACACCTTAAACTTACACAGTGCTATATGTCAATTATATCTCAATTAGACTGGAAAAAAAATTTCTTTAAAGAGGTGATTAAGTTTAAATGAGTCCATTACGGTGGGGCCCTGATCCATAAGAAGAGAGACACGGGGGATCACATGTACAGAGAAAAGGTCATGGGAGGACACAGTGAGAGGACAGCTATCTGCAAGCCAAAGAGAGAAGCCTCAGGAGAAACCAAACCTGCTGACACCTACCTTGGACTTCTAGGCTCCAGAACTGTGAGAAAATAAATTTCTTTTTAAGTCAAAAAAAAAAAAAAAAAAGTGTATTGTAAGTAAGAAGAGAGTAGCCAGTGTATCCAGTGTATTTCTAAGTGCAACAATCTAGGGAAGCTGACCGAAAATATATAAAACATTTTCCTCGTAAAGATGAGAATGAATCATTCTCTGAAAAGTATTCCAATTCTAATGTTCTTCCTCTTCGGAGCCAGAGAATCCTGGGAGATTTCACAGAGTGATTAGTTAAATATTTCTCTCAGTGGAGGTTGCTGATTTTAATTCATTGCCAGAAAGAATAATGCTGCATCTTAAGTGCTTCTTGAATTAAAAACTCTGGACTCATAATTTGGTTGTTAGTCATTCTCTGCTCTCAAAGCCACCTTGAGAATGTTCTTGCAATCGACATACCTGACATCTGTCCTTCAAGACATCTGTTGCCTATCCATCCCAGTCACCACCACAACCAAACTGCCCTGGAGCAACCAAGCTCCTGGCAATCTCAGGGGAAGGAGGGCCTACCTCATCCAAAAACATTAAACAAGATTATAATATAACAGCAAAATTGGCACCTAGCAGAACCACAGTGAATGGGTTTGAATAAGCACTTGCCATGCTGTGTCTCTTTTCTCCACCCCATGCCAGTTTTACTGAAGACAGTGTTTTTTACAAATATACACGTCATTGCTAATCTTCCTATTCTCTTTTTCTGCTAACTTTATCTCAGGAAAATCAAACTCTCAACCCCTCTTTCCTTCTCTCTGCCCATGTGCCCATTTTTCCTTAGCTCAGAAAATGGCCTTAATCAATTCTGATAAAAGTCAGAGAACACTAATTATACACCTCTATTAAGAACATTAAATTTATATACTTTGAAGTTAAATTAGGCTTTGTAAACAACTGATACCATTAACTTCTGAAGTCCATGAAAAGAATGAACTATTGCTTTGGAAACATGCACAAAATTTCCCTATACCTTATCACAGTCCTTTAGAATGTGTTTTTCCTTAAGCAGCAATATTCTGATTCTATGTGTGTGTTCAATTGCTGACATTGCAGAAGTTTGGTTTTCTGCTATTTTTCACTGCTAATATCTAATAATTTGGATATGTTATGAGAAGAATAGGATTGTGTATAGTCCAAAAATTCAGCTGCTATCTTTAGTTTTGTTTCTATAAGAAAATGCATTCTATTTACATTCCTAACAAATGATTTCCCAGTTTAGAGCACAAACCATTTGAAAGTTAAAGACTGTCTGTATATATGTAAGCAAAATATCTTTTCTTTACGTTAACCTGGCTGAATTTTCTGCTATTATTCTGTTCAAGTTATTTTGCTGTGTGGTACCAGCACAATCCTTCTGTATTTAGGAAAGTGGAGAAGCAACACGGTTACCATTATGTCCTTGGAGCCAGATAAAACCGTGTTCCAATCCTGATTCAATCACTTGCATGCTCTATGACTTTAGGGAAATTATTTTACTTCTTTTAAACTTAGTTTTCTATTCTGGAAAATAGGAATGATGTAAGTGCCTGTCTCTTAGACTTATCGTGAAGATTAAGTAAGGTTAGTATGATAAGTTTCTGTCACCCAGCAGGTGCTCAAGAACGACCATTTCTAGGTAGTAGAATGGTAGTCTTTTTTTTTTTTTAAATCATGCACCCATAGCAGTAAAGATATTTTCATCATATAACCCTTAATTATTTATTTACAAATTATATACATATTCCTTCTTGACAAACATATTATGGGCCTAAAGCATACATAAAGGTAAAATTTAAAAAGAATGTGACAAAGATAATAGAAACACTACTTAAAAATAAATAAAAATATGAAGTATAAATGGGATGTTTTTTGCTTTTTAAGTTTTTCAAACATTTCCAAACTCCAATGCAACTCCATATTTTTGTAACGAGTTAGAAAATTCTGTTTCCAAGACTTTTTGTGTGTGTAGAAATAAAAATGTTAATGAATGACACATCATTTTCAAACAAAATCACACACTGATATAAACATTTCTAAACACCATTTTCAGAAGGCTGTTTCCATAGTACTCAAAAAGAAGCAGCTACTTTCTTACTTATTGCTAAAATCTCACCTCCACCTTGATGGGACAGATTCATTTCATTTTGTTTTGTCTTAATATTTGTAGGAGGCTTACTACTGACCGGTATTTATCACAGAAAAGATAAACAAATTTTCTTTCTTTTCATATCTACTAAGATGCTCCACATTGATCAAACAGGATATTGACTGGGGCACATCCATCCTGATTAGTGTCTGCCTCTTGTCGTTGACTGACCTGTCTGGATGGGCAATTAGGGTTTCTCTACTTGTCTCGCCCAGATCATCACAGAAAAGATCAGCAAATTTAGAAAACATTTTTTCTCTGTAAAAGAAAACTGTATAATTCACCTTTAAGTTTGACAAGAGTTTGAAATGTTTTGCCACGGGGTAACCATGAACCTCTCTGCAGCACAAAATGTTTTCACAGACACTCCTTGTCTCATGAGTACATATTTATTTAACAGAGATTTATATGGAGCTTACTATTCTCCAGGCACTGTTTGAAGTGCTTTACAAATATTAACTCAGTTAATCTCATAATTACATACATTATCAATTCAGTTTCATTCCCATTTTACAGGTGAGATTAACTAAGACAGAGACAAGTTAACAAGAAACTCGTTCAAAGTCAGGCAGGATCTGACCCTAGCCATTTTGGCTTTAGAGACTCTCCTTTTAACAACTAGACTCCAGTGCCTAGCAGTCTACTAATGAAGATAAAATACTTTTAATTACACTTAGCACATGTAAACTACAACTTACTGAAGTTTACTAGAAGCAGAGATTGGGTGAGGTTGCCAATACCAATCCTTCGGTATCATGGAACTCCTCCACTTCCCTCTGGAGACCTCTGGTGTTGTACACTCATGTGACGATCTAGCGAGTGAACCAAGTGAGGGACCTAGTATGGAAGATATTAGTAACCTATTTCTTATTTTTTGTATACACGTAAGTAAGTGTTCTAATATTTTCTTCTCATACAGTCAGGGGTATGAGCACCTCTCTTTGGAGACAACCTCTGTAGAATCTGAATGTATATGGAAGAAGGGCTGAAAAGATTTGCTTGTGACTACTTCCAAAGCTGGAATTTATGTCATGTGTGAGTGTATGAGGAGTGGTCCCTCTGGACTTGTGGATATCCATGTTTTTAAATACAGAAATCATGTTAGGTTATAATCTATTTGTATAAATGAGTTTGTATCATATTAACAGTATAGTTTGGAATCTATCATGGATGTGTCACAGAAAACTTTCTAAGAATTTTCCCAGGGATAATGTGAAGCATTAAAATTAATTTATTGGTTTACTCTTCTCTACTTCCAGGCATTGAAAGGATCTGTTGGGTGAAAAGGCTTACAAGTAGTTCACACTATTGAGTTGACTGGAGGAACTTATATTCAGGAGGGTTAAACAAATCTTTTGCTTATGTTTCAGATTGGACACACTATCTTTTTATTTTTGGTTCATAGAAATATTAAGATTAGTTTAATGTTCTATTTTGCTAGAGAAGATCTCCACCTCAGATTGTGGAACTATTCTTCTTGATACGTTGACTTTTACATTGCTCTTCAAAAATAAGAGAATCTGATGTTTGATTTCCACATGACTTGAATTTTTGGGATGTTTAGGGATGGCTTACATATTTATTTTTCATAGAATTATCACCATAATTATCATAATGCTGTTAACATTATTGCTGTGGATACATGATTTCTTAACCTGTTTTTATTCAGTACTATAATAATACAAAAATAGTTAAATGAATAGAAACTTCTGGAATATCTGGATGTGACATGCCACCCTAAAAAATAAGAGCATTGCCTAATGTTAAGATGAACTATATTTTATCACTTTAGGTTCAGAATGAGTCTGATGAATTAGTCTCACTGAATAGATTGTAATCCCTGGAAGGTAGTGTTTAAGCTTTTCTGTTTTCATATATCTAAGATAAGGTTGCTAAGCAGGACCAGGTAAATATTGTTGAATAAGTGGATGATTTTCTGTCTGGGAGATCTGATTGCCCTTAAGAATGCCACAGGACAGACCTGGACTCAGGTATACTTGGGAGGTTACATTTGCTTTGATGACTTTCTCCACCCTCCAAAGGACCTTCTTGCTGACCCCTCTCAGCTTTCCAATTTCCTTTACTTTGTTTCCCCCTGATTTCATGTGTAAGGATCAAGAGGGCTTTCATGATGGAAAAGATTATATTTTAGAATGGTGAGGAAAATCTCAATGTAGATATGAATGCCTTTTAATATCCAGTCCAGTTAAACATCATGTAACTGATCCTTACCTATTTATCTGCTTGTTTATCTATTTAAATTCGGCAGACTATGACCCAAATGGAGGAACACGGTGTCAGAGAACAAAGAGTCTAAGTTCAATGACTAGAGCGGGGGATTCTCAAAGTGTGAGAGTCCTTTGGGCTGTGAACCAATCGAAAGCAAAGCACGACCTTCCTTCAGTTTTTCCAGGTGAATGATACAATTTACGTGGATGGTAAATTTGTATTCAATTTGACTGTCCTCTCAAGTGAGTTCTAAAATTTTATAAACTAAACTAAACTAAGCTCCTATCTATGTTTTGCTATGAAGTCTGGCTGCCATGCATTGATGGATTTGTAGCAGGTTCTTACTGAGCCTGCCTGTGAGTGATAGTTACTTCGTGGGATAATTGCAACACAGATAAGATGTAGACTTGGCATTTATTTTCATTCTCTTTTTTTAGCATAAATTGTGATTAGTTTAGTTTCATCATCATGCATTTATTTTCGTTTAAGATCACTTAGTTAATCCTACAATCATCATGATGCATATTTGCATTGATAGTATTTGGCCATTTTCCCCTTAACTAGATTTTAAAGACACACCTGTAATCAGTAAGAATAATCTGTCCCTCTATTGTTAAAACATATATATATAACCTTTCCCAGAATTTGCTTGTATAATCACACTTCACTGTTAATCACTGAATTCATTTTCTGCTGGAAATGAATGGATCAAGGAGGCCTTTACACACTTATCTAGATCATACAGATTTTATATACTTGGAGTGTGTCCAGTTCTGACTGATTCCAGTAAAGAAGACAGTTATTCAAGTCTATGTCAAGACTGTCAATAAAATTTAAAGAAAGGAAACTGACCCAACTCCAGATAGCAGGGATAGTAATACTTTGCATAAATAGAAGTAAAGGAAAGAACGTTGGGGATTGAAGAGCCTAGGATCATTTTTTAATATTTAAGGTCATTTTGTAATATTGAAGGTTTATACCTACATTGTCCAACTCACTAGCTACTATTCATATGTAGCTACTTAAATTTCAATTTAGATTAATTAAAATTAAATAAAATAAAAAATCCAGTCCCATAGAGTCACCAGTCATATCTCAAGGGCTCCATAGCTTCCTGTGACTACAGTAGTGCCTTCTGACCAGACAGCACAGATTCAGAACATTCCTATCATCACAGAAAGTTCTACTGGAAGTGCCTGTTTAGACCATAAAACATCTGAGCAAGTTTTATTCAAGAACTAGCAGTGGTAGCTGGCAGAATGATACACAGCACTCCCAAACTGTTCAATTTGAAGAATGAAGAAGAAAACAGACTATTATTCAATCTAAGATAAATAAAGGAACCCACTAAATGGAAGGAATTGTCAGCTAATTTGTAGGCCTGGAAAAGGGGAATGTATTTTGTGGAACATAGGCCTAACCACTTATGTAAAACAATGTCACATATTAGTTGCAATCAAAACTTGTGAGACTACCTGTGTTTGCAGTACGAAATGGTCTCACACCCTTTAAAGAAGTCTAAGCTTCAGAAATGTGTGCTTCAAGGTAGGGATTATTCCTTTTTTAACTTGGGACAGTCTGCTTGGTGCCTTTTCTAAATAGGTATCAAAATTAATTCTTACATAAAAATCACAAGACGCGTGACGCTATGCACATCATGTGTAGAGCTGCCCATCATAGCTTGACTACTTCCTATATTTGGAAATTTCCCACATTAAGAACCCCACTTCTCCAACATAGAATTTCTGACTTGGAAAACAAAACTCAAGTGCCTCAGTCTCCTTTGCAGCTGAAACTCAAGCAAGTGATCCAGGTTCCACCAGTCAGATACACCCACACAAGATACACCCACTGATGCCAGAAGCAAAGGAAACAGGCTCCACGTGTGACTTTGGTTGTTGCTGCTGTGGGTGGTACCCAGTTTTGATAGTGGTTGCCGCAGCAGTGTTGGGCAGGCCAAATGCCTGACACAGAAGTGGCCCTGGTGCCAGCTGCAGCAGACATTTCGGTCAAGTTCCAAGGTTTAACACTTAGCATTGGGGGTGGTGGTGGCCATTTCCTCCTCAGACCAGTTCTGTGGTTTGGTCATGAACATTCTTCCTGAAAATTTAGCCTCCTGTCATTCTCCAGCTCTCTCTTTTTTTCCTGTGAGCTACCTAATACCCCTTAATAAATCCCTTTTCTGCTTAAGCTCTCTGGAATGGATTCTGTGGTTGCAGCTAAGAACTCTGGTGATATAGGCAATGATGCCAGTTCATGTTTTGGATTCATAGATATGAAGTAGTTTGCTCATTATGCATTTATCACATGCCTGCCAGGCTCTGGGTTGGGATCTCACTGAAGTTTCCAACTGGAGCATCTTTGTGCATGATGGTAGCAGGGAGAGATAAAATATAGGAGGTGAGACAGGTGTTGGACATGCTGAGATTGGGAAGATTCTTCTTTTCTGCCATCCTAAATCCAGTCTGTCACCAAATCCTCACAATTGTATCTCTTAAATATCTTTCCCATACCTCCTTTCTCCCTCCATAGTCTTTCATTTACTTGGCAAACATTCAACTCTGGTATTTATTACTTTTCACTTAACTTATCGAAATAGCCAATTACAACAATAAGACCATGTAGTTCCTCACACACCATGCTTTTACTTGTCAATGCATCTTTGCTTAATGCCGTTAAGAACCTAAGAAACCCTGCCCTTCCCCTTATGCATGTGGACACCTCCTATTTATACTTCAAGACATAGATTATGTCTTTCCTATTACACATACTACATTGTATGATAATTATATGGTTTTTAATTCAGCTTATCCAATTGGACTGTGAGGTCCTTAGGGCACATATCATGTTTTATTCACTGTTGCAGCTCTGGACCTTGTCCCAGTGCCTGGTATACAATAGGTACACAATCAATACTTGTAGAGAGAACAAGTGACATAATTTATTTATTACATGTTTATCCCCTTGTCCAGCTTCTTCAGAAGAGTACAATGTCTGGTGTATAATAGGGACTCAATAATGATTTATTTTGCATATTAATGAGGTTCATATGGGGCATCTGTTGAAGATAATTGGTGGCAAGCAAGATTATGATTCTGATGCTTAGAATAGAAGCCAGGGCTGGAGATTAGAGTTTGGGAATTGTGAGGTGGTGGTTTGTGGCAGCTATGCAATGCTCTCCTTATATCACTGACTGTAGGGAGTGTAATTGACCAATGGCTTCAGCTGCTACACTTTGAAATACTTCCCGTATTTGCACCGTGGCCAACTTTCCCACGCACAGCTCCCAGGCAATGAATGGGTGCAGAAGGGAAATGGGGGCTCCTCTGATAAGTGACTGGTTTGCGGACTCTCCAGTGACCTTGGTAAACATTCACAGAAATTGCACGGCACTCCAGGATGCTTCCACCCGAATTTCCCTCCCTCTCTGTGCCTCACTTAGGTTCTGACTGGCATCGCAGTCTGGCAGCATTTCAGCCTCTACCAGCTCCCTTCTTACTTTCCTTTGCATCTTGGATTTTGCTTCTCAGAGGCCCCTAACACTCTGTTGAAACAATGAAAGTAGATTAGTTATTCAAGGAGAACCACGAACTGAGAAGAGCTAAGAGCCAAAGAGAGAAGCTTACAGGCATGAATATTTAGGGAGTGGGAAAGAGAGACTGGGGGAGAAAGCTAAAAACAGTGGTCAGATAAGCAGGCAGACAACCAAGGAGAGTAGTGTTCCAGAACGGCCATCACTGAGTGTGTTTCATTCCAGAGTTTTTTCCAGGCATGATAAAAGTTAAAAATTTACCAAGAAGAAATAAGAAGGCTAGAGAAATTTTAAAAAAAGAGAGAGAGAGAGAGAGAGAGAGAGAGCAGCTGAGGTCAAGTATGTGCAAAGGCCCTGGACAATGCCTTTACTTTGAGTAATAAAATAAATTAAAAAAAAAATAGAAGCAGTAAACTAAATATATTTTACCTGTTCAGATTCATAGCAATAAACATTTAAAAAACTGATTTACAGCTAAGAAAGGGCACTTCTGTTTTCACACATGTATTACTTCCTCTGTTTTCTATATATCCTTTCTCTTATTATCCTTATTATAATAATATACATATTAATAATATGTATATTAATAACATAATATGTATGTATATTAATAACATAATAATAATTATTATTATATCATTTGGCATGTATACCAGATAGAAGTATTGGGTGGGCCAAAAAGTTCATTCAGTTTTTTCCGTAAGATGACTCTAGTAGCACTTAGTTTTCTTTAACTTCATTTGAAACAATTTTGTTAGATTGTATTGTGACAGCTGTGATAGTGTGCATTTAAAAAAAAACTTATCAAAATTGGTGAATTTTTGTGTAGTCATTTTAATACAGAAGATGGAAGAAAAAAGCAACATTTTCGGCATATTATGCTTTATTATCTCAAGAAAGGTAAAAACGCAATTGAAACGCAAGAAAAGATTTGTTCAGTGTATGGAGAAGGTGCTGTGACGGATCGAACGTGTCAAAAGTGGTTTGCAGGACTTCCCTGGTGGCGCAGTGGTTAAGAGTCTGCCTGCCAATGCAGGGGACACGGGTTCGAGCCCTGCTCCGGGAAGATCCCACATGCCACGGAGCAACTAAGCCCGTGTGCCACAACTACTGAGCCTGTGCTCTAGAGCCCACGAGCCACAACTACTGAGCCCACGTGCCACAACTACTGAAGCCCGCATGCCTAGAGCCCATGCTCTGCAACAAGGGAAGCCACTGCAATGAGAGAAGTCCATGCACCACAATGAAGAGTAGCCCTTGCTCACCACAACTAAAGAAAACCCACGCAGAGACGAAGACCCAACGCAGACATAACTAACTAACTAACTAACTAAATAAATAAATTTAAAAAAGTGGTTTGTGAAGTTTCATGCTGGAGCTTTCTCACTGGACGATGCTCCACGGTCGGGTAGAACATTTGAAGTTGATAACGATCTAATCCAGACATTAATTGAGAACCATCAACGTTATACCACGCGGGAGATAGCCGACATACTCAAAATGTCCAAATCAAGCATTGAAAATCATTGGCACCAGCTTGCTTACGTTAATCGCTTTGATGTTTGGGTTCCACATAAATTAAGGGAAGAAAACCTTCTCGACAGTATTTCCGCATGCAATTCTCTGCCTAAACGTAATGAAAACATTTCATTTTTAAAACAAATTGTGACAGGTGATGAAAAGTGGCTACTGTACAATAGTGTGGAACGGAAGTGATCGTGGGGCAAGCGAAATGAACCACCACCAACCACTCCAAAGGCCAGTCTTCATCCAGAGAAGGTGATGTTGTGTATATGGTGGGATTGGAAAGGAGTCCTCTATTATGAGCTCCTTCCGGAAAACCAAACGATTAATTCCAACAAGTACTGCTCCCAATGAGACCAACTGAAAGCAGCACTCAATGAAAAGTGTCCGGAGTTATCAACAGAAAACACATAATCTTCCATCAAGATAACACAAGACCGCATGTTTCTTTGATGACCAAGCAAAGACTGTTACAACTTGGCTGGGAAGTTCTGATTCATCTGCCTTATTCACCAGACATTGCACCTTTGGATTTCCATTTATTTTGGTCTTTACAAAATTCTCTTAATGGAAAAAGTTCAATTCCCAGGAAGACTGTAAAAGGCACCTGGAACAGTTTTGGGAAGATGGAATTATGAAGTTGCCTGAAAAATGGCAGAAGGTAGTGGAACAAAACAGTGAATATGTTGTTCAATAAAGTTCTTGGTGAAAATTAAAAATGTGTCTTTTATTTTTACTTTAAAACCGAAGGAACTTTTTGGCCAACCCGCTAGTATGGGAGTGTGGATGGGTGGATAATATGATTCTCCTAATCATGGGAATTGATGTAGAGGTGGTTAACCTAAAACAATAAATCTATGGACAAGAGTAGCTATTGAAAGTTACTTTAAAGAGAGATAAAGGCTGCTAGAGCATCTGAAGAAAGAATATGTCAAAAAAAAACACAGCCAGCAACAGAGGCAGAACAAGAAGAAAGGCACAGAGCCCAATTCTTCCAGTGCTCATTCAAGGAACAATCAGCAGAGAGGGTTCTATGATGGTTAATTCTATGTGTCAACTTGCTAGGGCCATGGGGTACCCAGACATTTGGTCAAATATTATTCTCGGTGTGTCTGGGAGAGTGTTTTTGAATGAGATGAACATTTGAATCTGTAGACAGAGTAAAGGAGATTGTCCTCTCTATAGCGGGTGGATCACATACAATCAGGTGGAGGCATGAATAGAAAGAAAAGACACCTTCTCCTGAGTAAGAGGGAACTCCTCTTGCCTGACTACCTTGCGCTGGGACATCAGTCTTTTCCTGCCTTAGAACTGGGTCTTGAGTCTGCCTGCTTTCAAACTGGATTATACCATCAGCTCTCTGGTTCTCAGCCCTTCAGACTTAGAGAAAATTTATAACTTCAGTTCTCCTGGGTCTCCAGGTGATCACTACAGGTCTTGGGACCTTTCAGCCTCCATAGCTGCATAATTATGTGAACCAATTCCTTATAATAAAAATCTCTTCCCTTCTCTCTCTCTCCCTTCCTCCCTCCCTCCCTCCTTGCCTCCTACACACATACACACATGCACACACACACACCCTTATTGGTTCTGTCTCTCTGGAGAACCCTGACTAAACAGGATCTTTGCCAAAGAACCAGAGAGTGAGCTGTTCCACATGGGCATTATTGATATGGGCATAATGGTCTATTGAAAGACTGCCTCTTATCTTATTGATTCTGCCTCTTAAATATTTCCTCTCCATTCACAATGCCACTACTTTAAAGCCTTTATGATTTTGTGCTTTTACAATCTAAATCCCTGTCAAACAGGAGACACTGCTTTGGGAAAGATCCCCAGTGTTCTCCTTACTTGCTGCGAGTAATAAATTCTTCCTTCTCCTGCTCTTTGGCTTTGTTGTGTCTTTTGGCTCAACACCCACTAAGAGGTGAACCCAGTTTTCAGGTAACACATTTTGGCAACTCTGGCAGGACCTCTTGCCTAACCCCTTTGGTTTCCTCCAGTTCCCAACAGGTGATGCAGTGGGCTGTGGCAGCTCACCTGGGTGAATTCATCTAATTTGCTGGGGGACCTTTGAGGAAGGGTAGAGGGGAATCCCTCTTGGTGCTTAATTTGTCGGGTCTGGGCTCAGGGGCCGCTCTGGACATCTTGATCTGGAGAGTCCCTTTGGAGAAGTGAGTGGTATTTACCTCACAAATTAGCTTCAGGGATCTGTCCCCATCTCAAGGGGGAGGAGAAGAAATGATTCAGGAACTTCGGGGAAAAAAAATCCCTGCCAAACAGTTTCTTCCTCCAATGCACCAGAAAGATCTTTCAAAGTGCAAGTCTGATAGTATATTTCCATTGGTTCAAATCTTTCCATGGGTTCTGGTAGTGTTTCTAAATCTAGGTGTTGGCTAAATAGGTATGTTTGCTCTGTGAAAATTCATTGAGCTGTGGATGTATGAGTTATGTACCTGTGTGTATGTCTGACTTAAATAAAAAGCTATATTAAAAAATCTCCCCATGGCTTTTCATTGTCTCCAGGATTGAGTCAACCCCTTAGCTTGATATTTAAAACCTTTTGTGATTCTTGTCTTTCCAAAGTCCTGTCATTTCCCCAGTCTACTCATACCTCATTACTTGTGTCCTACAAATAAACTATCTTTTTTCTTAACTATTTATCTTTGCTCTGTCTGGAATGCCCTTTCATTTTTGTCCACCTTCTTAACTATCATTCCTCCTTTGAGAATAAAGCTAGGTAGTGTCTTCTGGGATCATTTTTAATCCCTCAAGGCCATTCTTTCTGGTTTTCCCAAAGTAGACTGCACAGACCTCTAACACACATTCATCACATTGCTATACCTATTTATGTTTATTTCTGGCTCTTCCATTAGATGGTAAATTCCTCTATGACCTGGAATATGTCATATATATTTTTCTCCAGTATCTGACGTTGTGTTTGGCATATAGTCCCTACCCACAAACATGTTTTTAACACACGAATGAGGGAGACAGATTGAGGAAAGGTAATAAATGAACCATGCTTTGAAATAAATTACAATCTAATTGAGTACATGAAATATAGACACATAAAAAGTTAAAGAAAATATGATACAAAAATAAATGAGTCACAAGTAGTAAATTGTTAAATGTTCAATCACAGGAACGGACCCTAAGTGACACAGGTGTCAGAGGAGAGAAGTGGTCAGGTCGTAGTACAGTAGGGACTCGACATCAAGATCTGAAAAGTTGCACAGCATCTGGATTGCTGGAAAGAAAGAAGAAAGATACTCCAGTAATGAGGATCACTTAAAATATCTATGAAGAAACAGTTGAGTAAATAGAACAATCCCATTCGATCTTTTTTTTTTTTTTTTTTTTCAAAATTTATTTATTTATTTATTTATTTATTTATTTATTTATTTATTTATAGCTGTGTTGGGTCTTCGTTTCTGTGCGAGGGCTTTCTCTAGTTGCGGCAAGTGGGGGCCACTCTTCATCGCGGTGCGCGGGCCTCTCACTATCGTGGCCTCTCTTGTTGCGGAGCACAGGGTCCAGACGCGCAGGCTCAGTAGTTGTGGCTCACGGGCCCAGCTGCTCCGTGGCATGTGGGATCTTCCCAGGCCAGGGCTCGAACCCGTGTCCCCTGCATTGGCAGGCAGATTCTCAACCACTGCGCCACCAGGGAAGCCCTCGATCTTTTTTTAACATGGAAGAATATGGATAAAACAGGAACTTCAGGCAAGGAGAGGAAATTTATAGGGAGGATGTTATGCTACATTTTGGACATGTTGAGTTTGAGGTGCCTGCAAAAGACCAATTAGAGCTGTCTGGAAAGTGGTTAGAAACCGAATCTTCATTTCAAGAGAGAAGTAAGAGATACAAATTTGCTAGCCAGTCACACGTGAGCCAATGAATGGACCTGAAAAAGAATCTATAGAGAGAAGGTAAGGGGTTAACAATGGGACCTTGGGGGAAATCTATATTTAAGGGATAGAAAGAGGAAGACATGCCAAAAAGGGAAATCTGATATGTGTCAAGAAAATAGAAAGGAACTCAGAGGACTGGAGAGCCGCAGGGCCAAGGGAGGAGAGAATTTTGAGAATCAGGGGGTTGTTGGTGGTGACAAATGTATTAGAGAAGCCAAGAAGGCTAAGAACGGCAGTGAGGCTATTGCATTTGTTTTGGGGGAGTTAAATGATAATCTTCAAGACAGCTATTTCTGTAGGGTGCTAAAAACTGAAAATAGTACAGCGGGTTGAGGAATCAGTGGGAAGTTAGGGAGGGAAAGCAAACCTCTCTCAACAAGAATGGTGTGAGGGAAAGGGGGATTGGCCTGGTAGCTTGAGAGATTAGCAGAGCTAAAAAAGGCCCTTTTTTCTCAGATGACTGATGGGAATGTTGTGGGTACAGGAGAAGTTGATTTTTTTGTTTTTTGTTTTCCAGAAAGAGGTAGAAGATGCCAGAGAGAGTTAGGAGATATTCAATCGATGGGCCAAAATCCAAGAACATACATAAAGGCAAAGAATCAAGGCCAATTAGAAAACACAGGGGAGGAATATTTGAGTATCCTGGGAAATTCTGAGGTTTGTAAGAATGGAAATAGGGAGAACACACTTTGGAAGCCCTCCATCTTCTTAGCCAAGTCAGAAGTGAGGTTTTGAGGACAAGTGAGATGCGCTTAGAAATGAAGTAAAGAGAAACACAAAGCTTAGTATTGAGATAAGAAGGGACAAACACAAGATACGGCTATGTAGGGAAATGTTTGTCTATATGTATATTAAAGATGCAATGTGTGTGTGTTTAAATGATTAATATGTATTTATTATAAAATCCCATCACCCAGAAATAAACATTGTTAGGTGATATTACAGTGGAAGAATTTAGAAAAGTTGACGTCTAACTGGATAACTGGATAACAGGGCATAAGTGGGAGAGAATTAGCTGCCTGAGTCATTGGAAAGGTATGTGTGCCTTGCCAGAACTGCAGCAGTCCCAGGGACACCAGGTTTGGGATAGAAGATGATGTGTATGGCTCTGGGCATTAGATTTGCTGTGGAAAATTCAAGAGATGGATTCTCATAACTTTACATAAGCGGAGACCTTGATGTGAATTAATGATCAGAGTGGGATCGTAGGTAACAGAGTGAAGATGGGGAGGAAAGAAAAGAATAAGGCAAGTGCTGTGACCAGAGACTCAGGGGGCAAAGATTTTCAGCTGTGTTTAGTGGGACAACGAAGTCAAGGAGAAAGAGAACAAGGAATACATCAGTTCCAGGATTAGCTCCCTGGGAAACTATCCACTGATTTTCTTTAAATTATGGCCTTGCTTTCACAATTAGTTTTAAAATGGATTATTCCACAATACCACCAATTATTGCTCAGATTTTCCTCTGAAGGGTTCACAACAAGACAGAGAGAAATTATTTCTTTTCCAGCCTTAAGGAGTAGAGTCTATGCAGGACTCAAAAATTTTCAAAAGGAAACCAAATTTGCTTCGAAAGCCTTTGTAAAATGCAACTTTACTTTCATTGTTTTGGTTTGCCACGTTGGATTTACTTCACTGTTTTTCACAGGACAGTTTCTGCAGCCATCTAGGACAAGATGATTTTCCTTCCCAGACATGCTTCCTGCCAATATATATAGAAGCAATATTTTTGAATGGAATACTCCCTGGAACTATCTTGGCATTTTTGCTGAGAGACAGATTAAACTGGAGAGAGGCTGACCAACAGCAGCCCCAGAGAACAATATTCTTGAATGGATTGTATCTAAGTCTTGGGTTTTTTAAATTTTGAAGCTCTGTATTTTTAATGGAGGCTCTTAATTTTCTTGCCATCAGTGTGTAAAACAAGCTACCAACAGAAAGAAGTACAGCAGTTTTTGTGCATAAATTAAACGTTCTGGGATCATTATTAAGGTGTATTTACTAAAGACTCTTCTTTCCTGGGCTCTATGTATAGCCGAGGGATAGATAATAAACAACACCACATTGAAATGCTCTTATCCAAATTATACTGACAGAATAATGCAGGCATATAGAGGAGAATTCTTTAGATGCAACTAAAATATGTATTAATCACAGGTGTTACGTATGATTAGCAATATACCACAAAGAAGGGAAGTGATATTTTAGTATTTTGTTCCACATATTAATGCTGCTAAAATTAAATTCTCTATCAGTTTTATCCAAAATTATTCTCACAACCACTTAGAGAGAGCTTTCTTTCTCTGAAATATTTTTCCTGCCTCTCACTCATGCATAACAGAAAATTATTCTGCATCTCATCCAAGCTCAAAAAAATCCCAGTTTTAAGTGCATGCTTAAATGGTGCCAAGAGAAAACTCAAAATAGAAGCCTCAGGACAGAGAGAGATCATTTTGTTCAGTAAGTTGAAATGTAGTATTAGAGGTTAAGATAAGCCCAATTGGTTATCCAGGTTAGTATTCAAAATTTCAAGTTGGAACTTTCAAGGGATGCGTAAGAAGGAAGGAGCAAACAATGCCGGCAGCAAGTTTTCTGGATCAGTGTCTTCTGAAGACCTCCACATATGGATCCTAAGCGTGTGGGCACGCAGTGTTGCTAGGTGGGGTTGACTCAAATTTATTTTTTTAAATTTGTGACTGTTGTTGGCTGCATTTATCATCAAACAAAAAATAATTACGGAGCTACTACGATGGGCATGGCATTGTGTGTAAGTGTAGCTAAAGCTAAGATGATGAGGTCCAAGCTTCCATTCCAGGAGACACCAGGAGTGGAGTTTGTGGGTGTTGGAGGGAGCATGCAGGGGGTAGGCTCAGCGAACACCAGGCTGAAGAGATCCTGCCAGAACCGTCTCATGCAAGTGCAGCCTGTTGTGTGCAGCCTTTGTCACAGCAGAGTAACCCTGATATAAGCCAGCTCCCTTCACTTTAACAGAACAGTTATCACAGTGACGTTGCTTGGCACACAGTGGCTCCTTGGCAGCCTTCTCTGTCCCACCACCCATCTGCCTTTAAAGACAGAGTTAATGATGGCAAATCTGTATGTCGGTATCTCTCAGACATGCTTCAAATCTACGGAGACCTAAACCAAGCTACCTATTTCTGCTAGGATGGAAAAAATAATTCACAGATTGCTTATCAGTCTCCAGAAGTCACTTCCATGTTTACCCGGAAATAATTTCAGGCAGGCAATATTAAGGAATTTCAAAGCTAAGGCTAAACCTTCACTTCTGTTTTGCTAGAATGACAAACTACAGTAAATATTCTCTAAGCCCTGAGAACCCATTGGCTGTAGATTAACAGTATGTAGCTATGAGTTAAAGAGAAAGTTTGATGGTGAATAACTTCATTCTCACACTGTTGAAACTCACCCCTTTAGAGGATACTTTTCCTATCCTCTTTCTCATTTCATCATTACCAGTGAAAATGGGTTTCTGCACCAGGATTCAGAAAAGAAAACCCTCTTGGATCATAGAGTTAAAAGTAATTCATTCTAAGCTTTTATCCAAAGCATTTTGCAATTTAGTAGAAGAGTGAAAACGTTTTTTTCCAGCTCTACAGTCAAAATGCAGGCACCTCCTAAGTCTGTTTTTTCAATATTCTTTTCCATGGTGTAATTGCCTCCTGGCTATTCTGTTTGGATGTCTCCAAGTTACCTGAAGTTCAACTCTGGAACTGAACTCTTCATATCTCCCCTCCAAACATGCTCTTCCTTCTGTAGGAAATATCTTAGGTAATGGTTCATGCTCTTTGGCAAACTTCTACTCATCCTTCATGGCCTTAGCCTAAATATCACGTCCTCTCTTGTGACTTTCCAGCTCTCCCAAGTCAAGTTTGTTGTTTTTGTTCCTATTTTCTCATGCAATTTTTTTCATACTTTCACTGTTTTTTTAAAATACTTTTTTGATATTTTTTTTGTTGTTATAAATTTATTTATTTTTGGCTGCATTAGAGCTTCGTTGCTGCACGTGGGCTTTCTCTAGTTGCGGTGAGCAGGGGCTACTCTTCGTTGCGGTGCGCAGACTTCTCATTGTGGTTGGTGGCTGCTCTTGTTGTGGAGCACAGGCTCTAGGCGAGTGGGCGTCAGTAGTTGTGGCATGTGGGCTCAGGAGTTGTGGCTCGCGGGCCCTAGAGCTCAGGCTCAGTAGTTGTGGTGCAGGGCCTTAGTTGCTCCGCGGCATGTGGGGTCTTCCCAGAGCAGGGCTCGAACCCGTGTCCCCTGCATTGGCAGGCAGATTCTTAACTACTGCGCTACCAGGGAAGTCCCTACTTTCACTGTTTCATTTACATACTGTGTCATGATTGTGAGCTCCTCAAAAACAGGGACGCTTCCATGTTCTTTGTAAGCTTGCTGCTATAGCGAGGCAGGGTGTAGTTTACCCAATGAAAATGTTTGTTGAATTAATTTATATACATCTGCTACTCTCTGTGTCCTTGGTCTTCATGCATACATTTATCAAGGGCAAGGCATATTGTTTTGCCATATTCCGAATGTCACTTACAAGCTGTTTGATCTCGATTGTCTCTTAACCACTTGGATTCAGTTTCCTCATTTATAAAACATAGAAAAGATGTGACTCCTTCTTTAAATGATAATAAAAATAATAACAACAGTATATACATATTTCTTTCAAGTTTTTTCTTCCTCTGGACAAGCTCTTTTTTTTTTAATTTATTTACTTATTTTTAATTTATGGCTATGTTGGGTCTTCGTTTCTGCGTGAGGGCCTTCTCTAGTTGTGGCAAGTGGGAGCCACTCTTCATCGCTGTGCGCGGGCCTCTCACTATCGCGGCCTCTCTTGTTGCGGAGCACAGGCTCCAGACACGCAGGCTCAGTAGTTGTGGCTCACGGGCGTAGTTGCTCCGCGGCATGTGGGATCTTCCCAGACCAGGGCTCAAACCCGTGTCCCCTGCGTTAGCAGGCAGACTCTCAACCACTGCGCCACCAGGGAAGCCCGACAAGCTCTTTTTAGAGGTCTGGCTCAAAAGGATAGTTGAAGACAATAAAAGGTGTTTTTTTTGTTTTTTGTTTTTATTGTGAACAAAAAAGATTTTAGGGACAGCACAGGAACTGTCTTCAACTATAAAAAGGGCTTTCATGTGGAAGAAGGACAACCACGTGGCTGCAGGAGCCAGAACTAGGACTGATGAGTGAAGGTTATTAAGAAGCATTTAAACATCAGATCTAGTCTGTTCTATGCGGTCTGGGTCTTACGTCCCAGAAGTAAGGATTTCAAGGATCAGTAAAATACCTATGCTACTCCCCAAACTTGGACACTCATATCAAGTTTTCAACATTGTATTTTGCCAAATGAAAAACAAACCAAGCAACATCAATAAAGCAAAACCATTTTCTACTATGAGCATCATTTCATAAAAAAGACATAATTTTACCAAAAAAAAAAACCCCAGGAAGGACATAATAAAGAGTAAGTCTTTTTGGGTAAGGAAAGGAGAAACCTTACAATGATACACACACACACACACACACACACACTAAATTTATCTTCTCATTCTGCTTAGATCTTGTAAATATCAATACTGATTTAATGGGCTTGTAGGTCAGTGTTTGAGCTTCTGTGTGCTAAGCCCCGTTTAAGCCTGATATTCAATTATAAGGGGTCAAGATATACACATACATAGAGATTTACATGTATACCTATATATTTAATTTGGAGTCTTGTGTAGGTCTAAGAAGGTATTTTTCCTCAAATATTAAGAATTATGAAACCTGATGTATAGTCATGTTGCTTTGACTTACTTTCTGCAGTCAGAACATTATATTTTTGAACAAGATCCTTGATTTTGACATATCTTCCTGCATCCTGTTTTTCCTTGAATCTGTAAAATGAATCAGTGTTTGTTGGTCTGGAATTCTGGGCATTACATGTAATGCTGGATTCTTAGTGTGCTTCAAGTTGTATCTTTAAGAAAACCTTACTGAACAGGGCTAGGGCACTGTAGGCCAGGAGACCTTTTTTTTTTTTCTCTCTTGCTGCTGTGGTTTCCTGTGTAATATTGGGTTAATCAGGGTCCAGGATGAACCCAGCATGAGTGCGCTCTCCTGAGGGTGGGAGAGGTGGGTGTAGGATTGACTGGCCTGATTCAGCATCTGAAGGGAGAGCCTGTCTCTTAGGGGAAGGGCAAAACCACTGCTTGGATGAAAGGATAGAGCATTAGGCCAAAGGGGAGACTGATCTCTGTGCAGGTTAAGATTTATACAATAAATTATAAGAAAGTTTGGATTCCCAAGTTTATGAGACTTGGTGGTGAATTTGACAGCTTACAGGAGCCATGGAATGCAGACACTCAGAGCCCAGGTTTTATCAAGTAGTAGCATCAGTAGGTATGGAGTTTGCACTGTCACTTCTTTTTTTTTTTTGCATTGTCACATTTGTTCAGTTTCTCCTCAACATAAGACACTTTAACAGATGTGCTTCTAGAAGCAGCATTTTATTTTTCCTGGCAACTAGGTTATACTCAGGAAGTTACATTTAACATCTTGTAGTCATAAATATGAAGCACTGCCTGTCTTCTACCCAAGGCTACTGTAAAGCTATAACATAAATAAAGGTTTTGAATTAAAATTCTCAATAACTTTTATGCATTATTAAAATGACCTACCTTATGAAGATAAGGAACGCTAAATGACATACCTGAGTTATAACAATTAAGGGTAGTCATAAATTGAGAAATATATGTATATGTAGTTGTATATCTCAAATATCTTTGAAAAATTAAGAATGTAGATTCATTTCTGGAATCAAAGAGTAAGATACAGTGAGAGAATTTTTTCCCTTTCCCTCCCCCAATAATAGTTAAATTGAATGTACAAAGTTGGTGTAGCTTTCTCGCATTCTATCTATTGATTTGAGAAGAACTTTCACAAACTCTTTCCAGAAATTAGACTAAGGACCACAGTAAAATCCCCCCAAGGGCTTCCCTGGTGGCGCAGTGGTTGAGAATCTGCCTGCCCATGCAGGGGACACGGGTTCGAGCCCTGGTCCGGGAAGATCCCACATGCCGCGGAGCAACTGGGCCCGTGAGCCACAACTGCTGAGCCTGCGCGTCTGGAGCCCGTGCTCCGCAACAAGAGAGGCCGCGATAGTGAGAGGCCCGCGCACCGCGATGAAGAGTGGCCCCCGCTTGCCACAACTAGAGAAAGCCCTCGCACAGAAATGAAGACCCAACACAGCCAAAAATAAATAAATAATTAAATAAATAATTAAAAAAAAAAAATCCCCCCAAGCTCGTCTAAGCCTGAAGGATTGCAATTTATTGCAATCTTGATGTATATCTCCCAGCAGCACAACCACGGGACTAAAGTCTAATGCTGTGCAAGAGTCACCCAGAAACCCCCAGGGTTCAGTCTGTCACCCTAGAGAGATGACTTGAAGAGAGGCTTTCTGGAAGAGTCTGAATCTTAACCCCTTAGCTACATTCCAGATAGCTCCTGTGGTCTTCAGAAGTCTTAAGGTTCCATTTGGGTGAAAATGGCATAATATTTTTCTTCCTCAGACATGAAATTCAAAGGGAGAGAAGTGGTTTTAGGTCTAGTGTCTCATTCCTTAAAAGAGAATATTGTCCTTATTGAGGTTATCCCTACCGATGTGAAATTGAGATTTTTAAGGGAATTATCTGGGTACTTCAGGTAATTAATCAGATCAAGAATTTCCTTTGATCTGAAATGCTCAGGTTAGTCAGATAAGTGTTGGTAAGTGTGTAAGTATTGTTTGACCTTCTCTGTGGCAGGCGGGAGTGGTTTTTGTAGTAATCGTTTGCCTAACTGCTCCATTCTCCACCTCCACGTGCAAAGAGCCTATGCCCCTTGGCTTACCTTAACAGTCTCTGTTTCTCTTCCAAAAAATTATAAATTGTTTGAACTCTCTTAGAATATTCTTCCAAGGCACTTCCTTGGGATATGGCAGAAAGTAGCCCATCAACCCCACGTTGAAGATGGAGAAATCGACCCAGATGGAGACTCTGTGACTGTTGTAGGTGGAGGCTCCACCAGAACCCGGTCTTGCGACTCACAGTCAGGTGCTTTCCCTCCCACACTGCATCGTGGAGCGCGTTCCTTGTTGCCTAAAATTACACCGCAGCCACTCAAAGCTAGCAGGACCAGTTCTCCTTGTCAAGTCATCCTGTCTCACTGATGAAGGTCTAAGACGCCCAAGATAAAAATTAACTTCAAAGCCAACCACTGAAAGATCTCAAGTGGGCAGGAAGGGAGGTCTGCCTGTTGTATGAACACTTAGAAATATTCATCTCTATCGACAATTTATCTGTTCCTATTTTTTTCTAAAGCACCCTTTCTTTTCCTGCTATCTCAGAGTCGGGATTATCTGTGAAGCACTGCAGCGGTATTCCCCCGCTCTCCAATCAGATTCCTAAACTGGCTGAACTATATTTATCAGGGGCTGCCCTGGTCACTATGTTATGTAATAGATTAAGCTACCAGCCTGGTGTGAGAAGAATATCTGTTGGCTTTTCTCTGCAGTGCACCTAGAAGGAGGCCATGGCCTGGCAGATAATCCAAACCTATTAGGGCAAGAATCAACGTACCCAATCACCTAATGCCCTAACTGGATTTTCTCTACAGCAGAGCAGAGTTGCCCAGAGGAATCACCGTCTGACAGTTTCCTCCTTCACATGTGGGGGCCTGGCTGCAGGGACAGGCTGTTGCCACCTTGATCCCTGGAGAACGCATGGCATGAGCTCTTCTATTCTCGATGCCCACACTGTCATGGATTTAGATTTTGAACCATATCTGCAGGTATCCTCAATTTTCACTTTCATTATGTTCGTATGTCATTCTGAGGTCAGACACAAAATGGAATGTGGGGTTGATAAATCAACTAGATAAATAAGGAGGAATTGATAGTATAATTTTGGCAGATTAGTCGTGGCATTTATAATACTGAATTAACTGAATTATGTCAAAGCGGCACAGACTTCACCTCAGATCATGTAAATGTGTATTGGTCATTAGAGTTGTAGGGGAAAAATTTAGTAAAAATTTATTCGGCACATACTAAATACAAAGCATTAAGCTGAATTCTGTACAGCTGTTGTATTTCTGAACTTTTCCACTTCTTGTACATTTTTGAGTTCTAGCAAACATTTACTAAAGAACAATGATTTGGCTTTGCCTTTATTGAGTTGATGATTCTTTTTTAATTTTGACGTTATTTATGCTGTGTTGTGTTATAAATCATTTTAGAAAATAATATATAGTGATGGTAGCTGTGTTTTCACTTGCATTTGCTTCTTTATGCAAGCGATGTCTCTCATTTAAATAAATAAGAGCTAGGGTAAATATTTCCTGTCTTTCAAAAAGAATTACTATTTATCAATTAAAAAAAAGGATGGGGAGATTTAAGCATGGTTTAATCTTGCTATGGCTTATGGATACAATTTAGGAAGACTCCCAGAGCCCACAGATTTAGGCAGCAATTGGTGATTCCAGACTTCAGCCCATTTTCACCTCTGTTGTCTCTTGAGAATTTACTACCACTCCTTCTGTTTATATAATCTCTAGAATGACCGGAATTGGAGAGGTCCAGCAAGGATTGCTTTGTCATGGAGATTCAGTAAAACCTAATTAATTCCCTTAACTGTGGGTGCTAGGGTAGGTGGGAGAAAATTTATGACTGACTCCTTTCCCTCCTCTGAAACAGTAAATATTCTTCCCTGAGAGAAACCTCGTGCATTCAAAGTATTTTCTGCGGGTGCTTTGAACACGACTGCAGTTAGTAGAAATTTTTCCTTAATAATAGTAAATATTTTTCCCCTCAGAGGAAGGCAAAAGTGTCCACATCTGAACTGAATAAAAATCCCAGCCTCTAACCTTCTGACGTCCTTTGGCAGCTTAACAGTGTATCTCTTGCTTTGGTCTAAACAGCTCTGTTGGAAGGCTGAGACCCAACCTTTTGTGATGAGATAGAACTGGAATCTAGCTTTTCAGATGGGGATAAGATCACTTCCAAAGGCCTTGGTGACAGGTCTCAGTGCTGGGGATCAACATGTCCTCATGAGGGCAGGATCTCTGAGTGATGGGCCAGACGCCCAGGAGACTTTATCTACGCATAGATATCAGCAAGTCAACTCAGGACGCTCCGCGTTCAGGGATGAGGGGCAGTTGAGGGAGGGTCACAAACACCTGGAAAACTGTTGAAATGGAAAGAAATTTCTAATTTTTCCCACAACACAAGGAAACAGAGTGGTATTAGAGTACAATATCAATTGAGAAAATAAAATACAGTAATGGTAGTCATTACTATATGGAAAACTAAAACTATTACTGTTACCATAAGGGAAGACTAACCAATCACTAACCAACTAAGCAGATAGAAATTTACCAAGGAATTCATTAAATCAATAAGGAAACACATAAACTGCATTTTTGCACTGTATTGGTGATTTCTTTTTTGAAGTAAAATTAGCTGCTCTTTCCTTATTGTGTTATTTCCTTGAATCAATTTGCAACTCTCACACCAGGAGGCTTTTAACTCCTTTCTTCTGACCATATTCAAGGTAGAATCACATTCCAGAAAGCTTGAGTGGTTCTCCAGGATTGAATAAGGCACCAGGCTTTCCATTCTACCTACACCGTTGACTGAATCATCCCAACAATGTTCCGAGATGGTTAGTAATATTCTTATCCCCATTTCATAGGTGAGATTCTACTGCTTATCATGCTTCCTGGCCTGCCATTGCCTGCCTTCCCCAATCCTGCTAATTTAGCACTGCATCCTCTCTGAGGAGTCCTTGATGCAGCCTACAAATATGTAAGGCGCCCAACTGCACTACTGGGGTGCAATGTCTTAGGGTGAGGCAACAAAGGCGCCTGTGTGCCCACTGGTCAAGGGCTTTCCCCTCCCCTCCCCCACCATGTCTGCCCAGTCTGTGCAATGGCACTTGTGTCCTGGTTTCCTCTGCTTGGACTGCAGCCTTGCCATCAACCTCAGCACCCTTGGTTGGACCCCTGACACCATGCCTTGCCCTGACCATTCTACACCATCACCCCTCCCATTGCCCTCTCTTCTGACTGGGACTCCTAATGGCAAGCTACAATACTCTAGCAATTCTTTGAATCCCTCCCATTTTGCTTGTAACTAGACTCCTGGATTCCAGACTGTATGCATCACCTTCGCTGACTGCCTTTGCTCCTTGTGTTGGGCTGACACTTGAGAGTCTCCTCCCGCATTTCGGATCTCAGCACAACTTTTGAATTTTCTTCCTTCTTTGGTATCAGTATTCTCCCTCCCAGGAGCAGGTCTCAGTTTTGTGGTGCCCATAGCTTATTCAATTTGGGGAGCTTTCCTAATATACTACAAAATCATCAATACTAACAGGTAAAAATGTAAATACTCGTTTAGAATGAGAAAATAAATCACAGCATGGCTCCTTGGAAATTCATGTTTCTTTCTTCAGAGATCTCTTTAGGCAATTTATCAGAAAAGCTTACATGAAATGCTTCCTGTTGTAGCCTGGCTTCCTTTTACCGCTTAGAACACTCATAGCATATTCCTGGTGCACAGAGAGGCCAGCGAGAGTGAGGGGCCTAAAAGCTTTAGCCTCACTGGATTCATAAGTCACTCTGACCCATTCATTGTGGCTCTGGGTGAGAACTCCTTGCTCTGAACTTCAGTTCTATAGAAACTTAACTGAGAGAAAGAGAGACAGACAGACAGACAGACAGAGAGAATGAGGAGAGAGAGAGAGAGAGAGAGGAGAGAGAAGGAGACAGAAACTGTATTTGTATATGTGAAAGAGAGAGACTGTATGTGTGTTTGTGTTTGTGTGTGTGTGTGTGTGTGTAGGTGTATAAGAGAGAGATTAATTCAGATTATTCCCTCCAGCCTGCCAGTCATCTCTCCTCTAGTGTGGAACCCTTTTCCTTCCTGACATTTTTTTTTTTTTAAATTTATTTTTGGCTGCATTTGGTCTTCGTTGCTGCGTGCAGGCTTTCTCTAGTTGTGGCGAGTGGGGGCTACTCTTCATTGTGGTGTACGGGCTTCTCATTGCAGTGGCTTCTCTTGTTGCGGAGCACGGGCTCTAGGCACGCGGGCTCAGTAGTTGTGGCGCACGGGCTTAGTTGCTCCGCAGCATGTGGGATCTTCCCGGACCAGGGCTCGAACCCGTGTCCCCTACATTGGCAGGTGGATTCTTAACCACTGTGCCAGCAGGGAAGTCCCTTGACATTTTATGTGCTGTTATTTACTGACAAACTGAGCTGCAGGAGAATTGAATACAGTTATGGTACTTCCTATTATATCTTGGGGCGTAGTCAGGCATGAGTTGATTAATCACCTTGGGATGGGGCACACACGGGGAGGTAAAGACCTAGAACACACACAGGCAGGCCTAGGAGGCCTGAGAGAGCGTGCAGGCTGCTAGGCAGAGCATGGTATCTAGAGGGCGAGGAGACAAGCAATGACGTCATCTGGTGAAGCCGGGACCATCAGGGAGGTCACCACTGGAATAACATTGGTCTTGATGGAACAATGGAGCCAGCACTGTGGCTTTCTCCTCCTTAAACAAGGGGCACAACAGATGCAAAGAGCCCAGCAGCCAGCAGCTGGCATGCATGGCCTCTAGTGACAGAGCGCCACCTGGAGTTTAGTGGAAGAATTTCAATCCCTAGGGAAGCTCCCCCATCAGAGTGTGGGAGTTTAGAAACAAATTTAAGGGTTATTGGGAGAGGAATCAGGAAACGGATCCATAGGTTGGTTGAACTGCTAGAAACAGGATCAAAGTGGTCAAAGTGGAAGACTAGATCTTGGAAAGACTCAGAAGCAGCACATGGAGGCCAGCTGTGTTTGTGTTTTGGGGACAGAGGCATCTACCACTTACTATCTCTATGACCTTGAACAAATTATTTAATTTCTTTGGGTGTCCCTGGTCTCTCTTTTCATTCTGTATAAAATAATAATGGTGTAACAGGGTTACTCTAATGACTAAATGAGGTAACATCTAGGTGCATAATATTGACTATATTTTTTTCCCTAGTGCCTAATACAGAGGCTGGTGCACAGCAGGCATTTTATAAATGTTTGTTAAACTGTGACACATCACCTACCGGGTGACTGACATACAGATATATTTATATTGATAGATAGGCAAATTGATCTATAGAGATACATAAATCTGTGCATATGTGTGTAATTATATAAACGTACCTATATATTTATCCAACCATCATCTCTTAGTTTTTTTTTTTTAAAGATCAAATTTATAGAGAGAATGTTTTGCTTATCTCTTTTAAATTTTATTTATTTATTTATTTATGGCTGTGTTGGTCTTCGTTTCTGTGCGAGGGCTTTCTCCAGTTGTGGCAAGTGGGGGCCACTCTTCATCGCAGTGCACGGGCCTCCCACTATCGCGGCCTCTCTTGTTGCAGAGCACAGGCTCCAGACGCGCAGGCTCAGTAATTGTGGCTCACGGGCCCAGCTGCTCCGCGGCATGTGGGATCTTCCCAGACCAGGGCTCGAACCCGTGTCCCCTGCATTGGCAGGCGGATTCTTAACCACTGTGCCACCAGGGAAGCCCCATCTCTTAGTTTTTGAAACTGACTATAAGGTCAGGGCCAGAGTAGCGTAAGTCGTGACAATCCTCAGTCACAGAATGTGAAGCTAGGAGTTTTAAATTCTTCCTGGAGGAGCCAGGGCCGCAGGTGTGGGTGAGGAGGCCCTCACCAGGCAGAGAGGAAAGATTCAGAGATGAGAACTGGGCAGACTTTGACTTGTTTGTCCTAAAACACCATCTCCAGTGTTAAACAGAGTTAAAACCAAAGTTCAGAGTGATTTTCCTAAAGCATGTATTACTATTTGTTTTCATGCTTCTGACTGTTTTAAAAAATGAGGCTCAGCTCCTATCTTCCTGGGAAAAGTCTCCAGTTAAGTATTCAGTGAACTTCACCATTTTCCTATTTGCCTCAAAGGCAAGGAATAATGATGCATTCTCATTGATTCTCTATTTGGTTTCCAAACTGTGATGTACTTCAATAAATTTTTTGGTGTTACTTTGATCCAGTGAAGCCTAGAGCAGCCCTGCACTTCGTGGGGTTTAAGTTTAGCCTTGAGTGACAGACTGCTTGGTCAAGAACAGAGACCATGGCACGGGCTGCAAGCAAGAGCTTCGGCCACAGATAAACCTGAATCCATGTCATGGCTCTGCCGTTTACTAAATGTGTGATTCTACACATGTGACTTTTCTCTGAAGCCTCAGTTTACTCACCGGTAAAAGGGTTCAAATAATGGTACCTACTGAATAGGGTTATTATGGTCCTTGAAAGAAAGAACACCAGTAAAATACTCAGCAGTACCGTGCTGGCACGGTATATATGCTTGATACAGTTTCACTGTTTATATAAGGGAGGAGGAAAGGAAGGATGTACAGATGAGGACAGCCATCTAGACCATGGTGAGGATGAGGAAGAAACCTGGTGTCTCTCTGTGTTGGTTTGCACAGAATGTAGGGCTCAGAGGAGTGGTGAGACATGCAGTTGGTGCAGAGGTGTGACTGGTTAACAGAGAGCTGTAGAAGCTAGATAGGGAGGTTAACTGAATATAGAAGGTCCTGGTAGGTTTTTGAACATGCTGTCTTGCAAGATAGTACCACATAAATTAAGGATTTCCTTTTAGAAGCTATGAAATTCCTTTTAGACTATACTGTCGTGTTTCATCCTTTCCAGACTCTGTGGCGTAAGAATTTTTCCACTCATTTTAACGATGATTATGCTGTGGCCCAGAGAGACAAAAATTAGCTCGTGATCACCTTGTAAATTCACCTCACCTATTAAGAGGGGATTAAATCAGCATGTGTTAGGGTAACACAGGGAGGAGGATAGGAGACAGCCTGTACTTTCCAGAGAAAAAGTGTTCAGCAAATATGAATTCCCCTTGGTTCTGTCTTAGTGTTAAAGACCGGGCTTCTGCCCTATTCTCGTGACCAAGCCCCAGCTTTGCCCACCTCCATGGACCTCTTTGGTCCTTCCATGCCTGTGTCCCGGTGTGGATAACCTCCTCAGATTCTGATAGCTTTCAAGACTGAGTTATCTGTCTCTGAACCTGGCCTTGGCTATGACTATGCCTCCTTCCAGACTTTTGAATGGAGCTGCTGGCCTCTGCCTGCCTGCCGTCTACTTGGATCACTAGGAATCACCATGCCCTAGCCTCTTGCTGGGGCAACCCATCTGATAGCCCCTTGGTGTGACTCCTTGCCTGGGAATTCATCCAAGTACCTGCATCCAAGTGGCAGGTGGGCCAGGTTCCTGGGCCCTGAGCTCTATCAGCCTGATTCATCCCTCTCTTTCCAAGTTGCTTTTCCAACAGTGGAGCTTGTTGAAAGTAGAGATGCTTGGGCTTCATTCTAGACCAACTGAATTAGAAGGCCCCATGGTGTGGCCTGGGCATCTATATTTTAAAATATCACCCAAGGAGGATCTTGATGCAGCTGTTCAGCAGGCTGCCTTCCAGGGAACACTGATGTAGGTACTTAGACTACATGACCTCTAAGGCCTCTTGCAACCCAGTGAGCCCATGGCTGGCTCAGAGCTAGGTCAGGTTCATGAATTAAATTCAGCTCAGCACACTTCATTTCCTAGGAGTTTCTAAAACTACTTCTTCAACAGAAAAATTATTTAATCTCCCCTTCATATCTCCTCTGGATGAGCCCATCTTATCGACCACTACATGGGTATTAGAAGTCCTGCAGGATAGCTTGGACATTTCTCTGCTTCTGCAGCTAGCATTTTAACTTGTTCTTATTCCGAGGTGCCTATGAGGCAGGACTCCTGCCATGTTTAAAGCCTGACCTTGCTTACAGGCTCCTGGACCCACGTTTGCTCTTTGCTGTCACTGCCTCCACCTACTTTCAAGTTTCTTCTTAGAAATGATCATCAGTCCACATTCAAAGCCATGTCTATCAAAGCCATTTCTTTGAACTCTTCTAAAGCATAATCTGGGAACATCAGAGATTTAATGTCCTTTAAAATACTGTGAAAAAAAGATAGTTCTGCCTAGATTGAATCCGCCAGATTCATTAGTTAGCGGGCTAGGTCTTACCGATGCACTAAAACATTTGTTGATGTACTAAAACTTTTTAAAACTGGATTTTATAAACCGAGAACCTTGGAAACTTTTAAACATCTTCCTGTGAAGTCGTTTAAAAATTTTGTATATTTGTACATCATTTTACTTCACCTTTACATATTCCACGGGGTGCAGTGTATTAACGCTAGTGATTTTATTCCTTTAGAGCATCTGTATTTGTGTACTGCAGAGAGTTCCTGTGGTAATAAAGAGTAGTTTTATTAGAGACCAATTTACCCCTTGATTATTTTCATGCTACCCCAAACAAGACAGGTTTTGTAAGTTCTGGTTTCATAGACATGCCAGTTCCTAACATTTTCTGTATCATAGAAATCAATGTCTCTGAAAGCATAATGATAATAAGAATATCTTAGATTCCCAGTATAACCAAGAATATCCTGGCATTAATTCTGAGGTCATCAATTTGTGAAGAACATTAAGAAGTGCTGAGATGAAATTAGAGATAATCACTCAAACAATAGGTGAACAAGAGGACTTGGAGAGAGACACAGTTTGTCATCATATCCCTGACAAGGGATATTTTGGTTAGCTTGCCACATCAACACCTTGTTTATCATAGTAAATATTTTCCCCACCTTATTATTCTCAGGCTGCTGTATCCCTGCTCCCCAGCTGTCGAGCCCAGCCGGATCTGGAAGAGATTGAAGAAATGACTAAGTTGGCTTCAGTTCTGGGCATGCCGGATGTTAGCCACAATAGAAGCCTCATCGAACGCATGTTTAGGACATGGTAACACATTGGGACACACGAGGGGATTTGGCCAAGAGCTCATTATCTGGCCAACAGCTCATTCTCCTCCCAGTGAATCTCCAAACCAGTAAAAATGTAGCTGGCGTGACTCTAAAGTAACATGCAGTATTTTCATGAGTTTGTAGCCCTTTTAAATAAAACAATGAGAAAAGAGGTCATTTCCCTTTGTTTCAAGATGGAAAGATCTGGGGTTGAGGGTGGTCAGGATATAGTTTTTTTTTTTTTTAAATTAATTAAGTAATTTATTTATTTATTTTTAGCTGTGTTGGGTCTTCGTCTCTGTGCGAGGGCTTTCTCCAGTTGTGGCAAGTGGGGGCCACTCTTCATAGCGGTGCGCGGGCCTCTCATTATCGCGGCCTCTCTTGTTGCGGAGCACAGGCTCCAGACGCGCAGGCTCAGTAATTGTGGCTCACGGGCCTAGCCGCTCCGCGGCATGTGGGATCTTCCCAGACCAGGGCTCGAACCCGTGTCCCCTGCATTGGCAGGCAGACCCTCAACCACTGCGCCACCAGGGAAGCCCAGGATATAGTTTTGAAGTAGCTGTAGTAAAGTGGACTTCCGTTTAATCCACCAAGGAAGCTGAGTAAATGCAGGAAGAGTAACAGAGGTTGGAAGATGCTTAGCAGTTGGGACGACCAGGGGTATGCTTCCCCTGGGCGCTTCAGAAGGATAGTTCATATTTTCACTAGAGAATATTCAGCCTAAGTTCCAAAAACATTTACATGTTCAATCTGCTTTTTAATTTGTCAAAGAAATTCTGCAAGTTAAGTCCTTAATTATTGGGTCTCCAAAGTGGTTAATCTTCTAACTATAGACCATAAAAGTATATTAATTAAAGTGGAATTGATTCTTAAATATTAAAGTACATTTGAAAACACATAATAATTCTGATACAACAAAAGTAAAATACGACAAAATGTCCAAAAAGATGTATAATACCTCTCTTGCTTCATGCTAAAAAAAGTGAATTTAAAATTAGACATTACCTAGACTTCCAGTTTAATATAAGTCATGCGAGAGATACCTTATCGGTCGCCTCCTAACATTCCATGAAAATCCCTTTGAAAATGTACAAGTGCTTTTTTCGGTTTTTAATTACAGCCGTTCTGATAATCAGTATACAGGACAATCCTATGCTGGACTCTGGGAGGATTTCCACAGACTGCCACATCAGTGGTGTTGGACTGAGAAGCACAGTCGTGGACTCTATTTATTCCACCCTCTGTCTTGGCAAAGTACACATCATCTGGCAGAAGAGAGGAAAAAGCTCTCTGTTACAGTCATAGCCTGTTCCTAGCTCAGGGCTTCTAACCAGAAAGTCAGGCAACCACATTCCTTTCTGCATGAGGACAATATTTTTTAGGCAGCCAGATCAGGGCTTACCTCCTCTTTCCTTTCTTTTCTCTTCAGTCTTGATTAGAGACTATAGGTCTTAGTAGAAACTGGGCCAGATGTGTGACGCAGTGCGGGGAATGTTCGAACGTAACTGGTGGTGGTAGTGCATGGAATTGGGATTGTCAGTGTGACAGAGTGAGGCAGAGACCAGAGCCTGGAAGCGTGAGTGAGTGACGGTGTTGGGATGCGGGGTGTGTGTGTGTGTGTGTGCGTGCCCGTGTGCGCACGGGGGGCTTCAAGGCTTGTCTTTGGAAAGAGGTAATTGCAGACTGTGCCCAAGTATTTTACATAGTCAAAAGATTCCGGCGGTGAGAGAAGGAAGTTTGTTTATTTATCCAGCAAGTGTTCATTGAGTACCTACTATGGGCCAGATGCAGTTTTGGTGGTAGAGAAACACCAGTGAAAAGGAGAAACCAGGGCCTGGTTCTTCTAGGGGGTGGGGGATGTGGGCTGGCGGGGTCGGGGGTGGGGCGAGACAGACATAAATAAGCAGACCAGTGGAAAAGTGTAATTTCAGATAATCATCAGTGCTGGGACTTCCCTGGTGGCTCAGTGGTTAAGAATCCGCCTGCCACTGCAGGGGACATGGGTGCGAGCCCTGGTCTGGGAAGATCCCACATGCCGCGGAGCAACTAAGCCCGTGCGTCACAACTACTGAGCCTGTGCTCTGGAGCCCACGAGCCACAACTACTGAAGCCCGCGTGCCTGGAGCCTGTGCTCTGCAACAAGAGAAGCCACCGCAACGAGAAGCCCGCCCACCGCAATGGAGAGTAGCGCCCGTTCGCCGCAACTAGAGAAAGCCCGTGCTCAGCAACGAAGACCCAACGCAGCCAAAAGTAAATAAATAAATAAATTTATAAAAAAAGGAAAATCACCAGTGCTGTGAACAAAATAAGATGGGGTAATGTGGCAGAATGAGTAGGGGTCCTCAGACCAATCCACAGTGGCCCCAGCATAGAGTGGGCCCTAGGTTGCAAGCCTTATCCAGAAGAAACCAGAACAGATGGAGTAGAAGAAACAAAGTCTGATTCTCACCACACTCTCTTATGCAGGTACTATTATTGTCTTGTTTTACAGATGAAAAAAATATAACCGGAGACAATGCATGGCAAAGACAAATTCTTAAGGGAAGATTTACAAGCAGTTAATAAATATTTGGAACTTGTTAACATTCACAAGTAATGAAATAAACACACTGATAATTAAAGGAATGAAATTTAAAATTACAATTAGATGCCATTTTCAATCAATCAAATTTGTGAAGATTAAAAAAAAAAAGACTAAATTATTGCTAGTGGTAGTGCATAAATTTGACCCTCTCATTTGCTGCTGAGAAGAAGGTTAATTGGTACAACTTTTAAGTAAAACTATCCTACTTGTAAGAATAAATCCCAAGGAAATTACCAGACAAGCAAGTAAGATTAATATGCTGGATGTTAATTGTAGTATTATTTATAAAATCCCCAAATTGGAAACAACCTACATGTCTGACAATAGAGAAATACATCATATATAGAACCATTATATAATCATTAAAGGTGATGTTCATGAAAATTTATTAATGACATGAGGCAATGATTGTTAAAATATTAAAAGAAAAGGTAGGTTAAAAATTGTATATATGGTATGATGGAATTTTGGTAACAGAAGCACCTGAGGTCCAAGACCTCAACTAGAAATGACATTTCCAGTTTCCCTTGGTGAGGTGTGGCCACACAAGCAAGTTCCAGCCAGTGCATGTGAGCAGAAGTGATGCTTCCAGAAGCACACTTCCAGAACATCTTCCCAAAAGAAAGCTACTTGCCCCCTATGTCCTTTTTCTCCCTTTCCATAGGCTGATATATGATGCAGTAGTGGGTGAGCCGATTTTGACCATGAGGACAAGAACAACACTCTAAGGAATGACAGAACAGTAAGGTAGGAGCCTAGGTCCCTGGATGATCTTGTGGAGTACAGCTTCTCCCTGCTGAACCTGTCAGATGGAACTTTAACGGGAGAAATAACCTTCTCTCTTGTTTTCAGCCATTGTGATTGGGTCTCTGTTTAAGCAGCTGAACTATATCCTAACTAGCACAGATAGCAACTGTGTAAAATATATTAACATTTTCATTCCTTATAATTGTTTCATACTTAAGGATGCTAATGGCCTTAGTCATAACACTGAGTAGGAAGTCCTGATAGGAGTTTCATTAATAAAAGCAGAATGTTTAACATTGTGCCTCTGCTATTCTGGCAATCAGATATACATATGTTTCAGAAAAGCAGCAGATGCAGTTGTAAAAAGATGAAAGCTTTGCTTAGGTCTCTAAGTGGTCTCAAAGCTATAGAGTGTTAGTGGCTATTTTTGTTTTCCACCCCTGTCCCTGGCATGCAGTATGGGATATGTGTGCTGATTTATCCAGTTAGCTCTGTCTGATCTTTATCCCTCAGTTGTTCCAATCTGGGGAGAAGGGGAAGCTTCTTGTACTGCGAGTGGCTGTATGAAAGCCAATAGGTAAGAAAGAGAAACAGCAGAGTGAGAGGCATGTCTTTCTCTCTGGGCAACTTTACTTCCTTCCCTTCATCAGCATCACTTGCTAGAACCTAGATAAGCCTTCAGCATTTGCTCCTGGGAGGCTGTTAGAGACTGCTTTGCAATGTCTTATTCTAGCAAAGGAAAAACTGCGGTAGAGCAGGAACAGGAGGTGAGATTGGGGGTTAAGGACGTAGGGTTTATATCCATTTATATTGGAGACTGACTTATGAGGGGTTGGAGGTGCCTAATAGCAGGTCAAGTCCAAATCCAAATTTGGGAGTGGTAATTCTGGGTTAGTGTCAGGCAGGTTCTGAAATCCAGAGGAAGGGGATGAGGCTTTTAAACTATAGGGAAAGGATGAGGGGACAATGAGGAAGAATAGTGTCCTTCAAGAAAATCTTTCTAAATATAAAGTAGAGAAAGAGCAAGGACAAAAGTAGAACTACATTATGCTAGGTTTAGGCTAATAGGTATCTGTGTAAATGACACTGGGGACAGGTTCCACTCTCTAAATGTGAAAGAAGTCATAAGCAGATAAATGAGATGAATAAATATTCACCAGATAAGCTACCTGTCCTAGTAGATTAGTCATACACAAACTTTAAAATACGTAAAAGTCACCTGGGGACCTTGTTAAAAAATGTAGATTTCCAGCTCTGCTCCCAGTAATTCTGATTGAGTAGGCCTGGGATGTATTTTAGATATGTGCCCCAAGTGATTCTTATGCAAGCAGTCAGTGGAGCACGCAGTAAGAAAGAATGGCATTGAATAGCAGAAACTGCTTGGGACAGAGAGCAAACCATTCAGATGTCCCAGAGTTTTGACTTAAAGGGCTATCTGTAATTTCCAAACATTTTTTTCTGCTTTGATCCTCTTCACATTTATATATTCTTTCACCATTACCTCATCAGATAGGAATTTGAAAACCGTGCTGGGGGTAGTGGGAGAGTTAAATGTGCCAATGAGAGGGGCGGTCACACATCATAGTCTCCAGGTGGGCATATGTAAAGCCCTCCCAGATGCTGATAATATTTCCCACTTCCCGCTCCGCTCACCAAGAGGTGATTCTTAGCTTGGAGAATAGCCAGTGTCTCTTGGGGAATTTCTGGGTGTGAGGAGCCTTTGGCTAACACTCAAGGCACCAGAGGACTTGCATTGTGGGTGAGTAGCAGATAAGGCTTGGCTTTGGGAATGTTCCTTCCCTTCGAGGGTGGGGAGAGATAATCTGGTCCCTTCTGCATGAGGCCTCCCCCTCCAAATTCTAGTCTTCCTCTGATCTGGGCTGGGGGTGGAAGGTGAGGTCCCTGCCTACAGTTATGCAGGCTGCAGGTGCATTCCCAGAGGGTGAGTATAGCTGGAGTTCAGTCCAGATCCTACTCACCAGGCCAGATGGTAGAGGAAGGGCAAGGGCTAGAAACCGAGCAGGACCTATGAGTTGTTCTGCAGAAACTTAAGAACCACATCCAGGTGGAGGATGGTGACTACATGCTGACCACAACCACGTGGACCCCAGACTCGTTGGAACCAGAAGGTTGATGGTTAAGTTTCCCGAAACAGCACCCTGTTACCTCATCACCAACCAATCAGAAGAAAGTCATGTACTCTGTAACCCTCACTCCAAATGTTGCCTTTAAAAACCATTCTCTGAAAGCCGTTGGGGGGGTTTGTGTCTTTTGAGTCTTAACTGCCCATACTCCTTGCTGGGTCCTGCAATAAACACTGTACTTTCCTTCCTCACAACCCAGTGTCAGTAGATTGGCTTTGCTGCATGGTGGGCAAGTGGACCCAAGTTTGGTTTGGTAACAGGCTCTGGCTAGCCAGAGAAATGGGCACCTTTAAAAAATCTGCACAGGGTTCTATGTTAATTATGACCCTGCCAGGTGGCATACCCAAAGATCTCTGAGTCTTAATGCCCTCCTTGACTTCAATAAACTAGGTCTTGGGGTGATAGAAAGAGGGAAAACAGAATGAAATTTAGGGAGAACTGTTTACTGCTGCATTTCCCAAGAGTTGGAAATCCCTGCTTTTCTGACAATTACGGAGCCTCATGAAGATCCCACCCATATGACCTCCTCTAGGCTATGTTCATCTACCCCTTGGAAAAATATATTCCTAAGTGAGTGACACATAATCCCCTTGTGTACTGTCAATCCTCTTATTTGCCAATTTCGGGCTTATCAGCTAGAGTTGCTTAATGCCTGAGGCCAAGGTACTGCAGTATCTCTTAATTAACTAGTTGCAGACAGCTAATTAGTTTACTGCAGAATCTCATCAGTATACAAAGTATATTGACTCCAACTTGGAAATGCCTCTGAGGCCTTACAAAACATCTATTAGGAGAGATGCCTTCTTAAATACCACCCATCTCAGAGCTCAGAAGATGGAGGGTAAGGGAGAGGCCGGAAGGAAACAAGCTTGAAGGAGGCATGTTTCACTGTTCAGGCCAACGCCTTCTCCTTTATATTTTCCATGTCAAAACTATCTCTCAAGAGAGTCTATAGATGTATTTGCCTTTTCACAACCTACTTCACTCTCCTGGTGATGAAAACAGTTCTTGAAATGCTACACCCTACCCTTTCCGAGTGGGCTCATACCCCGAATTCTCTGACTATAGCAAGATTTAGAGAGCTGCCTGTTACTGCCCATGCTGTGCCTGGAGCTGCAGGAAGCCTTTCTGATTCATGATTTCAGTGGTTGGCTTTTGAGCACCTGCTGACCAGCCTTCTTGGTCCAGATCTAGTCTTTCCTCCAACCTTGCTGGCTGAAGTATCTGTGACTTCCTGTAGAAGGCCGAACACACTCTCCTTATTAAAATGAGATGAGCAGGTGCTCAGGAGGGTATTACAGATCATTAGCTACCTAATCTTTAAAGCTCTTAATTGAGGAATTCTCCCAGATAGACCATTTACTGTGCTTTCCCTGTACAGTCAGGCATGTGCCGGGCACGTTGTATAGAATCCAACTCAGTCTCCACATTCTGTGGAGCTAGGGATCCATCTCCATTTTCAGTTGAGAAACTTGAGGTACAGAGAATATGGATAACTTGTCTAAAGTCACACATCTTATTAAACAACAAAACTAGGGACTTCCCTGGTGGCACTGTGGTTAAGAATCATACTGCCAGTGCAGGGGACATGGGTTCAAGCCCTTGTCTGGGAAGATCCCACATGCCACGGAACAAGTAAGCCCTTGTGCCACAACTACTGAAGCCCACGCACCTAGAGCCCACGTTCTGCAACAAGAGAAGCCACCGCAATGAGAAGCCTGCACACCTCAACAAAGAGTAGCTCCCGCTCGCCGCAGCTAGAGAAAGCCCGTGCGCAGCAACGAAGACCCAATGCAGCAAAAAATAAATAAATAAAATAAATACATAAAAAAATAAAATAAAAAATAAACAACAAAACTAAACAAACACATGAAAAGGTAGGGGAGGAATAGTGCTTCACAGGGAAATGGGGCTGCAGTGAAGCACTTCATTCTGAGTACAAATGCTCATTTGGGAAGAGCGTGTTTTTCTATCTGACTGGTCTGCTGCAGACCAGTGCTGCAGTAATAGTTGCTGGATTTAAACATGATTTTATTTTGTTGGTCTCCCTTTACTCTTCAATTATTTACAACTTGAAGCTGAACTTGGCCAAAGTGGAAATTTCAGGCATAAAGTTATTTCCACTTTTTCTTCTCTTCTGTCAGTTTAATAAATACTATAGTGACTGCTCTTTTTCCTTCTAGAAGGACACACTTTGTAAATGAACGTGGGGCAAGAGAAAATGTCAGCAGGTCAGCTGAAGTCAACACCTCTGCGTCAGTGGTTCACCGCCTTGGCTGCACATCAGAATCACAGGGGGAGATTTAAAACATCCCCACATCAGACACACACCCAACCTGCTAAATTAACATGTCTGGGGGAGGGGCCAGGCACCAAAATCAGCATCTCTGTATGTGGACCAGGCATCAGTGTTGTTTTTAAAGCTTCTTGGTATTTCCAGTGTGCAGCCAGTTGGGAACCTCTGCTCTAGCAGTGATTCTCCAAATTCTTATGCTCACAGAAAGCACCTTGTTAAAATGTGCTTGTTAAAACGGGGCCTTGTTAAAATGCAGATTCTGATTCAATAGGCCTGTGTGGGTGCTGAGGGTCTCATTTCTGACAAGTTCCCAGGTAAGGCTGCTGCCGTTGCTGCCCACACTTTGGGGAGCAAGGCTCTAGGTCAGCGGTTCTCAAAGTGTGGTCCTTGGATCTGCAGCATCAGTATCACCAGGGAACTTGTTAGAAATGCAAATTCTTGGGCCCCGACCCAGGCCTAGTGAATCAGGAGCTCAGGGGGTGGAGCCCAGTAATCTGGAGTAACACGCCCTGCAGGTGATTCTGATGTATCTAAAGTCTGAGAACCACTGCTAGATAATAGTTTCCAGTTTGCCTCAGTGTTCGGCTTTTGAGAAACAAGAAAGCGAGATTTCCCCAGCTTATCCAAGGCAATGGAGAAGGCTTACTACAAGAATATTTGTGGAAATAAGAAATCAGGTTTCATGGGAACCCAGGAAAGGTTGCGCAATCAGGATACGTGTGACCAACCTCCGTGGCACAGCAAGGCGTCTAGGAACTGGGATGTGGTCTGGGAGCATGGAGGGTGATTCAGGATCCGGAACGGCAGGCCAGGCTGACTCATCGCTTGTCCAGCTGCAGGAGTTTCTTCCTGGTTTCTTCCTCTAGTGCCTTAATCCTCTCATGACTCAACAATTCTGTCTCTGTTTATGGCAGAGTGGCTTAGCTGAAGTCCTGGAATAAGGCTGCTTGAGTTAGAATTCTGACTTATTCTCTATATGACCTTGGGCACTTTACCTAACCTCTCTGGGCCTCAGTTTTCTTGTCTGAAATATGAGAATACTAATTGTATCTATCTTGTTGTAGGATTAAATGAGATAATAGGTGTAACCTGTTACAGGATTTCCTGGGACCCAGTAACTGCTCAAACAATAAAGCTGTCATTATTGCCTTCCCATTACATCTGTCGCAACTGACTCTCAACGTCAACCTTGAGTTTACATGTTTGAGAAAGAGACACATTGCTGTCGTGAGTCACTATGGTGGGTATAGGGCCAAGCTCGCCCACCAAGCATCTGTGGACATTCTGTGTATTTGCTGTTTGGGGTTGGATGCTCTCCTCTAATCCATAATACTTCACTTATTTGAGAAGATCCATTCATGCTATAACTAAAAGGAGGAAGAAAGCATGTGAGATATAGTGTCACCAGCAGGCCACTCTGGGGCTAGTCCAAGGCAGCCTGCCCTTCATGGTGGTGTTTCCCTAGCATGGCCCAACTAGTCTAACCACGCACCTATGACATTCTGTGTCTGACTCCACAATTTGGAAACCTGTTTTTACTTGAATCAACAAGATTTTAACTTAGCATACAGGTTACAGAGTGGAGACCCTGCCACACTATTACTGTCACTTCTGTCTCCTCTGTTTGAAATCACAGGATCACCAAAGCAGGGAATTTAAATGAAAGGAGGATGTGATGCTCATTGACAGAGGCAAAGAGGATGCCGACCTAAGAGTAAATACTACACGGTAAAAAAAATCATCTCCTTCCCACCCTCCCTGGGACTTTGAAAAGAAATGCCTTTGTCATTGTTTTGGCTTGGAGAAAACAGGAGCTGGTATCGGTCACTTAGAGACACTTTTCAGCTGGTTTCCTGCAATAAAGCCATTGGGTTAATATACTCCGATGTATGGACTTTGTAGTTTACAAATACTAAAAGCAGTTTTGTGATGAATCCTCCACAGGTAAGACAGTCCTTATTTGACTATGTGGTAACTTCTACCTCTTGCCCTGTTTACTGATTTCTGAGTGATGAGATATAACCATGCCAAGTGTGAGATGCTTCCATTTATCGTTTTGAATTTGCATAATAGCATTCCATTCTTGATCATCTGGAATATCTCTGCTGTCTTTTCTTAATCCTTATGGAAAAGCAGAGGAAAATTGTATCATAATTATAATGAAAAGTCTTATAATGAACTGAGGTCACCCCATGACTCCCCTCCCTCCCACCTGTACCCTGAAGTCATTAGTTTCTTATTAGAAAATTTAAGACCTGGAAGAGCTGTCTGGTTCAGTGTCTGACCTGAGTAATCTTGGGTTTACACAGATCCCTTTGAAAGGAAATAAATTCTTGCGGACCTAGAGCATTACATCATATCATTCTTTATTATAAAATGCATTAAATATGTAAAATATAGGAGACCTTCAAGATGGCGGAGGAGTGAGACGTGGAGATCGCCTTCCTCCCCACAAATACAACAGAAATACATCTACACGTGGAACAACTCCTACAGAACACCTACTGAACGCTGGCAGAAGACCTCAGACCTCCCAAAAGGCAAGACACTCCCCATGTACTTGGGTAGGGCAAAAGAAAAAAGAAATAACAGAGACAAAAGAATAGGGACGGGACCTGCGCCAGTGGGAGGGAGCTGTGAAGGAGGAAAGATTTCCACGCACTAGGAAGCCCTTTCGCGGGTGGAGACTGCGGGTGGCAGAGGGGGGAAGCTTCGGAGCCACGGAGGAGAGCGCAGCCACAGGGGTGCGGAGGGCAAAGCGGAGAGGTTCCCGCACGGAGGAGCGGAGCTGACCAGCACTCTCCAGCCCGAGAGGCTTGTCTGCTCCCCCGCCGGGGCGGGCGGGGCTGGGAGCTGAGGCTCGGGCTTCGGTCGGATCGCAGGGAGAGGACTGGGGCTGGCGGCGTGAACACAGCCTGAAGGGGTTAGTGCACCACAGCTAGCCGAGAGGGAGTCCGGGAAAAAGTCTGCAGCTGCCGAAGAGGCAAGAGACTTTTTCTTCCCTCTTTGTTTCCTGGTGCGCGAGGAGAGGGGATTCAGAGCGCCGCTTAAAGGAGCTCCAGAGACGGGCGTGAGACGCTAAGGCTTCTGCTGCCGCCACCAAGAAGCCTGTGTGCGAGCGCAGGTCACTCTCCACACCTCCCCTCCCGGTAGCCTGTGCAGCCCGCCACTGCCAGGGTCCCGTGATCCGGGGACAACTTACCCGGGAGAACGCATGGCGCGCCTCAGGCTGCTGCAACGTCACGCCGGCCTCTGACGCCGCAGGCTCGCCCCGCCTCCTCTGTACCCCTCCCTCCCCCCGGCCTGAGTGAGCCAGAGCCCCCGAAGCAGCTGCTCCTTTAACCCCGTCCTGTCTGGGCGGGGAACAGACGCCCTCAGGCGACCTACACGCAGAGGTGGGTCCAAATCCAAAGCTGAACCCTGAGACCTGTGCGAACAAAGAGAAAGGGAAATCTCTCCCAGCAGCCTCAGAAGCAGCGGATTAAAGCTCCAAAGTCAACTTGATGTGCCTGCATCTGTGGAATACCTGAATAGACAGCAAGCGAATCATCCCAAATTGAGGAGGTGGACTTTGGGAGCAACGATACATAAATATTTTTCCTTTTTCTCTTTTTGTGAGTGTGTATCTGTATGCTTCTTTGTGTGATTTTGTCGGTATAGCTTTGCGTTTACCATTCTCCTAGGGTTCTGTCTGTCCGTTTTTTTGGGTGGGGAGGGTTTTTTTTTTTTTAGTATAGTTTTCAGCACTTGTTATCATTGGTGGATTTGTTTTTTGGTTTGGTTGCTCTCTTCTTTGTTTCTTTCTTTTTTAATTTAAAAAAATTTTTTATTACTTTTTAATTTTTAATAATTTAAAAAAATTTTTATTTTAATAACTCTTATTTTATTTTATTTTTTCTTGCTTTCTTTCTTTTTTCTCCCTTTTCTTCTGAGCCGTGTGGCTGACAGGGTCTTGGTGCTCCAGCCCGGTGTCAGGCCTGTGCCTCTGAGGTGGGAGAGCCAAGTTCAGGACATTGGTCCACGAGAGACCTCCCGGCTACACGTAGCATCAAGCGGCAAAAGCTCTCCTAGATATCTCCATCTCAACGCTAAGACCCAGCTCCACTCAACGACCAGCAAGCTACAGTGCTGGACACCCTATGCCAAACAACTAGCAAGACAGGAACACAACCTCACCCACTAGCAGAGAGGCTGCCTAAAATCATAATAAGGTCATAGACACCCCATAACACACCACCAGACATGGTCCTGCCCACAGAAAGATCCAGCCTCATCCACCAGAACACAGGCACTAGTCCCCTCCACCAGGAAGCCTACATAACCCACTGAACCAACCTTACCCAGTGGGGTCAGACACCAAAAATAATGAGAACTACAAACCTGCAGCCTGCAAAAGGAGACCCCAAACACAGTAAGTTAAGCAAAACGAGAAGACAGAGAAACACACAGAAGGTGAAGGAGCAAGGTAAAAACCCACCAGACAAAACAAATGAAGAGGAATTAAGGCAGTCTACCTGAAAAAGAATTCAGAGTAATGATAGTAAAGATGATCCAAAATCTTGGAAATAGAATGGAGAAAATACAAGAAACGTTTAACAAGGACCTAGAAGGACTAAAGAACAGATAAACACTGATGAACAACACAGTAAATGAAATTAAAAATTCTCTAGAAGGAATCAATAGTAGAATAACTGAGGCAGAAGAACAGACAAGTGACCTGGAAGATAAAATAGTGGAAATAACTAAGGCAGGGCAGAAAAAAGAAAAAAGAATGAAAAGAATTGAGGACAGTCTCAGAGACCTCTGGGACAACATGAAACACACCAACATTCGAATTATAGGGGTCCCAGAAGAAGAAGAGAAAAAGAAAGGGACTGAGAAAATATTTGAAGTGATTATAGTTGAAAACTTCCCTAATATGGGAAAGGAAATAGTTAATCAAGTCCTGGAAGCACAGAGAGTCCCATACAGGATAAATCCAAGGAGAAACAGGCCAAGACACATATTAATCAAACTATCAAAAATTAAATACAAAGAAAAAATATTAAAAGCAGCAAGGGAGAAACAACAAATAACATACAAGGGAATCCCCATAAGGTTAACAGCAGATCTTTCAGCAGAAACTCTACAAGCCAGAAGGGAGTGGCAGGACATATTTAAAGTGATGAAAGGGAAAAACCTACAACCAAGATTACTCTACCCAGCAAGGATCTCATTCAGATTCGACAGAGAAATTAAAACCTTTACAGATAAGCAAAAGCTAAGAGAATTCAGCACCACAAAACCAGCTTTAAAACAAATGTTAAAGGAATTTCTCTAGGCAGGAAACACAAGAGAAGGAAAAGACCTAAAATTACAAACCCAAAACAATTAAGAAAATGGTAATAGGAACATACATATTGATAATTACCTTAAACGTAAATTGATTAAATGCTCCAACCAAAAGACAGAGACTGGCTGAATGGATACAAAAACAAGACCCATATATATTGCTGTCTACAAGAGACCCACTTCAGACCTAGGGACACATACAAACTGAAAGTGAGGGGATGGAAAAAAGTATTCCATGCAAATGGAAATCAAAAGAAAGCTGGACTAGCAATTCTCATATCAGACAAAATAGACTTTAAAATAAAGACTATAAGAGACAAAGAAGGACACTACATAATGATCAAGGGATCAAACCAAGAAGAAGAGATAACAATTGTAAATCTTTATGCACCCAACATAGGAGCACCTCAATACATAAGGCAAATGCTAAGAGCCATAAAAGGGGAAATCGACAGTAACACAATCATAGTGGGGGACTTTAACACCCCACAGTCACCAATGGACAGATCATCCAAAATGAAAATTAAATAAGGAAACACAAGCTCTAAGTGACACATTAAGAAAGATGGACTTAGTTGATATTTGTAGGACATTCCATCCAAAAACAACAGAATACACTTTCTTCTCAAGTGCTCATAGAACATTCTCCAGGATAGATCATATCTTAGGTCACAAATCAAGCCTTGGTAAATTTAAGAAAATTTAAATCTTATCAAGTATCTTTTCCAACCACAAAGCTGTGAGACTAGATATCAATTACAGGAAAAAAATCTGTAAAAAATACAAACACATGGAGGCTAAACAATACACTACTAAATAACCAAAAGATCACTGAAGAAATCAAAGAGGAAATCAAAATATACCTAGAAACAAATGACAATGAAAACATGATGACCCAAAACCTATGGGATGCAGCAAAAACAGTCCTAAGAGGAAAGTTTATAGCAATACAATCCTACCTTAAGAAAAAAGAAACATCTCAAATAAACAACCTAACCTTACACCTAAAGCAATTAGAGAAAGAAGAAAAAAAAACCCCAAAGTTAGCAGAAGGAAAGAAATCATAAAGATCAGGTCAGAAATAAATGAAAAAGAAATGAAGGAAACAATAGCAAAGATCAATAAAAGTAAAAGGTGGTTCTTTGAGAAGATAAACAAAACTGATAAACCATTAGCCAGACTCATCAAGAAAAAAAGGGAGAAGACTCAAATCAATAGAATTAGAAATGAAAAAGGGGAAGTAACAACTGACACTGCAGAAATACAAAGGATCATGAGAGATTACTACAAGCAACTATATGCCAATAAAATGGACAACCTGGAAGAAATGGACACATTCTTAGAAAAGCACAACCTTCTGAGACTGAACCAGGAAGAAAAAGAAAATATAAACAGACCAATCACAAGCACTGAAATTGAGACAGTGATTAAAAATCTTCCAACAAACAAAAGCCTAGGACCAGATGGCTTCACAGGCAAATTCTATCAAACATTTAGAGAAGAGCTAACACCTATCCTTCTCAAACACTTCCAAAATACAGGAGAGGGAGGAACACTCCCAAACTCATTCTATAAGGCCACCATCACTCTGATACCAAAACCAGACAAAGATGTCACAAAGAAAGAAAACTACAGGCCAATATCACTGATGAACAAAAATCGTCAACAAAATACTAGCAAACAGAATCCAACAGCACAATAAAAGGATCATACACCATGATCAAGTGGGGTTTATCCCAGGAATGCAAGGATTCTTCAATATATGCAAATCAATCATTGTGATACACCATAGTAACAAACTGAAGGATAAAAACAATATGATCATCTCAATAGATGCAGAAAAAGCTTTTGACAAAATTCAACACCCATTTATGATAAAAAGCCTCCAGAAAGTAGGCATAGAGGGAACTTACCTCAACATAATAAAGACCATATATGACAAACCCACAGCCAACATCATTCTCAATGGTGAAAAAGTGAAACCATTTCCATTAAGATCAGGAACAAGACAAGGTTGTCCACTCTCACCACTATTATTTAACATAGTTTTGGAAGTTTTAGCCACAGCAATCAGAGAACAAAGAGAGATAAAAGGAATCCAAATCGGAAAAGAAGTAAAGCTGTCACTGTTTGAAGATGACATGATACTATATATAGAGAATTCTAAAGATGCTACCAGAAAACTACTAGAGCTAATCAATGAATTTGGTAAAGTAGCAGGATACAAAATTAATGCACAGAAATCTCTTGCATTCCTATAAACCAATGATGAGAAATCTGAAAGAGAAATTAAGGAAACACTCTCATTTACCACTGCAACAAAAAGAATAAAATACCTGGAAATAAACCTACCTAAGGAGACAAAAGGCCTGTATGCAGAAAACTATAAGACACTGATGAAAGAAATTAATGATGATACAAACAGATAGAGAGATATACCATATCCTTGGATTGGAAGAATCAACATTGTGAAAATGACTCTACTACCCAAAGTAATCTACACATTTAATGCAATCCCTATCAAACTACCAATGGCATTTTTCACAGAACTAGAACAAAAATTTTTCAATTTGTGTGGAAACACAAAAGACCATGAATAGCCAAAGCAATCTTGAGAAAGAAAAATGCAGCTGGCAGAATCAGGCTCCCTGACTTCAGACGATATTACAAGGCTACAGTAATCAAGACAGTATGGTACTGGCACAAAAACAGAAGTATAGATCAGTGGAACAGGGTAGAAAGCCCAGAGATAAACCCACGCACATATGGTCACCTTATTTTTAATAAAGGAGGCAAGAATATACAATGGAGAAAAGACAGCCTCTTCAATAAGTGGTGCTTGGAAAACTGGACAGCTACAGGTAAAAGAATGAGATTAGAACACTCCCTAATAACCATACACAAAAATAAACTCACAATGGATTAAGACCTAAATGTAAGGCCAGACAGTATAAAAGTCTTAGAGGAGAACGTAGGCAGAACTCTCTATGACATAAATCACAGCAAGATCCTTTTTGACCCACTTCCTAGAGAAATGGAAATAAAAGCAAATGGGACCTAATGATACTTAAAGGCTTTTGCACAGCAAGGGAAACGATAAACAAGATGAGAAGACAACCCTCAGAATGGGAGAAAATATTTGCAAATGAAGCAACTGACAAAGGATTAATCTCCAAACTTTACAAGCAGCTCATGCAGCTCATTATCAAAAAAACAAACAACCCAATCCAAAAATGGGCAGAAGACCTAAACAGATATTTCTGCAAAGAAGATATACAGATTGACAACAACCACGTGAAAGGATGCTCAACATCACTAATCATTAGAGAAATGCAAATCAAAACTACAATGAGGTATCACCTCACACCAGTCAGAATGGTCATCATCAAAAAATCTACAAACAATAAATGCTGGAGAGGATGTGGGGAAAAGGGAACCCTCTTGCAGTGTTGGTGAGAATGTAAACTGATACAGCCACTATGGAGAATAGTATGGAGGTTCCTTAAAAAACTAAAAATAGAACTACCATATGACCCAGCAATCCCACTACTGGGCATATACCCTGAGAAAACCATAATTCAAAAAGAGTCATGTACCACAATGTTCATTGCAGCTCTGTTTACAATAGCCAGGACATGAAAGCAACCTAAGTATCCATCGACAGATGAATGGATAAAGAAAATGTGGCACATATATACAATGGAATATTACTCAGCCATAAAAAGAAACGAAATTGAGATATTCATAGTTAGGTGGATGGACTTAGAGCTTGTCATACTGAAGTAAGTCAGAAAGAGAAAAACAAATACCGTATGCTAACACATATATATGGAATCTTAAAAAAAACAAAAAGTTTTGAAGCACCTAGGGGCAGGACAGGAATAAAGATGCAGACGTAGAGAATGGACTTGAAGACGCAGGGATGGGGAAGGGTAAGCTGGGATGAAGTGAGAGAGAGACATGGACATATATACACTACCATATGTAAAATAGATAGCTAGTGGGAAGCAGCCGCATAGCACAGGGAGATCAGCTCCGTGCTTTGTGAGTACCTAGAGGGGTGGGATAGGGAGTGTGGGAGGCAGACACAAGAGGGAGGGGATACGGGGATATATGTTTATGTATAGCTGATTCACTTTGTTATAAAGCAGAAACTAACACACCACTGTAAAGCAATTATACTCCAATAAAGATGTTAAAAAAAATTAAAAAGTTTTTAAAATGCCAAAAAAAATGTAAAATATAAAACTATACATATGTGTATAGAAATCATGAAAACTCAAAAGATTACAAATTAAGTATAAACAAAACTACAATCAAATATTTAAAATTAAAGACATTATAGAGGATATACTGGTTGAATTTAAATTGTCACCGTTGGATATATTAATAGAAAGATGCATTTGTATAGTTATGTAGTTTTTTCAGATTATATTCTATTATAGGTTATTACAAGATATAAAATATAATTCTGTGTGCTGTACAATAAATCCTTGTTGCTTATCTATCTTATGTACAATAGTTTGTATCTGTTAATCCCATACTCCTAGTTTGTCCCTCCCTCCTTCCCTCTCCCCTTTGGTAAGCATAAGTGTGTTTTGTATGTCTGTGCATCTGTTTCTGTTTTGTATATAGATTTATTTGTATTATTTTTAGATTCCACATATAAGTGATATCATATAGTATTTGTCTCTGTCTGAATCACTTCATGAAATATAATATTCTGTAGGTCCATCCATGTTGCTGAAAATGGCAATATTTCATTCTTTTTTATGACTGTGTAATATTCCATTGTAGATGTGTATTCCACATCTTCTTAAGCCAATCTGTGTCTATTGATGGGCACTTGGGTTCTTTCCATGTCTTGGCTATTGTAAATAGAGCTGCTGTGAAGATTGTGTGCATGTATCTTTATGAATTAGAGTTTTCTTTTTTTCTGGATATATGCACAGGAGTGGGATTGCTGGATCATATAGTAGCTCTACTTTTTAGTGTTTTAAGGAATGTCAATATTGTTTTCCATAGCGGCTGCATTAATTTACATTCCCACCAACAGTGTAGGAGGGTTCCCTTTTCTCCACACCCTCTCCAGCATTTATTATTTGTAGACATTCTGATAATAGCCATTCTGACTGGTGTGAGGTGATACCTTATCATGGTTTTCACTTGCATTTCTCTAATAATTAGCAATACTGAGCATTTTTTCTTGTGCCTGTTGTCCATCTGTATGTCTTCTTTGGAATAATGTCTATTTAGGTCTCATTTTTTGATTGAGTTGCTTGTTTTTGCAGTATTGATTTGTATGAGCTCTCTGTGTATTTTGGATATTAACCCATTGTCAGTTGCATGATTTGCAAACATTTTCTCCCATTCCGTAGGCTGTCTTTTCATTTTGTTTATGATTTCCTTTGCTGTACAAAAGCTTTTAGGTTTAATTAGGTCTCGTTTGTTTATTTTTGCTTTTATTTCTTTTGCCTTGGGAGACTGATCTAAGAAAATAGTGCTATGATTTATGTCAGAGAATGCTTTGCCTATGTTCTCTTCTAGGAGTTTTATTGTGTCCTGTTTTACATTTAAGTCTTTAAATCATTTTGAGTTTTTTTTGTATATGGTGTGAGGAAGTGTTCTAATTTCATTGATTTACATATAGCTGTCCAGCTTTCCCAACACCACTTGTTGAAGAGACTGTTTTTTCTCCATTGTATATTCTTGCCTCCTTTGTCAAGAATTAATTGACCATAGGTATGTGGGTTTATCTCTGGGCTTTCTATCCTGTTTCATTCATCTATATTTCTGTTTTTGTGCCAGTACCATATTGCCTTGATTACTGTAGCTTTGTAGTATAGTCTGAAGTCAGGGAGTCTGATTCCTCCCGCTCCGTTTTTTCCCTCAAGACTGCTTTGGCTATTCGGGGTCTTTTGTGTCTCCATACAAATTTTAAGATTTTTTGCTTGAAAAGAATGTGTATTCTGTTTTTATTTTTTTGGAGGTAGTTTCCTATAGGTATCAATTAAGTCCAATTGGTCTATTGCATCATTTAGGACTTCTGTTGTTTTATTGATTTTCTGTCTGGATGATCTGTCCATTGATATCTGTGGGGTGTTAAAGTCTTCTACTATTATTTTATTGATATTATCATCAATTTCTCCCTTTATGTCTGTTAGTATTTGTTTTATATATTTAGGTGCTCCTATACTGTGTGCATATGTGTTAACGAGTATAATATCCTCTTCTTGTATTGATCCCTTTATCATTATATAATGCCCTTCTTTGTATTTCTTTATGGCCTTTGTTTTTGTCTGATATGAGTATTGCTACCCCCACTTTCTTGTCATTTCCATTTGCATGAAATATATCTTCCCATCCCCCCACTTTCAGTCTGTGTATTTTGCCCTGACGTAAGTCTCTTATAGGCAGTATATTGTAGATTCTTTTTTTTTTTTAAATACAATCTGCCACTCTGTCTTTTGATCAGAGCATTTAGTCCATTGACATTTAAAGTGGCTATTGATAGGTATGTACTTATTGCCATTTTAATCCTTGTTTTCCAGTTGTTTTTGTAGTTCTTCTTTGTTCATTTCTTCTTTTTATTTTTCCTTTTTGTGGTTTGATTGTTTTCTTTTGTATTATGCTTGAGTTCCTTTCTTTTTAGTTTTTGTGAATCTATTGTATAATTTTGAACTGTGGTTACCATGGAGTTCAAGTATGTTGACCCATAACTATATCTACTTGCTTTCAACTGATAGTCATTCAAGTCAAACACATTCTAAAAGATCTACATTTTTATACTCCCCTCCCTCACATTTTGTGATTTTGATATCCTATTTTACATCTTCATGCTTATCCTTTTACTGTTAATTGTAGTTATAATTGCTTTTACAATTTTTTAAATTGTTTTTTAATCTACGTACTGACTTATATAAGTGATCTTCAGTATTTTTATATATTTGCTTTTTCTATTGTTATTTTCCCTCTCCTATAGATTCTTGCCTCTTTTCTATTTAGAGAAGACTCTAAAATATTTCTTTTAGGGTTGGTTAAGTATTGCTGAATTTTTTTTTTAGTTTTTGCTTATTCCTGAGAAGTTCTTTACTTCTCCTTCTATTCTAAATGATAATCTTGTTGGGTAGAGTATTCTAGGTTGTGGATTTTTCCCTTTCAGGATTTTGAACATATCATGCTACTCCCTCTGGCCTGCAAAGTTTCTGCAGAGAAATCAGTTGATAGCCTTATGGGGGTTCCCTTGTAATTGACTCTTTTTTTTTTCTTGTGTCTTTAGAATCCTCTATCTTTCACTTTTGTCATTTTGATTATGATATGTCTTGGTGAGGGTCTTTTTGGGTTCATCCTGTTTGGGACCCTCTGTGCTTCCTGTACCTGGGTATCTATTTTCTTCTTTAGGTTTGGGCAGTTTAAAAAAAAAAAAATTATTTATTTATTTATTTATTTTAAATGTCACCTTTTAAAAAAAATTTTGTTTGTTTATTTTTTATTGATTTATTTTTGGCCTCATTGGGTCTTCACTGCTTCACGTGGGCTTTCTCTAGTTGCAGCGAGCCAGGGGATACCCTTCGTTGAGGTGCACAGCCTTCTCATTGCGGTGGCTTCTCTTGTTGTGGAGCATGGGCTCTAGGAGTGTGGGCTTCAGTAGTTGTAGCACGCAGGCTCAGTAGTTGTGGCTCACGGGCTTAGTTACTCCACAGCATGTGGTATCTTCCCAGACCAGGGCTCGAAGCTGTGTCCCCTGCATTGGCAGGCAGATTCTTAACCATTGTGCCACCAGAGAAGCCCATATTTATTTATTTATTTATTTGGCTGCGTCAGGTCTTAATTGTGGCATGTGGGATCTTTGTTGCAGCATGCGGGATCTTTCGTTGCGTCACGTGGGCTCTTCATTATGGCACGCGGGCTTCTCTCTAGTTGTGGCGTGCAGGCTCTAGAGTGCATGGGCTCAGTAGTTGCAGTGCATGGGCTTAGTTGCCCCATGGCATGTAGGATCTTAGTTCCCTGATGAGGGATTGAACCTTCATCCCCTGTATTGGAAGGCGGATTCTTAACCACTGGACCACCAGGGTAGCCCCAGTTTGGGCAGTTTTTAACCATAATTTTTTCAAATACATTTTCAGTCCCGTTCTCTCTCTCTTCTCCTTCTGGAACCCTTATTATGCATGGGTTGCTGCATTTTATATTATCCCATAGATCTTGTATGTTGCTTTCATTTTTTAAATTTGTCTTACTGTCTGGCATTCTGATTAGGTGATTTCCATTATTCTATCTTCCAGATCACTTATTTGTTCTTTTGTGTCATTTAGTCTTCTATTCATTGCTTCTAGATTAGTCCTTATCTTGACAATTGAATTGTCTATATTTGATTGGTTCAATTTTTATAATTTCTAGTTCCTTGTTGCAATGATCTGCATTTCTACTGATAACCATTCTTAATTCAGTTAGTATTTCTATTACCTCCTTTTTCAACTTGGAGTCTAATAGACTAGTGAGCTCTGTTTCATTATTTGTTCTTTCAGGGGATTTCTCTTGTTCTTTCAGTTGGGAGTAGTTCCTCTGCCTTTTCATTTTACTTAACCTTCTCTGTCTCTATGAATTTAGGAGAAACAGTTATCTACTATGGTCTGGAAGGGGTGTTTTTATGTGGGAGCATCCCTGTGTAGACTGTGTGCATCCAATGTTTTTGGTGCGAGGGCTGGTTTTGGCGAATGCCAATCACGTCTTTCCTCAGGGTGTGCTGCCATTTTCCCCTTGATAGGGGGTGCAGTTGGTGTTGTAGTATCTAGAGCCTGTGCTGAATGAGAGGTGAGGCTTCCTCTCTGCTCCCTGGCTGTCACTGCCCTGTCAGGGGTAGCGTCTGCCCCCAGTTGTTGGAGTAGAAGCCCTGAGGGTTGGGTTCAATCAGGTTCCATTGCCCTTGGGTACATGCCCTGCCCCAAAGGAGGTGACCACTGAAGTAAGTGAGACCCATACAGTCACAGAGGACCTATGCACCACCTGTGTAGGCATCTGTGGTTCTGCTCAGAAGCAACCCAAGGTCCCGTTCCTTTTCCTGTGTGTTCATCTCAGATCTAGTGCAAGGCTGTGGTGTAGAGTGGGCTAGGGCTGTGGTCAGAGCATTGTGGCTGCAGCAATTGAGGTGTCTGTGCTGCTGCCTGATATCTGGGCTGTCTCTGTGGCAGTCTTCTCCTGGGACCTGTCTGCCCCAGATCCAGTGCTAAGCTGTGGTGTGGAGTGGGCAGAGTTGGGGTGCTCTTGCTGGGAGACAAATTGCTAGGTACTCCTGAGCACACTGACAGTGGCCGTCGCCACCCCAACCAGACCACACCCTAAGCCCTCTGGGCTGTCTCTGCGTAGCTAGATGAGTCCCCTCCCAGGGCCTGTCTGCCCGAGATCTGGCGCACAGCTTCTGTGCACTCTTGTGGTGCTGCTCTGTGTACATGCTGACGATGTCCCCCCGGCTATACCTGCTGCCCTGTGTGTTCACTGACAATGGTCCCTGTAGTTGCACCCAGATCACACCCCAGTTGCCCCAGTCTGTCTCTGCACAGCTAGACTGAGTCTCTGCCCAGATTTCATGCCAGACTGTGTTGCGGAGTGGGTGAGGCTGGGATGTTCACCCCTTCACATTGGGAAGTGCAGCAAGGTACCAGCCACCAGTGCGAGGCTCTCTCCGCCCTGATTGTTAGCAAGCCAGCGTGTGTGCACGCCTCATGAGTAGAGTCTAGGCTTCTCCACCGCTTCTATCTGTCTCAGTGTCTCAGTGGATTTCCCAGCAGGCAAGGGGGCTTGTCTCCTCTGCGCAGAACCCCAAGATTGGGATGCCCAGATTGTGACTCGACCTGCTCACTCCTCAGGGTGAAGGTCTGCCCGTGTAGACCCTCTCCTCCTTACAGATCCCTCCCAGGAGCTCAGGTCCCTACAGTGCCTTTTTTTATCCATCCTCCCTGGTTATGTGGAGGTCTTTCTTGCAGCTTTGGTTGTATAGCCGTTCTTCTGCTAGTTTCCAGTTAGTTTTCCATGAGAATTTTCCACATTCGACGTCTTTTGATGTGTTTGTGGAGGGGGGTGAGCTCCATGTCCTCCTACTCTGCCATCTTCATCCCCCTCTGTCGGCATAACTATGTTTTACTCATGACTGTTTTCTCTTTATTTTAATGATTGCCAATCGCTATTTATATTGTAGTCATTTTCATTATTATTCTTTTGCTATTTTAACAATAAAGTCATGTTAAACCTTTAATGGGTTGGTTAATTTAGAGTGCACACTCCCACACTGAAAACCAGAAAGTGTCCTTTAAGGAAAGGATGCCTACTGCTTATTTATTAGGAACATAAATATGGCACTGGACTGCAACATCACAGGTACTTGGATGTTTAGCTTTTCAACAGTCATGTGCCATAAAATGACTCAGTTCTCCCATGACTTGTCTCTGTTCAAATTGCTACAAAAGTCTTGCACAATGTATGGTAACATCATTTGTCCTTGGGCTGGTGTATATCTGATTGTAAACACAAACATATAGGAACCCTTTGGAACCTCATATTCATCCAGATGACATGAGCTATGTTTGCATGACTATTTATAGTTAGATTATCATCAAAATGAAAACACAAACCTACATTATCATAGACTTTTTGGATTTTGGGGAAATCTGAGGGCCTTCAGAGGCCCTAGGACTCTAAGTTAACAAACACTGGTTGAGTTACTACCTAAGTTTCACTTCATTTAATTCTCACAAAAACCATATGAGGTAGACATTAGCATCAACCCAGTTTTACAGATGAAGTGTGGCGAGGTTAAGGAATTTTCCCAGCATCACGTAGGCAGTGAGAGAAAAACCAGGATTCCATTCCAGGTCTATGTGTCTTCAAAGTCTCTCTCCTTGAGATCTCTCAATACCCCGACCCCAGAAAATCTGTCCGGAATCCTCAGGTACTACAAAGGAGTGATTATTGGGCAGACAGGGCCTCAGACTTATCTTTTTTACAGTTTCTTGAGGAACTCAAGACAAAGGTGGCAATCATAAGATGAACTAATGCAATGCCCATTTCGCAGGGCAAAATCTCAATTTTAATGAGAACTCATTTACTCAAACGTAATTTCTCTCCGAATCAGTTCCAAAGCCCTTCAGGCCTGATCTGGACATTTTAGGCCACACCTGAGGCCAGTGCTAAGATGTATTGTTGGATGAGAATTGCTAATGTTGTCAAGTCTGGCAGTTTGCTCATTCATTCATTTGTTCATTCATTCATAGCACAGAATACCTGGCTACCCTTCTAGGTATTCTTCAGTATAAAAAAGTAACTCACATGTACTGATCTTCTCATCTATAGAACCAGAATTTCACTCCTGTTTCTCAAACCACTGGGCACGTGTGCCTCCTTCTTTAACCACGTAGAGGGCACGGATTTCTATAAAGTAGTAAAAAAGCATTGACTAATTTTGGCATCAGAAATTCTGGCTGGAAGTCCTGCTTCTGTTGCTAAAAGTTCTGAGATGTTGTGCAAACCACTTCTCTCCTCTGAGCACGTTTCCCATCTTTAGAATGAGAATATCAAGAAAGAATTCACAGGTTTATTGTGAGGGGTCCATGAGACCATGTGTATAACAATATTAGGGACTTTGAAGCAAAGCCCTTTTGAACAAAGCCCATTTGAAGCTTTGCTGATTTTTAACAACAGATCTGGTTGTTATTCATTATGTCCCCGAATATTTATAGAGTACCTAGTAAGTGCCAAGATCTATGTTTTCACTGGAAATACAGCGATTAGACATGGTCCCTGATTTTAATGAACTTACAGTCTAGTAAGGGAGGCTGGCTTTTTTTTTAAGTCAGAATGTAATAAGATAATATGTATTATTGTAGAAATATGTGCAATGAAAGAGAGGCCCTAATCAAAGTGGCTGGAGTGAGACAGTTGTATAGAGCAGAGACATGAGCTTATCCAGCAACTACTGATAAAAATCATGGGCACACAGCATCACGGTGTGCTTGGGAAGTAGGTCAGTGACGTGGGGGAACCTATGAGGCAAGGATCACTTGGTCACAGAGAACCAAGGTCCCAGCCTTGCTCTGCTTTTGCTGTGCCATGATTAGATTCAGTTGTAATGCCCACCCATGCTATTTGCTTTCTACCCAGAATTGGAGAAAGTAATTACTTTGTGCCAGTTTGGAATGTACTTTGAGGATGAAAAACATCAAACATGGTCTTCTCTATGTAGCTGGCTTTTCCTGATGTTTTTGCAATTGGGCAGCAGGCGGCGCCAGCTCTGAGAACTGTAGGGGTAACTTGGCATGATGTTTCTTCTTGCTCTCATGGAGAGGGCCCCTTTCCCTTTGGTAGGCTCTGGATTTCCTCTAAATAGACCATTGGCCACTGCATTGTTGCTCTTTTGATGGCTCGCTTAGGCCTCCAGAGCTAGAATACGCTTGGCCAAATTCACTACAAACAATAGGAGATTTTACCCCTGCAGTTCTTTAGGAAAAAGGTAACATTGCCATTTCCTCTGCTGAGGTCGATGCCTGCAGCACTGAACGCATTAATCTGTCTGTTTGCCTGATTGAATTGGACAGAATATTTGGCATCTTTCAACCCCACCCCCCGTCATCATTATCGCCTTGTGACTTTTGTGAAGAATGCAGTTCCTATGACATTACTGTACAAATTCAATCAAATGATGCCTCAGGCGGCGTTGACATCTTCTGAATGACATTTTCAACAAATGCTCCCAACTATGTGGATGAGACGGCATCATCCACAGAGCTAATGATGTGCTGCTGGAGCCTATTTTATTCTCAGTCCACTGCCTTAAACCTCGGGGAGCAATTAAATACCTGTGTATACAAGATGATGAAAAGAGAATGTGAGAATCATAAACTCTGCGAGCCCTTTTGATGTGATTGGACTACAACATGATTTCACAGCCTACTCATAGCCAAAGGCCCTTCTTACAAATAACTTTCCCAGTTGGAATTTGAAAAAGTGTGGGTAGTTCCTCCAAAGTGTGGTCCAGATCAGAGGTCTCCTGAGTGGGACAATAATAGCCACAAGACAATCCATCGGCATGCAGGAAAAAGGTGTTAGAACTCATATATTTGTTTAATATATAAAAGAGAATGAATTGGAGTTTTACTCTAGGCAGTAAAGAAATCAGTATTGCCCTCAACTGGTCTGGATGTCAACCGGTCACGGTACCCTGGGGGACAGGTGGAAGTTGCACAGCCCTGGTACCATTCGCTAGTTTCTTCCAGTATCTTGGGACATTTTGCAGTTTATATGAACTTGGTTAAGTGAGGAGGGGTCTTCAAAGACTTCTATTTGTAACGAACAATCTAGTGGCTACCAGTGGGGGAGGGGCAGTACATGGGTACAAACTACTGGGTGTAAGATAGACTCAAGGATGTAATGCACAACCCAGGGAATAGAGCCAATATTTTGTAATAACTGTAAATGGAAAGTAAACTTTCAAAATTGTATAAAAATAAAAAATTAATGGAAAAAAGACTTCTGTTATGAACCATATAATAAAGGTAGTATTAGGTAACAATGCAAGGTCAATGGCGGAGCTGATCACATATGACACCATGTTGACCCAAAACTTCAAAATGATGAAAAAAACTCTTTAAAATATGGATTTTGTTATGGGCTGAATTGTGTCCTCCCTATCCCCCTACCCCCCCACCCCAGTTCATATGTTGAACTCCTAACCCCCAGTACCTCAGAGTGTGACCTTATTTGGAGGTAGGATCTTTACAGAGGTAATGAAATTACGATGAGGTCATTGGGGTGTGTCCTAGTTCAACATGACTGCTATCCTTATAAGAAGAGGAAATTTGGACACAGAGACATGCATAGAGGGAAGACCATGTGAAGACACAGGGAAAAGATGACCATCTACCAGCCTAGGAGAGACGCCTGGGACAGATCCTTCCCTCATAGCCCTGAAAAGGAAACAACCCTCCTGTCACCTAATCAATCTCAGACTTCTAGCCTCGAGAACTGTGAGAAAATAAATATCTGTTGTTTAAGCCACCCAGCCTATGGTACTTTATTATGGCAACGCTAGCAAATTAAAACAGATTCACATCCAGTCGAGATGGGGTAACGGGCCTCAGTCATTACATATTATGCCCTGAGGTATTAGTTAATGATAGTGTGAAGCCATTAAGACTAGAAAGACATTTGAAACTAAGCTGGGAACAAAAAGCTGCAACTGTGTGGCGGAGCTCAGCACTGGGAAATGGGATTGCCCTTTCTCAGCGAACCCCGGAAATCTTTACAGGAGTCTAGACCGCAAAGGCTCCTTTCAGCAGTGGGCGCACTCGCAGGGAGAATCAGTTTTCAATACTGCCACCATGTGGCAGAGAGAAGCAGTGGCAGCTCTAATCCGATCTGGACTCTGGAGAGTGAAAGCTGAGCGGCACTTTCTCTAGAGTATGGAAGCCGAGCCTTTGGGGACAGTGTGTATGTGGGGAGGAGGCTTTAAGAGGCTGATATTAGATAATGTTAGATAATATAAGACTGATACTAGAGAATATGACTTTGAGAAATTAATTGAAAAGTAAAGAGAAAACTATTTGTAATTCAGATTTGTAAGCAGGTCTAAGTGGTTATGAATAATTAGAATAAAAAAGAAAAATATATGTAGCTCTAAAGCATCGACTTTCATCTCTCTAGAAAACTCAGCTATCCAGAAACTCCCGTTCCCTAAGGTTCTGGATTGAGGAGATTTCGTTTCGGGTTTTATCTGTCAGGGAATGAAGTAAAATGATAGCGTTTTTACTCTGAATTTAACTCGGATTCCATAAATCTCTGAAGGAGAAAGTCTCTAATGATCTTAGATGATGTCTTGTCTATACCTTTTAACATCTTTGCATTTCCTCACCTTGTGGATGAGGAAGGATATTAGAAAGGGGATGATGAGAAAAGCATCCATCACGTTATTTACTGACTGAGTTACATCTGTCCTCAGTCAATCGTCATCAGACAAAACTCGAAATTTCAGTCAGGGTCTGGGTTAATTTTGCGCTGGGTCTGATAAGCAGTCATTGAAGAGTGAGCAATGCAGACAATGAAAGCTAGACATCTTTTCTTTGTTAATTATTTTATCATGCATTGTTGGTTTAGTATTTATCTGGTTTTGGAAATAAATCAAAACCTTAGATTTGGAAGGTTCTATAATGGTCTTTTACCCCACTCAGAATTTTCTGTGAAATCCTTGACTTTTTGTGACAGGAGGTCAATCAATGCAGGATCTGCTAAAACATCTAGGAATGTAAAACTCACTACTTTATGAAGCAGACCACTCACAGAATATTCAAAGTGGTCATTTGCGAGCAGCAGGGCAACGCTTGGAGTTAGTTAGAAATACTGAATCTCAGGCCTCACCCCAGACTTGCTGAATCAGAACCTTCATTTGACAAGATCCCCAGGTATTTGTATCCACTTAATGTTTGAGAAGCACTGGACTTTTCCATTACTGAATGGTTTTGAGTGTCAGAAAATAACATCTCACTAAGATCTGCTGTACTGATGTCTCTGTGGACCAGCCTGCATGCTCTCAGCCTTGTCTGGCCCCAGCCCTTGGCCACCAGTACCGCTTCCTGCCACGCCTGAGTTGTAAAGTTTTGGCCTCTGCTGCCATTGTGGTCACTTTGTCTTTTCACCCTAGAGTTGTCTCTGACCTTCCTTGGGGTCAAAGCTGGGCTTCAACACAGCCTTTGTCAACGCTCACTATGGTGGGAGCTGGGGCAGCCCCAGTACCCAGGTCTGATTCCACTGGACCCACGGGGGCTCTGGCTGTCTTAGTGCCCCTGAAGGGGCAGAGGAAGGTCACTAAGAAGTGTAGGGGTATCTATATGGGGAGAGATAAGAGATAGGAAGGATCCAGAAGATAAATTGCTGGCTTTTCCTCCTGCGCTAGAGTACATTGGTCCACCCACCTCTCCAGAACCGTCCTGTATGACCAGCTGTGGTTTTTGGAAATTGTGGGCAGCTTGGTAACATACTACCTTGTATTTGCTCTCCCTTCTTCCCTGCCTCACATCTCTCATTTAAAAAAAATACTTATTGGAGTATAGTTGACTTACAGTGTTAATTTCTGCTGTACAGCAAAGTGACTCAGTTATACACACATTTTTTTTTTTTTTTAAATTTTTGGCTGTGTTGGGTCTTCATTGCTGCATGTGGGCTTTCTCCAGTTGCTGCGAGCCGGGGCTACTCTTCGTGGTTTGCAGTCTTCTCATTGCGGTGGCTTCTCTTGTTGTGGAGCACAGGCTCTAGGTGCACGGGCTTCAGTAGTTGTGACACGCAGGCTCAGTAGTTGTGGCTCATGGGCTCTAGAGCGCAGGCTCAGTAGTGGCACACGGGCTTAGTTGCTCCGTGGCATGTGAGATCTTCCCGGACCAGGGCTCGAACCCTTGTCCCCTGCATTGGCAGGCGGATTCTTTTTTTTTTTTTTTTTTTAAACTTTTGGGTTTTATTTATTTATTTATTTATGGCTGTGTTGGGTCTTCGTTTCTGTGCGAGGGCTTTCTCTAGTTGCGGCAAGCGGGGGCCACTCTTCATCGCGGTGCGCGGGCCTCTCAGTATCACGGCCTCTCTTGTTGTGGAGCACAGGCTCCAGACGCGCAGGCTCAGTAATTGTGGCTCACGGGCCCAATTGCTCCGCGGCATGTGGGATCTTCCCAGACCAGGGCTCGAACCCGTGTCCCCTGCATTGGCAGGCAGATTCTCAACCACTGCGCCACCAGGGAAGCCCGGCAGGCGGATTCTTAACCACTGTGCCAAGTCCCATATACACACATATTGATACATATTCTGTTTCATATTCTTTTCCATTATGGTTTATCATAATGGAAAGGGGATGATGAGAAAAGCATCCATCGTGTTAATTACTGTCCTCAGTCAATCGTCATTATGATATTGAATATAGTTCCCTGTGCTATACAGTAGGACCTTGTTGTTTATCCATCCTATATATAGAAGTTTGCATCTGCTAATCCCAAGCTCTCAGTGCTTCACATCTGTTTTCCTTTACTTTTTTTCTCTGAGATAGCACCCCCAAATAAAACAGTCAGACCTAAGCTTTGCCTTAAAGTCTGTTTTCTAAGGAAACCAGACTAAGACATCTGCCTTATATGAGCTTTACTCACTGCTTCTAACTCTGCCATCTGGTTATCTCTGGAATGGTTGACATCATTCATACATCTTTTTCCTTCAAATTCTAGAAGATGCCTACCATGCCTTCTGTCTTCTTGGCTGAACATTCTCAGTTCCTTAAAGATTCCTCAAAATGCAGTTTTTAGATTTTTCACCATTGCCCTTTCTTTTTCAACTGGGACCCCTTAAGGGCTCCCCCCAGCATGGTCAGTGCTGGGCTGAGCTCCTGGGGGTCTCATTTTTTAAATTATAGGCCTTATATCACCGCAAACACAGCTGCCTGAGCTGAACCTGTTCATGTGAGGGGAAGCTGGCTATTGGGGTTGTGGTGATCTGACAGTTAAAATGAGCTTAGGGAAATTAGGCCCCAGGGAGCCAGGCAGATCTGGTTTGGTCTCTTCTGTGTCAGCTTCTGAAGGAGGGCCAGGCCCTCTGCTGGTACTGGAGTTCCTCTAGGGTGTCTATGTCCCTTAGAAACACATTTGGGCTGACCCCCAAGCCAGAGCATTGTGGGACGAAAGTTCAAGTTACTTCCCAGTATATAGTATATACATGGTAAGACATGGAAAGATGCCCTGGCATTTTTTAAAAATAAATTTATTTATTTAATTAATTTATTTTTGGCTGTGTTGGGTGTTCATTGCTGCACAGGGGCTTTCTCTAGTTGCGGTGAGGGGGGCTACTCTTCGTCGCGGTGCGCGGGCTTCTCATTGTGGTGGCTTCTCTTGTTGCGGAGCACAGGCTCTAGGCGAGCAGGCTTCAGTAGTTGTGGTGCACGGGATTAGTTGCTCCGTGGCATGTGGGTTCTTCCCAGACCAGGGCTCGAACCCATGTCCCCTGAATTGGCAGGCAGACTCCCAACCACTGGCCACCAGGGAAGCCCTGCCCTGGTATTTTTAGTTGGAAAAAAAAATTTACAAAATATTGTGTATTGTTTTAATATAGTATATTCATAAGAAAAATAAAGATGTTGGTATATGAGTGCACAGCAATATGTAAACAGTTCTTTGGGTGGCAATTTTAGGTAGTTTCCATCTGTTTTTACTTATTTGTGTTTTTTTACACTTTTTTTTGTTTTAATGTAATAGAATCCATTAATTCATTAACCATTAATTCATTTGACAACTATTTATTCAGTATCTACCTCTGTCAAGCATTGTTCCAAAAACAGGGATTTTGTGCTGATTATAAAATTCAAGTGCAAATCCTCTTATGTCCACCTTCTTTTTAACATTCCTTTGCAGTTAACCACTTCTACAATTTAGATGGATCCTTCTGGATCTTTTCTCTATGTATTTGATAATATTTAGGTAAGTTTTATTTCTTTACACATATTTATAGATTTTTAACGTGTGAGATCATACTATGGCTACCTTTTTGTGACTTTTTTTATAACAATATTATATCTAGGAAAAATTTTCATGCCACTTTGTTTAATTGTACCTCATTAAAAAAGAATACAAGAACCGCACGTTTCCATAATTATTTAATAAATTCCCTTATTAATGAGCATGTAGGTTATTTCCAATTTATTCTCTGAGTTTTCTTAAAAACACACACACATGCACACACACACAATGGCAATAATTTGTTGTGTGGTTTTAGGTTAAAATTTAAAAAGGAATGCTTCCGTCATACTTTAGTCATGTATGCTTTAGTCATACATGACTAAAGGCAAAAGTTACACCAGAATGCCTGGATATATAGCAAGTTACTCCTGATATCTGTGGGCTAGATTAAAGAAAATGACTGTTGAGTTTTGGTCACACTTAAACTTGAAATTGACTGTTTGGTGGATAGAAATTCTTAAATTGAGTCAGTCCTAACACACTGCCCAGCACTTTCTGTGGTAGACAATATTTTATAAGCAGATTAAATTATTCAAATTGTTGATGCCATTGAAATAATCTTTAGGCAGATGAAAAATGTTTAGATTTATTCTTTTCCCAAAGGGAGAGAATACTTCCCTTCAATGAGTTATTTTATGTAGATGATGTTTGTTGGGAACCAAAATCTGGTGAGAAAAAAATCCCTCAGTATCTCTCATACTGTATTTAAGATTTTAAGGTTTTTTATTACAAGAGTTTGAGATCATAGAGGAAGAAATATATAACTAAGTAAGAGTTAGTAAGAGAAAAACAGTATTGCTTAGAACAGGGCTGTGAAATTACCTCCATTCCTGACTTGCCCTTCTTTAGGGCCCTTGCTTATTGATTGTTTATTCCTGTACATATTTATTTCTTCATTTGCCTAGTTTCATTTATTTATTTTTGTCTGTTTTGATTGTTGACATTGTTTTGGTTACCCCATCTAGGAATGGACTCAGCTGGGACCTGAAGTTTATAAAATTTGGTGGCCTTCCTTAAAATACAAAATTAGGTTTTAAAATGAATATTTATTGAAAATGAAACAAGAAATAACAAATTCCAATTTTTAAAATGTCAACAAATACCACAAACATCAGAATGTCCAATTTTATTAACGGCTTGTCACACTTAAGAAAACTTTTCTTCTACACTTTCTTGGCTGTGTATCTTTGATCACCTCTTTGTATGACAATAATTTTGTAATTATTGTTATAAAATAAGAAATAAGACTTTCATCTGACTGGTTGATTTCAAAATTTAAACTTACTGATACTTGAAATGCATAAATTTGCAACTTCACACATAAATATATTCAACAGTTTAAAATACCTTTATAGGTTTGCATTTTGAAAACAAAGGAATTCTAATAAATGATAGGCCAAGTGATTTCCACCAGAAAATAAAAAAATTGTATAAATTGTACATTTATAATTGTATACACTGCATTATTGACTACATTCTTTTTTTTTTTTTGACTACATTCTTGAGAATAATGAGCTTCTGTTTTGACTAATTGTTGATGACAATTTAATCTCCTATTGCCAAATTTATACATGTGGTGATTGGAAGAATTCTTTACAGGCCAGCCTCTACCTTGGTATACTTCTAACTCTTTCTTCCTCCACTACTCACAGACTTCTGGTGAGGGCTGCCTCAGGACACACTCATTTTTCAATATGACCTCTGGTCCTGAATCTCTGAGTTGAGGGCATGTTGCGAAGTTGGGCAGAAGTATTCCAGGAAGTCATGCCTACACAAGATGGCTAGCATTAACTATACAAGGAAGGGGCTGCGTATGATATAAATCTACCAACTCAACCGAATCCCCCGAATGTCTGCAGTTACTCTCACCAACATGATATAGAGGGAAGTGTGATCTAGGGAAAATGCAAAATGGGAAGAGACAGTGGTTTTTACCTATTGTAGTCAATATTTTACCTTTTACAAAATTTTACAGAAACATATGACTCCATGAACACATTGTTAAGGCTCTTTCCTGAGCTTTATAGAAAACTATGCAGTGAAGACCTTTGAAGTGCAGGTTTTATTAATTTTATGATAAATTTGCTTCTGAAGGCTTTTAGCATTATTTTCAAAACAAGAGAGGGAGGGAGAGCAGGAAAGAAGAAAGGAAAGAAAGAAGAGACTGAGGGAAGGAGGGAGGGAAGGTCGAACTTGAATTACTTACATGGAGTTTGTATGAAAGCCACGGCTTCTTCATATATTTGAAAAATACTTGTGCTTCTAACACTAACATTTAACTGGGTTAACATATATGTCACGTCATGTTAAAATATATGTAAAATTAACAAGACTGTTTTGGTGCTTGTCTTCTAAAAGTTTAGAGTCTGTAATTTCAAGGGTTACGCTATGGATTTCAGGTCTGAAAATTATACATCAACTGTGCCTTAATTTTTTCCTTTTACTTATCCATAAAAATTTAAAGTAAAATTTACATAAAGTGAAATGCACACATTAAGAGTGCAGATCAATGAGCTTTGACAAATATATGTCTCTGTAACCCTTACCCCAATCAAGATATATTTCTATCACCCCTAACATTTCCTTCTGCCCCTTTCTAGTCAATATTCTTCTCCTGCTCCAAGGCAACAATTCTTCTGATTTCTATCATCATAGATTAGTCTTACCTGGTCTTGGACTTCATATAAACAAAATCATATACACTGTTTTGTGTCTCATCTCTTTTACTCAACAAAATGTTCTTGAGATTTAACCATGTTCTTCTGTGTATCAGTAGTTCATTCCTTTTTATTGATGAGTAGTATTTCATTATATGGATATATTTTGTTTATCCGTTAGTGGACATTTGGGTTGTTGCCAGATTTTGGCTGTTATAAATAAGGCTTCTGTGAATATTTTGTGCAAGTCTTTTTTTTTTTGAACATATGTTTTTGTTTTTCTTGGGAAAATACCTAGAATGGAATTGCTGGGTTGAAAGGTAGGTGTACGTTAAACATTATAAGACACTGGCAGCTTTGTCCCTACTTCAATGTAACATGGTATTAATTCCTTAGTTCTTCTAAAGCACTTGGGGATCCTCAGAGGAATAAGTCTATTAAGTGAGAATGATTATTAATTAAAGTTTGTGACAAATAAATTATGCAATTATTATGTCAGAAATTCCAACTCTGCAAAGAGATGTCTTAATTACCTAAAATTAAATTTAATAATTACCAAGACATGCAAAAAGCCTTGATGGTCAGTGTACTTCATGCAAAATCTTGATGAATTTTTTTTTCTAAATTTATTTATTTATTTGTTTTTATTTTTGGCTGTGTTGGATCTTCGTTGCTGTACGCGGGCTTTCTCTAGTTGCGGCGAACAGGGGCTGCTCTTTGTTGTGGTGCGCAAGCTTCTCATTGTCATGGCTTCTCTTGTGGAGCACAGGTTCTAGGTGCATACGCTTCAGTAGTTGTGGCACACGGGCTCAGTAGTTGTCGCTCACAGGCTCTAGAGTGCAAGCTCAGCAGTTGTGGCACATGGGCTTAGCTGCTCCACGGCATGTGGGATCTTCCTGAGCCAGGGCTCAAACCCCTGTCCCCTGCATTGGCAGGTGTATTCTTAACCACTGTGCCACCTGGGAAGCCCTTGAAGAATTTTTTAAAAAGAAAATTATATCAGTCAGTGTCCAGTTGGCAGACAGAAATCACACAGTTATTTCAACCATGAGAACTTAATACAAATCATTGTTAACTAGATATAAAGTTAGTAACTAGATAACTGAAGGAGAAAAAGAGAACAATAAGGTATAATGGAAGCAGGAATTATAAAAAGTAGCTACATTCCCCCAAGAGTGGAGGAAAAGGAAAAGAGGTTGGAATTACTACAATTTAGTAGTGTGGAGCTAAAATTTAGACGTTAGGGGGCATGACTTGCTTGGTGTTGGTGTCTCTGGGTCAGGGAGTCTGTATGACAGGGGTCTGCAAATTATGGCTCATAGGCTAAAACCAACTTACTATTATTTTTTTGGTATGGCCTGTAGTAATGTTTTTTACATTTTTAAATAGTTGGAGAAAAATCAGAAGAATAATTGTATTATTTTCCTAAGGCCACTGTAATAAAGTTTCACAAACTGGGTGGCTTAAAATAACAGAAATGTTTGCTCTCACAGTGTGGAGGCTAGAAATCCAAAATCAAGTTGTCACGGGACCGTCCTCCATCTGTGACTCTGGGCAGGACGCTTCCTCGCTTCTTTCTAGCTTCTGCAGGTGGCCGTCAGGCCTTGGCAGTCCTGGCCCTGCAGTTGCTAAACTCCAGTCTCTGCCTCTATCTCCACATAGTACTCTCCTCTCTGTGTGTCTGTGTCTTTACATGATGTTTTCCTCTCTTATAAAGACACCGGTCATATTGGATTAGGACCCACCTAACGACCTCATCTTATCTTGATGATATCTGCTAAGACCTTATTTCTAAATAAGACTACATTCACAGGAACAGGGGGTTAGGGCTTCAGCGTTTCTCTTGGGGGGTACTATTTAACCCATAACAATAATAATATTTTGTGAGACATGAAAATTATATGAAATTCAGATTTTGCTGTCTATAAATCAAGTTATACTTTGCCATGCTCATTCATTTACTATCTCTGGCTGTTGTCATGCTACGATGGCAGAGTTGAGTAGCTGCTACAGAGACTGGCCAGCAAAGTCTCAAATATTTACTATCTGGCCTTCAACAGCCAAAGTGTGCTGACATCTGTTCTATGTGACTGGTTTTGCAAAAGTGTTGAGAAATGCAAATTGGATTCAGCTGCTACTACTGGAAGGACTTGCTACTCTTAGGTGAAGAAGACATGTCATTGTGTGGTGTGCAGGGGAACATGAAACAGAGGGTAAGCCCAGGGAAAGCCAATGAGAAGGAGGAAGGCTCTTCATTCTCCTCCAGGCTTAGGCTCCTTATGTTGGTGGCTTAGGAGGGAAGAAGCTAAAAAAGTGGAAATGTGATTTGTAGAGTCCCAGTCCAGGAAACACAAAGTAGAGACAAGAGAAGATTTAGAACTTATAGACAATAGCTTAATCACCTGAGCGCACATACACAAATACACACATACATAACTAGTGGGGAAAAGTATAAGTAGCTGCTACTGACCTTGTTTCTGTAACTGAACTTGAGGCCATAGTTTGTATGTATGTATATGCATATATTTATTGAACTAAATTAATCATTTTGACATCATTATAGATTCATATGCAGTTGTAAGAAATAATGCAGGGCAATTCCATGTACCAGTTTACTCATTGTTCCCCCAATGGTAACTATACAACAGAAGTTGCAGAACTGTAGTGCAATATTACAATCAGGATACTGACATGGATACAATTAAGATACAGAAGATTTCATCACCATAGGATCCTTGGGTTGCCCTTTTATAACTTTCCTTCCTTCCTTCGCCCCCCCGCCCCTTGCTTACTTCCCCAACCTTATTCTTAATCCCTGGCACTCACTAGTCTGTTCTCCCTTCAATAATTTTTTCATTTCAAGAATGTTATATGAGTAGAATCATAGTATATAACCTTCTGGGACTGGCTTTTTTGACTCAGCACAATTCTCTGAAGATGCATCCAAGTTGTTGCATTTATTACTGCAACATTCCTTTTTATTACTGAGTAGTATCACATGATACTGATATGCCAGAGTTTGTGTATCCATTCACCCACTGAAGGACATCTGGGCTATGCTTAGTTTCAGGCTATTACAAAGTAGATAAAAACATTCTTGTACAGGTTTTTATGTGAATATATGTTTTCTTTTCTCTGGGCATTTTACATTCTAATCAGCAGTGTATGAGACCCAGTTTCTTTACTTTCTTGCCAGAATTTGGTGTAGTCATAATTTTTTATTTTAGCCATTCTGATATGTGATGATAGTTTAGTGAGGTTTTAATTTGCATTTCCTCAATGGTTAATGATGTTAAGCATCTTTTCATGTGCTTATTTGCCATCTGTATATCCTCTTCAGTAATATGTCTGTTCATGTCTTTTGCCCATCTTTTAACTGGATTTTTTTTATAGTTGAGTTTTGAGAGTTTTTTTTTAATTTATTCTAAACACCAATCCTTTGTCAGGTATATGGTTTGAAAATATTTTCTCCCAGTCTGTAGTTTTTCTCTTTATCCTCTTAATATGGTCTTCCACAGAGCAAACATTTCAATTCTGATGAAGTCCAATATATCAGTTTTTTTTCTTATGAATTGTGCTTTGGTGTCAACTTTAAGAAATTTTTGCCTTGTCCTAGATCTGGAAGAGTTTCTCTTATGTGTGTTTTTTTTTCTCTGAAGTCTTTAATATATTTTGAGCTAATTTTGTTTAATGTATGAAGTTTAGGTCGAGGTTCATCTTTTTGGCCTATGGGTGTCCAATTATTCCAGCACCGGTTTTTGAAAAGGTTATCTTTCCTCCACTGAATTGGCTTTGCACCTTTGTCAAAAATAAATTAGACTTACCTATGGGTCTATTTCTGTGTTCTCCATTTTATCTCACTGAGCTATGTGTCTATTTCTCCATCAATACCATAAAATCTTGATTACTGTAGTTATATAATAAGTGGAAATCAAGTGCACTGATTTCTCCTACTTACTTCTTTATATTCAAGATTGTTTTACCTATTCTAGATCCTTTGCCATTCCATTTAAATTTTAAGATAATCTTGTCTAGGTTTGCAGATTATCTTGCTGGAATTTTTATAGGAATTGCATTAAACCTGTATGTTAGGAAGTCTGGGATTCAGGGTTCAGCTTTTTGTAGAAATGAGTTGCTTGGAACCCTCTCCATTGCTTATTTACATAGGTTAACGTTCATGATATTTTGCTAAGAAAATGTTTGTGGGTGCATGTGTATGAGTGTGTGTGTGCATGTGTGTTAGTAAAGAAAGAAAGGGGGATAAAATAGTACTTGTTCTGATTTAGTGCCCCTCTGGAGATAGAGGGTCAGGGACCAGCAGCTCAGTGAGGGTTTGTGGACCAGGTGATAAAAGTGTCAGATAGAACCTTTGGATATGACCATCTTTACATGGTTAATTTGGTTGAGGTAATTTGATGCAGCCCTTTTAAAACACAATACCACTCTTATATTACCAGCTTATATTAGCAACATATATCCCTATACCTATTCCTAATCCCCATTCTAATCATGGCGGATTTTCAATTGTGTTTGTTTTTGTATTGACACACATTTTGGTCCCATCTATGAAGTTCTTAAGTTAATTAAAAATTTAAAAAATAGGTAATAGATTAACATGGGTAAAAATATCAAAACAACATATGAAGAAATACACCTTATATTCTTATACCCATTCTACCCAAACCCACATCCATCCAATTCTACCCCATCCCAACAGGTAATCACTTTTGAATTTCTAGTTTATCATTCCAGAGAATGATCTGCATATATTTTCACATATATGCTTAGAGTATTTACTTTAGAATACTCGGTCATTAAAAATGAAAATAAATGCAGATTTTGAAACCACACACCTCAGATTGGGACTTGAACCCATGTGCTGGGACTCAAACCCGGGCAAAATCCTGATTGGGACTTGAACCCAGCCAAAACCCACAGTCTTCCAACTGAGATCACATACCTGGTTTCAGGACTTAATGAAGCTCAGGTTCTTGATGTCTCATCGCAGAAAGAATTCAGTGAGAGACAAAGTGATAGGTAAGAAGTGGATTTATTTAGACAGAAACACACTCCACAGACAGAGTGTGGGCCATCTCAGAAGGCGAGAAAGGCACCAGGGTATGGGGTTGTCAATTTTTATAGGGGTGGGTAATTTCATAGGCTAATGAGTGGGAGGAGTATTCCAGCTATTTTAGGAAGGGGCAGGGATTTCCAGGAATTGGGCCACTGCCCACTTTTTGATCGTAATGGTTGGTCTTGGAAATGTCATGGCACCTGTGACTGTGTCATTTAGCTTGCTGATGTGAACATATACTGAGGCTCAAGGTCTAGTGAATAAAGTTGACTTGTCTGCCATCTTGGATCCATTTGGTTCTAATCAGTTTATGTCACGTCCTCAGACTATGTCATTCTTTCAAAGGTTGTGCCCTGCCTCCTTCCCTCCTGTTTCAGTTTGACTTTTTATTCATTACTTTAACTCTGTCTGACAATGGACATGATGTATGATCTCAGTTTTTTCCACGTTTTTTTTCATGGTGGAAATTTGAAATAATGTATATTGACAGTCAAAACCTTCCTTTTTAAAACTGTGGGAGGACATGCACTCCCTCTTGCAAGAGCACCAGAATCACAACTAACTGCTGAAAAATCATCGAGAGGAAGACACTGGAACTCACCATAAAAGATACCCTATATCCAAAGACAAAGGAGAAGCTGCAATGAGACAGTAGGAGGGGCGCAATCACAATAAAATCAAATCCCATAACTGCCGGGTGGGTGACTCACAAACTGGAGAACACATATACCACAGAAGTCCACCCACTGGAGTGAAGGTTCTGAGCACCATGTCAGGTTTCCCAACCTGGGGGTCTGGCAATGGGAGGAGGAATCCCCAGAGAATCAGACTTTGAAGGCTGGCGGGATTTGATTGCAGGACTTTGACAGGACTGGGGAAAACAGAGACTCTACTCTTGGAGGGCACACACAAAGTAGTGTGCACATCAGGACCCAGGGGGAAGGAGCAGTGACCCCATAGGAGACTGAACCAGACCTACCTGCTAGTGTTGGAGGGTCTCCTGCAGAAGCAGGGGTTGGCCGTGGCCTACCATGGAGACAAGGACACTGGCAGCAGAAGTTCTGGGAAGTACTCCTTGGCATGAGCCCTCCTGGAGTCTGCCATTAGCCCCACCAAAGAGCCTGTAGGCTCCAGTGCTGGGCCATCTCAGGCCAAACAACCAAAAGGAGGGAATTCAGCCCTACCCATCAGCAGGCAAGCGGATTAAAGTTTTACTGAGCTCTGCCCACCAGAGCAACACCCAGCTCTACCCACCACCAGTCCCTCCTATCAGGAAGCTTGCACAAGCCTCTTAGATAGCCTCATCCACCAGAGGGCAGACAGCAGAAGCAAGAAGAACTACAATCCTACAGCCCGTGGAATGAAAACCACAATCATAGAAAGATAGACAAAATGAAAAGGCAGAGGACTATGTATGAGATGAAAGAACAAGATAAAACCCCAGAAAAACAACTAAATGAAGTGGAGGTAGGCAACCTTCCAGAAAAAGAGTTCAGAATAATGATAGTGAAGATGATCCAGGACCTCGGAAAAAGAATGGAGGCAAAGATCGAGACGATGCAAGAAATGTTTAACAAAGACCTAGAAGAATTAAAGAGCAAACAAACAGAGATGAACAATACAATAAATGAAATGAAAAATACACTAGAAGGAATCAATAGCAGAATAATTGAGGCAGAAGAATGGATAAGTGACCTGGAAGACAGAATGGTGGAATTCACTGCCATGGAACTGAATAAAGAAAAAAGAATGAAAAGAAATGAAGATAGCCTAAGAGACCTCTGGGCCAACATTAAACGCACCAACATCTGCATTATAAGGGTCCCAGAAGGAGAAGAGAGAGAGAAAGGAGAAAATATTTGAAGAGATTATAGTTGAGAACTTCCTTAACATGGGAAAGCAAATAGCCACCCAAGTCCAGGAAGCACAGAGACTCCCAGGCAGGATAACTCCAAGGAGAAACATGCTGAGACACATAGTAATCAAACTGACGAGAATTAAAGACAAAGAAAAATTATTAAAAGCAACAAGGAAAAAATGACAAATAACATGCAAGGGAACACCCATAAGGTTAACAGCTGATTTCTCAGCAGAAACTCTACAAGCCAGAAGGGAGCGGCATAATATATTTAAAGTGATGAAAGGGAAGAACCTACAACCAAAGTTGCTCTACCCAGCAAGGATCTCATTCAGATTCGACAGAGAAATCAAAAATTTACCAACAAGGAAAAGCTAAGAGAATTCAGCACCACCAAACCAGCTCTACAACAAATGCTAAAGGAATTTCTCTAAGTGGGAAACACAAGAGAAGAAAAAGACCTACAAAAACAAACTCAAAACAATTAAGAAAATGATAATAGGAATATACATGTCAATAATTACCTTAAATGTGAATGGATTAAATGCTCCAACGAAAAGACACAGGCTCGCTGAATGGATACAAAAACAAGACCCATTTATATGCTGTCTACAAGAGACCCACTTCAGACCTAGGGACACATACAGACTGAAAGTGAGGGGATGGAAAAAGATATTCCATGCAAATGGAAATCGAAAGAGAGCTGGAGTAGCAATACTTATATCAGGTAAAAAAGACTTTAAAATAAAGAATGTTACAAGAGACAAGGAAGGATGCTACATAATGATCAAGGGATCAATCCAAGAAGAAGATATAAGAATTATAAATATATATGCACCCAACATAGGAGCACCTCAATAGATAAGGCAACTGCTAACAGCTCTAAAAGAGGAAATTGACAGTAACACAATAATAGTGGGGGACTTTAAGACCTCACTTACACCAATGGACAGATCATCCAGACAGAATATGAATAAGGAAACACAAGCTTTAAATGACACAATGGACCAGATAGATTTAAATGATATTTATAGGACATTCCATCTGAAAACAGCAGATTACACTTTCTTCTCAAGTGCACATGGAACATTGTCCAGGATAGATCACATCTTGGGTCACAAATCAAGCCTTGGTAAATTTAAGAAAATTGAAATCATATCAAGCATCTTTTCTGACCACAATGTTATGAAATTAGAAGTCAGTTGCAGGGAAAAAAACGTAAAAAACACAAACACATGGAGGCTAAACAATACGTTACTAAATAACCAAGAGATCACTGAAGAAATCAAAGAGGAAATCAAAAAATACCTAGAGACAAATGACAATGAAAACACAATGACACAAAACCTATGGTATGCAGCAGGAGGGAACTTTATAGAAATACAAACCTACCTCAAGAAATAAAACAAATCTCAAATAAACAATCTAACCTTACACCTAAAGGAACTAGAGGAAGAAGAACAAACAAAACCCAAAGTTAACAGAAGGAAAGAAATCATAAATATCAGAGCAGAAATAAATGAAATAGAAACAAAAAAATAATAGCAAAGATCAATAAAACTAAAAGCTGGTTCTTTGAGAAGATAAACAAAATTAATAAACCTTTCGCCAGTCTCATAAAGAAAAAGAGGGAGAGGACTGAAATCAATAAAATTAGACATGAAAAAGGAGAAGGTACAACGGACACTGCAGAAATACAAAGGATCATAAGACACTACTACAAGCTACTCTATGCCAATAAAATGGACAACCAGGAAGAAATGGACAAATTCTTAGAAAGGTATAACCTTCCAAGGCTGAACCAGGAAGAAATAGAAAATATGAACAGACCAATCACAAGCAATAAAATTGAAACTGTGATTAAAAATCTTCCAACAAACAAAAGTCCAGGACCAGATGGCTTCACAGGTGAATTCCATCAAACATTTGGAGAAGAGATTACACCCATAATTCTCAAACTCTTCCAAAAAATTGCAGAGGAAGGAACACTCCCAAACTCATTCTACGAGGCCACCATCACCCTGATACCAAAACCAGACAAAGATACTACAAAAAAAGAAAACTACAGGCCAATATCACTGATGAATATAGATGCAAAAATCCTGAACAAAATACTAGCAAACAGAATCTAACAACATATTAAAAGGATCATACACCATGACCAAGTGAGATTTATGCCAGGGATGCAAGGATTCTTCAATATACACAAATCAATCAATGTGATACACCACATTAACACATGGAAGATTAAAAACCATATGATCATCTCAATAGATGCATAAAAAACTTTTGACAAAATTCAACACCCATTTATGATAAAAACCCTCCAGTAAGTGGGCATAGAGGGAACCTACCTCAACATAATAAAGATCATATACGACAAACCCACAGCAAACATCATTCTTAATGGTGAAAAACTGAAAGCATTTCCTCTACGATAAGGAACAAGACAAGGATGTCCACTCCCGCCACTATTATTCAACATAGTTTTGGAAGTCCTAGCCACAGCAATCAGAGAAGAAAAAGAAATAAAAGGAATCCAAATTGGAAAGGAGAAGTAAAACTGTCACAGTCTGCAGATGACATGATTCTATATACAGAAAATCCTAAAAATGCCACCAGAAAACTACTAAAACTAATCAATGAATTTGGTAAGGTTGCAGGATACAAAATTAATGCACAGAAATCTCTTGCATTCCTATACACTAATGATGAAAAATATGAAAGAGAAATTAAGGAAAAAATCCCATTTACCATTGCAACAAAAAGAATGAAATACCTTGGAATCAACCTACCTAAGGAGGTAAAAGACCTGTACTCAGAAAACTATAAGACACTGATGAAAGAAATCAAAGATCACACAAACAGATGGAGAAATATACCATGTTCTTGGATTGGAAGAATCAATATTGTGAAAATGACTATACTACCCAAAGCAATCTACAGATTCAATGCAATCCCTATCAAATTACCAATGGCATTTTTTACAGAACTAGAACAAAAAATCTTAAAATTTGTGTGGAGACCCAAAAGACCCTGAATAGCCAAAGCAGTCTTGAGGGAAAAAAACGGAGCTGGAGGAATCAGACTCCCTGACTTCAGACTATACTGCAAAGCTACAGTAATCAAGGCAATATGGTACTGGCACAAAAACAGCAATATAGATCAATGGAACAGGATACAAAGCCCAGAGATAAACCCACGCACCTATGGCACTAATCTATGACAAAGGAGGCAAGGATATACAATGGAGAAAAGACAGTCTCTTCAATAAGTGGTGCTGGGAAAACTGGACAGCTACATGCAAAAGAATGAAATTAGAACACTCCCTAACACCATACACGAAAATAAACTCAAAATGTATTAAAGACCTAAATGTAAGACTGGACAGTATAAAACCCTTAGAGGAAAACATAGGAAGAACACTCTTTCACATAAGTCACAAGAAGATCTTTTTTGACCCACCTCCTAGAGCAATGGAAATAAAAGCAAAAATAAACAAATGGGACCTAATGAAAATTAAAAGCTTTTGCACAGCAAAGGCAACTATAAGCAAGACGAAGAGACAACCCTCAGAATGGGAGAAAATATTTGCAAATGAATCAATGGACAAAGGATTATTCTCCAAAATATATAAAGAGCTCATGGAGCTCAATATTAAAAAAACAAACAAGTCAATCAAAAAATGGGCAGAAGACCTAAACAGACATTTCTCCAAAGAAGACATACAGATGACCAAGAGGCACAAGAAAAGCTGCAGCTGCTCAACATCACTATTTATTAGAGAAATGCAAATCAAAATTATAATGAGGTATCACCCTCACCAGTTAGAATGGGCATCATCAGAAAATCTACAAACAACAAATGCTGGAGAGGGCGTGGAGAATATGGAACCCTCTTGCACTATTGGTTAGAATGGACATTGATACAACCAGTATGGAGAACAGTATGGAGGTTCCTTAAAAAACTAAAAATAGAATTACCATACGACCCAGCTATCCCACTATTGGGCATTTACCCTGAGAAAACCATAATTCAAAGAAACATGTGCACCCCAATATTCACTGAAGCACTATTTACAATAGTTAGGTCATGGAAGCAACCTAAATGCCCACTGACACACAAATGGATAAAGAAGTTGTGGTACACATATACAATGGAATATTACTCAGCCATAAAAAGGAACGAAATTGGGTCATTTGTAGAGATGTGGATGGACCTAGAGACTGTCATTCAGAGTGAAGTAAGTCAGAAAGAGAAACAGAAATATCGTATATTAACACATATATGTGGAATCTAGAAAAATGGTACATACGAACTGGTTTGCAAGGCAGAAATAGAGACACAGATGTAGAGAACAAACGTATGGACACCAAGGGGGGAAAGTGGCGGGGGAGTGGGGTGGTGGTGGTGGGATGAACTGGGAGATTGGGATTGACAGATATACACTAACATGTGTAAAATAAATACCTAATAAGAACCTGCTGTATAAAAAATAAAATAAAATAAATTAAATTAAATTAGAAAAATAAAACTTTGGCACATTTTCCCTTACTTTCTTTTCTTCTATATAAATAAATACAATTCCAAATAAATCTGTTTAATTTTAGGGCTTGCAGTTTCTTTGTAAATCATATAATCTTACTTCTTCATGATCGAGAGAAGACAAGTTGCTCGTTCAAGGCCAAAGGTCAGTTTGTAGCAGACCTGGGACAGGAACAGAGGCCCAGTCTTGGGCTGCCTTCTGCGCATATCCGTGAATGCTTTCATTGCTGTAAAATGGTTCAGATTTATCATGACATGGCTGAAATCCATTGGAGAAATGTTTCTGCCATGCATCTCAATCCTCTGCTATTCATGCAGTCCATCCTTTAACAATAAGGATTTCTTTTTTTTTTTGCTGACATGTTTTATAATTTCAGTTGCTTCTGCTTTCTTAGCATTTGCCCAGTTCAGTGATTAATTCTCCAATCTGAACCCACTTAGATTGGAATAAGATCTTGCCAACCAGAAAGAGCAAGTGAATAATTGAAATTTTTATTAGGGATGAAACTACTTTATTATACACTATTCATTATATATGATAGTTTCAGCTTGCTGAATCTCTTTGGCTGAATGCATTCTTCCTCATTATCTTTTGTATGTAATGTTTAATTTAAATGACCAGTCTTCTGTTCTTATGCAGGAAAAGAAGTTGGCACAGCCCTCAAACAGTTCACGCTACTTTTCAATTTGGGATAGGTTTGTATTAATGTAGTAGTCTGACCCCTAGTGGTTATAAGAAATATCTGCACTCTGATTGTAGCAGCAAAGTTTGATTGGATTTTATGAAAAGTGAATATGAGACAATGAATTCCTCCTTGAAAATAAATAAAAGAGAAATGAGAGAGAAAATATGAGTTCAGAGAAGAAATAATAATAAAAGGAAAATTTAGGCAACATTGTGTTTCTATAAAAATAATTTCCAAATCTGTACTTTCACTATTTTTTAGTCACACATGATCAGACTTCACTTAAACATATGCTTATGTTCCAGGAATCCATTTTAAGTTATTTACTGGAAACCAAAACTTGTTTTCCCTCTGCAGGTAATGTTTTGTTTTCATCCCAGCATGGCACTTTCTGGTCTGTTTGCTATAGAATTGGAATCAGACTTAGAGCTGGATGAGATTTTTGTGATAATCTACTGAAGATCAGAGACCCAGGAGGGGTTAGTAACTTTCCTGGAGCCACAAATGTGAACTGTCAGCAGGAGGAGGAGGTTCCTGGGAGCTTAGGGGCGGTGCTGTGCTGCAGAGGAGAAGGAGGGTTTCAAGAGTTGCAGCCCAGAAAGAAACAAACTATAGAAGTTATACATGTACTATGTGCTCACCGTAAAAAATCCAAACAGAGAGATGTTAAGTAAAAAGTAAAAACTCCCCCTTCCTTACCAGCCTGGGTTCCTTCAAACCTACAGCCTACAAGTATCTACTTTAATGTGCAACCACCAGATATTTTTGTCTGTATGCATACACACACACACACACACACACACATACGTTTTTCACATGGGTTCATACCATACATATTATTCTATAAACTGATCTAGTCACCTAATAAAACATCTTGGACATCTGTGTAAGTCAGTACTTTTTAAGTTGAAATACAGTTGATTGACATTATATTAGTTTCAGGTGTACAACACAGTGATTCGATATTTTTGTAGGTTATACTCCATATAAAGTCATTATAAAATATTGGCTATATTCCCTCAGCTGCGCATTACATCATTGTATCTTATTTATTTTTTACCTAGTAGTTGTACCTCTGGATCTCCTTCCCCTATCTTGTCCCTCCCCCTCCCTCTCTCCCTACTGGTAAATGTTCTCTGTAACTATGAGTCTGTTTCTGTTTTGTTATATTCATTTGCTTTTTTTATTTTTTAGATTCAACATATAAGTGACAACACACAGTATTTGTCTTTTTCTGTCTGACTTATTTCCCTCAATATACTACCCTCCAGGTCTGTCTGTGTTGTTGTAAATGGCAAAATTTTGTTCTTTTTTTATGGCTGAGTAATATTCCATTGTATATATACACCATGTCTTCTTTATCCATTCATCTGTTGATGAACACTTTGATTGTTTCCATGTCATATCTATTGTGCTGTTATGAACATTGGGGTGCATGTATCTTTTCAAATTAGTATTTTTCTTTTCTTTGGATATATACCCAGGAGTAAAATTGCTGGATCATATGGTAGTTACATTTAAAAAATTTTCAAATCCATACATTCTTTTCTTTTTAATAGATCTTTATTGGAGTATAATTTCTTCACAATACTGTGTTAGTTTCTGTTGTACAACAAAGTGAATCAGCTATATTTATACATACATCCCCATATCCCTTCCCTCTTGAGCCTCCCTCCCATCCTCCCTATCCCACCCCTGTAGGTCATCGCAAAGCACCAAGCTGTTCTCTCTGTGCTATGCTGCTGCATGCCACTAGCTAACTATTTTACATGTGGTAGTGTATATATGTCAATGCTACTCTCACTTAGCCCCAGCTTCCCCCTCCCCACCTGTTTCCTCAAGTCCATTCTCTATATCTACATCTTTATGCCTTTCCTGCCACTAGGTTCATCAGTACCTTTTTTTTTTTTTAGATTCCATATATATGTGTTAGCATATGGTATTTGTTTTTCTCTTTCTGACTTACTTCACTCTGTATGACAGACTCTAGGTCCATCCACCTCACTACAAATAACTCAATATCATTTCTTTTTATGGCTGAGTAATAGTCCATTGTATGTGCCACATCTTCTTTATCCATTCAACTGTCGATGGACATTTAGGTTGCTTCCATGTCCTGGGTACTGTAAATAGTGCTGCAATGAACATTGTGGTACATGTCTCTTTTTGAATTATGGTTTTCTCAGGGTATATGCTCAGTACTAGGATTGCAGGGTCATATGGTAGTTCTATTTTTAGTTTTTTAAGGAACCTCCATACTGTTCTCCATAGTGATTGTATCAATTTACATTCGCACTAACAGTTCAGGAGGGTTCCCTTTTCTCCACAGCCTCTCCAGCATTTATTGTTTCTAGATTTTTTGATAATGGCCATTCTGACTGGTGTGAGGTGATACCTCATTGTAGTTTTGATTTGCATTTCTCTAATAATTAGTGATGTTGAGCAGCTTTTCATGTGCCTCTTGACCATCTGTATGTCTTCTTTGGTGAAATGTCTATTTAAGTCTTCTGCCCATTTTTTAATTGAATTCTTTGTTTCTTTGATACTGAGCTCCATGAGCTGTCTGTATATTTTGGAGGTTAATCTTTTGTCTGTTGTTTCATTTGCAAATACTTTCTCCCATTCTGAGGGTTGTCTTTTTGTCTTGTTTATAGTTTCCTTTGCTGTGCAAAAGCTTTTAAGTTTCATTAGGTCCCATTTGTTTATTTTTGTTTTTATGTCCATTATTCTAGGAGGTGGGTCAAAAAACATCTTGCTGTGGTTTATGTCAGAGAGTGTTTTTCCTATGTTTTCCTCTAAGAGTTTTATAGTGTCTGGTCTTACATTTAGGTCTTTAATCGATTTTGAGTTTATTTTTGTGTATGGTGTTAGGGAGTGTTCTAATTTCATTCTTTTACATGTAGCTCTCCAGTTTTCCCAGCACTACTTATTGAAGAGACTGTCTTTTCTCCATTGTATGTTCTTGCCTCCTTTGTCATAAATTAGTTGACCATAGGTGTGTGGGTTTATCTCTGGGCTTTGTATCCTGTTCCATTGATCTATATTTCTGTTTTTGTGCCAGTACCATACTGTCTTGATTACTGTAGTTTTGTAGTATAGTTTGAAGTCAGGGAGCCTGATTCGTCCACCTCCGTTTTTCTTTCTCAAGATTGCTTTGGCTATTCGGGGTCTTTTGTGTTTCCATACAAATTGTAAAATTTTTTGTTCTAATTCTGTGAAGAATGCCATTGGTAGTTTGATAGGGATTGCATTGAATCTGTAGATTGCTTTGGGTAGTATAGTCATTTTCACAATATTGATTCTTCCAATCCACGAACATGGTATATTTCTCCATCTGTTTATGTCATCTTTGATTTCTTTCATCAGTGTTTTATAGTTTTCTGAGTACAAGTCTTTCACCTCCTTAGGTAGTTTTATTCCAAGGCATTTTATTCTTTTTTTTGAGATGGTAAATGGAATTGTTTCCTTAATTTCTCTTTCTGGTTTTTCGTTGTTAGTGTATAGGAATGCAAGAGATTTCTGTGCATTAATTTTGTATCCTGCAACCTTACCAAATTCATTGATTAATTTTAGTAGTTTTCTGGTGACATTTTTAGGATTTTCTGTATATAGAGTCATGTCATCTGCAGACAGTGACAGTTTTACTTCTCCTTTCCAATTTGGATTCCATTTATTTCTTTTTCTTCTCTGATTGCCATGGCTAGGACTTCCAAAACTATGTTGAATAAGAGTGGTGAGAGTAGACATCCTTGTCTTGTTCCTGATCTTAGTGGAAATGCTTTCAATTTTTCACCATTGACTATGATGTTTGCTGTGGGTTAGTCATATTTGGCCTTTATTATGTTGAGGTAGTTTCCCTCTATACCCATTTTCTGGAGAGTTTTTATCATAAATGGGTGTTGAATTTTGTCAAAAGTTTTTTATGCATCTATTGAGATGATCATATGGTTTTTAATCCTTAATTTTTTGATATGGTGCATCACATTGATTGATTTGCATATATTGAAGAATCCTTGCATTCCTGGGATAAATCCTACTTGTTCATGGTTTATGATCCTTTTAATATGTTGTTGGATTCTGTTTGCTAGTATTTTGTTCAGGATTTTTGCATCTTTGTTCAGGATATACTTCAAGTGATGAGAGAGAAAAACCTACAACCAAGATTACTTTATAATATCGGTCTATAATTTTCTTTTTTTGTAGTATCTTTTTCTGGTTTTGGTATCAGGGTGATGGTGGCTTTGTAGAATGAATTTGGGAGTGTTCCTCCCCCTGCAATTTTTTTGAAGAATTTGAGAAGGATCGGTGTTAGCTCTTCTCTAAATATTTGATAGAATTCACCTGTGAAGCCATCTGGTCCTGGACTTTTGTTTGTTGGACGATTTTTAATTACAGTTTCAATTTCATTACTTATGATAGGTCTATTTATAGTTTCTAATTCTTCCTGGTTCAGTCTTGGAAAATTGTACCTTTCCAAGAATTTGTCCATTTCTTTGTGGTTGTCCATTTTATTGGCATATGGTTGTTTGTAGTACTCTCATAATCCTTTGTATTTCTGCAGTGTCAGTTGTGATTTCTCCTTTTTCATTTCTAATTTTATTGATTTGGGTCATCTCCCTTTTTTTCTTGATGAGTCTGGCTAAGGGTTTATCAATTTTGTTTATCCTCTCAAAGAACAAGCTTTTAGTTTTATTGATCTTTGCTATTGTTTTCTTTGTTTCTATTTCATTTATTTCTGCTTTGATCTTTATGATTTCTTTCCTTCTACTGACTTTGGGTTTTCTTTGTTCTTCTTTCTTTAGTTGTTTTAGGTGTAGGGTTAGATTGTTTACTTGAGATTTTCCTTGTTTCTTGAGGTGAGATTGAACTGCTATAAACTTCCCTCTTAGAACTGGTTTTGCTGCATCCCATAGGTTTTGGGTCATTGTTTTTTCGTTGTCATTTGTTTCTATGTATTTTTTTATTTCTTCTTTGATTTCTTCAGTGATCTCTTGGTTATTTAGTAGTGCACTGTTTAGCCTCCATATGTTTGTGGTTTTTACAGTTTTTTCCCTGTAATTGATTTCCAGTCTCATAGTGTTGTGGTCAGAAAAGATGTTTGATACGATTTCAGTTTTCTTAAATTTTCCAAGGCCTGATTTGTGACCTAAGATGTTATCTATCCAGGAGAATGTTCTGTGTGCACTTGAGAAGAGAGTGTATTCTGCCACTTTCAGGTGGAATATTCTATAAATATCAACTAAATCCATCTGGTCTATTGTGTCATTTAGTGCTGGTGTTTCCTTATTTATTTTCTGTTTGGATCATCTGTCCATTGGTGTAAGTTGGGTGTTAAAGTTCCATACTATTATTGTGTTACTGTCAATTTCCCCTTTCATGGTTGTTAGCATTTGCCTTATGTATTGAAGTCCTCCTATGTTGGGTGCATAAGCATTTATAATTGTTACATCTTCTTCTTGGATTGATCCCTTGATCATTATGTAGTGTCCTTCCTTATCTCTTGTAACAGTCTTTATTATAAAGTCTATTTTATCTGATACGAGTATTGCAACTCCAGCTTTCTTTCGATTTCCACTTGCATGGAATATCTTTTTCCATCCCCTCAGTTTCAGTCTGTATGTGTCCTTAAGTCTGAAGTGGGTCTCCTGTAGACAGCATATATATGGGCCTTGTTTTTGTATCCATTCAGCCAGTCTGTGTCTTTTGGTTGGGACGTTTAATCCATTTACATTCAAGGTTATTCTCAATATGTATGTTCCTATTACCATTTTCTTAATTGTTTTGGGTTTGTTTTTGTGGGTCTTTTTCTTCTCTTGTGTTTCCCACCTACAGAAGTTTCTTTAGCATTTGTTGTAAAGATGGTTTGGTGGTGCTGAATTCTCTTAGCTTTTGTTCGTCTGAAAAGCTTTTGATTTCTCTGTTGAATCTCAATGAGATCCTTTCTGGGTAAAGTAATCTTGGTTGTAGGTTTTTCTCTCTCATCACTTTAAGTATATCCTGCCACTCCCTTCTGGTCTGCTGAGTTTCTGCTGAAACATCAGCTGATAATCTTATGCAGATTCCTTTGTATGTTATTTTTTGTTTTTCCCTTGCTGCTTTTAATATTTTTTCTTTGAATTTAATTTTTGTTAGTTTGATTAATATGTGTCTTAGTGTGTTTCTCCTAGGGTTTATCATGTATGGGACTCTCTATGTTTCCTGGACTTGGGTGACTATTTCCTTTCTCATGTTAGGGTAGTTTTCCACTATAATCTCTTCAAATATTTTCTCAGACCCTTTCTTTTTCTCTTCTGCTTCTGGGACACCTATAATTCAAATGTTGGTGTGTTTAGTGCTCTCCCAGAGGTCTCTTATGCTGTCTTCAATTCTTTTCATTCTTTTTTCTTTATTCTGCTCCTTGGCAGATATTTCCACCATTTTGTCTTCCACCTCACTTATTCATTCTTCTGCCTCAGTTATTCTGTTATTGATTCCTTCTAGTGTATTTTTCATTTCAGTTATTGTGTTGTTCATCTCTGTTTGTTTGTTCTTTAGTTCTTCTAGATCTTTGTTAAACATTTCTTGTATTTTCTCAATCCGTGCCTCTATTCTATTTCTGAGATTCTGGATCATCGTTACTATCATTACTCTGAATTCTTTTTCAGGTAGATTGCCCATTTCCTCTTCATTTATTTGGTCTTGTAGGTTTTTACCTTGCTCCTTTTTCTATGACATATTTTTTTGCTGTCTCATTTTCTTCCCCTTTTTTTTAATGAGTGGATTGTGTTCCTGTCTTACTGGTTGTTTGGCCTGAGGCTTCCAACACTGCAGTTTGTAGGCTGTTGGGTAGAGTTGTGCCTTGGTGCTGAGATGAGGACCTCCAGGAGACCTCACTCTGATGCATATTCCCTGGGGTCTGAGTTTCTCTGTTAGTCCAGTGGTTTGGACTTGGAGCTCCCACCGCAGGAGCTTCGGCCTGACCCCTGGCTCGTGAACCAAGACCCTGCAAGTTGTGCAGGGTGGCAAAAAAAAAAAAAGGAGAACAATAACAAAGTAAAAAATAAAATTAGACTAGGAAACTAACAGCTATGGTAGAAAAAATATAAAAATAAAAATATAGATGAAACAACAACCAGAAGGTAAAACAGAATCACAATAGTAAAAAAGAGGAGGAGAAACAAACAAACAAAAAATGATGCTGGAAAAGGCCTTGGTTGTGGAGGGTGGGGCCAATGCAGGGGTGAGGTTTGGGAGGTGGGAGGGGCCTATGCTTAGTACCCACAGGACTGGAAAAGGCGGGTAGGTGGGTGTGTGGGAGGGTGTGGTTTAGGCTCAACAGAACAGAAGGGGCCCAGGCGTGCCTCCCGCCTCTGGTCTCAGAGGGCAGGGGACCCCACCTGGGAGCCCAGCAGGCTGCCTGGGCTCTAGTAGGCAGAGCTCCTCTGGTCCTGGAGGCCCCCTCCCACCTGCCTCTCCTGATCTCCCCACCCTCCCTCCTATGCCCTCAGGACCCACGTGGCCTGGAGAGGGCTTTGTAGGGCGGGAGATTGGCCTGGGAGCTTAGCAGGCTCCCCCGGTCCTAGTGGGCGGAGAAAATGCCCCCAACTCTTCTCCTGCTCCTCTGGTCCCAGAGGGCCCCTCCTGTCTGCCTCTTCTGTTCTCTCCCGGCATCTCTTCTACACCTCCTAGGACCAACTCAGCCCAGAGGGGATCTCTGAGGGTGTAGGGCCTGGCCCGGGAGCTGAGCTGACTTCCCCAGCCAATTGGGCAGGGGAAATGCTGGGCCTGCTCCCCGCTGATCTGAGCCCCGGAGAGTCCCTCCAGGTGTGGGAACCCCTCCCCACTCTCAGCCACCTCTCAGCGACACTGGTCCTGTCCAGCCTCCACTTATCCTCCCCCCTCAGTCCCCCCATGTCCTACTGGTTAGCTTGGGGGTTCTTCCTGTTTCCTTGGGCGTCGGGGTCCCCCACCAGAGTCTGGCAGGTGCCCTAGTTGTGGGGAGACGTGAACTCTGCGTCTTCCCACACTGCCATCTTGACTCCTCCCAAGTCCATACATTTTTACTGTCTGCTACTTAGTGTTTTGATGTAAGGATGTGGCCTAATATATCAACTCCTCTTAATTAATTTCCATATAGTTATTTAAAATTTTTTTTTCTGCTACTATAAACAATGGTGTAACAGGGACTTCCCTGGTGGTCCAGTGGTTAAGAACCCACGCTTCCACTGCAGGGGGCGTGGGTTTGATCCCTGGTTGGGGAACTAAAATCCAACATGCCATGTGGTGTGGCCAAAAATTAAAAAACAAAAACCAAAAACAATGGTGTAACAAACATCCTTGTACATATAACTACAGACTTATGCAAATATATCTATGGAGTAAATTCCATTAAAGTGAAATTTTAGGCCAAAGTTTATGTATAATTATAATTTCGACAGTTAATAAAAACATAGTTTGGAAACTAATATTGTCCCACCTCCCTTCTTCACATCTCCCTTGTCCCTGGTGCCCCTCCCAGGTCAGTGGCTTCCTGCTTTTTCTTCCTTTAGCCAACCCTGCCTGCCCTTTGCCCTTTCCACACATTTAACTTTTTTTTTTTTTTAAAGAATGAAGCCTTCTGTTCTGAACTGCCTCAGCTTTCTTTTTTCCCTGTGAACTTTGCTGACAGCTTCTTGTCTCCCTCTCTCTTCCTGTCTCTCAGACAGCTGAGGAAAGAGCATCCTTCCCTCCTCCACCTGCTCACTCTGTCCCTCTTACACTTTCTGGACCTTCTCCCATAAGGTACCCCTTTCTCTAGTGCTTCCTTAACCTCTCCCTTTTTACTGCCTATTTCTCCTTGGCTTATAAAATTCTCTCCCCTTTCATTTAAAACATGTTTTCTAAAGCCTAGCTACCTAATACTAGATTTGGGAGGTCCACAGTGGACAAAAGAACTGCTTTGTCAAATAATTTTGAGTGTCTATCTACTGTTATCTCCCTTTTGAATATTTAGAACTCCCTCGTAGTTTGTTAAACATTCTGAGAAGTTCTGCAATGCTGGAAAGAAATCCATTTACCTTTGCTCACTCAGTCTATCCCCAAATTATTTTACCATAAACCCCACCGTCTCCCTTTTGTTTTCTTCTGTAATGTTTATTAACATCTATGAGCACTTTTCAGGAAATTCTACGTTAAGCAAAAATTTTCCTTGACTCCGTGACTTGAGCAATCACCTTCATTCCTCCTTTCTAAAGTTGAAATTCTTTAAAGATGAGAGTATCTCACTTATCTGCACTTCTTTTTTCCTTTTGAACTGATGGTTTCCAGTTAACCGACTGCAGTGTGGGCTCTACCCTGACTGTTCTTTTGAATCTGCTAAGTTTGTTCTTAGAGATGAAGGATGAATTCCCAAATCCAGGAGCTTTCACTCAGTCCTCATCCTTTTTTTCATCTTGTTGTGGGAAATGATACCAGAGACAACTTTACCCTTCCAATTATTTGTTTCTTTCCTTACAGAGATATTGCATTACTCTGTTTCTTTTGGACTTTCCTTCCCTTTTTAATTTTTGCCCCCTTTAGCTTTATTTAGTCATTCAATGATATGTAAGTGTTTATGTGCACCACGGGAGACACTGGGGATTATGATGGTGAATAGGACACAGTTTGCCCTCAAGTAACCTCTCTGCAGTGTGATCTATGTGGGGAGAATATAACCTTCCTTCTAAACTGGGCATTCTCTAGGTTTCTATGCACGGTGTTCCACCCCTCCCCTTCCCTTCCTTTCTCTTTTCTTCTTTCTCCTGCAGTCTCTCCCTGGTGACTTCATCCATTCCCTAGGCTTCGACTACACTGTATATATAGATGCACCTCCCACTTCTGACTACTTGTCTCTCAAACTGCAAACTCACATTTTCAAAAACCTGACTGATTTATTTACCTATATGCCAGGAAACACATTAAAAGTCAACATTTTGAAAATGAAAATTCTCTCCATGTTTCTCTCCAGCTGCATACAATGATGTTGCTCCTGACCTTGCTGTCCTGCTCATGGCACTGCTGGCTTGGCCACATCACTGAGGCCACCGTCAGTGGCTTCCCCCTTTCTCTTTCCTGCACATCCAGTCAGTGCCAGGGCCCAAAGAGTCTGTCTCCTCATTGTCTGGTCTCACTGTTAGAAGATCGGCTCCTCTCTCTCTGTCTCTGAATTGTTGAATCTCCTCCTGAGTGAACCTCTTGAATTTGGTGTCCTCTGTCCACTGTTTATGTCCATTCCAAATTAATCGCTTTTTGGCAAAATTTTATTATGTCTCTTATCATCAGCAACTTTTAATGCCTTGTTTTGTGCCTTTATAAATATAACTTCTGCAGTCTAACAACCAAGGCTCTGCATAACACCCCTCTTTCTTCAGCTCACGTTTCCATCCTACACACACCTTGAAGTCCAATCCAGAGGCCACCTGCTGCAGAAACCCTCCTGTTTTCCTCAACCAGCTCTGCTCTCTCTGTCCTCTGAAGCCCTGTTGGCACCTCTTCTCTTATGACTCTTACTAATCTGTGTAGTAATCTAATCTAGCCTTTTGTTTCTTTTCTATTCCTCTCTTCATCCCTACTTAGGTGTTAACTCACCTTCTTGGAATACCATAAATGATTGGATGATCACTGCTCTTCACACTTGCGTGTCAAGGGTCTTAAGAATCAGAGATCAGTGACCATCCTTTGCCCCTCAGTATACTGCCTAGGTACGAGGTCACCCTATTAGGAGAGATTCACTGTACACAGACTTGACCCGGGACACTGGCTGGATACAGTGATGAGGAACTATTTGGAGAGAAGTACCTCAAAGCACTAGCAGAATCTAAAGAGAAAACCTGGATCCTTGATGAAATCACTGAGTGCGTGGACCACTCAAGGCCACTTACCTTTGGACTTCTTGTTAAGAAAACAACAAATCTCTTGTTACTAAGGTTTTTGGTTTGATTGAAAATGAATACTTCCAACTGATACACATAGCTCTGAAAACTTCTTAAATCCCTTTCCTCACTTCTGCATCCAAGAGCACCAACACACTTTACAACTCTGCCCTAGCAGCAGCGGAGGTCAGATTCAGGCAGTTCAGAAAGCCTGCTAGTTGAGATGGGCTCTAGCAGGGAGGGAAGGGGGAGCGAAAGGTAAGCAGGGGAAGAAGCAGTGATTTCTCTGTAAGTTGGGGATTGTCTATATGTTTCGTGTAAAAAGGAAGGTGCAAAAGTCAAATACTAGTTCAAGAAGCTTCCATCTGACTGGAATGTAAAGTTGCATATCCGGTACTGCACAGAGTAGTGGTAGTGGGTAATCACCCAAATATTTATTTTTTAAATGTCTCTTACATTCAGACATTCTCCAGAGTTACTTTTTGGAGGAAGAGTTGAGTTATCTGTTCTGGGTTTTATTCTTAGAATAATATTTTTGAGTTGATACATTGTCATAATTTGCTAGCTCTTACAGACTCCTGCCTTCCTAAAAATGTTTCTGACTCTTCCATGTTTGTTCAAATGAAGGTTTTCATCATAACCATGGGTATGGAAGTCAGAGTACGATGGACTTTGGCTGCTTATTCATGAGAGAGAGGTCTTCAGGACAGAAGTCAAAGACAGCATGATAAAGGTGTGACCTGGGAGATGGAGTTCAAGGCCAGAGGAGTCCCATGTCAAAGGTTAACCCGAGTAGAGGCAGCAAAAAAAGTCGGTTGTAAAAATTCGTGGCCAGCTGTGGAAGGGCAATACCTGGATTCACATTCAATAGAACTGACCCAGAGTCCGTCTCTTGGATGCAAGGTAAGCAGTTTGTCCTTCCCCTGCTTTCTGCTTGACTAGAGAGAAGGCTTTTATGCTTATCCCTGGATAGGACTGAAAATTGTTTTCTGAAAATTTTTAGTCATTTCATAAATCCCTTTGAGATAACTCTCATTTAAAAATTTTCTGTAGTTTTTTGAATCACTTACCTACTTTATTACATTAAATCAAGCATGGTGCTGACTTATAATGGGCTGGTATCTTTCTCTTAATTTTCTATCCACACAGGTTAAGTGAGGGCACCCAATAGTGTACATTAGTGGCAGAGGTGGGAATATGGTCAGTTCCTGGGGTATCTGGGTTGGGTACCCAGCACTCAGATGCAGTGGCTGAAAAACCTGCTTCCTGATCCTATATGTGCAGAAGTTATTTCTTACAAAAGAATTCTGGAGCTGTGCCAGAGAGAAGGCAAAGAAAATTCATTTTTCTCTTTTCTCTTCAGCCCCTCCACCTTCCCTATAACGGTTGCAAGTTCCTAAGCCAGAGTCATATAAAAATCAATCCCATTACCTGACTGCCTGGTGCTATGGGACATCCAGTGTTAAGAAAAATGTCATGAATGAGAATGGTGGCCTTTCAAGGGCTTTTTATTGATTTTCAGTGGGTTTAACTACTATCCCCAGGCTTTCAGACAACATTATCTCTTCGTATTGAAAATGGATTGTACTTTTTGTTTTTAAGTGGAACTTGCCTGGTGCGAGGACACTAGCAGAGTCAGTCTTTTTTTTTTTAAACTTTCCTTTTTTTAAAAAAAATTTATTTATTTATTTATTTTTGGCTGTGTTGGGTCTTTGTTTCTGTGCGAGGGCTTTCTCTAGTTGCGGCGAGCGGGGGCCACTGTTCATCGCGGTGCGCGGGCCTCTCACTGTCGCGGCCTCTTGTTGCGGAGCACAGGCTCTAGACGCGCAGGCTCAGTAATTGTGGCTCATGGGCCTAGTCGCTCCGCGGCATGTGGGATCTTCCCAGACCAGGGCTCGAACCCATGTCCCCTGCATTGGCAGGCAGATTCTCAACCACTGCGCCACCAGGGAAGCCCGCAGAGTCAGTCTTGATGCACCAAATTAGGGACATGACTGTGAGATTCATACTTTGGGGCACTTTGGGTAGCTGTAAGGACCAAAGGAAGCCATGGGAAGAGGTAGAGGCAGAAGATGGCAACTGAGACAAGGTAATAATAAATAGGAAGGACAATGGATCATTAACAGGTATGGAAAGGAATAGCCTGGCTGGGACTCTGAGAGGCCACCTGTGCAGTAAAGGTCCCCTCCCTCCACCACCAAGGTCCTCCAGGTGCTCATGGAAGATAAACTTAACTGTGCAAGTGCTCATGAGCTCTGGGAAGGAAAAATGACTATTGTCTTAGGTTCAGAACAGCTCTACTCTGAAATCATCTGTGAGGAAGTGAACCAGAAAAGGGAAAGAATTTCTCTACTCACTGGAGAGAATGATAAGCCACAGATATCTGGTGGCCACTGGTCCCAAATGAACATCTGTAGGATGGCAGAGGTCCGAGGCCAGCATCAGTAGAGAACTGGAGCAAGAGGATGGCTGAGCTGTAAGTAGTGGCTCTGATGGTGTTTGATTAACTCTTCCCTCACTGCACACCCCCTCCTGTCCCCTCCCCGCTCTTGGAGACTCTGATAAAATGATTTCATCAAGGGCCCAGGCCTGGTGAGGCTTAGGGGACATTTAAATGCTGTGTGTGGGCACTTCTGAAAATTTTGGAATATTTAGGGAGAGGACTTCCTATATAAAAAAGCTGACACCTTCTACTCTTTACATGGTTGAGGACTTACAGCACTGAGATTGGGGTTATTCTTGTACATATAACCCTATTATATTCTTTGCTTATACAGCCTGAATCCCAAGATGGATGGAGTAGAATTATCCCTTAGCCCCTCTGGTCATAACCTTTACTTTGTTTTTCCCTGCAAGGATACCCTTGATGCTTATTTTAACTATATTGCATCTTCTATAAAAAATATTAAGTGGAAATATTTATCCACTATTCTACCTTCTACCCCCAGATGTTTTTTCCACTTAAGAACTGAGAAGAAAATGTCATAAATTCTGTTGTGTAAGACTGAAGTGTCCCCCAACCTATTATCCTACATTTTTAACCCCTTTTGAACACCTTTACCTAGATGCACCATTGTCACTTTAAATTCAATTTGTCCAAAATGAGCCACCCTCATCTCTTTTCTTCTCAAACCAACTTCCTCTCCTGGCTCCCCTATCACTGTTAATGATCTGATTATTCCATTTGTCTCCAGTCTCAGAATCTCTGTGAGTATCAATACATAATTACCGAGTATCTAAAATGTGCAGATCACTGGGTTAAAATTTGTGTGGGATACAGAGATGTGCAGAAACATTGATCTCATAAAGGAAAGGATGTTGTGGGGCGCCACCCAGATCCCCTTCAGAAACAAGCCATTCATTCTCCTTGATACCTGATGTGTTGGTTGCTGATGGCTCCCACCTGAGTCCTTCCGTGAGCCTAACCCTCTACCTGCAGAAGGGAGCTGCCTTGCCTGAGGGTACACAACCCACGCCAGTAACCGGCCAACTGAGGGAACAAAGGCATGGCTTCCTTGGTTCAGTTGGAGCAACTCTACAGGGCCATCCCAGCTCCAGAGTCTCCATGGGATTGGTGTCCCAGCTCAACACCCCACTGCCCAGTTCCACTGCCCTACTCCGCACAGGTGTTCCCAGGAGACTTTCCGATAAAACAACTTCAGAGTTTCTTTCTCCAAAGGCAGTGGTCCTGTCTCCTCCTCCCCTCACCCTCCACACCCAATAGGTTAGACTGGTTCAGATAATTACAATTCAAACAAGTTAAAACTGGTTTAAGCCCTCCTAGCAGATGGCTGTGTGGGCGTCACCATGCTCTTGTCCCTTTCCCCCTTTCTCCTGGATTGAGAACCCAGAGGGGCTTTTTAAGTCTAAATAAGAGTGTCACTTTCAAGGGTGGAAAACCCCTGAGGTTGCCATTGCTGGCTGCCACTCTTGTGTTGTTGGATTCTGATTCTTCATCTCTCCACGTGGCTCAGCCGGCTGCGGTAAAGTTTGTGGTGAAGCAGATCCAGTCCTGGCTGGGGCGACCCTGGTCTGTGGATGACTCCACTCTCTCAAACAGAGTGCCCGTTGCTGGGTTTCCTAGGCTGGAGCTCTTTGTGCCAATTCCATTCAGCCATCTTCAGAGGCCCTCTCCTCTGAAACCCAGCCACCCAGAGGCTCCAAACCTGCCAAGCTGTACCCCACTACTATCCTAGACCAGTCAAAATGGACTGTTTTTTCTTTGAGATTACATTAAAGTTATAAATGTATTTAACATACATTTATTTAATGTATTTAATATAATTTATGAAGAAGATGATATATTCATGATGACATATCCAAGAACATGGAATGAAGGTCTATTTGTTCAAGTCTACTTGTGTGTCCTTTAGGAGTCTTTAAATATTTTTCTCATATAGGTTTTGAATATATTTTGCTTAGTTTATGCCTAAATATTTCATTTTATTGTACAATATTTTGCTGCATAGATTGTGTTGTCTCCGTTTATTTTCTAACTGGTATTTGTTTGGATATATTGATTTTTTTTTTCTATTTGGCAATTTAAAAACTCATATGTGTCCTATTTCATCTCATCTTTTCTCCACCTGTTCAAATTCCACCAGTCCCTCAGGATGTATATCCAGTAAGATAGCCTTCATAAAATACTTTTCCTACTTGAAAAAAATATCTTCTCATTTCTAACCTGCATTAAGTTATGTTTGTACCTTTTTGTGGGCACCTACCCTAGTCTATCTTGTGTTATAATTTATGTATTTGTCTTAATTTCTTATTTTTCATCTTTTTAAAGACAGCAACTTATCTCTTAGCTATTTTTGTCCATCATGGTAACTTCTTTCCTTCCAGGTGGTAGAGAATAATAATTAAGAAATTGAATTAATTGACAAAGAAAAGTGATGATGAAACCAGAAATATAGTTTCCTGAGTGGGTGCTGTCTTCATTTATTTATTCAAGAAAAGGTAATTAAGCATCTACTATGGCCCAAGCACTGTTCTGTTAGATCACAAGATCTAAAACCTTTTTTGGAAATATTTTTTCCCTTCAAAATCAAAATCTATTGACCTGGGTTTGGTCATAGATGAAAGAATAAGTATTTCTTTAAAAAATTAAGACTATTTAGAAGAACAATTATGTTGCTTCAAAAATATTAAGTTAGAAACCTCATGGGAAACACATCAGTTATTATGATAAAGTCAAGGACAGGGGTTTTACTTTTCCATTGATTTCCATTGTATATATGGAAAATTGTTTAGGCTGATAAAAAACTAAATCTCTCAGAAGACTGGGTTTAGGATAGTCTATAGCTCTGTAGCATTCTTTCTCCCAATACATTATGCTTTACTCACGTCTTGTGAGTTATACTGGATGTGTGTCAGTTGATTTTTAATTTTTTATTATTTGCCATCCTTTATTGAACTCTACACTATCCCTTTAGTACTATAGGGATTTACTCTGTTTTTGGGAATTCCCTGTCCCCAAACCTTTAGTGTTAAATATTTTGTTCCCCATTTTCTCTTTTTGCTTACATGTGTATAATGATTAATTTCATTCACAAAGTTTTACTTTGAGATGTTGTCATTTCTTATATAGGCCAATCAAACCTTTATTTCAATGATTAAGATTGTTCAAAATTAGTTAACTTTATTATTTTTATAAAGAATTGATATTGAAGTTGAGATTGAGAATCTTTATTATAATAAACTGCCTTTTAATATTTGTGAAAATCTTAGAAAATGCATTTAAAGTGTGTAATATAATTTCTCTCTAATCTTTCAGTAGCTAATTCATTCTCTTCAGGTGGTTTATTAGTATATATATTTTACTCAGTAGCTAATTCATTCTCTTCAGGTGGTTTATTAGTATATATATTTTACTAAGGTCATTGTTAGAAATAGAAAATTTGTTTACTTCATTGGCAAATAAAAATGTTAAAAGGCCTTAACAAAACAATTAATATTTTCATCTGGAACTAAGATAACTAATGGCTCCAACTACACCCACTGGAAGCAGGTATTACTCAAGTGAATCACCAAATTCAAGATTAGCATTTAAAGGAGAGGATAAATGTTTCCCAAAGTGTGGTCCATGGATCAGAATATCTTTCCATGAAGACTAAGATATATGCACTACAGGTGATTTTGCTGCACACAAAGGGTGCACTGAGCTACAATTGGTCAGACCCAACCTGATGAGCATTGAGCATTGCTTTCTTCATTGTTACTTTTAAAGAAACTGTTCAAAGGAACTGCCAACCTCTCATTCATGGAAGCAGAAACTATATGATACAGTGACCTTAGAGATCATCCAGTCCAAGAACATTATCTTATAGGCAACGGGCCATCAAGTTTCACAGAGCTCAATGACCTAGTCCAAGTTCACATGTTAAGAGTGGAAGACAGAGAAATGTGTTAAAATGAGAGGAACTGGGCATTCCCAGTGCATCGTAAGAGTAGTAATTGAAACCGTGGGTAATCATTAGTCAAATCCATTTCACCGGCCTTCACTAATCAAGACTTGCACGTCCTCTACTTGACATGCGGCCCTAAGCAAGATGTTAGCCCGAGTTGTTTTCCAGGAACTTGGAGTCAGCTGTGTCTAGTTTGAGCTGAGCTGGTTAAGGCTGGTCAGGACGACCGACCCAACCTTCTAAATGGGCACACATGAGCATCCTTGGTGACCTTTTGACATATGAGGGCCAAAAACTCCACCCTCAGAGCATGTTAATCACCTCCAGTTTGCACGTGCAGAGGCCTGTAGCTTAGTTACGCCTGCGCAGAACGAGGATTAGGGCACTTTTTCAATCATGTTTCTCCAGGCTCCCCACGCTCCCCACGCCTCAGACCACCTGATGCTTTATTCGTCATCCCATAATACCCCTAGCCGCTTGCCTTCCGGGAGGCGGGTCTGAGGCTTATTTTTCCGTTTCCTCGCTTGGCGGCCTTGTGAATAAAGCCTCTCTGCTGCGAACCTCGGCACCTCAGTGTTTTGGCTTCCTGTACATGGTGCAAAACCAACCTGATGAGGTAACGTAATTAGTCTTGGTTCTGCCACTGAGTGGATCCAAGACGACTGATTTTCCATTATTTTGTCCTACCTCTCTCTTGTCCACACTTCCTTAACAGAATTGAGCAACTAAGTAAATATTCTGTTCTATGCTAGTGGCTAATGAAATGTGTCATGGGCTTGGGCTTTAATTATTTCTCCTTCCTGGTAACTCGGTAACTTAGTTACTTTGTGTCAGGGATACTAGAGAGGTATATTATGTACAGAGACAACAGTGTGAGATTTGGAGTCCGGGGAGCTGACTTTAAGTCCCCGTTAGCAAATGTGATAAGCTTCCGCTGCTGGTGTGTTTGTTATTGTTAATACTAACTGTGCGACCTTGGGAGAATCATGTTCTAGATTTTAATTCCTCGTCCATTAAAAGAAAAAAGTTCCTGCTCCTGAATTTACTCTGAGTATCCTTCAAAAAAATAATGAAATGCTTAGAAAAGTTAAAATCACTATATAAGTGATGCTGTTATTACCATTTAATTATTCCTAAACGTAATAGAATACTATTATAACTGTTTTTACGAATAAATCATTGATTTCACGTGTTTTTTTTCCAAAAAGGATTTGTGGTGGCTTCAAAGAGAATAATAAAATAGAAATAGAAAAAATATCAGGACCAAAGAAAAAAGGAGAATATAAAGGTTAGCAGAGTGTAGCTTTGCTCATAGAAGAGGACATACAGACATATATAGGCATCACTTCCATTAAGCCCTTCAATGTTCTTTAAACAGCTGCCACCTGAGGAGATGTCTGTCCTATAGCACTTTTAAAAATTGTTTTTAGTTGCTTAAATAAGGGCACTTGATTAGTACTGGGGAGAACTCTGCTATACACCCAGACTGAGGGGTGGGGGGGGGGCGTGTCTCGTGCCTTTGTTTTTTTCTCCACGCTCTTTTATGTCTCAAGGTGGAGGCATGGTGTTACATGACTTTCTAATGAACGCACAACCAAAATCACATTTTCAAAAGTCTTTAAGAGACAAGGAGAATACATGAGGATATCTGTTCGAAAAATCTGCTAGGGGGATGCACAGTGGGGAGCATATCAACTCAATTTTGTGAACATTTACATAAATTAGAGGTTAGTGAAAGGGAGCTAGGGGTGAGGGAGGGTTTCATGCTGAGCTTCTTCAAATAGGACATTCTGTGACTGTGGTGACAGCCAATTAAAAATGGATGACACTAATACCTTGTCTTTAGCACAAGATAATTAGACTGAATCTCTAGGATATATACCAAAGCTCATCGAAGCTCAGCTTTCACTCTCCTAGCAGAAAGAAATGAAAATAGCATGAGGTTTAGACAGAAGCAAAGATAATAATTTGAGATTGAAATGGTAAGAGCTACTTTGAAAATGAAGTGAAAGTGGAGTGACTACTAAGTGAAGAGAAAAAAAGTGTTATGGCCTGAATGTTTGTGTCCCCGCAAACTCACATGTTGAAATACTAACCCAGAGGTGATACTATTTGGAGGGAGGTGGGGTCTTTGGGAGGTGATCTGGTCATGAGGGTGGAGTCCTCATGAATGGGATTAGTGCCCTTATAGAAGACTCTAGAAAGAGCTCTCACCACCTCTGACACAGTAAACCAGGAAGTGGACCCTCACCAGACACTGAATCTGCCAGCATCTTGATCTTGGACTTCCCAGCCTCCAGAACTGTGAGAAATACATTTCTGTTCAAAGCCAGTCAGTGTATGGTATTTTGGCTAAAGCAGCCTGAAGGAACTAAGACAGGAGGGAATGAGAAATGAGAAGAAAGACCCAGGATTTAGGATGGATTAAATGAAGAAAAGGGTTCAGTGTCTTTAGTGGGGGTTCAGACAGACATGGACTGGGACTTCTCACTCTGCTTCCCACCTGGTTTTGACAGTCTTTAGTTAAATACTTGGAGGGCTGGGCTTTTTTTAAATTTAATTTTATTTATTTATTTATTTATTTTTGGCTGTTTTGGGTCTTCGTTTCTGTGCGAGGACTTTCTCTAGTTGTGGCAAGTGGGGGCCACTCTTCATCGCGGTGCACGGGCCTCTCACTATCGCGGCCTCTCTTGTTGCGGAGCACAGGCTCCAGACACGCAGGCTCAGTAGTTGTGGCTCACGGGCCCAGTTGCTCCGCAGCATGCGGGATCTTCCCAGACCAGAGCTCAAACCCGTGTCCCCTGCATTAGCAGGCAGATTCTCAACAACTGCGCCACCAGGGAAGCCCCAAGAGGGCTGGACTTTTGAGTTACTTATTTCTGATCTATAAGTGGAAAATCTCCCATGAGCCTTAGTGTGATGTCAATGATCCTCTTGGTAATAAGACCAAATGATGGATTAGGATAACATCTGAAGACATTTAGCATTAACAGAAGAGAAGGAAAAAAGTAGATTAGAAGAAGGTGGGGAGAAAAGGAAAACATGAAAGTAGGAGGAGAGCATTTCACCTGGTATACCCTTGTGCTATAGGGAAATGGCTCTCAAAACTTATAGCATGTAATTCTGTTTGTCAGTAGGGACCTTAGAACTTTCATTTCTAACAAATTCCCAGATGATATTGATGGAGCTGATCTGGAGACAAATATCCACTACTATCAGGGTTTAAATTTACCCTGTTTTGAGGAATGAGACTGTTACTGTTTCTAGTGTAGACTCCAACTTTTTCCAGTTTGTTGACCACATTGAAAATGAACTTTAGGCAAAAGGCTTTAAACTACGAGCTGAGAGTCTTGAAGACAAACTGGGAGTATTAGCCATTGTTGTACATGTACACAGAGGCTGAGCAATCATTAGAAGGGATAACTGTCCTGCTCTATGGCAGGGCTGTTCACAGGAATAAGTTTGTGTGTTGCCTAGTACAAGTGACTTCTCATGTGTTGCCTGATAGAGTGGTATGTGTGGGGAAATAAAAAAAAAATTGACATGGGTTCCACAATGACTTTCCACATTCTTCTGTATAAAGCCCAAGTCTCCTGTCACAATTATAAGCAGTCTTCTCTCCATCCTGGTACAGCAGTAGAATTAGTTGTGAATGCCTTCTGCTGCAAGAAATACAAATCCTGACCAACAGTGGACTAATAAAAAGACCTTTATTTTTGTCTCATAATGAGAAGTCTGGAAGTAGGTGCCTGCTGGGGTTGGTTCAGTGGCTCAGTGGTGTCAGAGTTATTTTCTGGGCAGTTCTCTGGATCTTTTACTTTGTGGTAGTACCCCCTTTCTTTTTTTTTTTTTAAATTTATTTATTTATTTATTTTTGGCTGTGTTGGGTCTTCGTTTCTGTGCGAGGGCTTTCTCTAGTTGTGGCGAGCAGGGGCCACTCTTCATCGCGGTGCGCGGGCCTCTCACTGTCGCGGCCTCTCTTGTTGCGGAGCACAGGCTCCAGACGCGCAGACTCAGTAGTTGTGGCTCACGGGCCTAGTTGCTCCGCGGCATGTGGGATCTTCCCAGACCAGGGCTCGAACCCGTGTGCCCTGTATTGGCAGGCGGACTCTCAACCACTGCGCCACCAGGGAAGCCCGGTAGCACCCCCCTTTCAATGCAGGAGGGATAAAGGGGGTGGCACCAGCCATAGTTGATTCTTTTTTTTTTTTTTAATTTTATTTATTTATTTATGGCTGTGTTGGGTCTTCGTTTCTGTGCGAGGGCTTTCTCCAGTTGCGGTGAGCGGGGGCCACTCTTCATCGCAGTGCGCGGGCCTCTCACTATCGTGGCCTCTCTTGTTGCGGAGCACAGGCTCCGGACATGCTGGCTAAGTAGTTGTGGCTCATGGGCCTAGTTGCTCCGCGGCATGTGGGATCTTCCCAGACCAGGGCTCGAACCCGCGTCCCCTGCATTGGCAGGCAGATTCTCAACCACTGTGCCACCAGGGAAGCCCCATAGTTGATTCTTTTATTAAGAAATAAAATCCTTTCCAGATTCTAGAAGACTTTCCTTTACACTTCACTAGACAGAACAGTGCAGGTGCAGCTTTTAGCTCCTTTGGCCTCTATAGGGAGGTGGGCAAAGAAAATGAAGTTGATGAGAGTGTGTTGGTCAACGTATGGTGTCTGCCAGAGAAACAGACTTAAATCTCCTCTTCATGTTGAAATTCACTCATCAGAGACGAGCTTGTCTGTCAGTCTCTCCAAGAAAGCCTCTCCTGTCCAATCAAACTCTTGCCCCATGAAGTGGCAGTGCCCAGGGAAAACATGGCAAATCACGTTGGTCCCCTGCACAGCACTGCAGCCTCCCAGGCAGCCTTGGGGCCCTAATGGCCAGGGCACACTGGGCTTCTCCAAGGAGCAGATGTTGCCTAAGGCCATTCTGCTCCTCTCTTAGGAATTCATTTTCCCTCCCAGTACAAGCTCATATAATCTTTATCTGTGTTTGAACATTCTTTTTTCCTATGGAGGGACTAATTTTTTTTTTTTTGCAAGTGGTGCAGCTAGTTTATTTTTTTACATCTTTATTGGAGTATAATTGCTTTACAATGTTGTACCAGTCTCTGCTGTACAAAAAAGTGAATCAGCCACATGCATACGTACATCCCCATATCCCCTCCCTCCTGAGCCTCCCTCCCACCCTCCCTATCCCACCCCTCAAGGTCTTCACAAAGCATCAGGCTGATCTCCCTGTGCTATGCACCAGCCTGCCACTAGCCATCCATTTTACACTTCGTAGTGTATATATGTCAATGCTACTCTCTCACTTCAGGAGGGACTAATTTGACATGTGAGTAAACCTCACCAAATTCCTTTGAATTCCTTTCAAATTAGTGTCACCCATAGGAAGACACACGTGGTGATCATGATTTTCTCCAGCTGCTGTTTGAAAGTGCTCCTGGATGACTCCACCAGCAGCTGAAAAACTAGCTCATTACAGCCTTTGCCTTGGAGAGGCCATGCGTTACACAAAGGAGCGCTAAACAAAGAGCCCAGTGGGTCTCCAATGCTTCACTGATACCGCTGTTGTGAAATCAATTTATCTGATGCACACGAGAACCAGGCCTCCACAGACAAAACAAGCCTGTGTTAAAGAAGAAGCCTATATTGACAAGTGCACAGTTTCATACTTAGTTATTAGGGGCTTAGCTTTCCTTTGTATCCGTGAATTGGAATCCACACTAACTTATGTCTCCTCCACGTGGAGCTCTCACCATTTGACTTCTCATTCTCAGAGGAGTGAGCGTTATTTCCAACAGCCTGGGTATGTTTAGAGAAGATTCCCCAATTTGGGGAGGATAGCAGCTTTATCCATTATGGTTCTGTGTTATCCCAAGAGCCAGAACAATAGCAGAATTCTCCCAACTGTAAATCCCTGGTCTTTCCTTTGGATAGGTGCCTCTGGAAGTAATCTTGTTCAGAAAATATTTGTTTGGAACCTTTTTCTATTACAGCAGTCTAGAACATATGAGAGACATAACTTTAAAAAAACAAACAAAAAAAAACATGCTCTCAAGGAACTGATAATCTCCAGGAACTGATAATCTAGGTGGGGAGGTAGGACGTACATTCTGGAGCAATGTTGACAATAAATGAAGTGGGAGTGGGTTCGTGGGGGAGATAAGAGCAAGTCACGGATCAAATGTTCCTACTGAGATTTAGCAGATTCTCTTAAGTGGACTTTTTCCACTTGCTATGTGCCCTTAGGACAATTTCCAGGAATTAAATTTTCAGCAGCTGAATGGTTGTATCAGTGGCGAGAAAGTCCATGGTCCTCTCACCACCATTCTGGACATTGATCCATTTACATATATTTTTAGTTCTAAGAGTATCTTTCTAGTCTTTTATACTGACTAAATTAGATAAATTTTATGGCAATTAATACACAAACACCACCAACATTCCCCTTTATTTCTCATTTTCAACAAAGGTAATTCATAATCAGCTTTACATTCTCAAACACTTATTTTAACGGTCTTTGCCTAAGTTTTAGTTGCTATGGAAACATAGGAACTATCAATAAAAAATGTGCAGTCTGATGGAGAAGGCCCTATAAATGCCGACTGTTTATTTCTGAGGTGCCTTTTGTATTGATGGGCATGTCTTCACTTCTGTACAGTATATAGAGGCAGTGTAATATTTGAGTACACATGTGCTGAATTTGCGCTACCTGGGCTGCCTGGGTTTGAATCGCCACTCCACCGCTCACTAGTTGTGACCTCGGAAGAAAGAAACAAGCTTGCCAAGGAGAGAGTTGGACTTTCCAAGATCCTGTGTTCATGATTATTTTTAATGATTACATAGGTTTATCTGCTTTATAAAAAATGTTATGTGACGTGTAAATAAATTAATTACCTGACCTTAAAGATGCTGAAGCTGTTCAGAAATTCTTCCTTGAAGAAATACAGCTTGGGGCTTCCCTGGTGGCGCAGTGGTTAAGAATCTGCCTGCCAATGCAGGGGACACGGGTTCGAGCCCTGGTCCGGGAAGATCCCACATGCCGCGGAGCAACTAAGCCCGTGCACCGCACCACAACTACTGAGCCAGCGCTCTAGAGCCCGTGAGCCACAACTACTGAGCCTGTGCACCACAACTACTGAAGCCTGTGCACTTAGAGCCCATGCTCCACAACAAGGGAAGCCACCACAGTTAGAAGCCCGCGCACCACAATGAAGAGTAGCCCCTGCTTGCTGCAAAAATAAATAAATAAATTAATTAAAAAAAAAAAAAGAAATACAGCTTGGTGAAGAGTTACTAGCTCAAGATGAATATGAGAAGCGTGTGGACCATCAGACAAATGCAACTGCTGTGTGTGGACGGCCACAGCAGTTACTGCAAGTGTTGCAGTTACTGCAAGTGTTGCAGTTACTGCAAGTGTTGCAGTTACTGCAAGTGTTGCAGCAAACTCTTCCACCACCAGTGTTCCAGATGCTTCTGACTAAGCTCCCAACAATTAGTCAGAGAATTGTAAGTGCTCAGGGCTTGGCTGACGATGATGTGGAATGAGAAACAGATGTCAAATAATAATCTCAATTAAAAAATATTTTTAAAATCTTAAAAAAATGTGGAGTCTTATTTTTGAGCTGGTTTTGAAGCAGGTGAATGACATAAATGAAAGCAACATATTTGATTATAGTTCTTAGGGCAATTTCATATCTGAAATCAGTTTCATTAAATGTAATGATGCACTGAATCTTCTACACACCTACATTACAGCATGAGATTTCCCAAAGAGAATTTAGTTGCAACCGATAGATGTGTTGCAGCCAACACCCAAGCAGGGCTTGGATCACCTGGGACGTGGCAATGATTAGTCCTAATAATCTGGCAGCTGTAATGTTATTTAATATGTCAACTCTGTGAGCTAATGTAGGTTTGACTGATGACGCTGATCAGGAGTGAGACGAATGCACTCAACTTTTATTGTTTGGAGAGAGTGCACAGGGTTGGTGCCAGGTAGAATAAAGCAAAATGCCAAGTTCATGTCTTGTATCACATCTGTGCTCTACAGGCTGGTATCCGTCCCCTAAACGCTCCTGCTCCCATGAGACTCTTGCCATTCACGGAGCAGGCCTAACTTGAGAGAGCTAGATTGTAGAGGTTTTAGGCAACTTTTTGGTTACTGCAGAAAGAATGGGATCAGATTAACAGTTACAAATTAAGCACAGCATGTCACACTCACTCTCTCTGAACAGTCTCTCTAATGAAATACAATTGGTGTTTCAAAACAATATAGTAATTCTTGGGTTAAGATCTGGCAACGCCATTTTATTCTTGACAGTTGAGCCTGTGTAGCTTTCATAATAAGACCATTGGCTCTGTACGTAAAGGAGATGGAGAAACGTTAGATAATGGCCACTTCTTTTCAGTCTTCATTCTTTTGCAGCTTCACGTCTAACTAGCATATTCAGAGTTTCAAAAGAAGCCCACCTTTCCTGCATGTATTAGCCTAATTTGACTAAACATCTGAGAACTGTTCATAGAACTGGGTGTTGAAGTCTGTTTGCCTTTGCTGAGAAAAGCACCATCACTCACTGCCCCTTGGTTACCTCAATCCGTATTTCATGCCTTTGTGGACAGTTTCATGTAATTTTCTGTTACCGACATCACTGCTCTGCTCCTCTCTGATGTTGAGAAGACCATTAGCATTTCCATATCTTTCTTTAAAGTCATATGCTGATAGGCTGGCGTATTCAATTTTCAATTAAATGAGAAGGCTGGGATAGCTGGCTCACTGGGTCTTAGAGTTTTGCAACCCATAACTTTAACTTTCAGAATTTATATTCTTCCCACCCAGGCACTTTCCAAGGAGCGAGGATAGAGTGGGCCAATCTTTATTACTCCTCTTTGTTCAGGAACATCAATCCCTGCATCTATCATTACTAAAGTCTAGTTTGCCACATCTGCCAGGAGGCGTAGCAGGTGTGCATGGAAATAGAATGATAGGACATCTGTCTCCCTGGGAGAGCAGGCTCTCTACCCCAGTCTTCCGTTAAGCTGTAATACAGGAGAGAATGCTATGTATCACTATAAAGGTTCTTACTGTCTTGCAAGTTCAGAGGTTACTTTTAACCAGGAGAATGAGGGAAAGTTTCATAGAGCAACATTTAATTTGTGTGATCACCTTGAGTGATCAGTGGGATTTTGACATTATGAGATGCAGCAAAAAGAATTTTAGAGGGGTGACAAATGTCACAAAAACAAGGGATGGAGAAAGTGTGGAGTTGGAGAGCAAAAGTGGCCCGTTTTGTTTAGCCACAGTGGATTGAGTTCAGAATGTTAAGGAATTGGTATTTAATTCTGAAGAATAATTGGAGGATTTGAGGGAGAGAATGTGATGAGTTCCCGGGGCTTTCCAACACCTTACAGCTTTTGTTTCTCAGGCCACGTCTTGTGAACTATTTCAGAGTTTTGATTCCTTCTTTGAATTTCAAATTCAGATTTCATTGCTGCCTATATTACTTGGGGCAATTGTGGAGCATGGACCAATGTCCTGGGGCTTGGGTTCTGTCAGCCCTTGTCTGGTATCTTGTCTGTCACTATCAGATGCTCTGATTGTCCTGGGTTATGCTAGTTGACACAGTTAGTAGGCCCAGTGCAATCCTGGTAGTGGATTGCAATACACGCACGTGTAAACACACACAAACACACACAATCACACTTCACACGCATATTCTTTAGTTTCACCTGCTTTAAACTTTCAATGGAATCATAATCCATGTTCTCTTCTATGATTTGCATCTCTTACTCAGTGTTCAGTTTTTGAGACCCTCTCATTGTCTGGTTGTTGCTGTGTTTCCATTGTTTCATTTGTTTTCGTTGCTTTATAATTTTTCTTTGTTTATACCACGGTTTATCCTTTCTACTGCTTCTACTTTTGGGATTTTGAAAAATGCTGAAATACATATTATGAACTAATCTTCTGATACACATGTGCAAACGTTTCTTTAAGGTCTTTTTTCCAGGAGTGTAATTGTTGGATTAAAAGGATGCACACACCACATTTTTCTAAGCAATTGCAAGTAGATGAGAGTTCCTTTTGCGCCATGTCCTATTGTTTGATTTTTAAATTTCTGCTAAACAGGTGGGTGTGAAATTGTATCTTATTATAGCTTTATCTGGTATCCCCCCCCAACCCAATACCAATCAGCTTGAGTATCTTCTTTTGTTTTGTTTTGGGGCCATTCTTGTTTTCTCTACCGATCAGCAAGAAAGGTGTTTAAAAAAGTCCCATTGTTATGGTGGAATTTTCTATTTCTTCTTGTAGTATTGGCAATTTTTGCTTTATATATTTTGAAATAATTTTATTAGGTGCATGCAAACATAGGATTACTGTAAATCCTGGTGATTTAAAACTTTTGTCACCACCTTTATCTTTTGTAATTTAAATTTTTTCTTTGTTCATTTTGCGTGATATTGCCTCACAAACTTTGTTAGTACTTATCTTTTGCTACTGTTTGAATTTTTCTGTATGTTCATATTTTAGACTATACATATACAGATACACACATGTATGCTGTGTTTTTAATGCCCATTTTTATAACTTTGGTCTTAACTGCAGAATTTAGTCTACTGACATTGAATGTAATGATTGACATATTTGGATTAAATCTAACATTTTGTACTGTTGTTCAATTTGTTCTTTGTTTTTGTTTCTATATTTTAATATATTATACATCCTTAACTTTTACATGTATTTATATATTTATACATTTCCCCCTAAATATGTTTCCTGGGCTATGTGCTCTTCTTTACTTCCTTTTTTTGGGGGTTGATTATGTCTCTTATGACCTTACTTTCCTTCTTCACTAGCTTAGAATTTCTACAGTCTGTTTCTTTTACTGATTTCCATACAGATTTCAACATGATTTCCTGATTTATAAAATTCTGTTAATCAAAACCTTAACCCTCCTGCAGAACAATACAAGGTCCATACAACATTGTAACTCAATTTATCCCCCTCTCATTTATATGCTACTTTATTGTATATTTAAATTCTATATTAAGAGAATCCTAAAAGGCTTTGTAATTAGTGCTTTATACCATGTTCATCTAGATATGTGTCCATATTTAACACTGTCTTTGCTCTTCATTACTTCTAGCATCTTATCCCTTTTTATTTGGGATAATTTTCCATCTGTCTAGAAATCCTTTAGAATTTAGTGCAGGTTTGCAGAAGCAAATTCCGTTTTTATTCTTCTTGAAATGTACCTATTTTGCCTTCAATATTGGAACGTTTCATCACTGGTTAAAGAATTCTAGAACTGTAGAATTTTGCTTGTTTTTTTTTTTTTTTCCTAGCACATCGAACATAGCTGGTTTCTAGCTTTTAGTTGTAGCTGTTTACCGTCAAGGTGATCTATTTTATCTCCTTAGCTGAATTTAAGACCTCCTGATCACTGGTGTCCTGTAGTTTTCCACAGTGATGTATCTAATTGTGTAGATTTGTATGTAATATACTTAATATATTTATAAATATAAAAATATTTACATACATTTTTTTCTTTAGCATGCTTGGTATTGGACTTTCTGGATCTAATGTTGGGAGACTTTAAAAAATTCTAGAAAATTCTCATCCATTATCTGTTTTAATATTCTTCTAAATTCTTCCTATTCTATTTTATTTTTCTGGAACTTCCATTAGATGCATACTATATTTTTCAATCTTTTTTCCATTTCCTTAATCTCTTTTTACAAATAATGTTCACATCTTTGTCTTTCATGCCATGTTCTGAATAATTTGTTTGGATTCATCTTTCAGTTCATTATTTCTCTCTGGCAGTGTCTAGTAGGCTGATACCATCCCTTGAGTGTCACATTTTAATTATATTTTCATTTCTAGAAATTCTGTTATTTTCATATGTATTTTGCCATTCCTTATAATTTCCTGGCTCATATTTTCAACTTCCCCTTTATTTCTGTACACATATTGTAATAGTTATTTAATATTCTGTGTAGAATAGTACTATTCTGATAATTTCAAAACCTCAAATTCTTTGCAGGTCTGATCCTAACATTTGTTCTTGTTGTTGCTGCTGGTTTTTTTCTTTTTTTAAAATTTTTGTTGGAGTACAGTTGATTTACAATGTTGTGTCAGATTCAGGTGTACAGCAAAGTGAATCAGTTATACATATACATGTATCCACTCTTTTTTTAGATTCTTTTCCCATATAGGCAATTACAGAGTATTGAGTAGAGTTCCCTGTGTTATACAGTAGGTCCTTATCAGTTATCTATTTTACACATAGTAGTGTGTATATGTCAATCCCAATCTCCCAATTTATCCTTCCTCCCCTTTCCCCCCGATAACCATAAGTTTGTTTTTTACATCTGTAACTTTATTTCTATTTTATAGATAAGTTCATTTGTACCCTTTTTTTAGAGTCCACATATAAGTGATATCTTATACTATTTGTCTTTCTCTGTCTGTCTTACTTCACTCAGTATGACAATCTCTAGGTCCATCCATGTTGCTGCAAATGGCATTATTTTATTCTTTTTTATGGCTGAGTAATATTCCATTGTATATATGTACCACATCTTCTTTATCCATTCCTCTGTTGATGAACACTTAGGTTGTTCCATGTCCTGGCTATTGTAAATAGTGCTGCAATGAACATTGGGGTGCATGTATCTTCTTGAATTATGGTTTTCTCCAGATATATGTCCAGGAGTGGGATTGCTGGATCATATGGTAACTCTATTTTTAGTTTTTTAAAGGAACCTCCATACTGTTCTCCATAGTGGCTGTACCAATTTACATTCTCACCAACAGTGTAGGAGAGTTCACTTTGCTCTACACCCTCTCCAGCATTTATTGCTTGTAGACTTTTTAATGATGGCCATTCTGACCAGTGTATGGTGATGCCTCATTGTAGTTTTGATTTGCATTTCTCTGAAAGTTGAGCATATTTTCATGTGCTTGTTAGCCATCTCTATGTCTTCTCTGGGGAAATGTCTATTCAGGTCTTATGCCCATTTTCTGATTTTTTTCTTTTTTTATATTGAGTTGTATAAGCTGTTTGTATATTTTGGAGATTAATCCCTTGTCAGTTGCTTCATTTGCAAATATTTTCTCCCATTCTGAGGGTTGTCTTTTTGTTTATGGTTTCCTTTGCTATGTAAAAGCTTTTAAGTTTAATTAAGTCCCATTTAATTATTTTTTATTTTCATTACTCTAGGAGGTGGATTGAAAAAGATCTTGCTGCAATTTATGTGAAAGAGTGTTCTGCCTGTTTTCCTCTAAGAGTTTTATAGTATCCAGCCTTAATTTAGGTCTTTAATCCATTCTGAGTTTATTTTTGTGTATGGTGTTAGGTAATGTTCTAATTTCATTCTTTTACATGCAGCTGTCCAGTTTTCCCAGCACCACTTATTGAAGAGGCTGTCTTTTCTCCATTGTATATCCTTGCCTCCTTTGTCATAGATTAGGTGACCATCTAACATTTGTTATTTTTAAATTTTTGCCTACAGTGTTGTTTCCTTGTATATTTTGTAATTTTTGACTTGAGCAGCTAATATTGATTTTATCTAAGGGAATATTTTTTAGGTCTCCAGAGATAATTGGTGTTTGCGTCTGCTAGTTACATTTAGGTAAGTGTCAATGCAGAATCACTGTGAATTCTCAACTGAGTGTTTGTGGATCACACAGGTTGCATGATTTGGCTTGCTAACATCTATGAAATCTGGATTGTGATTACAAGTTCTCAGGGAAACCCTTTCCCTGTTTTGCAGTACCAAGATTGAGACGTGTATTTTTATGCCTGAGGTATCTCTTTTTTCCCCCTTACATTGGGGGTAAAACCCATTGTAATTTCAGGTTTACGGAGGAGAATCTCTTATAAGGTTCCTTACCTTGCACTTGCTTTGCCTTATCCCTTGAAACTTATGCAGACTTCAAAGCAGAAACACGAGGGCTTCAGGTCCAGCAGAAACCCTTTTGCAAAGCCAACTTAGGCACTCACCTCTTTAACTTCTCACTTTCACTTTGTTTTAGTCTTCTGCTTATTCTTTTTTTGTCGCTATTTCTTATTTTTGCAAGAAAAATAAAGAAGCACATGGCTTCCATCTGATACCTGGCCCCATCTATCTTTTAGATGGCTTACACTAAATCAAACCAAACCTGCAGTTATTTATTTCTTTTTTTAACATCTTTATTGAAGTATAATTGCTTAACAGTGTTGTGTTAGTTTCTGCTGTATAACAAAGTGAATCAGCTATATGTATACATATATTCCCATATCCCCTCCCTCTTGCGTCTCCCTCCCACCCTCCCTATCCCACCCCTCTAAGTGGTCACAAAGCACCAAGCTGATCTCCCCGTGCCATGCAGCTGCTTCCCTCTAGCTATTTTACACTTGGTAGTGTAGATATGTCAATGCTACTCTCTCACTTAGTCCCAGCTTATCCTTCCCCCTCCCCATGTCCTCAAGTCCATTCTCTATGTCTGCGTCTTTATTCCTGTCCTATCCCTAGGTTCTTTAGAACCTTTTTTTTTTTTCCTTAGATTCCATATATATGTGTTAGCATACAGTATTTGTTTTTCTCTTTCTGACTTACTTCACTCTGTATGACAGACTCTAGGTCCATCCACCTCACTACAAATAACTCAGTTTCGTTTCTTTTTATGGCTGAGTAATATTCCGTTGTATATATGTGCCACATCTTCTTTATCCATTCATCTGTTGATGGACACTTAGATTGCTTCCATGTCCTGGCTATTGTAAATAGAGCTGCAATGAACATTGTGGTACATGACTCTTTTTGAATTATGGTTTTCTCAGGGTATATGCCCAGTAGTGGGATTGCTGGGTCGTATGGTAGTTCTATTTTTAGTTTTTTAAGGAACCTCCATACTGTTCTCCATAGTGGCTGTATCAATTTACATTCCCACCAACAGTGCAAGAGGGTTCCCTTTTCTCTACACCCTCTCCAGCATTTATTGTTTGTAGATTTTTTTGATGATGGCCATTCTCACTGGTGTGATGTGATACCTCATTGTAGTTTTTTTTTTTAAATTTTATTTATTTATTTATTTATTTATTTATTTATTTATGGCTGTGTTGGGTCTTCGTTTCTGTGCGAGGGCTTTTTCTGGTTGTGGCAAGCTGGGGCCACTCTTCATCGCGGTGCGCGGGCCTCTCACTATCGCGGCCTCTCTTGTTGCGGAGCACAGGCTCCAGACGCACAGGCTCAGTAGTTGTGGCTCACGGGCCTAGTTGCTCCGCAGCATGTGGGATCCTCCCAGACCAGGGCTCGAACCCGTGTCCCCTGCATTGGCAGGCAGATTCTCAACCACTGTGCCACCAGGGAAGCCCCTCATTGTAGTTTTGATTTGCATTTCTCTATTGTTTAGTGATGTTGAGCATCCCTTCATGTGTTTGTTGGCAATCTGTATATCTTCTTTGGAGAAATGTCTATTTAGATCTTCTGCCCATTTTTGGATTGGGTTGTTTGTTTTTTTGATATTGAGCTACATGAGCTGCTTATATATTTTGGAGATTAATCTTTTGTCAGTTGCTTCGTTTGCAAATATCTTCTTCCATTCTGAGGCAAACCTGTAGTTATTTTGAACTTAATTTCTAATTCCTAAATAATTTACCTTAATAGGTTATTTTATTTTCATAAAACACTGAAATTCAAGCTTTTGACTCTTCGCCGTTCATTTAGAAAATCCCTCCAAAAAGCAGTGCAGTACTTCTTTTGTCTTCCTGATGCATGGCTTCGAAAATTCCTTATAAATAATCTCTGAGAATCATCAGATTCATTCATAAAATTATCTGGGAAATTGTTAATAGGTATAGGAGGAATAAGGAATGATTTAAATGTCATTAAAATACTTCTGTGGAATTAAACGTGATATGTTCTTCCAATACCTAATCTTGAAAGGTAAATATAGGCTAAATATTCAGTAAGGTTGGGGGTTAATTTTCTTGCTCTGGGAATACAGGATTTTTCTTCAAGTGACGTTTACATAAATATATCTTGGAAATGCTGTCTACACTAAATCTTACTGTGCCTTTCATCCATGCTGTTGGAAGAAGCAGAAAATAAGTGGAAAATTTCAGATGTATTCTGAAAGAATCAAGTGATCCTGAAGAAAAATTGTTATTTAGGAGGAAGTGTCTCTTACCATAACCTCCTGCCACCCAATATTTTGTTTGAGAACCTATTTTTATCCCCACTTCTACCTATCTAACTCTCCCTTTATGAAGTTTTTTTTTCTTTGCCTTTGAGCAAGGGCAGACTTTCAGTGTGCCTTATGAATCATTCAAATGATATGTTTGAGATGATATTTTCATTGACACTTGAAGAAAGCAGCTCATTCTATGTTTGCATCAGAGTAGTTAGCAATTATGAAAATAGTCTTCAATTTCCCACCTTCACATTAGCAACTTGGGATTATACTGGTAGGAGGGTAGCACTGGTTATACTAATGTCATTAATTTCTTAGAGATGAGTGACAGCAAGATACAGCCATGCTGGTATCAATGCCAAGTAAACACACAATTCTTAAGGTTTTTAGGAACAGGTGAAATGAAGAGTGATTCTGTTTTTGGTGCTGTCTTTGTACCCCCAGTATTGCAGGCGGGTTGGCATGCAGTTAGGAATGTGCTTTGATTTAATGAATTCTGAGAACAGAGATACACTTCAAGTTTAAGTATAAAGCTATTGTTACAAAAACCTGTTATATTTAATTTAAAATGTTCAACTCCCTAAATATGAATATTAAAAAGATACAGAATTTTGTAACTATGTTTTAGCTCAGTGTTATGGTTCCCTGTGACCCATAGACCCCAGTTTATTTTTTCAGATAGGACCAAGAGAGCCTTAATGTTCCCTTCAACTTGGCTAAACTTGAGGCAGGCTTCTTCCTGACTCCAGGCCCTGACCTCCCTTTTCTTAGAACATTCACTTTAGAAAACTTATAATTCTAATTTTTTTCTCTGCCCCTTAGAAGTGTAACTTTCACAAAACAAAAACAGGAAACCAAAACTTCTTGCCAGTTTTACAACCCAGGTCAGTTGGATGTATACAAATCATGTAAGATGTAGGCTTCTATGGTCTCATAACTTGGTCTCAACCTATGTTGACAACTTTGTTTTCTAGATATCTTCTAGATTTTCTAAACCTAGAGTTCTCCACTTTTTTGGGAGACTTGGCTTACGTACTTATGTTTTTCCTCCACTTGAGCTTCCTCTTCCCTATAGCCATCTACCAAAATTCTACTCATGCTTAGGACCCAGATGCATGCGTAATCACCTTTCTGAACACCCACAGGGGAAGTGATTTTTTTTTTTTCAGTCCTTTGTACTTCTTAGTATACAATCGTGCTTATCACAATTTAATTTGTATTGTGGTTATTCTGGTACATATATGCGCTCTATTTTATAAAATCTTTGAAGGTGGGTTTGTGCCTAATATATTTTGGTATTTTCAAATTACCTAATATCGATTTTACACATAATGGAAAATATTTTTAAAAATGTGTTAGGTGAGTGAAACAAACATATGAGCAGATGCAAAGTGGTGCTTTCAGCCCCTCCCCCACTTCAAAGTTGCATCTTAAGTGGTGCCTTTTCGTGCGTACCCCAGAGGCCTCTCCTCAGTTTTCTGTGAGTTCGCAGGGAGATCAGAACTGCCATTTCCTGTTCTTGCTAACCAGAATTATAGACACAGTCCATCAAATCTCATTCCTAGATCAGGAAACTGTGAATAGAGTATAGCAGAAAGTGTCTGGGCTGAAAATAAATGACTCTGGGACCCCACCCTGTGTTACTCTATCTCTGATCAAACTCCTGTCTGACTCAAACAGGAAATGAGTCTTATATCTTATGCGAGGTAACAAATCTGAAATCTTTAGTTCCTTCAACACGTGGACATTAAAGAAGACGAGGGTGTTTATTTTCATTGCTTGGACTGTAGAGTTACAGGCCTTTAAAGGTGGTGGAGAAAAAAAATCAAATCAGTGTCCTAGAGATCTCAGCTAAAGCTCTGAATGACTGGCATGTCCGGGTGAGGCACATGCTCAAAGTTGCCTACTCTGAACCCATCCTGCCTTCTTCCTTAGTTATAGAAGCCCACTTTTGTTCAGTATGGCAATGTACTAGTTAGATAGATACTTGTTACACAAACTCCCTTGCTAGAAAATGTAGTTCTGGCCAATGAAAAGTAAGTGGAAGTCTACTGGGTAAGGTTTCCAGGAAAACTTTTTCCCTCAAGAAGAGGCAGACAAGTGGCACATGCCTTTAGCCCTTTCTCCTTTCTCCTCCTCCCTGTCTGGAACTTAGTGTAATACTCTAATCCCTTGAAGTGTAACCCCATTTTGGAAGCATGAAGAAGAAAGATGTGTGCTGAGGATGGTAGAGTGAAAAGATTGAAGGATCCTAGGACCTTGGTGGCATCTTGGTATAGTTGTATTAGTGCTAAGTTGCCATTTTTGGATTTTTTTTGGTGGAAAAAATGAACTCAGTTTGCTAATGCTAGTGTTCTTGGGTTTCTGTTATGTGTAGAAAAGGCAAACCTGACAAATACACTGGACATGCCTAGAAAACGTGGGGCTGATCCAACCACCTGGGCAGATCTGGCTCCTAAACATCTTCTGCCATCTTCCGTATTTTCTCAGTGAGTTAAATGCAGAGGATCCAACAGATAACTTCAAGGCAACACCAATGGATACTAGGACCGTAAAACAGAAGAAGCAAGAATCCCTGAACCACACAGAAAAGGTCATCTGCCAAACATCTGATCATGAAACAGCAATGCACTTTTGTGTTAAACCACTGAGATCTGAGGGTCATTTGTCAGAATAACTAGCATTAAAAACTCCAGTAAAATGCCAACCATCAGGAGAAAGTGTGAGATACTTCCTATATCAGTTAGGATGCTTTTGGCTACAGGCAACAGAAAACTCCAAATGTAATCCACTAAAACAAGGATATTTAGCATCTTACAAACCAAGGATAGGGCAGGGCCAGCACTGGCTAACTTAATGGATAAATTACATCATTAAGACTCCATGTTCTGTCTTTCTGCTCTGCCATCCTTAGCCTTTTGGATTTGCCCTCAGACATGCTCCCCTCATAATTGTAAGAGGGCTGCAACAGTTCCAGGGGTCATTGCCAGATATGTCCACACTTGAAGAGACCATCTCTCCTCAGGTGTGTCTTCTTAAGAGTGAAGAAACCTTTTCCAGGAAGCTGATAGCAGACATCTCATATTTCATAGGACACAAGTGCCTCACGTGCCTATGGCTAAACCAGTCACTGGCAAGGGGACTGGGACCTCCATGATTGGTTTAGGCCTGTCAGTGTTTGTCCCCTGGGGCTACTGGTGGGTCTAGGCTTCCTTAGAGCACATGATGCCCAGAGGAGGGCAGATCACTTGCACAAAATCGGAATTCTATTAGGAAAGTAAAAGGGGATGGGCTTAGACATGGTTAGGTATCTTGGAGTACCTGATACACCTCCCATGAGAGAACCCCTTCTGAGAAGAGGGACCCTGGGCACCATGAGACGAACCCAGTGACAAAGATTTGATCACTGGAAGAGATTCAAGATCTCACAGTGACTGATAAAGGAGTATGTTCCTGGTCCATCTCCTAGATGATGATTTGCTTCTCAAAGAGAGTGGGCGCTTTAAGTAAAAACTGAGTACTCAGACCTGCCCTGCCATTTCTCTCCGGGGGTTTCCCCTGTGTCTGCCTCAGGGAACGTCTCCCTCAACTCTCCTGCTCCTCCTCGTCTTTGATGGTTGCTGCTTCCTGCTCCCTGAGGACCTGGAGTGCCTGGGAGTTGTGTCCTCCCTCCTCCTACCCCACCCCCAGCCTTCTCATGGCCCCAGGCACCTGCACCTTATGGGGCTTTCTGAGCTCCCTCCCTCTCCCCCAGCTGTAGACAGCTGCTGCTGGTCATAAAGCCCTGACGGCCTGCGAGGGGTTTCCCTCCGTCCTTCTACACTTCCTTCTTTCATCCCTCACCTGGACACAGCCTGGACCAAAAGTCAGTATGTTGAATGGCAGAGCAAGTGAGAGGCCCCCTCCGTTAATTTTGGATACTCCTATTTGTGGCCAGGTTATCTGAGAATTAAGTCACAAAGTTATGGCTCACCAATGCTCTTCAATCAGAATAGGAAAGGAAGCAAAAGGTAAAAATAGGTATTTTGTTAATATATATAAGCATGTGTATAATGAAAACGTGCATAGCTGCTACAGCCCTCATTGCTGTAACTGATCATGAGGCCATAGTTGATGTTGATCATTTTCTTCTTCCGCTATCCAGCCCATGTTCTCCTACACGTGGGCACACCCTATCTGGGATCTTTTTTTTGGTGGACTGATTGGAATCTTTCTTCCTGAATCATGGGAGTCTTTAGTGGTCTTGCCTTGATTGGGTCGTAATCTTCCACTGACTTTCACTGCTGGACATGGAAGTACTGCCCGGTGTCCTGGTGCATCTTCTGGGCTCTGGTACAGACTTCTCTGCCCCTATTGTGTAGCAGCAGTGCAATTTCCCTTTGGCAGATTGAATAAATCATCACAGCTCGTACAGTAACTCCTCCTCTGCCTGTTAAATCAATGGCATGAGGAGTCCAAAATGGCCAGATGGCAGTTTTAACTTATAATTTAATGGGATGATTGTGTACCTTTTATTGGAAACCTTCTTCCCTTGGGAATTAAGATCTATAAACCATCATAATGCAAGGTTGCAATGATGGAACATGATGTGTAATGGTGAAAAAGGCCACTTCTACCACCCCATCTTTTAATATCAAGTCTATGTGTAACTGGCAATGGGAGAAATAGCCCCTTGTATCTGTCTCTGGTTTAAAACATATTACACCAACCTCAGCGAGTCTTAGTAAACCATTCTCCTATTCCATTAGAATTGCTGCTTCTCAGTCACGGGCTGCATAAGATGAGGGAATAACATGGGTACAAGCTCATTTCTGAAACTTCAGTCCCTTTTTACTCTGAAATGGTAATGGTAATGGAAGCCCAAGAGGTTAGGGAGGTTCAAGATTTCTCAGTTTTCTCTGAGACACCCAAATATCCCCATCCCAGATCTCACAGCCCAGCTCTTTTGAACAATGCCCTAACCTTAGCATTGGGGACTTGAGTGTGCTTGCATTGGACAACCTCAGTGGGGTTCAACCAACAGGAGCTGGAGCCATGGAGGAGAGCAGCCGCTGCTGGGGACAACCCTGGAGCCAAGGGGAGAGGGGAAGAAATACCCTGGCTTCTTCCCTTCTATGATCTTAGATTGAGTCCTCCTGGGGCAGGGATTTGTGTATAAAAAAAGATTGCAGGAGTGCTCCTGGGGCAGCGCCATAGGAGGGTGGGAGAGGCAGGATGAGAGAGAGGGGTGAAAGCCAGGCAAAGTTCCTCAGAGGGTGACCATAGCTGGATCCTGGAGGAAACATCTGGAGTGTAAGCTGTGCCTCCTGAAGAGTTCTCCTGAAGCAAAGGAGCTGGGTGTTCTTACCCCCAGCCATCTCGGTCATTGGTGAAGGGTGACCCCCTCCCCCTGCCCCAACAAGTAAATTCCCAGGCATTTCCAGCTCTTTGCTCTAGAGGCAAAGTGGGCTCCAAGAGCTTAAACAGTTTTCCAGAAAACAACTGCAGGGGTTCCCTTGATATGAAGTCACATGGAAGCTAGTGGGAGTTGGGTGAGGTGCACACAGAAACCATGAACAAGGAACCCCAGGTGATCTGAGTGCACTACTGACATTTGTAGGCTATACTCAGACTCGTTCTACCAGTGCCTTTCATTGTCTGGAAATACTGGATGCCACGGGGCAAGGAAATACAGTTCTCTGTGAGATGGAACAGAGCTGAGAATGATGGGGAGTGATCTGAGAACAGATAGGCAATTGACCCCCATTCACAATGTCATAAACGTTTTCCCCTGACATCAAACGTTTTTCTATGGTGATTCTAATGATTGTGTAGTATACCAACACACAGATGTAAATGGTCATTTAAGCAGTCCCTCCTTTTTGTTAGAAATGAGTCCTTCCCTATTATAAATACTATTAAGGGGCAACTCTGCAACCAGAGGTTAGTTTATCTTAATTTTTTCCTTAGGACAGATAGTGTTGGTACTTTAATAGAGCTTCTGTGAAGATGAGGATAGGTATAACATTACTCAAATATTATAAGTGGATGCAACATGTAAAATTCCTGGTATGAATGTATATCAGTAGGCAACATTTTACACGTGGTCTGGATTCCAAAGTCAGTTGCTTATAATGCAGTGTTTGAAAATCAGTACATATTTTTGTACTGAAGTGATGTTTTAATTGGTATTTAGCTTCTCAGTATATCTCATGAGACTTCATTTAACTCATGAGATTTATTGGCAACCTAAATACCAATTATAACATCACTTCAGTGTATATGAAATATATATAAATACAAACATAGCTGAGCTGCTGAGTTACAGTATGAATAGTACAGTCCTTTCCTCCTTTATTTTCTTTTTCTCATCTCAGTCTATGTCTTCACGAAAGGCTACTGCCAAGTCGTGGAAGCAAAACAACCCTTGCCAGTCATTTAGGCTTGAGTAGAAATTTAGGTTTACTATGAATCAGAAACAATTTGCAATTAAATCTCTTTAGTTATGAGATCCTTTATACCCTGGGAAAAGGATTTTTAGGCACCCCGTATAGAAGCAGTTTTTTTGAAAGAGAAGGGTAACCTTTTATTCCTAATTCATACCTTATTAGCCCTGCATACTTTATTTTTGCTGTCAACTGAGGTCAGTGCTTTGTATTTACCAGGAACAGTGAAACAGTGGCTTCCATTTTGAGAACATATTTTTGCTAGAAAAATTAAAACGTAGAAGATGCTAGTCAGATGTGACATGGAAGATTTTGTATATATAGGTGCATTCTTCTTCATTGGTTGTTAATCTATAATCTTTTGTCTTGCTTTTAGATGCTGTCTAGCTCTGTGGGAACATGAGTACTTTATAATTAGCTTGCATGGATATAGCCATATAACTACTGACTTAGCATCAAGTCTGGCTTCAGATATTTGTAGCCTTGTGTTTCAGAAAAGTTTGACTCAGTAAAATAATTCTAAAAATGTGTATTTTAGAATAGATTTAGATTTACAGGAAAATTGCAAAGGTAGTACAGAGTTCCCACATACCCTACTCCCAGTTTTGCCTCTTACTGACATCTTACAGTATGGCACTTTTGTCAAAATTAAAGAACAAATATTGATACATTACTGTTAACTAAAGCTCACACTTTATTCAGGTTTCCTCGGTATTCACCTAATGTTATTTTTCTGTTCCGGGATCCCATCCAAGATATCACATTACATTCAGCCGTCACGTCTCATTAGGCTCATTTTGGTTATGACAGGTTTCTCAGACTTTTTTTTTTCTGTTTTGTTTTGTTTTTTTCACATGCAAATCGGAGCACCTCTAATGATTACTTTGTGAACACTGTATGATATGAATTGCTATCCGCTAGACTATATAACTCTCATTTTACTTTCATTTTTTCATACACAGGGTGAGAAAGACTTCTTTCTTTGTCTTTTTTGGTGAAAACACTTAAGTTCTAGTCTTTTAGCAAATTTCAATTATACATTTCAGTATTATCAACTACAGTCGCCATGTTATCCATTAGATGCTCAAAGCTTATTCATCTCCTTACTTCATCTAACTGAAAGTTTGTACCCTTTTACCAACCTCTAGATTTTCCTTGTTTCTGAGGACTCTGATAATTTTGGGGCATTCCCATCAAGTGTCTTGTAGATGTCCTTCAGTTGGGGTTTGTCCGATGTTTTATTCATTAGACTGGGGTTGTAGGTTTTGGGGAGGAGGCCCATGTGCCATTCTCATCATATCGAGAGATCATGACTGGTCGCTAGTGATGTAAACCTTGATCGCTTGGCTGAGGTAGTGTTTGTCAGGTTTCCCACTCAAATTTTTCCCCCTTTTTCCACACCGTCCTCGTTGGAAGGAAGTCACAATGCACCGCCCACATTTTAGAAGTGGAGAATTATGCTTCATAAATTATTTGGCTTTAACCGGTGTTCATTTTAAATGTGTATTTTTTAAAAAAGTTTTAGGCTTGGTGCTATAAGTATAGGTTCAAAAATAAGGAAAATAATAATTTCCCAGAACCATTTTTTTTTACGTTAAATTGAAATTTTTAATCATGGCACCAAAACTTAGGTTACTTTCGAAGACATATTTTAATATCTGGAAGACATTTATTGTTAAACTCTTTTCAAATCAATTTATATATATCGTGAAGAGTGATCATTTTTTTCCCATGTTAATCTGGATATTTAATAATCTGATAGATTATTTAGTATCATTTACAAATTTCCAATTAGACTGTGGAGAAAATCTTCATGCAGAAAATATTTTTTCTTTTCTCTGGCAGAGTTGTGTGTTGTATGTCTTCATTACTTCCACTGGGAAGAGATTAACTTTTCACTGTTGATCTATACTGAATTTTATACGGAACAGAACTCTCAGGTAGAAAAGTGATTTTACTCTTCACCTTGCAGTGCTTTAGATATCCATCATAATTCCTGTCATATGCTATGGATGTTACTTTGACCATTGCAGTCAGAAATCCTGATGTAATCAGCTCAGTCTTCAGGGAGTTCTTTGACTCAAAACCGTTAGGAGACTCTAAATGAGCCCCGCTAGTGGCTCTTGCTGGGTTTTGCTCACAGGTGAATTTCCATCAGTAATTAGATCTTTCATTCTTGGCTTTTGAGCAAGCACTACCTTTCATATTGAACACTGCCAGTTTTGGAGCTTATTTGTGAAATAATGGGAAACAGAAAATGCAGACCTTACTGTGGTAGTAAAGAAGATTGAATTTTGAGTTTTTAAACTTGCTGGAGATGTCATTTTTTTTTGCATCTAGAGGTTTAAAGAGAAAGCTATCAATTCATTTTCTGTTCAACTTTATAATTTTTTAATTTGCCTTACATTCTTGCCCTATTCCAAATGGAGAGGTTTTAATATATTGGATTTATTTTTTGTGGTATATTGTGTTTGTCTCATGTTTGGATATGCTGTCTCTTTATCAATCACTATTTATAAAATATGTTTACAATGGTGATATATAGAATTGAAAGAAATGGGTGGGGTTATTACAGAGAGGATGGAATGAGAATAAGGTGGGGGCCTAACTATAACTCTTCTTAAGAGTTTAGGGGTTCTGATCCTGGTATTGAATAGATATTACATGCTTTTTATTTAGGCCCAACTCTAATACAAGGCCAGTTATACTGTACTTTTTTTTTTTTTTTTTGTCTCAGTGAAGATGGTTTTTAGGAGGTATTCGAAAAAAATATCAATGGGTCAGTGAAAACTTTGTCAAACTAGAAAATTATTTTATGAGTATAGTTCTGATTGAACAGACTTGGAATAGGGTGCAGGGGTCATCATTTTATTTTTATTTATTTTTATTTTTTATTTTTTTTCATGAATTTTGTTTTATTAAAGATTTTTTAAAAATAGTGATCTGACAACAGTTATTGCTCTTTTGTGTGTGTGTGTGTGTGTGTGTGTGTTAGTTTCTGCTTTATAACAAAGTGAATCAGCTACACATATACACACGTTCCCATATCTCCTCTCTCCCGCATCTCCCTCCCTCCCACCCTCCCCATCCCACCCCCCCCAGGCGGTCACAAAGCACCGAGCTGATCTCCCTGTGCTATGTGGCTGCTTCCCACTAGCTATCTATTTTACATTTGGTAGTGTATATATGTCCATGCCACTCTTTCACCCTGTCACATCTTACCCCTCCCCCTCCCCATATCCTCAAGTCCATTCTTTAGTAGGTCTGTGTCTTTATTCCCATCTTGCCACTAGGTTCTTCATGACCTTTTTTTTTTTTTTCCTTAGATTCCATATATATGTGTTAGCATACTGTATCTGTTTTTCTCTTTCTGACTTACTTCACTCTGTATGACAGACACTAACTCCATCCACCTCATTACAAATACCTCCATTTCATTTCTTTTTATGGCTGAGTAATATTCCATTGTATATATGTGCCACATCTTCTTTATCCATTCATCCGATGATGGACACTTAGGTTGCTTCCATGTCCTGGCTATTGTAAATAGAGCTGCAATGAACATTTTGGTACATGACTCTTTGAATTATGGTTTTCTCAGGGTATATGCCCAGTAGTGGGATTGCTGGGTCGTATGGTAGTTCTATTTTTAGTTTTTTAAGGAACCTCCATACTGTTCTCCATAGTGGCTGTATCAATTTACATTCCCACCAACAGTGCAAGACTGTTCCCTTTTCTCCACACCCACTCCAGCATTTATTGTTTCTAGATTTTTTTTTTTTTTTTTTTTAATTTATTTATTTATTTTTGGCTGTGTTGGGTCCTCGTCTCTGTGCGAGGGCTCTCTCCAGTTGTGGCAAGTGGGGGCCACTCTTCATTGCGGTGCGCGGGCCTTTCACCGCCGCGGCCTCTCTTGCTGCGGAGCACGGGCTCCAGACGCGCAGGCTCAGCAGTTGTGGCTCACGGGCCCAGCCGCTGCGCGGCATGCGGGATCCTCCCAGACCAGGGCTCGAACCCGTGTCCCCTGCATTGGCAGGCAGACTCTCAACCACTGCGCCACCAGGGAAACCCTAGATTTTTTGATGATGGCCATTCTGACCGGTGTGAGATGATACCTCATTGTAGTTTTGATTTGCATTTCTCTAATGATTAATGATGTTGAGCATTCTTTCATGTGTCTGTTGGCCATCTGTATATCTTCTTTGGAGAAATGTCTATTTAGGTCTTCTGCTCATTTTTGGATTGGGTTGTTTGTTTTTTTGTTATTGAGCTGCATGAGCTGCTTGTAAAGTTTGGAGATTAATCCTTTGTCAGTTGCTTCATTTGCAAATATTTTCTCCCATTCTGAGGGTTGTCTTTTTGTCTTGTTTATGGTTTCCTTTGCTGTGCAAAAGCTTTTAAGTTTCATTAGGTCCCATTTGTTTATTTGTGTTTTTATTTCCATTTCTCTAGGAGGTGGGTCAAAAAGGATCTTGCTGTGATGTATGTCATAGAGTGTTCTGCCTAAGTTTTCCTCTAAGAGTTTGATAGTGTCTGGCTTTACACTTAGGTCTTTAATCCATTTTGAGTTTATTTTTGTGTATGGTGTCAGGGAGTGTTCTAATTTCACACTTTTACATGTACCTGTCCAATTTTCCCAGCACCACTTATTGAAGAGGCTGTCTTTTCTCCACTGTATATGCTTGCCTCCTTTATCAAAGATAAGGTGACCATATGTGTGTGGGTTTATCTCTGGGCTTTCTATCCTGTTCCATTGATCTATATTTCTGTTTTTGTGCCAGTACCAAACTGTCTTGATTACTGTAGCTTTGTAATATAGTCTGAAGTCAGGGAGCCTGATTCCTCCAGCTCCATTTTTCGTTCTCAAGATTGCTTTGGCTATTCGGGGTCTTTTGTGTCTCCATACAAATTGTGAAATTTTTTGTTCTAGTTCTGTGAAAAATGCCAGTGGTAGTTTGATAGGGATTGCATTGAATCTGTAGATTGCTTTGGGTAGTAGAGTCATTTTCACAATGTTGATTCTTCCAATCCAAGAACATGGTATATCTCTCCATCTATTTGTATCATCTTTAATTTCTTTCATCAGTGTCCTATAATTTTCTGCATACAGGTCTTTTGTCTCGTTAGGTAGGTTTATTCCTAGATATTTTATTCTTTTTGTTGCAATGGTAAACGGGAGTGTTTTCTTAATTTCACTTTCAGATTTTTCATCATTAGTATATAGGAATGCAAGAGATTTCTGTGCATTAATTTTGTATCCTGCTACTTTACCAAATTCATTGATTAGCTCTAGGAGTTTTCTGGTAGCAGTTTTAGGATTCTCTATGTATAGTATCATGTCATCTGCAAACAGTGACAGCTTTACTTCTTCTTTTCCGATTTGGATTCCTTTTATTTCTTTTTCTTCTCTGATTGCTGTGGCTAACACTTCCAAAACTATGTTGAATAATAGTGGTGAGAGTGGGCAACCTTGTCTTGTTCCTGATCTTAGTGGAAATGGTTTCAGTTTTTCACCATTGAGGACAATGTTGGCTGTGGGTTTGTCATATATGGCCTTTATTATGTTGAGGAAAGTTCCCTCTATGCCTACTTTCTGCAGGGCTTTTATCATAAATGGGTGTTGAATTTTGTCGAAAGCTTTCTCTGCCTCTATTGATATGATCATATGGTTTTTCTCCTTCAATTTGTTAATATGATGTATCACGTTGATTGATTTGCGTATATTGAAGAATCCTTGCATTCCTGGGATAAACCCCACTTGATCATGGTGTATGATCCTTTTAATGTGCTGTTGGATTCTGTTTGCTAGTATTTTGTTGACGATTTTTGCATCTATGTTCATCAGTGATATTGGCCTGTAGTTTTCTTTCTTTGTGACATCTTTGTCTGGTTTTGGTATCAGGGTGATGGTGGCCTCGTAGAATGAGTTTGGGAGTGTTCCTCCCTCTGCAATATTTTGGAAGAGTTTGAGAAGGATAGGTGTTAGCTCTTCTCTAAATGTTTGATAGAATTCGCCTGTGAAGCCATCTGGTCCTGGGCTTTTGTTTGTTGGAAGGTTTTTAATCACAGTTTCAATTTCAGTGCTTGTGATTGGTCTGTTCATATTTTCTATTTCTTCCTGGTTCAGTCTCGGTAGGTTGTGCATTTCTAAGAATCTGTCCATTTCTTCTAGGTTGTCCATTTTATTGGCATAGAGTTGCTTGTAGTAATCTCTCATGATCATTTGTATTTCTGCAGTGTCAGTGGTTACTTCTGCTTTTTCATTTCTAATTCTATTGATTTGAGTCTTCTCCCTTTTTCTCTTGATGAGTCTGGCTAATGGTTTATCAATTTTGTTTATCTTCTCGAAGAACCAGCTTTTAGTTTCATTGATTTTTGCTATTGTTTCCTTCATTTCTTTTTCATTTATTTCTGATCTGATCTTTATGATTTCTTTCCTTCTGCTAGCTTTGGGGTTTTTTTGCTCTTCTTTCTCTAATTGCTTTAGGTGCAAGGTTAGGTTGTTTATTAGAGATGTTTCCTGTTTCTTGATGTAGGCTTGTATTGCTATAAACTTCCCTCTTAGCACTGCTTTTGCTGCGTCCCATAGGTTTTGGGTCGTCGTGTCTCCATTGTCATTTGTTTCTAGGTATTTTTTGATTTCCCCTTTGATTTCTTCAGTGATCACTTCGTTATTAAGTAGTGTATTGTGTAGCCTCCATGTGTTTGTATTTTTTACAGATCTTTTCCTGTAATTGATATCTAGTCTCATAGCGTTGTGGTCGGAAAAGATACTTGATAGGATTTCAATTTTCTTAAATTTACCAAGGCTTGATTTATGACCCAAGATATGATCTATCCTGGAGAATGTTCCATGAGCACTTGAGAAAAATGTGTATTCTGTTGTTTTTGGGTGGAATGTCCTATAAATATCAATGAAGTCCATCTTGTTTAATGTATCATTTAAAGCTTGTGTTTCCTTATTTATTTTCATTTTGGATGATCTGTCCATTGGTGAAAGTGGGGTGTTAAAGTCCCCTACTATGATTGTGTTACTGTCGATTTCCCCTTTTATGGCTGTTAGTATTTGCCTTATGTATTGAGGTGCTCCTATGTTGGGTGCATAAATATTTACAATTGTTATATCTTCCTCTTGGATCGATCCCTTGATCATTATATAATGTCCTTCTTTGTCTCTTGTAATAGTCTTTATTTTAAAGTCTATTTTGTCTGATATGAGAATTGGTACTCCAGCTTTCTTTTGATTTCCATTTGCATGGAATATCTTTTTCCATCCCCTCACTTTCAGTCTGTAAGTGTCTCTAGGTCTGAAGTGGGTCTCTTGTAGACAGCATATATATGGGTCTTGTTTTTGTATCCATTCAGCCAGTCTGTGTCTTTTGGTGGGAGCATTTAATCCATTTACATTTAAGGTAATTATCGATATGTATGTTCCTATTCCCATTTTCTTAAATATTTTGGGTTTGTTATTGTAGGTGTTTTCCTTCTCTTATGTTTCTTGCCTAGAGAAGTTCCTTTAGCATTTGTTGTAAAGCTGGTTTGGTGGTGCTGAACTCTCTCAGCTTTTGCTTGTCTGTAAAGGTTTTAATTTCTCCATCAAATCTGAATGAGATTCTTGCTGAGTAGAGTAACCTTGGTTGTAAGTTTTTCTCCTTCATGACTTTAAGTATATCCTGCCACTCCCTTCTGGCTTGCAGAGTTTCTGCTGAAAGATCAGCTGTTAACCTTATGGGGATTCCCTTGTGTGTTATTTGTTGTTTTTCCCTTGCTGCTTTTAATATGTTTTCTTTATATTTAATTTTTGACAGTTTGATTAATATGTGTCTTGGCGTGTTTCTCCTTGGATTTATCCTGTATGGGACTCTCTGTGCTTCCAGGACTTGATTAACTATTTCCTTTCCCATATTAGGGATGTTTTCAACTATAATCTCTTCAAATATTTTCTCAGTCCCTTTCTTTTTCTCTTCTTCTGGGACCCCTATAATTCGAATGTTGGTGCATTTAATATTGTCCCAGAGTTCTCTGAGACTGTCCTCAGTTCTTTTCATTCTTTTTTCTTTATTCTGTTCCGCAGCAGTGAATTCCACCATTCTGTCTTCCAGGTCACTTATCCATTCTTCTGCCTCAGTTATTCTGCTATTGATCCTGTCTAGAGTATTTTTAATTTCATTTATTGTGTTTTTCATCATTGCTTGGTTCCTCTTTAGTTCTTCTACCTCCTTGTTAAATGTTTCTTGCATTTTGTCTATTCTATTTCCAAGATTTTGGATCATCTTTACTATCATTATTCTGAATTCTTTTTCAGGTAGACTGCCTATTTCCTCTTCATTTGTTAGGTCTGGTGTGTTTTGACCCTGCTCCTTCACCTGCTGTGTGGTTTTTTGTCTTCTTATTTTGCTTATCTTACTGTGTTTGGGGTCTCCTTTTCACAGGCTGCAGGTTCGTAGTTCCTGTTGTTTTTGGTATCTGTCCCCAGTGGCTAAGGTTGGTTCAGTGGGTTGTGTAGGCTTCCTGGTGGAGGGGACTAGTGCCTGTGTTCTGGTGGATGAGGTTGGATCTTGTCTTTCTGGTGGGCACGTCCATGTCTGGTGGTGTGTTTTGGGGTGTCTGTGGCCTTATTATGTTTTTATGCAGCCTCTCTGCTAATGGATGGGGCTGTGTTCCTGTCTTGCTAGTTGTTTGGCATAGGGTGTCCAGCTCTGTAGCTTGCTGGTCGTTGAGTGAAGCTGGATCTTGATGTTGAGATGGAGATCTCTGAGAGATTTTCGCCGTTTGGTGTTACGTGGAGCTGGGAGGTCTCTTGTGGACCAGTGTCCTGAAGTTGGCTCTCCCACCTCAGAGGCACAGCCCTGATGCCTGGCTGGAGCACCAAGAGCCTTTCATCCACATGGCTCAGAATAAAAGGGAGAAAAAAATAGAAAGAAAGAAAGAGGATAAAATAAAATAAAATAAAGCTATTATAATAAAAAATAAGGAAAAAAATTTTTCAGAATAAATGTATTCAGAAAAAATTTTTTTTTAATTTTTAAAAATAGATTTATTAATTTTTTATAGTAAAAATAAGAAAAAGAAATTAAGAAAAAATTTTTTAAGAAAAAAAATTTTTTACTTTTTTAAAATAAAAAATATGAAAAAACTTATTAAAAAAATTTTTTAATTTCTAAAAATAGAAAATAAGGAAAAAATTATTAAGAAAACATTTATTGGGAAAAAAAAATTTTTAAGTAAAAAAAAAAAAAAAAAAAAAAAAACACGGACGGACCTAACCCTAGGACTAATGGTGAAAGCAAAGCTATACAGACAAAATCTCACCCAGAAGCATACACATATACACTCACAAAAAAAGGAAAAGGGGAAAAATTAATATATCCTGCTCTCAGAGTCCACCTCTTGAATTTGGGATGATTCGTTGTCTATTCAGGTATTCAACAGATGCAGGCACATCAAGTTGTTTGTGGAGCTTTAATCCGCTGCTTCTGAGGCTGCTGGGAGAGATTTCCCTACTTCTTCTTAGTTCGTACAGCTCCTGGCGTTCAGCTTTGGATTTGGATCCGCCTCTGCATGTAGGTCGCCTGATGGCGTCTGTTGCCCGCCCAGACAGACCGGGGTTAAAGGAGCAGCTGCTTCGGGGGCTCTGGCTCACTCAGGCCGCGGGGAGGGAGGAGTATGGAGGAGGCGGGGTGAGCCTGCGGCGGCAGAGGCCGGCGTGACATTGCAGCAGCCTGAGGCGGGCAGTGCGTTCTCCCGGGGAAGTTGTCCCTGGATCACGGGACCCTGGCAGTGGCGGGCTGCACAGGCTCCCGGGAGGGGCGGTGTGGAGAGTGACTTGTGCTCGCACACAGGTTTCTTGGTGGCGGCAGCAGCAGCCTTACTGTCTCCTGCCCGTCTCTGGGGTCCGCGCTGTTAGCCGCGGCGTCTCTGGAGTTCGTTTAGGCGGCGCTCTGAATCCCCTCTCCTTGCGCGCCGCGAAACAAAGAGGCAAGAAATAGTCTCCTGCCTCTTCGGCAGCTGCAGACTTTTTACCGGACTCCCTCCCGGCTAGCACGGAAGCCCGAGCCTCAGCTCCCAGCCCCGCCCGCCCCGGCGGCTGAGCAGACAAGCCTCTCGGGCTGCTGAGTGCTGGTCGGCACCGAGCCTCCATGCGGGAATCTCTCCGCTTTGCCCTCCGCACCCCTGTGGCTGCGCTCTCCTCCGTGGCTCCGAAGCTTCCCCCCTCTGCCACCCGCAGTCTCTGCCCGCGAAGGGGCTTCCTAGTGCGTGGAAATCTTTCCTCCTTCACAGCTCCCTCCCACTGTTGCAGGTCCCGTCCCTATTCTTTTGTCTCTGTTATTTCTTTTTTCTTTTGCCCTACCCAAGTACGGGGGGAGTTTCTTGCCTTTTTGGAGGTCGGACGTTTTCTGCCAGCGTTCAGTGGGTGTTCTGTAGGAGCAGTTCCACGTGTAGATGTACTTCTACTGTATCTGTGGGAAGGAAGGTGATCTCCGCGTCCTACTCTTCCGCCATCTTGCCCCTCCTCCGGGTCATCATTTTAAACACAGACAATTCTGTTGCAAGTGCTTCAAGAATTACACTTTAGTTAATACTTTTACAATGTATTTCATGATATTTTTAAATTGGGAACCAAGATTTTCCTTTTTCTGAGTCACCCCAAAATTAACTTTTGAGGAGGATCTCTAATTCACAACCAACAGAAGCACTGTCTTTCGTAGCCTTCCCAATCTTCACAAGAGGTTCTCAGCCTCCACCTCTCCTCCTCTGAGCTCTGCCAGTTGTTCAAGCACGTGGTGTCAAAAATTGTGAAGAGTCTGAGATTTTGCGCTGTTTGCAAGCTAAAAAATTAGCCCACCATCGTTTCATGGGTACTGGCAGAAGACATGAGACTTTTGGGTCAGAGACAAAGAACTTGATTACTCATGGCTCAGCAAGTGTCATGCATGAGCTTCATGTTTGTATTGGTTCCCTTGGCCCATTAAGTCCCTTAGAGAAAATGAAGGGCAATGAAGGCAGATGCTGTGCACACAGTAGACTTGTCAGAGAAACCCTGAATTTAGGAAACCCTCAATTGTATAAGAGGGCTGCTAGCAAGTTGCCAAACCTTTGCTCCAGAGGAAGTCATTATGTTTATTACCCTGGTCAGGAAACAAATATGCCCTCTGCCTTGGAGAAAAACCTGTCTTCCAAGGTTGCTTGCTATGTAGACATCCTTGCAGAGATTTTTCAGAACAGAGCTGTCAGTGCCTCTTTCTTGGAAGATGGGCTGAAACACAAGAGACCAGTACAGTATGTCTGCCAATACATGGCTCTCCATGTCATATAAAATTTCTATCTAATCATCTATTTATTTAGGAAAACAGAATAGCTAGACTCTAATATTCACTTTTAATTTATTCATTTAGTTATCCCATTTTTTATTCATGTATTTCAATGCTTAAGATGTCCCAGGCACTGTGCTTGGTGCTATGCTAGATAAGAAAACCAACAATAAGCTAGAAAGATGCAGTTCTTTACCTTATGAAGCATATAGTCCATGGGGTAGAGAGATTTTTGACAGCATAATTACCCAAATAACTGGTTATAACATGACAAATGCAAATAAAGTACTATGAACGTGAGTAATTGGAGACTTTGAGGTTCTGATGGAGGAAAGTATAAGGTACTTACTGGAACTGCCCAAAGACCTGTGCACCTGCAGTAAAGAGAGAGAGGAGGAGAGTGGTTGCGAAAAAGGCTGGGGACAGTCAGGGAGTAGACAATGCAGGACCTGGTCTGCCATGTTAAGAAGGACTTGGCATTTTATTCTGAGGGCACCAGGGGAACCCTGAAAGGTTTTAAGCAGGAGAGTGATGCCATCAGGTTGTATTTGGAAAGGTCACAGGGTCTCTGTGGGGACCATGACTGCAAGGGCATAAGATTAGAAGCAGAAAATTCGGTGGTAGATGAAACGATGACACATTGGTGTAGAAGTTCAAGATGGAGGGAACTGGTTGATTCTGAGATATCTAGGAAGCAAAATGAATAAAACCTGTTGACTGATATGGTGGCAGGGGAGTGCGAGACATCAAGGAATGCTCTTGGATCTTGTTTGAACATGGAGTGGATGAGTGGAAGGCCCATGTTGAGAGAGAACACGGTGAAGATGGGACGGGTTCAGTATTGACAAATCAACACTCAACATCCATCAGAATTATGTTTGAGAAAAATGTTATTTACTGAGCCTTGCCTTAGGGATATATAGTCTACCCATTCCTCTACATTCTTTAGATACTGTCCCTGTATTGAACTACGTGTCTGAAACATCTTAGTCCTCCAAAAAATCCCTTTTATTGAGCTACTCTTTGGTGTGGTGCTATCATTTTTCATGGGGAGACATTATCAGAAAGAACCATCTGACACTGCAGCCTTTCTGTGAATCCCAGCACTTTCCCTATGAGAATGTAAGGGAGAAATTGTCCCGTGATCTTGGTACAGGATTAATAATTTTCTGAGCAACCGGGTCTTAATTTACAGACACCAAACTATGAAACAGATTGAGGCTCTTTCTTTGTATTATTGGCTATTAGAAAGCTTGGAACCAATTTTGTTGCCCACTTCTCAGCAGAATATAGGGCTCTATGGTGTACTGACCTCACTCTTACCTGCTCATTGCTCTTTAATCTTATTTAACATTTATTTTCTCTTGTTGAACTGAATGTAATTTTTGCTCAGCTGTCTTAAATATTTTCTGAAACAAGTTGGAGTGTAAATAAATAAATACAATTTTAAGACAAAGCCAGTAGTGACTTTGGACAAATTAATCTGCTAGGCTTTGGTACTTCATCTGTAAAATGACAGGTTTGAACCAGATCAACTCTTAAGATTGTTTTTTAGCTCCCACAGTCTCTCTCCCTACAGAAAACTGAGTGTTTTCAAGTTTGAGGCATTATAGACAATACATATTTCAGGTACCTAAGGCTGACTGGCAAGCCACTGTCTCTTGGCTCTTGGAATTATTGATTATCCAGAACATCCCTGTTCTTGAGAATGACCTGTCAGCTGCTCTTGTCAGATACACTCTTCCTCAACATTCACTACAATACTGTATACAGGACTGTAATATAGTGAAGCCAGAAAGCGTTTCTCTTGCTCCCCTTTCTCGCTTTTACTGAAGTTCAGCTCATTTCCCTTTTGCTTAGTTGCTGCACATGCATCTCCTGGTCTGGACTTGTCCTAAGAGCTACTCATTGAGAAGTGAGTCTCAACTGTGTCACTGCCCAAGCTCCTCAGAGAAGAAGCTATTCCTCTGAGAGATGACCCAGGGTTCATGGTTCCATGGGAATGAAGCCAGAGGATCTCACCCGCAGGTAAGAGCTGCGTTTAATTTGAATTGGCCTGCCTGAAAGAAAGCAAGGTACTCCAATGCCAGTTCTCATAGGCCTTAGGATCCTTTATTGTGGACTGAGTTTTTTGGTTGACATCACCACCTTCCATTACTCAAAGGCCAAGACGCCCTTTCTCGGTCTGTTGTCAGTTTGGATAGCAATCCACTTGATTCATGAGTGTTATAATTACATCAACTTATAAACCATCTCTGTTCATATTTTCTTTCTATAGGGTTTCCCTATATTACATTGTACATGCAAATAGGCATATGTTTTAGGTGCAATTTTTAAGCAAACATTTATTGCTTACCTTTAGTGGGCCATGCCCTATGCTCTATCAGTTTATGGAAACAAATGAGCCAGCCCTGCTTAGCATATGATTGGTGTCTACGTGGGAAGATAGGTGAACAGTACAATGCAGGAGGATAAAATGCTCCTCAAACTGTATGTAAAGAGGGATGAGATGTTATTCGTGTCTTGGAGCAGAGGATAAGGCAGGAGTGTTGAAGGATTATCTGGGAATTAGTTCATGGAGGAGACAAGAAATTAACTGTGGGTTCCTTTTAGACTTTATCATCTTATCTATTGCAGCAAGAAACCACTGCAGTAGAAAGATGTGACAGATCACAGAAATTTTTTTCTGGGACAAAAGATTGCCTGGATTTGTGAGTGTTTGCTAAATCAACTCAGTGCTTCAGTGAAGGGTGGAAAGAGGACAAACCTGGAGGAGAGATGAAGCTCTTTGTAGAGCTGACCACACGGCATAGTGCACACAACGGCTTTGAGAGGCTGACTTTGACTGCTCTGGGTCAAAAGCTGTAAAAAGATGAAGTATAGTTCTATACCATCTCACAAATATGTTACAAAGGTCAAAATAGAAAAGGTAAATTACCAAGTTATGAAGTAGGCAACATTTCAGAGATCATTTTATGCAAGGTCAGCAAGGATATAGAAGGTCTAAGGACAGCCCTGTTTGCTCATCTAAAGCCCCAGATACCGGGTTCCTGTTCCTGCATTGGTATTGATTTATTTAGGTGTCCACCAAGGCCTAGGTACCATAGTGAACATAAACCTTGATATTTAAAACTTAAAATTCTTATTCTGGCAAGTTCCAGAATAGGGGAAAATCAGAATCTATTTGAGAGAGGTTGGACTTTCTTCTCACTGGGAACCAAGGGGCTCCCTGGGAATAAGTGGAATGCTCAGATGTTCTAAGGGAGTGATATCCAGGGAAGTGAACTTGGTGCAGGAGCACACAGATGTTAACCAGAGCATACAGGGGTTCAAGGAGTCTTCAGGAAGATGAACACTTGTGAGACTTTACTGCAGAGTAACAATAGCTACCATCTTAGAGCACTTGCTGAGTACCAGGCACATAGATGCTAATGTATTATTTGATATTTGCTTTATGTATATCCTTAATGATGGGGGAAGTCAAGGATCTGAAACTTAACAATTTTCCATAGAGTAAGAGTGTTAGGAAATGTATGTGACCTAATTGCTATTACAGTGTTGAATATAGAAGAGAGCAGGAAGCTAATGTTGACTGATCACTTACTGTTTTAGGGATGAAAAAGATTACTAGGAGGTAGATGTAATTATTTCCACTTAAGAGAGGAGGAAAATGAGACTCAAAGTAATGACCTACCGTATGCTGCACAGCCAATTATTAAATGGTAGAGTTGGAGTTCAAACCCAGGTGTCCTTATTCCAAAGTCCATATACTTTGCTTGTGATGATGAATTCAGGTGGAATTTGAGGACAATTGGATTTTGTCTTGATCATCTTCTCCTTGATCCCGTTTCTTTCACCCTGGGACTCTGTACAAACCCACAGCCTAATTTGAACCTAATTCTTTTTTTTTTTTTTGATGAAAATGTACATGTGTTTTTTGTTGTTGCTGTTAGTTTCTGCTTTATAACAAAGTGAATCAGCTATACATATACATATATCCCCATATCTCCTCCCTCTTGCATCTCCCTCCCATCCTCCCTATCCCACCCCTCTAGGTGGTCACAAAGCACCAAGCTGATCTCCCTGTGTTATGCGGCTGCTTCCCACTAGCTATCTGTTTTACATTTGGTAGTGTATATATGTCCATACCACTCTCTCACTTCGTCCCAGCTTACTCTTCCCCCTCCCCATGTCCTCAAGTCCATTCTCTATGTCTGTCTTTATTACTGTCCTACCCCTAGGTTCTTCAAAACCATTTTTTTTTTTAGATTCCATATATATGTGTTAGCATATGGTATTTGTTTTTCTCTTTCTGACTTACCTCACTCTGTATGACAGACTCTAGGTCCATCCACCTCACTACAAATAACTCAATTTTGTTTCTTTATATGGCTGAGTAATATTCCATTGTATATATGTGCCACATCTTCTTTATCCATTCATCCGATGATGGACACTAGGTTGCTTCCATGTCCTGGCTATTGTAAATAGAGCTGCAATGAACATTGTGGTACATGACTCTTTATGAATTATGGTTTTCTCAGGGTATATGCTCAGTAGTGGGATTGCTGGGTCATATGGTAGTTCTATTTTAGTTTTTTAAGGACCCTCCATACTGTTCTCCATAGTGGCTGTATCAATTTACATTCCCACCAACAGTGCAAGAGGGTTCCCTTTTCTCCACACCCTCTCCAACATTTATTGTTTGTAGATTTTTTGTTGATGGCCATTCTGACTGGTGTGAGGTGATACCTCATTGTAGTTTTGATTTGCATTTCTCTAATGATTAGTATTGTTGAGCATCCTTTCATGTGTTTGTTGACAATCTGTATATCTTCTTTGGAGAAATGTCTATTTAGTTCTTCTGCCCATTTTTGGATTGGGTTGTTTGTTTTTTTGATATTGAGCTGCATGAGCTGCTTGTAAAGTTTGGAGATTAATCCTTTGTCAGTTGCTTCATTTGCAACTACTTTCTCCCATTTGAGGGTTGTCTTTTCGTCTTGTTTATGGTTTCCTTTGCTGTGCAAAAGCTTTTAAGTTTCATCAGGTCCCATTTGTTTATTTTTGTTTTTATTTCCATTTCTCTAGGAGGTGGGTCAAAAAGGATCTCTCTGTGGTTTATGTCATAGAGTGTTCTACCTATGTTTTCCTCTAAGAGTTTTATAGTGTCTCGCCTTACCTTTAGGTCTTTAATCCATTTTGAGTTTATTTTTGTGTATGGTGTTAGGAAGTGTTCTAATTTCTTTCTTTTACATGTAGCTGTCCAGTTTTCCCAGCGCCACTTATTGAAGAGGCTGTCTTTTCTCCACTGTATATTCTTGCCTCCTTTATCAAAGATAAGATGACCATATGTGTGTGTGTTTATCTCTGAGCTTTCTATCCTGTTCCATTGATCTATATTTCTGTTTTTGTGCCAGTACCGTACTGTCTTGATTACTGTAGCTTTGTAGTATATGAACCTAATTCTTGTTCTCTGCTTTGAGGTTGTTAAATAGTCTCTGTCAACCATAAGATTATAATTAACATGATGAAAAACAATAGTTAATGTGATGACGGGTACGTATGAAATTTAGAAGGAACTTTGTGATTTTGATAAGGAGAGGCTCGCTGCTCGGGTATCAGAGAAGGAGGTTGGAAAAGACTAGACAGTGGATTCTCCGAGTTTCTAGCAAGAGTCCTGAGTTCTACTGCGTAGGCCCTTAGGAGGAAAGTGGGTGACTTTGAGTCTAACAAAGAAAGATATAAATTTGTCTCTCACTCTTGAAAGCTGGTTACCATGAACTAGAATTTTACTCTTTTTGATGTTTAAGGGTTTCTCAATCTTAACATTTTGACATTGGGCCGGGATAGTTCTTTGCTGTGGGAGGCTCTCCTGAGCATTGTGTGATGTTGGACAGCATCCTTGGCTTCCACCCACTACATGCCAGTAAGACCTCCTCAGTTATGATCATGAAAATATCTCCTCGGAGACAAAATTGCCCCTGATTGAGAACCACTTATTTAAAGCAACTGAGTTTTTCTAATAACTACTTCTACAAAGTCTATTTTATTTATACAATTGTTATACAGATTGTGCTGTATGAAATGAGAGGAACCAAGCTGGAGAAATCTCCTTGTGCCCATGTAATTAGCATGGGTGTACCCTTCTGCTTGGTACAAACATTTAAAAGGAAACTTCTCTTTGAAAGCGAGAAGCCAGGAAGCTGAAAATACAGACAGGTAAGAAAATAGTCCTTTAATGAAAATCCAGACTCTAAGAAAGAATCTATAAGTGATTCCTTTTGGGGTTATTTTCTAATTTCCCTGGATGGTATGCATGAAACTGGTAGAGAATACTATGGGCTGAATTTTCCCTTAGCAGTTTTGTTAAAGTCCCAATAAAAATTGCACTTAGTGCCTGCTTTAGTACTCAGAATTTTATTCCAAGGCCCCAAAAGAGCTATAATTGTTACCCACCACAGTTGGGACCTGCCTGCCACATGGTAGCCTCCTTTAATTAACTGTCAGCTTCTGTATTCTTTCACCCTCCTTAGCCGGGTGGTGTTGGGATGGTTCAGAACTGTCCTTGGTCATGTCTCCCAGACATAAACACTGGGAGAAGTACAAAGAGAGGACTAATTCCTTGTAACAGTTCAGTAAGTAATCATGTCCAACAACCTTCCTCAGAATTATGACAGCAGCTTTAAACATTGGGAATTCTCTTTTGTACTAGTGCCCCTTTCAGACAGCTCAGGTTTTGAAAAGTTGACTCTTTTGCCTTTAGAACTATATGCTCATTGTGGGGAGGGAGAAATTGTGTTATGAAAAAAAAAATAATAGTTGTCTGTAATCACATCATTAAGAGGCACTTGCGATTAAACTTTTAGACCATTTTCTTCTAGGATTTTTACTATGCATTTTACATTGATGGTATCACACTATAAAACGTAATTTAGGATTCTTCTTGTTAAAACTTTAAAACTTAGCTTTATATCATAGGCTTGTTTCCTTGACATTTACAATCATTAAAACTTAGTTTTTAGAAAGCAATATTGAATTAATCATCACAGAAATTCTTTGGCTGTAGGTTAAGAAATTCAGCATGATTCCCTTTTTACAAAAGGAAAGTTAAAGCACTGAAGTGATTTTCTCCTATCTTGAATCCATGTTAATTACTGATGCTAAGGAAGGAATTTGAATCTAAGATATTTACAAGATTAGATTTGTGTTTCAGAAGAATCGCTCTGGCAGTGATGTAGAGCCATGCCAGGCCGGACAGGGAGACCGGTTAGGAAATTGGTACAATAACACAGATGGGAAAGGTTGAAGACCTGAAAAACTGATTGAATAGGGGAAGGAAGGGAGATGGTGGATAAAGAGATATCCAGGGGTTACAAGTACCATTAGCATTTGGTTAGTGGTTTATGCGAAAAGTGAGAAAAAGGGAGGAATCCAGGCTGTTCTCAGGTGTTACTGTAGGCACTATTCATAGAGAAAGGAAAAGGTGGAACACTTGGGAAGGGAGATGGTCAGTTCCATTTTGGATGCAATGAAATGGAGATTCCCATAGGACAAGCAGATGGAAATACCTGACAAGCTGTTGGAATGCTGGGTGGAGGAGGTGGAGGAGGGAGAGTCTGGGGATCGGTGATAAACTTGGGGAGATCATCTTTCAGGAGGTCATTGATATCACAGAAGTGGTTCGACTTGCCTACAGAGAGCATGCAGGATGGAAGAAGCGAGCCTTACATGGAGCCCTTCTCTGACTCTCATAAGCTTCTTTGGTCTCTCGGTTAGTCTGTGATATCACTTGAGGGGTCATTTCTTTACTGAGATGGCTTTTTGCCACGAAGCAGAATTGTTTCTTCTGATTTCACGGACCTTGCTGCAGCATTTGACACTGATAGTCACTTTCTTTGCCTTCTGAAGCTCCCTCTCTCTCCCTGCTTTTGTGAACATTCCTTTGTTGTCCCATCCTGTAGAAGTAGGTTAGCAACCTCATACTAATCCCAGCAGATAAGCGGATTCTCAGCTTCCCCAACTTTCTCCTCTCTCCACACTTGTCTGACCTCTGAGCATCTCTCTGTGTCGTCTTAATCTGGTTTCTCCTCTTCCTCAAATACCAGCTGAATTGAGGAAACAAGTTGGCACCTCAGGGACTGTGGTGTCCTTTCAAACTTATGTTTAAGCATTTACTCAACATCTATTTCATGGAGTGAAACCACTTTTCTATTAATACAAATGTAATATGCCTCTATAATTATAATTTATTTATTATTTGGCCTCTGTTTTTCCTTTTCAAATTCCCTTAAAATAAAAATGCACTTGTCTAAGTTCATCAACGAGCAATGTAGAATTTAATAAAAATTCTATAAGAGTGATCAGGGAGAATGTTTACATCTTGATGTACATAGCATTTCCAGAAATTCCCATTGGGTATCTCATTTCTTATCATTCATTCTCTCCTCTACCCCACAGCCTTATACATTCTTCTTTCTCTTTCTCCCCTACCTCTGGCAATTAGTAATTCTGATTTACTTTTTCTAAATCCTCCCCTGTCCCTTCTCTCACTCTTTTTATTCACAGCATATTTTCTCTTGCTGACTTCTATCTCCCAGCTTTTAGGCCACCATCCACAATTTAATACTGTCTTCAAGTTTAATGCCTTGATAGTCATTAAAAGAAGGATGAAGATTTTAATCGTTCTCAGGAAAAAAAAAAGGGTCCTCCTGCTACCAAATTCCATCCCCCTGTGGAGGTTCCAGGAAATTACATATAACAAATACTATTGAACTGTTAAAATTCAAAATATATGCATGTTTGAATGCATATATGAGTTAGAGCCATTTACATTTTGCCAACCGAGTATGGAATTATGTCCCATGTTTTCATAGACATGTTTTAGCCTTTAGACTTCATTGCCTGGTGCAGCTAAGCAGATGGTCTGCTGTGTAATCTGGTTCTTCTACACCTTCCCTTCTTCTAATGGAGAGAGAAAGTGTAGCTGCTGCAGGGGTGGGGAGCATGGGACTGAGGGGCATTAAAAGGGGTGAACACACTTTGTACACGTTCACCTCCACAGGCTGGTAATATGATCGCTTCATTGAACACGCTTCCATTAACAACCGCACTGTGAGTTAAGTGTTATTATTCCCATTTTATAGATGAGGAAAGTGAAGACCAGAATGCTTAACTATGTTCTGAGCAAAGGTGGCCATGGCTTGACAGGGCGTGTTCCTGCCTGTGTGCCACACAATGTCCACGGAACACCACAGAATACCGCTGAACACCGGCCAGCACAGGGCCATTTGCTATTTTTCAGCCTCAAAAAGAAAATTGCTTTGGTTCTGTCTTTTTTGAGTTGCTTATTTTAGACTCCCTTCACTGGGTAGGAGAGCTAAACTTTCCATGTCCAGAGACTAAAGATCTGCCTGAAGTATGGGCAGCCGAATAGGGGAGAGGGTTCTAAATGTGTTTTTACAGATTGGGAGCCTGCCTTAGTTGGGTAGAGTGGCTTCCCAAACCTGCCATTTTGGGAATTTGCAAAATTGTGCTTGTGCCATTTGGGACAAACCTATCTTACTCCTAACCTCATGATTTAGCAGCTGACATATTTTAAATTAGGCCTCAGGCTATTTGGGAGAAGGCACGTATACAGTTCTGTAGATAAGTCCCAAACAGCCACCCTGTGAGGACATGAACACCGGCAGACGCGTTTACCGCATTCTGTCCAAGATGCTACAACATTTGTCCTCAAGAGAACTTTGAAAACTACTACATTATCCCAATGATTCTGAGAGCACATCAAGCTCTCTATGTAAGGAGGTCAATTTCTATTTCCGTTCTATATTATTTTGTCTCTGAGCTGGACCCTCTTCACTACTCCATGGATGCTTTCTGATTCCTAATGTTAGCATCCATGAAGCACCTCATGGGGCAAAATCTGTCAATCACAAAAATGTAGGAATAGAATATAAAATAGCAAGATACTAATGACTAAGGATTCATTCAGTCATTCACTTTCCTGTTAAATAAGAATAACATCTCCAAATTAAGGTGCCTGAGGCAGCGATGGCAAATAAATATTTATTGCTTTCTGCTTTTCTTTTCCCTCCTCTCTGGTACTTGGAAGTAGGAATGTGTTTCTGGTGGTTAAATAGTATTTCACAAATCAGGACTGACACTCAAAGAGGCAAACTTCTTGGGATGATGCAACCAGAGGCAACTTTTGCAACTCCTGGGCACTGAGGTCTCCTCTGTCATGATTGTTCTGTTCTTTTTTTCAGAGGTCTCATTGTTTAGATCATTCAATTACGATGACTCCCTTTTCACTTCAACTTCAAGTCCTTTAATATTTGTAAAGCTACTCTGCTGGAGATGTAAAGGATGCAGACCAAATATGACATTTTCCTTAATTTTTAGAGTTTTGTAATCCAGGGAGAGTGATAATGCAAGTAACTATAAGGCAAGGTAGACTACAATAAGGAAAGGTCCATTAATATTGTGGACATAGCCCATTTGGAAAACAAGGGAAAGAAATATTGATGCCCCCTGCAGAAACTCAGGGGAGCAGAAGATGAAATCTCAGTCAGTCTTTGTAGTATGCATAAGGCATCTTGCGGTACAGAGGAGGGAGAGGGGAACATTTAGGGCAGAGATGCAATCGGATGACCAAAGGCAAGGGAGTGAGAATTGTACAGTCTGCAATTGTATAGTTGGAGATAAGCTTGGATAGAAATCTAGGATTGTTAAAAGTATTACACAAAAATAATACTAGACTACAATAAGAGACACTTTTCAGAGTTGCATTTTCTGATTTTTGAGAATCTGGTTATTAACTTTTTACTCCAGTGTTTTCAAAATAGTTCTTTAGTAACAGATTTTACATCCCAATACATTTTGTTTTTATTATTTTTTTCTACATTTCCCCCTAATTTATGCCCAGATAGGGCGCTATCAGTTCCCACTTTTCCTTTTGAAATACACTGTAATTGGCTTCCTTGATTGCATTTTTGCCCTCTTGCCTACTTTCCATACAGTAGTCTCAGAGATCACTTAAAAATGTAAACCAGAGTCTTCTAATCTTCAGCTTGAAAGCCTTCAATGGATTCCCAGTACTCTTTTAAAAAATAGTTTAATGAACATCTTGAAGACTTTAAGTAGAAAATAAGCTATTTGTGATATGTAAGGAAAAAGAGTCATGACACTTCTGAAAAAACCTTTCTTTGGACAGAGTACAGCAGAGCAAGCCTTTCTACCAAGGGTTCAGATGTATAATATGTAATAATAACTCACTGTTGCCAGGCACTGTTCCAAGGATGCAAATACACACACTTAATCTTTACAACTATTGTGTGCAGAAGGTACAATTATCACCTCTATATTATAGATGAGAAATCAAAGGCACAGAGAATTTGCATTTAAAAACTCAGCCCAACAAACCTCAATCATTGTCTAATTTGATGGTACCCCAGATACTGGACTGCAAATCAGTGGTGTCTGTAACACATTTTCCACTTGTCATTGTTTCTTCTTATTCTTTTCTACTAGATGCAATTTTCTTTTTATTTAATTCTATCCATAGCGAGGATCAGTGGTTGGTAACTTAATCTTTGTCTAAAAATGTCTTTGTTTACATTTTTGAATGATGATTTAATAGAATATGGAGTTCTAGACTGAACTTTTCTCTTAGCACATTGAAATATTATTCCTTTGGATGCTAGCCTCTATTGTTGCAGTTAAAAAATTGGTTGGCATTCTAACTGCCCTCCCTGTTTTTCCTCTCTGTTTGCTTTTATTTATCTAAAAAAATTTTATCAATGTATAAAATGCACATAGGAAGGGCACAAATCATAAGTGCACAACTTTGTTGCTTTTTATATAAATCTACACTCATTTAACTATCACCCAGATCAAAATTTAAAACCTTTCCGGCATCCAGAATGTTCTTATATGCCACTTCTAAGTCTATATTCACCCTTTTATCCCCTAGCACCTGGGACTCTCCCTTTATTTATCCTAAGTTCAGAGCTGCACTTAGTTTTTGAAAAAAAAATTTTGCCATTTTATCCAGCGTTTCTAGGTGTTTGTAGCTGGGAGTTTTTCATTTATCCTACTTTACACATGGCCTTAATCGGGAGTCATAGGAAAAGGTTATTCTCCAATTACACCTAAAATAAAATTCTGAGTCCCTAGACCTGGCCCACATTGCTCTGTATGCACTGGCTCTGGTGCACCTTTGAACCTTACCTTCCTCCCTCAAGCCTCTCTGGCCTCCTTTTGTTGCAGAGAGCAAGGCAGGCCCTCTCCGGACGCCAGGCTGTTTCTCGGCTTGGGATTTTTTTTCTGTTCTTTGTATGGCTGGTTTATCCTTCAGGTCACAGCTTCAATATCAGCTCCTGAGACCCTTCTTCAAGCCGCCTCTCTGTTATTCTTTGTCGTCACTCTGTATATTTCTTTCATAGCACTTATCACCGTCCATAGATGATCTGCATTTTAAATTTGTTTTGTTTTGCTTCTTTTTGTTACTGTTGTTGTTCCTGACTAGCCTCTCCATCTCAAACGTCAGCCCTCTGAAGTCAGGAAGCTTCATTGTCTGATTTATCACCGTTGTATGCTTGGGGATTAGTGGGGTGGGTGCTGAACTAATGTTTGTTAAATAAATGAATGAAATAACTTTTGTAGCTGTGGAAATCTTTTAACCCCAAAGAGCATACCTGTTACATGTGCTTGATCAGGAGAACACTTTAAAAGTCCTCCATCCACGCCATGAGCCAGACTCCTCTGGTGCTTAAAGCATTGCTCACTGGGTGAGTTAGACATTCCCTGGAATCTGGGCTAGTTCTTGCAAGTTAATAACATCATTTATACACTAACAAAGAAATTTAGTTAATGACATCTCAAGAGACCTCAGAATGGCAATACTTCTGGGGTGCTTCACAGAGTCTAAGCCCCATTGATGTTGGGTCCCAATGACCCTTCTCTCCTTGTTATCTCATCCCCAAACTGTCTTGTTCTAAAATTAAGCTCCATTTACCCCTGATCTCTCTTTTCCTCATAGAAGCAACCAGCCCATTCCATGTTATCAAAAGACTGGTTTCGCAGCTTTCAGCGAAACGTGTCCCCCTTTTATGATACATCTTGGTGATTACTTACAGTTTCACTGTAAAGCCGTCCTTGGTGTCGCCTGAAAATAGTTGAGTTTTACTTCTGTTTTGCAGCAATGAAAATAAAATGGAACGTAAAAATCTGATACATGGTGGAGTGGTTAGATTGCCATTTTCCATCCTCTTTTCTATTTGCGGGGAATTCTCCATTCTCCCACCATTCTCCCTCTAAAGAGGCTGTAAGGGTCAGTTCTGCCTTTTTCCCACACCCTGGTATCCTGGATAAGCTAGGTCCCAAGACTCCACTTCTACCCTCCCTCCCTAGGAGCTGGCCCACGATGTTTGGACATAATAGGTTTGAGGAGCTTAAAGGACCTCCAAGGGGGAGATAGCTAACAAGCAGTTGGACACATGGACAGCACATACTTGACAAAGTTGGACAATGAAAGCAATCTAACTCAAAGCTTCTGTTTTAGTAGCAAAATATTTGTAAGCATTATGTCATAAAATATGAAAGAATATAGAAGTAACCTTATTGCTAATTTGTGCATAATGTCCCAGTAACGTCTAAAGAAAGCGGTAACATCAATCCGAATTATGGAATTGCCATAATGGTTTGGTTATATGGAAAGACTCTGTTAACATTTCATTGGTCACCACTGATGATATCTTATTAGATTTATGTTTAACAGTGATTAAGTACTGTGTTGTGGTGGCAGCAGAATAGAATAAGTGCTCAGAAATTGTTTCCCCCCAGTGATCTTAGAATCTTGCCTTATGCACATGAATTTTCTTCTTTATTTCTTTGGTATAAACTGAGAAGAGTTTGCATTATTATTGCTCATAAATTCTGCCCAGATGAGATTAGTTTTATAGATGTAGGATCAATAATACTTGAACGCATCTGCAGCTGTGTACTGCCCAATACTGCTCATTAATGGCTTTAAAAGAATCAGTGTGTTTTGCTAGAAGCAAAGATAATGAGCCATTGATTATCCCTGCACAGCACAATTTACGGCCTATTTTACTTTTAATGCAACGTTAAATTAATTTGTAAAATATCAGAAGCATTGCTTTATTTCCAAGCTGTGATTAAACAGTTATTGAACTTTTCATAGAGAGCATTAATCAATTCTCATCTCTTCTGATCTCCCAGAGTGCTTTGGAAATAAAGATAAATAGCTTGTGATCACCTGCACTACTTGTGAGGCAGCAAACCCAGAGGAGAAAACATCCTTACAGGGCTTAGCGCTATGGGATGGGATATGTGGCGTTTAACTATTCTCACCTAGCCCTATACTTCTGAGTAACTTTTTGAATAAAGCTTTAAGATCACTTTTAAAAAATGAACAAATCTTGTTATCTTTACATACCCCTTCTTTACCACTTCTTAGCAATCTTCTATTATTGACCAAGGCTAGCTGACTTTGGTATGAATTGTCCATAAGGACTACCATCATTGTGGCCAAATGCCCAGGCCACTAGAGTAATCTTCCGATTCACTGATTTCAGAAGAATAGGGCTGATTTCTATTCTCAGTAAAGTACTCCGTAGTAGAGCGCTTGGAACACCACAGGAAAATTAGATGAACAGAGTGGAGAAGAAGATGCTCTATAGAGTCTTAGGTCATGATCTTTGTTTATATGGTAGTGGAACCCTGATAGGGAAGACAAGACTGTTCTCTCTGGAACTAGCAGGATGTAGCACTTCCTTAACTGCAGTGAGAGGGACATGTAGAGGAACCAAGAACCAGAAGCAGATTTACCTGTTAAGTGAAGGGCAAGTTCTGGAATGATTGGGATAAAAAGCTACCTTTTAGGGATTAGAAGTTCCAAACAGAACTTAGTATCCAAAGGGTAGTATGAAGCAGGTAAGCAGTTGCATTAGGGGCTCAGAGAGAGGCAATGGGGGTCCAAAAAGCTGGGCAAAGTCCAGGAATTGAGATTCCAAGGATAAGTCACTCTCAGAAGTCCAGCAGAACAGTTAGGCATGGATAGGATGACCTTAGGATTCCATTCTCCCTATCAGGGCTTAGTAGCAGTCCTGTTTAAAGTTAGTGTGAATGTGGCGGTGATGGTCACCCCGCATCAGGTATTTTCTACACATGCTTCTGAAGGTCTGACCTGTTGAGTTCAATAACAGGGACATAGAGAGAAGTAAGGACCTAGAGGTGGGCTCTGGTAAAATGCCTTCAAATGATTCTGACAGGGAGCACTGATACGAGTTTGCCGAGGCTGGTCCAGTACGGAGGTGGGTTGGCAGTCATCTGGAGATGTGGTTTGATAACTGATGGAAAGCTTGTTGGCTCCCAAATGGCTTCTGGATTGACCTCTGCTGTTTTATTTGGTATTTTCAGACCTGTTTTCTTTCCTTTTTCCCCTTCCTAATGGGTTATTTCCTGCTTAGATGATTTCCTGTATACTACAGATATTTTGCTTGGATAAAAAGTCTTACTCATTTGATGTTGACATGTTTTAGTTTATCAGAGCCCAAGGCACAGAGAGACTAGGACACAGAACAGATCTGCTTTTTGTAGAGTAGGTAGGAGGAAGAGAAAGTCAAGGATCAAGGGCTCGATACCTTCAGACTGCAGGCCTGGGTTAACAACCATGACAGTGCTGGACAGCTGGGGAATTGTGAAGGTTGTTGGCACTTTGGGGGAATGGGAAGAATTCAAATAAGGGAAGGAGGGATTTGGTAAAAGCCAAAAGCAGCTACTTCAAGATGTTACCCACGACCAGTTCTGTACAACAATAACCCATCAGGTTAAGTAAGTTTTATTAATGAAGGAAAGATGAATCATGACTCTGTGTGTGTGTGTGTGTGTGTGTGTATGTGTGTTTATGTGGTGTTATGGTACATGGCAAATGCGCAAATGATGAAATCAGACTGAAATCTACAAATAGCAGGGTGTAATGAACAGTGAGATGACCTAAGGGGAGAATGAGGACTGTTGGGGTAGAGGTGTTGTGAGTCATACACCTGCAGAGTCTTAAAGAAAGCAAAGGCATAATTAGACATAAAAAGGGAAACGAGAGGGAAACGTAAGAGGGTTCGTATGGTAAAAGGATGTAATGAGATGTTCATAGCAGGTGCTCAGTTAAGTGTTAGAGGCCTTCTCCACACATGCCCCAGCTGTCCACTTTGCTGGAGAGAATACAGCAGAGCTGTCTTAAGGACAGGCTCATTTCTGCAACAATATGTCCTTTCTAAAAATATAGTTCACTTCTTTTTAACATGTGCCATTCATCTAAGCATTTCTGTGGGCTGCAAAGGAGTCATAAAATTCTTGATTCTGACATACTTCCAGCTATCCTTTTGAATCAGAGATTATTGTTTGAACTACTACAGAGCTTTGCATAGGAATTTGATTTATTTGTCTTCTACCTTAACTGAAATAAACTTGGTATTAGACTTCTGTTTAAGTTAGCTGAATTAATTCTGCTTTAATTCAAGTTCATCTCTGCAGTGGAAAATGACAGGCCTTATTGAGTTCTGTTACACATTTAATAAGGAATGTATACTTCTCATCCTTGCGGGAGCAATTCAACGCACTGCAGAGCCTGTCAAAATTCAATTCAAGGTTGAATGACTAATGCATAAAAGTCAATTCCATACTCTATCAGAGATAAAGCCAGTTATTTCTTTTTATCAAGTAGATGGGGGTGCTATTTGGATCTCTGCTTGCAAAGGCTTGAAACATCAGGCTTTGCAAAGTTAGAGATGCGAGTATGTGGAAAACTTGGGCGTTTCAGGAGTGGAGTCTTCCTTAAATGAATCGACAGAGGGAGAGTTTGACTTGGTCATTTTGTCCCCTATGCAGGTGCGATTTCCATAGCCTTTGAATTAAGGAGTGAACAGTGAAAAATTGAGCCAAAGGAAAGTGGGAGGTTTTTGAAGGCTCTTATCCTTCAATCGATGCTGCTGTAATCCCAGTTTATGCATGTGCACGCTTGACTACGGGTGTGTGTATGCGGGTGCATGCACATAAATGTGTGTGCAAATACATAAGCATAGGCACCGCAGGCAACGTCTATGCGGCCATTTATTGAGCACCCACCATACATTGTCCTGGATGCTGAAGGTATAGGAGTGAAGAAAACACACAAACATCCCTGCCGTATGGAACTTATATTTTAGTGGAGGAAGGCAGTAAATAATAAAAATTATAAAAAGTTACGTTGCAATTCTGATGTTGGCAAGTGCTATATGGAAAAAGAGGGGCAGAGGGAGAGGAATGTTGGGGGAGGTACAACTTCATTAAATAGAATGAGCACAGAAGGTCGAAGTCACCCCTTTTGAAGTGAGTAATTTGGGAGAAGAGCATTTTAAGCAGGGGGAACAGCAATGACGGAAGCCTTGAGGCTGGGTGTGCTGGCAGAACACCAAAAGGGTCAGGGTGATTGGAGCAGAGTGAGTGAGGGGGAGTTGTAGGAGATGAGGTTAGAGAAATAATAGGCATCAGGGTCCTGTAAGACCTTGGAGGTGATTGTAAGGATTTTGTGTGGTGTCTTGAGTGAGATGGAGCCATTGGGAGGTTTTGAGCAGGAGAGAAGTGATCTACCTTCTGTTTTATCCCTTGGCTGCTGTGTTCACAACACACTGTATAGGAGCCAAAGGGGAGGAAGAGAGACCAACGAGGAGGCTACCATGGGGCTGTGGAGTGGCGTTTGTTGGTGATGGCAGTGCTGAGGGATGGCCTTGGGAGTGAGTGGCAGAGCAGGTGAAGGACGAGATAACTGGAGGAGAGGAGGCCAGGTTATCAGCAGGATTATCTACGTATCTGAGGCTGTGTTACCTATTGAGGAGACTGGCTGTGTGAGACCTGAGGTTATCTCCCTGCTAAAATTGAATGCCTGCTGCCATTGTGCCCACAGAAACCACTGAGGGCACTCGTGAGAAAGACTAGAGCAGGCTGACTGGCATTTCAACTTTGTTGATTTATGCCTGCAGTCCTTTTGGTTAGCCATTTAGCCAGGTAACAGCACCTACAGTGAAAATGAATACAATGCCTATACGTTTATTATGATCTGTCCTCTTTCATCAATATTCTCCATTTGCTGTCTTGAGCATTCCACTCACTAAATACATTTCTAGTTCTCTTGGCATTGTGTTCTTATTTCTTTTGGTGGAAAATTTATTGTTTTAAAAGAGAAAGTGAGCCTTAAGTAGGCATATTTTATGTCATTTATCCAACCATGTGCCTTTAACAATTTTTGTATTATACAAAATGTTCTTATATAATAAACGTATCAGCATTTCTTTCATTAGTCAGTAAGTCAAAGCATTTAATTAATTTCTCTGTGTGGGCAGCAGCTCTATATAGCATCTCAGGGAAAGGTACAAAAATGTATAATTCTTTTTTCTTTATGAAACTTACAGAATATTCTAGCATATACAGCTAAATTAGCGGAACAGTAATTTTCAAAGCAGCCCACCAAATAGTCATCTAGCCAGCTTCCTAGTAGAGGTGTGAACAGAATTATCCAGGCTTAAACACGGAAGCCGTTTTAGAAAGATGGGCGTTGATTGAGTCAGATTTTGCATGGTTGGGCTTTCAAAATGATCTTAGAGGTAAAGAGAGAGAGGAAATTCCAGAGGGAGGGAATGACATGAGGTCCGTTCAGGAGATGGTAAAGTCGGTATGCTTGGAATGGAAGGTGAATGGGAGAGAAAGTTTAGAAATTAACTGAGTTTTTACTGTGCCATTTTGGGGGGAGTTGATATGGGGAACAAAGTCCTCTGGATCAACAGTGTGATATAATGAAAAATGATGTTGTAGCAGTCTGGGTGTGGACTGAGCAGGCGTGGTCTAGCACAGTTCTTGAGGAATGGGAAAGGTGTGAAATGCAGTGGATGAAAGTTAGAAACCATGGTGTGGAACCAGACTTGGTGGGACAGAGCATGGTAGCATTGATGGGGAGGTTCAGGACATGTGGTGAGTGAAGAAAACAAGGATTAGAGAAGACAAGGGTCAAAGTGCAGAGTAGGACCAGAAACCTCACCCTCACTACTGACTCCTGCCTTTGTGTTGTACTTTACATCCAACCATTTACAAGTCATATGGAATCTATGCTCAGAAATCATTTAGAAACTAACCGCTTCTCATCACCTCTACCAGCTGGTCCAAGCCATACTCTCTCATCTGGTTTACATCATATCGATTGATTTTGCTTCTTGTTCTGTCCCCGGCCCACCCTACGTTCTTCTCATAGTCCAGCACGGCTCTTCTCAACCGAGGCACCTTTTTAACATTTTGAGCCACATCGTTCTTTGTTGCAGGGAATTGTAAGATACTTGGCAGCATCTTTCCTCACTAGATGCCAGTAACACCTCCCTGCCCCCCAAAAATGTCCCCAGACATTGCGAAACATCCCCTGACTGGTGGTGGTGGTGGTGGGGAATTGCCCCCATTTGAGAACCACTGGGCGAGAGTGATTCTTTAAAAATGGAAGTCACTGCAAGTTGCTTCATGGCTCAAACCTTTCAATGTCTTTTCATCTGGCCTAGAGGAAAAGCCCAAGGTCCTATGATAATTTATAAGGCCTCACCTAGTGTGGGCCTACTCCAGCCTGCCAGTTATCTATTTTCACCTCATCTTTCTTCTTCCTCACTTCCTTGCTGTTCCCCAACTTTCCAGGCACACTCTCATGGAAGGGTTCGCCCCCTTGCAGTTGCATCACCTGGAACATTCTTCCTCTCACATTATCTTCAGGCTTGCTCCATCACCTCCTTCAGATCTTCACTCAGAGGTCACCTTCTCAGGGAGGACTTTCCTGACCATAAAATTGAACCCCTTCCCTCTTTTGTTTTCTTCACATACTTATCACCATCAAACATGGTCTAAATTAACTGTTTTTTAATTTCTTATTTTACACATCATTTTAGTAGGATGTCAGCTCCAGGAGGCAGGGTTTTCATTGGTTTTAGTCTTTTCTAGTACCCAGAACATTATCTGCACATAGCGTAAGCTCATTGAACACCTGCTGGATGGATGGATGGATGGCAAAGGCAGACCAACAAGGGGAAGAAAGTTAAGCCGTAGGCTTGGTCTGCAGTTGAGCCCCCCCTGAACTTTCAGAGTCTGGGGGCCTTCTCTAACAGTCCCTTGATACTGTCCTCCACTGTAGAGCACACTTACGCTGTTTTAGGTATCAAGCAGTGCCAGTCAGCAAACACCCACGCTGAGGCACTTGCCAGACGCAGCAAATGCAGTTTAGAAACAGAAGAGCCTCTAATGGAGACATCAGCCATTTGTTAAACAAACCATTAGTTTGGTGGCAGAAGCTGCACATGTGATGAATCTAGTAATTTACAGATCATTATTGGACATTAGTTAATTGCCAGACAGCTCCATGTTCTAGGAAACACTGGGGAAGCCTCTATTACAAAAGAGATTGGATATCTCAGCCCTTAATAATTATGGGGCTTATATTTGAGAGTGAATGACTGAGTCCTACATCTTCCTAGTGTTCCATTGCTGCTTCCAGAATTGTTTCTGAGTTTTCATTTTTAAATAAAAGTTATACATACATGCTGGATATTTAAATGGAACAGAAAGAAAAAATCAGGCTTAGTTTCTCTACCTAAAGTCACCTTCCAGATGCATTTTTAGGCTTTATCTACAAATATTATATAATACATATTCCAGCTATATATATTAACCATACGTATATATGGTCATATCTATATATCTATATTTATATACTATTGATAGTATGTCTATTTATATAGTATATATTTAATGTGTATATACTATAGATTATATTCAGATAGTAATATATGTCCTATGTATAGAGTATACTGCATAATATAGTATGTATCTGTAGTTTGTCTAGGTTTTATTTATTTATTTTTAGGTATTATACAGATAACAAGATGAATATGCCTATAAATATACCATGACATAGTTTTGTGAGTATATCTGTAAGGCAGATTCATAATAGAGGAACTGCTGGGAAAAGGAATATTTGTATCTAAAAATATGAAGCTGCCATATTTACACTCTGGACAGAAGGATATGAGAGTGCCTATTTCCCTTCACTTTTTCTACCTTTGACAGTTTAAAACTTTTTGATCTGTGCCAATCTGAAGGTTAAAGAAATTATGTCTAATTCTTAAAATTTGCATTTCTTTAATTCTGAGTAAGGTTGAACATGTATTTCTCCATGTACTGATCAGTCTTGTATTCGTGCATGTGTGTGAAGTGGAGGTTAACCTGTCACTCAGAAGCTGTGCCTTTTTAAAGACTGTGGTTGGATTTTCCTGATAGTTATATTTCTCTAGGTAGGACTTACTGCAATCTATCCTTTTCATCCATTACCTATGACTCCATAATGAAAGGACTATCCCGTATGTATCTAACCATTCCTGTTATTTATCCCACAGTTTGATAGATGATTTTTCTTAGGTATATGGATATTGTGAAGGCAATTGGTGTAGTCAGGACCTGGGATAGTAAAGCTAAAGGACAAAGCAACAAAATATTGGATATAATCATTAAAATTTGGATAGGAAAATTATGAAGGAAATCTAAAAGTTTTAAGGCTATTTGGAGCTGCTTAAAACAGGCAATTTGCTAAAAACTCAATGCAGATAAATAATCACACTTGTACATTTTTGGATGCTGCATGACACTTTACTTCGTGATATTTATAGTAAAATAATGAATGTTTTTAATACCTGTTATTTGAGATTTGTTATTATTTTGGTTATTATTACTCTACCACTGTTGATATTTTCTTTGTAAAGAGCTAGCTCAAGTGTGAGATTAAAAAAAAAAAAATATCCCGGAGCTTATTTTTTTTTCCTCCCTTGGAGTGAATATTTTATGAAGGCATCAGAAAAATAGAAATTATATAGAAAATAGAAAAATAGAAATTATGTACTAGAATTTCACTTAATTTGCTGGGGAAATGTTTTTAAAATATGAAGGGATACAATCCTTAAATTGGATAAACTTAATATTTAGGATAATATTTCAGGTCAAATATTCCTTGGAATTAAGTATATTGTACATATCAGATGTTAAAGTCTGCTTTTCAAGCAATGAAAAACTTTAAGCATTGCTGATATCATTTAAATTAATATGTGTATTTCATTTTTATCTCCATCTTAAAAGTAACTGAAAAATTGTTAGGCTCCATGACCAACTGTTGTAAAATTGTGATTGCTCCCATTTTTGTTTGTAGTTTTAAAGTATAAATCTGTGAAGAATATGTATGAATATAAACATGACCTCTTTACAACCTGTAGTTCTTAAAGGGATATACCAGAGTATCAAAGAAAAAATATTATAATATTAAATTCTCATCTAAGCTGTTGGAGGAGAAAGTAAACTCAGGAATGAGGTACTACTGTATCAAAATAAGAGGTAGGAAAAAATTAGCATTGGGCCAAGAGAACAGATCAGAGCAGTTTCCATTATTTCCTGGAAACAATCCTTTTAATTAAGAAAAAAAAAAACAATGAAAACACAAAGCTGTGGAAGTATAGCTGCTTTAGGTTGAAGGTGAAAGTTAGAGGCCAGAAACAAAACGTGCTTAGTAGACAGGCCATTCAAGTTTGACTTGTCTGTAGTAAATCTGATGTTTAACTTCATATTCTTTCCTAAATTGATAAGATATTATTGGGGTTTTTTTAAGATTAAAAAAAAAATTTATTTGTTTTTTGGCTGTGTTGGGTCTTTGTTGCTGCGCGTGGGCTTTCTCTCTAGTTGTGGCGAGCGGGTGCTACTCTTTATTGCGGTGCGTGGGCTTCTCATTGCGGTGGCTTCTTGTTGCGGAGCACGGGCTCTAGGCGCGCGGGCTTCAGTAGTTGTGGCGTGTGGGCTCAGTAGTTGTGGCTTGCAGGCTGTAGAGCACAGACTCAGTAGTTGTGGCGCACTGGCTTAGTTGCTCCATGGCATATGGGATCTTCCCAGACCAGGGCTCAAACCCATGTCCCCTTCATTGCTTAACCACTGAGCCATCAGGGAAGCCTGATATCTTTGTTTTATGAGCTAGAAAAACAAAGTGACTCTTCTTTAAAACCAAAAACATTTTCTTTCTTTTCTGGAATATGGAAAGTTTAACCAAAAAGATGGAAAACTTAAAAGCCCTAGAACATTTATCTAGAGCACACCTCTGACTAATTGCTATAGCTAAATGCTCTTTCTATTCATACTGTCCGCAGTTTTATGCAGACATTTTATTCATTTCTAGGATTTCTCTGTCAAGTCTCCCTTGTCCGTTCTTTGCTAGTTAATGGATCCCTTTCTGTGCAGGGCTCCAGACCCTGCAGATCCCTGGGATCCCTTTACCATGTCTTTGTGCCCTTCCCCTGGCCAGTGCCTGTGATGGCTCTCTTGCCTCTATGTTGGCTGCCGGCACTGCTCCAAACTGCCTGCAGCATCCGTGCTTATGTACGTGTGCAAGGGAACAGATAGACACAGACATACACACAGCTGAAAGTACTCGGAAGTTTACATCCTCTGGGGCAGCCCCTAGGTTGTGACTGGGGGCTGTGAAAGTCCAGCTTCCTTGCCTCCAGCTGAGACAAACTCTGAGCTGTAATTTACCCTTGAGAGCTGTCCTGGGGGTCAGGCTAAGGCTGGGACTTTGTCTTTCTCCCCTTTCCTGTCCTGCTTCCTGGTCTCTTCCTGGTTTCTCCTGGGAGCACTTCCTTAGTATACCACCAGCATGGAGATCTTCTCATGGTTTGCTTCCAGGCATCCTGATTTAAGAGAGCTAGTTTTAAGTAAAGTCAAACTATTTCTTCCTGCTTTCCATTTTTGGACTCACCCTCAGTCAATAAACAATAGCACATTACCCCTGAATGACTGAACTACAATATTGGGTTTTCTTGTAGGTGATCTCATTTGGAGAATTACAGGAAATCGATGAAAGGGGCCAGTTACCTTCCCCACTCACAGATAGGAAACAACGGGCCAAATAACTTGCTCAAGCTCATGGAGCAAACAGGACCAGAATACATCTTTTTTTGGTAGTAGTTTTTTTTTTTTTTTGATTGGAGTATAATTGCTTTACAACATGTTTTTAAATGTTTCATCTTGCGCTCTCTTTTCACCATTTGGTGTCTCTAGAACTACTCTGAGCCAGACCCCTGTAGACACTAAGGAAAACAAAGTCCCTTTTAGCTTTTAAACCTGTATTGGCCAATATAGCGGCCCCATATCCACAAGGCTATTTACATTTAAGTTTAAATTAATTAAAATTAAATAGTTCAGTTCCTCAGTTGGACTCGCACATTTCAAATACTTAATACTCCACATCATCATAGAAAGTTCTACTGGACAGCAGGACAGGACAGTTCTGGACCCTTTACTGATAAAAAAATTTAAAGAATTTTGCTCTTCATGTGATCGCTTTGATTTATATTCTTTCTCCCTCTTCTTCACTTTTCTCTCCTTGCACATACCTGCTAACATGGCATCATTTTCTTTTTTTTAAGCAATCTTGGGATTAACACCAGGGTGATTGCTACTTTTGAATTTACCATTACTGGCCTCTGAATGTTCATGTTTCATGATAAAACACATCATGATGGTTCTTTTCATCTGTCAATTTGACTGGGCTAAGGGGATAACCTGATAGTTGGTAAAACATTATTTCTGGGTGTGCCTGTGAGGGTGTTTCTAGAAGAGATTAGCATTTAAATTAGTAGACAGAGTAAAGCAGATCGCCCCTCCCTCCGATGCTGATGGGCATCATCCAAACCATCGAGGGCCTGAAGAGAACAAAAGGGCATAGGAAGGGAAGGCTCGAGCTGTCTGCCTGAGCTGGGATACCCTTCTTCCCCTGCTCCCAGACATTAGCGGTCCCGGTTCTCAACTAGGTTGTACTCCTTTGTACTCGACTAGGTCTTACACCATTGGCTCACCTGGTCCTCCAGCCTTGGGGTTCGGAAAGGGACCACTTGCTTCCCTGAGCCTCCAGTTTACAGATGGCAGATCATAGGACTTCTCAGCCTCCATGACTGCATGAACCAGCCCCTCATAAGAAGTCTCTTTCTGTATGTCTGTATACATCTTACTGGTTCTGTTTCTCTGGAGAGCCCTGACTAATACACACAAACTAGATGGGTTTTGTATAAAAGAGAAAGGGAGTGACCACAATGATTAGGAAAGAAACTTCCATGAGGACCGTTTTTCTGTCTCTGAAATACTTGGGTAATAATTCCCGTTTTCGCCTACGCAGATGTGGAACTTGGGTGAAATTATGGAAATCAATGAGAGCATGGAGAGTGAATTGGAACAATTCTAAAATGTGTCTTTGAGTTTATTTATGCAGGTATAATATAAGCCCATGGAATCGTTATTTGATTGTAATTATATGTTGTCATTTAACAAACAGAAAACTGTCATTTCCTGCAAAATAAGGAACATGTTTCTTTTTTTTTTTTCCTGAATAAAAGAGATTTAGAAAAAATGACAAACTTTCTGGTTTTAACATTTTCATATGCATTATAAACTAAGGCAATCAATTTTTCTTTCTCTGGAATAGAGTGAAACAAATAAGAGCATCAAACAATGGTGAAGTGAAGTGACAGGGATCCTGAATGAGGCGGGGGTAGGGGTGTTGGGGGGATACTTGCTGTGGGAACTTGGAGACTGCCACAGAAGACCACAGGCTGGGAAGTTTTCAAGAGAAGGTGGGAGGAAAAAGAAGCTGAAAGTTCTCTCCATTTCTAGTAGTAGGTATTTTTGATAATGGAAGTAAATCTAGGCACTAGTAGCTTAAAAATTTAACACTAGAATGAAAATGAATTGTTTATGGACAATTTAGAGGTAAATTCATCCTCTTCTCTCTACAAGTACTTTTCAAGTGAGATGCGCTTGAATACAGCATACAGCAATGGACAAAAAAAATGAAGATTTATTTATTTTATAGAAATCCCGCAATACCCAGAAAAGTTACAACAAATAGTTTCAACCACTGTGGTTAGAGATCTATTATTAGGACAAAATAATTTTTCTTAAGCCTTAGTAAATATTGCACAGTAAGTTACAAAATGCTGAAACGAATAAGGGTAACTGAAATCACATTTCTCAGTTGAGAATAACGCTGCATAACGAGGACACACAAAGAAAAATAAGAAAGAAAACCTTTCATGTTTGTCTACCTTTTAGTTTTAATGAGATGACTCACTTGCTTATTTACTTTTAATTTGGTTTAATGAGATGGCCGTAAGGAACAGTCCTTACTTCACCTAAGTACATTTGGGACCTGAAAGTGCTAGTGACATCATTTCTGAGTCTTAATTTAAGAAAGTAAGATTTAGCACCTCTGTATGTAAAAGGAAAATAAATTACTGGGGAGATCATTTGATATTATTAAAGAGAAAAGGTACTATTTTTTAAGAGAAAGTATAGCTGTTATTTACCAAGAGGAATGAGAGAGCAGGGTTCTGCATAAAAAAGGCAGAGATGGAGGGATGGGGGTAGGGAGGAGACGTGGCATTGCTTCTGAGGGTTCAGGATGCAGAAAGATGTGGGACAGAAGTCATGTGGGGAAAAGGTGACGAGGAAAAAGGCGGTGGCAGCCAGAGAGGAAAGTTGGAGATGGGAGTGTCCTAATTATCTAATGTTGTGTATAAATCACCCCAAATTTAGTGACAAAATAATCATTTATTATGCTTGCAGATTCTGACAGTCAGGTTTGGTTGGGCAGTTGTCAGTGGCAGTTATATGCTGGCTGGGGCTACAGTCACCTGGAAACTTGACTGGGCTGGAGGACCAGCTAGCATAGTCAGTAAATCAGTGCTACCTCTTGGTTGGAGGCCTCAGTTCTCCACGTGGGCCCCTCCGTGGAGCTGCTTGAGCGTTTGCATAATGTAGTAGCTGGCTTTTCCCCGGACGAGCAATCCTAGAGGCCACGTTGGAGCCATAATGGCTTTTATGATTTAGCCTCAGAAGCACCACACCATCACTTTCCTCATCACTCAGAGCCAGCTCTGACTCAGTGTGGGAGGGGAATACACAAGGGCATAGATGCCAGGAAATGCAGATCCTTGCGGGCCATCTGGGAGGCTGGCTACCACAGGAGGGTACTGCAGAGATATTCCCTAGGGATTTAGAAGCCGTTTTTACATATAGTATACCATGTAGCCGTTCCCGAGACGCCTCACCCAATTTTCAGTAAATCTAAAACACTCACCAATGGTTCATAGAGTTGGATTTGTTTTTGAGTCTGGCTTTAAGTGGGTTCGAGATGAGACGAGAGGCTGCCTTCAGTTTTGGACACATCTCAGTTACATATATATATATTTGACATTTTTCCTTACATGAAGCAGTGAATCTGAATTATACTTATAGGAACTCTTGTAAAAATGGTGGGAGTATCTAACTAAGATTCCTTTCTTGTCCTCTTCCAAGGCAGACTGCCCTCATCTGCGTTGCCTAAGATTAAAGTGAGAACATCTAGTTATTTTCTTTGGGCAATGTGCTCCTGAGGGTGAAGAGATACCTTTCTTCTATATTTGACCTTTTATATTGAACCAGAAAAGCAGCGGGGGTGGGGGGTGGAATTCTTTCTAGCCCCATTTTGGCCATATTGACATCCTCAGAGGGCCTCTCCTTCCATGCAAGAACACTTTCCCTCCCTTCTCCTTCCCCTGACACCTGGAGGAGACTTGAGGAGTCAGAACAAGAACTCAGAAGAGTGAAGGAGGCCATGTCTTACTCAGCAGTGCTCTGGATGGGCGGAACTTCTTTCTCCCATTCAGTTTGTCTTCTGTTTCACGGGAAGATAATTAGTTCTGGAGAATGAGTTGCTCATCAAAAAAAGAAAATCAAGTGAAGACAAAAGTAGAGGGAACAAGCTAGATGCCATTGTGAAAAGGGCTGAGAGTCTGCCATCACTATTTCAGGTTTAGTCAAAGATGATATGAGCAGTTACTGGGTTTTATAAATGCACTCTGTGGCCCAAGCCTCCATGAATAGTCTCTCCCTAAACTGTTACTGTGAATTGATGAAATGCTTAATAGCATTTCCCTTTGGAACCCGTTTTAACAGAGCTATTATTGTGATGAAGAGAATATACTAAACACATAGACTATTATCCATTTGATTTTCTGCTGAGGAGAATTACTGCAAAGGTACCACAGCAGTTTGATCATCACAGGGAGACTTATTTTCAGCTTTGTCAAGCTATGTATTGAGTTGCTTTGCCTTCATTTAAACATTAAGTTCTGAAGTTAATTTACAGTACATCTAGGGAAAAGACTCCTTGGTGTAAAGCAAAAAGCTACAAAAATGTGGTAAATTTAGTTCCCTCAAGGACTTTGAATTAAATTTAAATTTAAATTCAATTAACACTTATTGAATGTATGCAGGGAGCATGGCACTGTACTAGGTACTAAAATTTGAAATAATGCAGAGGTTCAAGAGGGTTTCCAAGTTAGTTTTATGAGTTTGGGTAGAGAAAAATCAGAATCATTTAGACTGAAATCTTTTTGAGGTCTACGTTTCCTTGGATAAATTCTCAAAATACTGTTCAATTTGATTGGGAATTCCCTAGATATGGGGTGAGGAGAGCAGAAGCCATTCTTTCTTGTGCCTTAAACTTGGAATGAAGGGCTATTTCATACTGCTTCAGTAAATAGTTTAAATAATAGAAAAATTAGTTAAACTAAATTGAGCAAATGATAGTGTTACTTTCAGAAAGATACAAAGTAAGAAGACTCCTGCTATACACAGAAGTTAACATTTCTGATTTGGAACATATTTACCCTTTAAAGGACTGTTGTAAACAATAAGTTGAATAAAGGGTATTTCTTCTAGTATCACCAGGACCCAGGAATGATTTAGGAGGAGAGCATAGTAAGTCTTAGAACTGCTAAAATTTACCAAGAAACGTGCCAAAATTCAGCAAAATATGTCCACCTAAATGCCTCCGGAACTCTCCTTAACTGAAAATGTTTTACACACCTGCAGGTCCTTTTTCTGCAAAAATCAAAGATGGGCTTAAAAAGAAAGCAGATGCAATGAGTCCCTTTCTTAGAGTCAAAACCCACACCTTGTCTGCAACTGCTGGCAGCACTTGTCCCTAGCAGGTCCCCAGACACTAAACACTGTTTCTTTGTCTCTCTTACATTCTCTATTTGTCCTGTCGATACTATGGGATTCTTTTAAAGGGTTTTAATTTAATTTGAGTCGGTATCATTTATTGAAAAGAATTTTCTTTCCCACTACACTCTAGTGGCACTTGTTGTTGATTAGCTGACTGTAATGTGGGATTCTTAACCACTGCACCACCAGGGAAGTCCCAATTTTTATGATGTTTATTTCAAGTACAGCATCTTCATTTTTTTCTGTAGTTAATAATCATTTCATTTTTTTTTTCTTTAGTCTACTTTTCTTCAACTTAACACTGGGTCCTCCCACACTCTATGACAGTTTTGTAAAATGCCTCTCAATACAATTTTCCACCTGGTCAAATCTGTCAGTTAATCAGCTCCATGTTTTTCCTTTTTTTTTCCTGGAGACTGTTTGCATTCTTGCTAGGTATTTCTGGTCCTTCCCTTTGTCATCATTCTGGGAATTCCAGTTGCCTTCTCCTGGTTTCCAGAGGCTGTATCTGGTTCCTGGTTTCCATAGAGAACAACTTTAGCAGTTGCCTCTGGTGACCCAAGCTCACTGCATAGCAGGTGCCAGAGCAGGTCTATGGGAGCCTAGCTGGAGAAAGCAGAGGCTTGCCTGAGCTGAGGAGCTTTAGGACAGAAAGTGTGTAGGGGAAAAATAGGAAAAAACTGAAGAAAAATGGAAGCTGCCATGCTTCAATTCATGACAGTTATGAGGAGGCTTTTTTGATTAACACAAAATTCGGTCAATACCATATTTGAGTGTGTATTTTCCATACCACTTTCCAAAATGGCAGAAGCATATTTTAAAAGGTAAATTCAAGCAAAACATTTGTGGAGTCTCTGAAAATCACCATGATTTGTTAAACTTTGATTTCAGAATTATCAAAGACCCTGATGACCTTTCCTGTAAATAATGAATATCCATTTAACAAACAGTTATCCAGTCTTTTGTATGCCAGGCATTAATGAAGAAAATCGACATAAATCTCTGCCATCATGGAGCAAGACAAAAAGCATAATAAATAAGTTTATTCTATAGAATGATGGAAGGTGTTAAGAGATATAGGAAGGGTGTGAGCAATTAGGAGTCCTGGGCAGGATGCAAATGCAAAGTGCAATTTTAAATAAGGTGGTCAGGATGGGCTTCACTGAGGAGGTGATATCTGAGCAAAAATTTGAAGGTGACAAGTGAGTTAGATATGGACATATCTGAGAGAGGAGCACTGCAGGTGCGGGAAGCGTGTTTGGCGTGTTTGGGAACAGAGGGAGCTAGTGTGGTTGAAGCCGAGTGGAAAAGAGAGAGTACAGTAGTCCAGGTTCCAGGACCATATCCAAAGATGTTCAAGTCCCTTATATAAAATAGTGTAGCACAGTCGGACCTCTGTATCCGTGAGTTCTGCATCCAAGAGATGAGGTTAGAGAGGTGATGGGGGCTAACCCTTGTTGGGCCATGCAGGATATTATAAGTACCTGGGCTTTCAATATGAGTACAACAGGAGCCCTTGGTAGATTAGTAGCAGAGGAGTAACATGATCTGGCTTGTATTTCTTTATTTCATTAAAAAAATTTGAAGTGTAGTTAATTTACAATGTTGTATTAGTTTTAAGTGTACAGCAAAGTGATTCAGTTATACACATATATATATATATATTTTTTTTTTCAGATTATTTTCCTTTATAGGTTATTACAAGATATTGAGTATAGTTCCCTGTACTATACAGTAGGTCCTCGTTGTTTATTTTATGTACAGAAGTGTGTATATGTTAACCCAAACTCCTAATTTATCCCCCATACCTTCCCTTTTGGTACCATAAATTTGTGTTCTGTGTCTGAGTCTATTTCTGTTTTGTAAATAAGTTCATTTGTATCATTTTTTTTAGATTCCACATATAAATGATATCATATGATATTTGTATTTCTTTTTCTGACTTACTTCACTCAGTATGATTATCTTTAGGTCCATCTGTGTTGCTGCAAATGGCATAATTTCATTCTTTTTTATGGCTGAGTAATATTCCATCATATATATATGTATATATATATTTTTTTTTTTCACATCTTCATTATCCATTCATCTGTTGATGGACATTTAGGTTGTTTCCACGTCTTGCCTATTGTAAATAGTGCTTCTATGAACATTGGGGTGCATGAATCTCTTTGAATTAGAGTTTTCTCCAGATATATGCCCAGGAATGCAATTGCTGGATCATATGGCGACTATTTTTTTGAAGGGATCACTTTGGGTGCTGTGTTGATGAGCGACTGTAGGGGCCAAGGGCAAAAAGTTAGGTAGGCCCAGTAAGAAGCTACTGAGGTAATTCTGGTTGGTGGTTCCAATCAAAATGGCAGCAATGCAGGTGGTGGGAAGTGGCTGGGTAACACACCCCAAAACTTCGTGGCTTAAAATAATTTATTATCTCTTTTCTGTGGGTTGGCCAGCTGGTTCCTCTGATAGTTTCTTCTGGACACGCTCATGGGGCTGCATTCACTAGAAGGCTGAGTGGGTTAAAGGTCCACAACAGGTTTCTTCACATGCTGAGTGAGGATCCTTGGTTTTCCTCCACCCAGCTGCTCATCCTCCAGTACTAGACCAGCCCCCTTATGTGGAGGTTCAGGGCAGTGTTCCAGGAGAGCGAATGTGATGCTGCAAAATCCTCACCTCCAAGTCTCATAACATTCCTGCCACATCCTATTTTTTCAAACAAATCACAAGGGCAGTCCAGATATAACTGGTGGGAAAATAGATCCGTCTCTTGAGAAGAGCAGCAAAGTCACATTGCAAAGGGACCTGCATAGCAGGATAGAAAGGATTTGTATCCATAGTATCAATCCACCAAAACGCATTTAGTATTTTGAGTGTCTAGGTTGGGTATGTGATGTGGGAGGAAGACGCAGGAAGGATGACTCTGAGGTTTTGGGTTTAAGCAACAGGCAAAAAGGAGTTTTCACAACAAAGATGGGGAAGACCGGGTAGGTGAAGTCTGGGGCGAGAAAAGCAGGATCCAGACAGGGAAACTGAAGGGCAGGCTCCATGCATCTGCACTCAATTTGCAGCTTAATATTAAGTCGAAGTCTGTCCGAGGCAAGGTCTCCTGCCCTAGGCCACGGCTAGCCTTCGAGATGGGGAATCTGAGCAAGAAGAGGCTGATGACAAGTGGGTAGAGTTGGTTCAGTGGAAAGAGGGCAAGAGAAGGCCTCTGCCTAGAAAGTGAACCTACATGTAGATATGGTTTCCTGGGTGTGGACAGGAAGAGGCAAATCAGGCCACAGGCAGATTCCAGGATGGAGGCTTGCAAGAGGTTTATAAGACAACCTAGGGGTACAGTGCTGCAGAAACTGACAGAACGGGCTTGAGGGAAAACTGAGAGGAGCTCTCAGATAACTATTGCTCCTTGTTTCCATAGTAGTGGTTATCACATTTGCCTCACACTGTTGCTCCACTGTGGATCTAGAGTTCTTAACAAAAAAGAGATAGAGACGAGAGCATGGTAGGTTGAAAAAAAAAAATTCCCCACTGCCAAACCAGCGTCCACAGCAAAGCTGCTCCTGAATCTTCTAAATGTGGAATATGAACCACAATTTTTTTTTTTTTGTTAACTTTTTATTTTATATTGGAGTCGAGCCGATTAACAATGTTGTGTCAGTTTCAGGTGCACAGCAAAGGGACTCCGCCATACATATATATGTATCCATTCTCCCCCAGACTCCCCTCCCATCCAGGCTGCCACATAACATGGAGCAGAGTTCCCTGTGCTATACAGTAGGTCCTTGTTGGTCCATTTTATTATTATTATTATTATTTTTAAACATCTTTATTGAAGTATAATTGCTTCACAATGGTGTGTTAGTTTCTGCTTTATAACAAAGTGAATCAGCTATACATATACATATATCCCCATATCTCCTCCCTCCCGCATCTCCCTCCCTCCCACCCTCCCCATCCCACCCCCCAGAAGGTCACAAAGCACCGAGCTGATCTCCCTGTGCTATGTGACTGCTTCTCACTAGCTATCTATTTTACATTTGGTAGTGTATATATGTCCATGACACTCTCTCTCCCTGTCACATCTCAACTCTCCCCGTCCCCATATCCTCAAGTCCATTCTTTAGTAGGTCTGTGTCTTTATTCCCATCTTGCCACTAGGTTCTTCATGACCTTTTTTTTTTCCCTTAGATTCCATATATATGTGTTAGCATACTGTATTTGTTTTTCTCTTTCTGACTTACTTCACTCTGTATGACAGACTCTAACTCCATCCACCTCATTACAAATACCTCCATTTCATTTCTTTTTATGGCTGAGTAATATTCCATTGTATATATGTGCCACATCTTCTTTATCCATTCATCCGATGATGGACACTTAGGTTGCTTCCATGTCCTGGCTATTGTAAATAGAGCTGCAATGAACATTTTGGTACATGACTCTTTTTGAATTATGGTTTTCTCAGGGTATATGCCCAGTAGTGGGATTGCTGGATCATATGGTAGTTCTATTTTAGTTTTTTAAGGAACCTCCATACTGTTCTCCATAGTGGCTGTATCAATTTACATTCCCACCAACACTGCAAGAGTGTTCCCTTTTCTCCACACCCTCTCCAGCATTTATTGTTTGTAGATTTTTTGATGATGGCCATTCTGACCAGTGTGAGATGATACCTCATTGTAGTTTTGATTTGCATTTCTCTAATGATTAATGATGTTGAGCATTCTTTCATGTGTCTATTGGCCATCTGTATATCTTCTTTGGAGAAATGTCTATTTAGGTCTTCTGCCCATTTTTGGATTGGGTTGTTTGTTTTTTTGTTATTGAGCTACATGAGCTGCTTGTAAATCTTGGAGATTAATCCTTTGTCAGTTGCTTCATTTGCAAATATTTTCTCCCATTCTGAGGGTTGTCTTTTGGTCTTGTTTATGGTTTCCTTTGCTGTGCAAAAGCTTTTAAGTTTCATTAGGTCCCATTTGTTTATTTGTGTTCTTATTTCCATTTCTCTGGGAGCTGGGTCAAAAAGGATCTTGCTGTGATGTATGTCATAGAGTGTTCTGCCTATGTTTTCCTCTAAGAGTTTGATAGTGTCTGGCTTTACACTTAGGTCTTTAATCCATTTTGAGTTTATTTTTGTGTATGGTATCAGGGAGTGTTCTAATTTCATACTTTTACATGTACCTGTCCAGTTTTCCCAGCACTACTTATTGAAGAGGCTGTCTTTTCTCCACTGTATATGCTTGCCTCCTTTATCAAAGATAAGGTGACCATATGTGCCTGGGTTTATCTCTGGGCTTCTATCCTGTTCCATTGATCTATATTTCTGTTTTTGTGCCAGTACCAAACTGTCTTGATTACTGTAGCTTTGTAATATAGTCTGAAGTCAGGGAGCCTGATTCCTCCAGCTCCATTTTTCGTTCTCAAGATTGCTTTGGCTATTCGGGGTCTTTTGTGTCTCCATACAAATTGTGAAATTTTTTGTTCTAGTTCTGTGAAAAATGCCAGTGGTAGTTTGATAGGGATTGCATTGAATCTGTAGATTGCTCTGGGTAGTAGAGTCATTTTCACAATATTGATTCTTCCAATCCAAGAACATGGTATATCTCTCCATCTATTTGTATCATCTTTAATTTCTTTCATCAGTGTCCTATAATTTTCTGCATACAGGTCTTTTGTCTCCTTAGGTAGGTTTATTCCTAGATATTTTATTCTTTTTGTTGCAATGGTAAATGGGAGTGTTTTCTTAATTTCACTTTCAGATTTTTCATCATTAGTATATAGGAATGCAAGAGATTTCTGTGCATTAATTTTGTATCCTGCTACTTTACCAAATTCATTGATTAGCTCTAGTAGTTTTCCGGTAGCAGTTTTAGGATTCTCTATGTATAGTATCATGTCATCTGCAAACAGTGACAGCTTTACTTCTTCTTTTCCGATTTGCATTCCTTTTATTTCTTTGTCTTCTCTGATTGCTGTGGCTAACACTTCCAAAACTATGTTGAATAATAGTGGTGAGAGTGGGCAACCTTGTCTTGTTCCTGATCTTAGTGGAAATGGTTTCAGTTTTTCACCATTGAGGACAATGTTGGCTGTGGGTTTGTCATATATGGCCTTTATTATGTTGAGGAATGTTCCCTCTATGCCTACTTTCTGCAGGGCTTTTATCATAAATGGGTGTTGAATTTTGTCAAAAGCTTTCTCTGCATCTATTGATATGATCATATGGTTTTTCTCCTTCAATTTGTTAATATGATGTATCACGTTGATTGATTTGCGTATATTGAAGAATCCTTGCATTCCTGGGATAAACCCCACTTGATCATGGTGTATGATCCTTTGAATGTGCTGTTGGATTCTGTTTGCTAGTATTTTGTTGAGGATTTTTGCATCTATGTTCATCAGTGATATTGGCCTGTAGTTTTCTTTCTTTGTGACATCTTTGTCTGGTTTTGGTATCAGGGTGATGGTGGCCTCGTAGAATGAGTTTGGGAGTGTTCCTCCCTCTGCAATATTTTGGAAGAGTTTGAGAAGGATAGGTGTTAGCTCTTCTCTAAATGTTTGATAGAATTCTCCTGTGAAGCTATCTGGTCCTGGGCTTTTGTTTGTTGGAAGATTTTTAATCACAGTTTCAATTTCAGTGCTTGTGATTGGTCTGTTCATATTTTCTATTTCTTCCTGGTTCAGTCTCGGAAGGTTGTGCATTTCTAAGAATCTGTCCATTTCTTCCAGGTTGTCCATTTTATTGGCATAGAGTTGCTTGTAGTAATCTCTCATGATCCTTTGTATTTCTGCAGTGTCAGTGGTTACTTCTCCTTTTTCATTTCTAATTCTATTGATTTGAGTCTTCTCCCTTTTTCTCTTGATGAGTCTGGCTAGTGGTTTATCAATTTTGTTTATCTTCTCGAAGAACCAGCTTTTAGTTTCATTGATTTTTCCTATTGTTTCCTTCATTTCTTTTTCATTTATTTCTGATCTGATCTTTATGATTTCTTTCCTTCTGCTAGCTTTGGGGTTTTTTTGCTCTTCTTTCTCTAATTGCTTTAGGTGCAAGGTTAGGTTGTTTATTCGAGATGTTTCCTGTTTCTTGATGTAGGCTTGTATTGCTATAAACTTCCCTCTTAGCACTGCTTTTGCTGCATCCCATAGGTTTTGGGTCGTCGTGTCTCCATTGTCATTTGTTTCTAGGTATTTTTTGATTTCCCCTTTGATTTCTTCAGTGATCACTTCGTTATTAAGTAGTGTATTGTGTAGCCTCCATGTGTTTGTATTTTTTACAGATCTTTTCCTATAATTGATATCTAGTCTCATAGCGTTGTGGTCGGAAAAGATACTTGATACGATTTCAATTTTCTTAAATTTACCAAGGCTTGATTTGTGACCCAAGATATGATCTATCCTGGAGAATGTTCCATGAGCACTTGAGAAAAATGTGTATTCTGTTGTTTTTGGGTGAAATGTCCTATAAATATCAATTAAGTCCATCTTGTTTAATGTATCATTTAAAGCTTGTGTTTCTTTATTTATTTTCATTTTGGATGATCTTTCCATTGGTGAAAGTGGGGTGTTAAAGTCCCCTACTATGATTGTGTTACTGTCGATTTCCCCTTTTATGGCTGTTAGTATTTGCCTTATGTATTGAGGTGCTCCTATGTTGGGTGCATAAATATATACAATTGTTATATCTTCCTCTTGGATCGATCCCTTGATCATTATATAGTGTCCTTCTTTGTCTCTTGTAATAGTCTTTATTTTAAAGTCTATTTTGTCTGATATGAGAATTGCTACTCCAGCTTTCGATTCCCATTTGCATGGAATACCTTTTTCCATCCCCTCACTTTCAGTCTGTAAGTGTCTCTAGGTCTGAAGTGGGTCTCTTGTAGACAGCATATATATGGGTCTTGTTTTTGTATCCATTCAGCCAGTCTGTGTCTTTTGGTGGGAGCATTTAATCCATTTACATTTAAGGTAATTATCGATATGTATGTTCCTATTCCCATTTTCTTAAATATTTTGGGTTTGTTATTGTAGGTGTTTTCCTTCTCTTGTGTTTCTTGCCTAGAGAAGTTCCTTTAGCATTTGTTGTAAAGCTGGTTTGGTGGTGCTGAACTCTCTCAGCTTTTGCTTGTCTGTAAAGGTTTTAATTTCTCCATCAAATCTGAATGAGATCCTTGCTGGGTAGAATAACCTTGGTTGTAGGTTTTTCTCCTTCATGACTTTAAGTATATCCTGCCACTCCCTTCTGGCTTGCAGAGTTTCTGCTGAAAGATCAGCTGTTAACCTTATGGGGATTCCCTTGTGTGTTATTTGTTGTTTTTCCCTTGCTGCTTTTAATATGTTTTCTTTATATTTAATTTTTGATAGTTTGATTAATATGTGTCTTGGCGTGTTTCTCCTTGGATTTATCCTGTATGGGACTCTCTGTGCTTCCAGGACTTGATTAACTAATTCCTTTCCCATATTAGGGAAGTTTTCAACTATAATCTCTTCAAATGTTATCTCAGTACCTTTCTTTTTCTCATCTTCTTCTGGGACCCCTATAATTCGAATGTTGGTGCGTTTAATGTTGTCCCAGAGGTCTCTGAGACTGTCCTCAGTTCTTTTCATTCTTTTTTCTTTATTCTGTTCCATAGCAGTGAATTCCACCATTCTGTCTTCCAGGTCACTTTTCTGTTCTTCTGCCTCAGTTATTCTGCTATTGATCCTGTCTAGAGTATTTTTAATTTCATTTATTGTGTTTTTCATCATTGCTTGGTTCCTCTTTAGTTCTTCTACATCCTTGTTAAATGTTTCTTGCATTTTGTCTATTCTATTTCCAAGATTTTGGATCATCTTTACTATCATTATTCTGAATTCTTTTTCAGGTAGACTGCCTATTTCCTCTTCATTTGTTAGGTCTGGTGTGTTTTGACCCTGCTCCTTCACCTGCTGTGTGGTTTTTTGTCTTCTCATTTTGCTTATCTTACTGTGTTTGGAGTCTCCTTTTCACAGGCTGCAGGTTCGTAGTTCCCGTTGTTTTTGGTATCTGTCCCCAGTGGCTAAGGTTGGTTCAGTGGGTTGTGTAGGCTTCCTGGTGGAGGGGACTAGTGCCTGTGTTCTGGTGGATGAGGTTGGATCTTGTCTTTCTGGTGGGCACGTCCACGTCTGGTGGTGTGTTTTGGGGTGTCTGTGGCCTTATTATGTTTTTATGCAGCCTCTCTGCTAATGGATGGGGCTGTGTTCCTGTCTTGCTAGTTGTTTGGCATAGGGTGTCCAGCACTGTAGCTTGCTGGTCGTTGAGTGAAGCTGGGTCTTGATGTTGAGATGGAGATCTCTGAGAGATTTTCGCCGTTTGGTATTACGTGGAGCTGGGAGGTCTCGTGTGGACCAATGTCCTGAAGTTGGCTCTCCCACCTCAGAGGCACAGGCCTGATGCCTGGCTGGAGCACCAAGAGCCTTTCATCCACACGGCTCAGAATAAAAGGGAGAAAAAAATAGAAAGAAAGAAAAAAAGAGGATAAAATAAAATAACATAAAGCTATTATAATAAAAAATAAGAAAAAAAATTTTTTAAGTATAAATGTATTCAGAAAAAATTTTTTTTAATTTTTAAAAATAGATTTATTAATTTTTTATAGTAAAAAATAAGAAAAAAAATTAAGAAAAAATTTATTAAGAAAAAAACTTTTTTAATTTTTTAAAATAAAAAATATGAAAAATCTTATTAAAAAAATTTTTTAATTTCTAAAAATTGAAAATAAGGAAAAAATTATTAAGAAAACATTTATTAGGAAAAAAAATTTTTTTAAGTAAAAAAAACCAAAAAAAACAAAAAACAAAAAACAAAAAAACACGGACGGACCTAACCCTAGGACTAATGGTGAAAGCAAAGCTATACAGACAAAATCTCACCCAGAAGCATACACATATACACTCACAAAAAAAGGAAAAGGGGAAAAATTAATATATCCTGCTCCCAAAGTCCACCTCTTGAATTTGGGATGATTCATTGTCTATTCAGGTATTCAACAGATGCAGGCACATCAAGTTGTTTGTGGAGCTTTAATTCGCTGCTTCTGAGGCTGCTGGGAGAGATTTCCCTTTCTCTTCTTTGTTCGTACAGCTCCTGGGGTTCAGCTTTGGATTTGGATCCGCCTCTGCATGTAGGTCGCCTGAGGGCGTCTGTTCCCCGCCCAGACAGAACAGGGTTAAAGGAGCAGCTGCTTCAGGGGCTCTGGCTCACTCAGGCCAGGGGGAGGGAGGGGTACAGAGGAGGCGGGGAACCTGTGGCGTCAGAGACGTCGTGACGTTGCACCAGCCTGAGGCGCGCAGTGCGTTCTCCCGGGGAAGTTGTCCCTGGATCACGGGACCCTGGCAGTGGCGAGCTGCACAGGCTCCCGGGAGGGGCGGTGTGGAGAGTGACCTGTGCTCGCACACAGGCTTCTTGGTGACGGCAGCAGCAGCCTTAGTGTCTCCTGCCCGTCTCTGGGGTCCGTGCTGATAACCGCGGCTCGCGCCCGTCTCTGGGGTCCGCGCTGTTAGCTGCAGCTTGCGCCCACCTCTGGGGTCCGCGCTGATAGCCGCGGCTCGCGCCCGTCTCTGGAGTTTGTTTAGGCAGCGCTCTGAATCCCCTCTCCTTGCGCGCCACGAAACAAAGAGGCAAGAAAAAGTCTCTTGCCTCTTCTGCAGCTGCAGACTATTCCCCGGACTCCCTCCCGGCTAGCACCGAATCCCGAGCCTCAGCTCCCAGCCCCGCCCGCCCCGGCGGCTGAGCAGACAAGCCTCTCGGGCTGGTGAGTGCTACTCAGCACCGATCCTCTGTGCGGGAATCCTTCCGCTTTGCCCTCCGCACCCCTGTGGCTGCGCTCTCCTCCGTGGCTCCGAAGCTTCCCCCCTCTGCCACCCGCAGTCTCCGCCCGCGAAGGGGCTTCCTAGTGCGTGGAAATCTTTCCTCCTTCACGGCTCCCTCCCACTAGTGCAGGTGCCGTCCCTATTCTTTTGTCTCTGTTATTTCTTTTTTCTTTTGTCCTACCCAAGTACATGGGGAGTTTCTTGCCTTTTGGGAGGTCGGACGTCTTCTGCCAGCGTTCAGTGGGTGTTCTGTAGGAGCAGTTCCACGTGTAGATGTATTTCTACTGTATCTGTGGGAAGGAAGGTGATCTCTGTGTCTTACTCTTCCGCCATCTTGCCTGAACCACAATTTAAAGTCAACTTCTTTTTCTTGTTTTGAGCGGGGAGAAATCTCATAGAGGAAAATCTGATTCTGCTCTAGGCATAAAAGGACCATCAATTGTACCCAAGGAAGAGAATTGTGGGAAGGAGTGAACTCCATGCTGTGTGAATTTTTACTGCAAACCTCTATGTGTGTGAGGGGATGTGTAGACTGTGCCTGGGTGTATTTGTAAGTAAGTTCATATATTTGATATTGGCAACAGCTATGGTTGACCTTCCTTTAGATCAAGGACTCAGATGGTGAAGAGAGAAATGGGCTGATCCTCAGGTTGATGCACCTTTTGGCTACATTTGACAGCATTCTGTGCTGTCAAAGATGGAATATATTCTTCTCTAGCTGGCTTGACAGTCCACCCAAGAGTAGGGGGGTGAATTCTATGACCTTTGAAAGTCAATTTTCATCCCAAGATTTTACATTCCAATTATGTCTGATAGACAATTTAAATAAATGATGGTTTTTCTATTAGGAAAGAAAATTGACTAGAATGCATTCTGTTTGAGCTGCAAAAATTTGAAAGTAGGTCAATTCAATTATCCAGGGTAATAGGGAACATCTTGAATGGATTATCCTAAACCACAGGTAATTAGCAAAATGTGCAAATTAGGCACTGATTCATAGCATTCATTAAAATTTACATCTAAACTATTACTTAAGCAGCATACATTTATAGATGAGCAAATCAACATGGTAAAAATAATTTTAAGATGAATACAGGCCTTTTTTTAAAAATAAAAAAAAGATAGCATTGAAAATATTGCTTGACAGACTGGACGATCTGAAATATTTTGTATTCTAAAAATTGAAAACATTTATCTAAACTCCAGAGGACATTTGGCAGGTTTTATGATCTCATATTTGTAAAAGCAGGGGAGAGATCAATAGATGTTTTGCAACCCCTGGAAATTCTGCCTGGTGGCCCAGTGCCCTGGAACCACTCTCTGTGTGTTGGTGATCCGGCCTGTGAGGCCATCTCTCCCTGCCCCCCACTCTGACCTAAAAGCTGCACAAAGTCTAGAGCAAGTGGGGAAGTGAGGAGAAACTAGAGACATGAATAATAATAAGGCAGTCCTTAACTAATCATGAACACCAAAATTTTATTGCCAGTTCTGTATTATCCTTAATTTTTCAAACAAATCCACCTGGTCTAGAAAGATCTGTCATTCTGCCAAATTACTGTTAAATCTCTTAAATTACTTTTTGTTGTTCTAACATTATTTGCTGAACTAACCCATGATATTAGTGGTTTTGTTTATACTGATGATGATTTATTGAAACCTACAGCGTGCCCAACATGACACTGGGCCCCTTGCTAACATTATCTCCTCCCTCACTTCTTACAACAGCCCTGTACAGTGAGAATTACTCTCATTGTACAGCTGGGTCAGCAGAGAAGTTCAAGATAGCACATAGTAGAGCTGAAGTTTAAACCCAGGCCTGACTGTCTGATGCCGAAGCCCATGCTCCTCCCACTGGGCCCGTGGTTTTCAAAGTGTGCCCCTCTCCTCTCACACACCCTCCAGCCCCCATTTTTCCCTGACTGTCCAAGTGTACATCTCCTGGAAACTGGTTGAAAATTTAAATTCTTAGGCTTAACCTTAGACCTACTGAATCAGAAGCTCTGAGGTTGGGGCCCAGCAATCTGTGTTTCATGAATTATCATTCACAGGAAATTTTGATGCATGCTCAAATTTGAGAACCACTGTACTATGCCATGGGTCCTTATTATTAGACCTTTATTATTTTTAACAAGAGAAGTGGAATTAACTGCAACTCCTGTTAAATAAAGAGGGAAGTCAGTGGTCTAATTAAATTGAGCTTCTTAACTGGACTTTGTATCCAATTTCTTCCACTGTCTTACTTGAAGCAACCAAGAAAAACTTCCAAGTCAAAATCACTCAAGGAGTGGGACCTTCAAGATTGCAGAGGAATAAGATGTGGAGATCACTTTCCTGCCCACAAATACATCAAAAATACATCTACATGTGGAACAGCTCCTACAGAACACCTACTGAATGCTGGCAGAAGACCTCAGACTTCCCAAAAGGCAAGAAAATCCTCATGTACCTGGGTAGGGCAAAAGAAAAAAGAAAAAACAGAGACAAAAGAATAGGGATGAGACCTGCACTTCTGGGAGGGAGCTGTGAAGGAGGATAAGTTTCCACACACTAGGAAAACCCTTCACTGGTGGAGATGGGGGAATGGGAGCAGGGGAAGCTTCAGAGCCACGGAGGAGAGCACAGCAACAGGGGTGCAGAGGGCAAAGTGGAGAGAGTCCCACACAGAGGATCGGTGCCGACCAGCACTCACCAGCCTGAGAGGCTTGTCTGCTCACCCACCGGGGCAGGTGTGGGCTGGGAGCTGAGGCTCGGGCTTCGGTCGGATCCCAGGGAGAGGACTGAGGTTGGCTGCGTGAACACAGCCTGAAGGGGACTAGTGTGCCACAGCTAGCCGGGAGGGAGTTCGGGAAAAAGTCTGGAACTGCCTAAGAGGCAAGAGACCATTGTTTCGGGGTCCTCGAGGACAGGAGATTCCTTCTCTGTCTGCCCACAGAAGGCAGACACAACACAATAAATGAAGTTAAAAATTCTCTAGAAGGAATCATTAGGAGAATAACTGAGGCAGAAGAACGGATAAGTGACCTAGAAGATAAAGTAGTTGAAATAAGTACTGCAGAGCAGAATAAAGAAAAAAGAATGAAAAGAATTGAGGACAGTCTTAGAGACCTGTGGGACAACGTTAAATGCACTAACATTCGAATTATAAAGGTCCCAGAAGAAGAAGAGAAAAAGAAAGGATCTGAGAAAATATTTGAAGAGATTATAGTTGAAAACTCTCCTAACATGGGAAAGGAAATAAGTCCAGGAAACACAGAGAGTCCAATACAAGATAAATCCAAGGAGAAACACACCAAGACACATAACAATCAAACTATCAAAAATTAAATACAAAGAAAACATATTAAAAGCAGCAAGGGAGGGGCTTCCCTGGTGGTGCAGTGGTTGAGAGTCTGCCTGCCAATGCAGGGGACACAGGTTCGAGCCCTGGTCTGGGAAGATCCCACATGCCGCGGAGCAACTGGGCCCGTGAGCCACAACTACTGAGTCTGCACGTCTGGAGCCTGTGCTCCGCAACAAGAGAGGCCGCGATAGTGAGAGGCCCACGCACCGCGATGAAGAGTGGCCCCTGCTCGCCACAACTAGAGAAAACCCTCGCACAGAAACGAAGACCCAACACAGCCAAAAATAAATTAATTAATTAATTAATTAATTAATTAAAAAAAAAAGCAGCAAGGGAAAAGCAACAAATCACATACAAGGGAATCCCCATAAGGTTAACAGCTGATCTTTCAGCAGAAACTCTGCAAGCCAGAAGGGAGTGGCAGGACATATTTAAAGTGATGAAAGGGAAAAACCTACAACCAAGATTACTCTACCCAGCAAGGATCTCATTCAGATTTGACAGAGGAATTAAAAACTTACAGACAAGCAAAAGTTAAGAGGATTCAGCACCACCAAACCAGCTTTACAACAAATGCTAAAGGAAATTCTCTAGACAGGAAACACAAGAGAAGGAAAAGACCTACAAAAACAAACCCAAAACAATTAAGAAAATAGTAATAGGAACATAGATATCGATAATTACCTTAAATGTAAATGGATTAAATGCTCCAACCAAAAGACAGAGACTGGCTGAATGGATACAAAAACAAGACCCATATATATGTTGTCTACAAGAGACCCAAGTCAGACCTAGGGACACATACAAACTGCAAGTGAGGGGATGGAAAAAGATATTCCATGCAAATGGAAATCAAAAGAAAGCTGGAGTAGCAATTCTCATATCAGACAAAATAGACTTTAAAATAAAGACTATTACAAGAGACAAAGAAGGACGCTACATAATGATCAAGGGATCAATCCAAGAAGATATAACAATTGTAAATATTTATGCACCCAACATAGGAGCACCTCAATACATAAGGCAAATGCTAACAGCCATAAAAGGGGTAATTGACAGTAACACAATCATTGTAGGGGACTTTAACACCCCACTTTCACCAATGGACAGATCATCCAAAATGAATATAAATAACAAACACAAGCTTTAAATGACACATTAAACAGGATGGATTTAATTGATATTTATAGGACATTCCATCCAAAACCAACAGAATACACTTTCTTCTCAAGTGCTCATGGAGCATTCTCCAGGGTAGATCATATCTTGGGTCACAAATCAAGCCTTGGTAAATTTAAGAAAATTGAAATCGTATCAAGTATCTTTTCCGACCACAACACTATGAGACTAGATATCAATTACAGGAAAAAAAGTTGTAAAAAATACAAACACATGGAGGCTAAACAATACACTACTGAATAACCAAGAGATCACTGAAGAAATCAAAGAGGAAATCAAAAAATACCTAGAAACAAATGACAATGAAAACACGATGACCCAAAACCAATGGGATACAGCAAAAGCAGTTCTAAGAGGGAAGTTAATAGCAATGCACTCCTACCTCAAGAAACAAGGAGCATCTCAAACAACCTAACCTTACACCTAAAGCAATTAGAGAAAGAAGAACAAAAAACCCCCAAAGTTAGCAGAAGGAAAGAGATCATAAATATCAGATCAGAAATAAATGAAAAAGAAATGAAGGAAATGATAGCAAAGATCAATAAAACTAAAAGCTGGTTCTTTGAGAAGATAAACAAAATTGATAAACCACTAGCCAGATTCATCAAGAAAAAAAGGGAGAGGACTCAAATCAACAGAATTAGAAATGAAAAAGGAGAAGTAACACCTGACCCTGCAGAAATACAAAGGATCATGAGAGACTACTACAAGCAACTCTATGCCAATAAAATGGACAACCTGGAAAAATGGACAAATTCTTAGAAAAGCACAACCTTCCAAGACTGAACCAAGAAGAAATAGAAAATATAAACAGACCAATCACAAGCACTGAAATTGAAACTGTGATTAAAAATCTTCCAACAAACAAAAGCCCAGGACCAGATGGCTTCACAGGTGAATTCTATCAAACATTTAGAGAAGAGCTAACACCTATCCTTCTCAAACTCTTCCAGAACATAGCAGAGGTAGGAACACTCCCAAACTCATTCTACAAGGCCACCATCACCCTGATACCAAAACCAGACAAAGATGTCACAAAAAAAGAAAACTACAGACCAATATCACTGATGAACATAAATACAAAAATCCTCAACAAGATACTAGCAAACAGAATCCAACAACACATTAAAAGGATCATACACCATGATCAAGTGGGGTTTATCCCAGGAATGCAAGGAATCTTCAATATATGCAAATCAATCAATGTGATACACCATATTAACAAATTGAAGTATAAAAACCATATGATAATCTCAATAGATGCAGAAAAAGCTTTCAACAAAATTCAACACCCATTTATGATAAAAACTCTCCAGAAAGTAGGCAACTTACCTCAACATAATAAAGGCCATATATGACAAACCCACAGCCAACATCGTTCTCAATGGTGAAAAAATGAAACCGTTTCCTCTAAAATCAGAAACAAAGCAAGGATGCCCACTCTCACCACTATTATTCAACATAGTTTTGACAGTTATAGCCACAGCAATCAGAGAGGAAAAAGAAATAAAAGGAATACAAATCAGAAAAGAAGAAGTAAAGTTGTCACTGTTTGCAGATGACATGATACTTTACATAGAGAATCCTAAAGATGCTACCAGAAAACTACTAGAGCTAATCAATGAATCTGGTAAAGTAGCGGGATACAAAATTAATGCACAGAAAACTCTTGCATTCCTATACATTAATGATGAAAAATCTGAAAGAGAACTTAAGGAAACACTCTCATTTACCATTGCAACAAAAAGAATAAAATAACTAGGAATAAACCTACCTAGGGAGAAAAAAGACCTGTATGCAGAAAACTATAAGACACTGATGAAGGAAATTAAAGATGATACAAACAGATGGAGAGATGTACCATGTTCTTGGATTGGAAGAATCAACATTGTGAAAATGAGTCTACTACCCAAAGCAATCTACAGATTCACTGCAATCCCTATCAAACTACCAATGGCATTTTTCACAGAAGTAGAACAAAAAATTTCACAATTTGTATGGAAACCCAAAAGACCCTAAATAGCCAAAGAAATCTTGAGAAAGAAAAACAGAGTTGGAGGAATCAGGCTCCTGGACTTCAGAGTATACTACAAAGCTACAGTAATCAAGACAGTATGGTACTGGTACAAAAACAGGAATAGAGATCAGTGGAACAGGATACAAAGCCCAGAGATAAACCCATGCACATATGATCACCTTATCTTTGATAAAGGAGGCAAGAATGTACAATGGAGGAAAGACAGCCTCTTCAATAAGTGGTGCTGGGAAAACTGGACAGCTACATGTAAAAAAATGAAATTAGAACACTTCCTAATACCATACATAAAAATAAACTCAAAATAGATTAGAGACCTAAATGCAAGGCCAGACAGTATAAAATTCTTAGAGGAAAGCATAGGCAGAACACTCTTTGACGTAAATCACAGCAAGATCCTTTTTGACCCACATCCTAGAGAAATGGAAATAAAAACAAAAATAAACAAACAGGACCTAATGAAACAAAAGCTTTTGCACAACAAAGAAAACCATAAACAAGATGAAAGGAGAACCCCCAGAATCGGAGAAAATATTTGCAAACGAAGCACCTGACAAAGAATTAATCTCCAAAATATACAAGCAGCTCGTGTAGCTCAATATCAAAAAAAGAAACAACCCAATCCAAAAATGGGCAAAAGATCTAAATAGACATTTCTCCAAAGAAGATATACAGATTTCCAACAAACACATGAAAGGATGCTCTATATCACTAATCATTAGAGAAATGCAAATCAGAACTACAGTGAGGTATCACCTCACACTGGTCAGAATGGCCATCATCAAAAAATCTACAAAAGTAAATGCTGGAGAGGATGTGGAGAAAAGGGAACCCTCTTGCACTGTTGGTGGGAATGCAATTTGATACAGCCACTATGGAGAACAGTATGGAGGTTCCTTAAAAAACTAAAATAGAACTACCATATGACCCAGCAATCCCACTACTGGGCATATACCCTGAGAAAACGGTAATTCACAAAGAGTCATGTACCACAATGTTCACTGCAGCACTATTTACAATAGCCAGCACATGGAAGCAACCTAGGTGTCCATTGACACATGAATGGATAAAGAAGATGTGGCACATATATACAATGGAATATTACTCAGCCATAGAAAAAACAAAATTGAGTTATTTGTAGTGAGGTGGATGGACCTAGAGTCTGTCATACAGAGTGAAGTAAGTCAGAAAGAGAAAAACAAATACTGTATGCTAAGACATATATACGGAATCTAAAAAAAAAAAAAAAAAAGGTTCTGATGAACCTAAGGGCAGGGCATGAACTTGAGGACACAGCGAGGGGGAAGGGTAAGCTGGGACGAAGTGAGAGAGTAGCACTGACATATCTACACTACCAGATGTAAAATAGATAGCTAGTGGGAAGCAGCTGCATAGCACAGGGAGATCATCTTGGTGCTTTGTGACCACCTAGAGGGGTGGGATAAGGAGGGTGGAAGGGAGATGCAACAGGGAGGGGATATGGGGATATATGTATACATATAGCTGATTCACTTTGTTATACAGCAGAAACTAACAGAACACTGTAAAGCAATTATACTCCAATAAAAGAAAAAATCATTCAAGGAGAATCTTGTATAGTCTAAATCAATGTTCTCTGAAGTGGTCCGTGTGCATTCCAGGGGTTGGCAAGACTGTTCATTGGGCTGTAGGAAGAAAATATTAGGATTTGTATTTATATTAATTTTTCCCTGAAAATAAGAACAAAATAAATTTGCTAATATTTAATATGTGTTGAGAGTAACACATGAATTTATATAGGAATGCATATACGTATAGCCCTCACTCCTTGTGTCCTGGCTCATACACTCTTAGCTCACCTTTGTACTCCAGCTGTTGTGTGGCAACAACTGTGCACAGGCATAATCTGTCAGCCCCTTCAGCTATATCCCTCTCTCACCTGTAGTTCCGGGCTTTTTCTATCTCTCTCCAGTCATTCTGATGCATGCACAAATCTGGAAGTGTAAGAAAATTGACTCAGTGTGGGCCAGGAGTCAGTGGATAAATGCTTGCCTTTCCCGTGTCCCAGATGGATGACGCTGAAGTACATTCTGCATGGCCCCTCACAGGGTCCCCACATGACTGACCTCATTGATGCTTAATAGTAACCAGCCCAGTTGTGCACCTTTGGATTGACCTTTGACTCCTCCATCTTTTCCTTTATCCAGCGCTCATTTCCGTTCCCTTTAGTGGGATCATTTCTGAAAGCAAATTCCCTGCACAGTTGCCATTGTCTTATAGACTGTTTTGGGGAAGAATCCAGGCTAGGGTAGGGTGCCTGCTAAAACACCTTGGTGAAAGGATATAAGAAACATTTTGGAGATTACCGGTTTAAAGAGTTAATTATCAACTCTTTTTTAAAAAGGAAATGAACCTATCAGATGATATTCTAATGCTTGTATATGTGCTACATCTCTGTGAATGTGAGCCGTTTTCATGGGCATATTACCTGTAGCTCTACCCCATCTTTTCCCACTCCAGGAAGCATATTAGATGCAAGTCAGTAGGAGTATATTATGTGATATTCTTAAATTTACTCCAGTTTATAGATAGAGCCAATCATGTGTAGGCTTTAGTACTCTGTCATTAATACCAAATATTTTTTAACACCTCAAAAACTGCTTGTAATGCACAGATGTGCTGTAATCCTTCGGTTGAAATCTCTGTCTGAAGGCAAACAGACTAGGTTTAGAGGCTTTAACTTCATGCTAAAGGTGATTTTTCCTGTTTAAACAATTTCTTAACTCACCTATTTGTAAGCTGTTACATCTTTATGCTGGAGGATAAGGTAAGAACTTTTTACCATTTTATTTGTTGCTCAAAAACAGCTCAGAGATGTTATGAGAAGGGCACCTCACCTCTGTGATATTTTCCCACAAAACCCATAACCTTAGTCTAGTCATAAGACAACATCAGACAACACAAATGAGGGAAAAAGTGTCAAGATCCTGAAGAACAAGAAAAGGCGGAGAAATTGTCTAAATGCACTGTGGTATTCTGGACTGGATCCTAGAACAGACAAAGAATGCTAGTGGGAAAACTGATGAAATAGGAATAAAGTCTGTTGTTAATAGCATTCTGCCAATATTAGGTTCTTAATTTTCACAGATATACATTGGTTTTGTAAGATAACATTAGGGGGAGCTGGGTGAAGCATATATGGTAATACTCTGTACTATCTTTGTAACTTTTCTGTAAATCTAAAATTATTTTAAAAATTTTTTAATTTTTATACAATTTTTAAAGGTTACTTTCCATTTACAGCTATTACAAAATATTGGCTATATTCCCTGTATTGCATAATATATGCTTGAGCCTGTTGTACACACAATAGTTTGTGTCTCCCGCTCCCCCACCCCTTTATTGCCCCTCTCCCCTCCCCACTGGTAACCACTATTTTGTTCTCTATATCTGTGAATCTGCTTTTCTGTTATACTCACTAGTTTGTTGTATTTTTTAGATTCCACATATAAGTGATATCATACAGTATTTGTCTTTCTATGACTGACTTATTTCACTTAGCATAATGCCCGTCAAGTCCATCCATGTTGCTGCAAATGGCAAAATTTTGTTCTTTTTTTACAGCCAAGTAGTATTCCATTGTATATATATATATACCACATCTTCTTTATCCATTCATCTGTTGATGGACACTTAGATTGTTTCGTAAAAGAAAGTTTATTTAAAATAAATAAATAAACAAAACAACTCAAGTAGAGTGAATCCTGGCTCATGTGGGCAGAATCTTGCCTGCTGGTCACAATGAGGGAATCCTTAAGGAAGCATGGTCTGTGAAAGTGGAGGTATATGTATAGCGAAGTGACATCTACACAGGGAAATGGAAGTGCTCCACTAGGATTTTGTCAACACTATAGAGAGCCAGTTTGTACTATGAAGGCCCAAAGCCTCTTTTTTCCCCTCATGTAGAGACATTTTGGTACCGAATTACTGAATTACTTCAAGATGCCACTTGGCATTGCCAACAAATCTAGCTCTGTTTCTTCAGGGGATTAAATGGTGGGGTCATTGTCTTTTTTTTTTTTTTAATTTTAATTTTTATTTATTTATTTATTTATTTATTTATGGCTGTGTTGGGTCTTCGTTTCTGTGCGAGGGCTTTCTCTAGTTGTGGCAAGCGGGGGCCACTCTTCATCGCGGTGCGCGGGCCTCTCACTATCGCGGCCTCTCTTGTTGCGGAGCACAGGCTCCCGACGCGCAGGCTCAGTAGTTGTGGCTCACGGGCCCAGTTGCTCCGCGGCATGTGGGATCTTCCCAGACCAGGGCTCGAACCTGTGTCCCCTGCACTGGCAGGCCGACTCTCAACCACTGCACCACCAGGGAAGCCCCTTGTTGTCTTTTTAATTATATTTCTATTAGCAACTCTCAGTAAGTACTTCTGCTATTGCCCTTGGGATGCCAAGCACTTGAGAAATGTAGCCCCAACTCTAAAGATGGAAGCCCTATGTTTGAACCAAGCATTTAATGAGTGAGAATTCAGCAAAGCTGCAGAATCTGCCCTTGAGAACCCCTGACAACTAAATAGTCCGTGGTTTCAACTGATAATCATGCTGTCAGTTAAGCATTTTGTATTTTAAAAACAGCTGGATATTTTTTTTTTCTCTATGAATTTCTGTGAAGAGAGTTGGATGCAGAAATTTTTTAAAAGTTGTCTTTTCACGTACCAGGAGGCATCAACAATCACCAAGCTGTTAAACGGTAACTACCTGTTCTACCCGAATTGAAGGGTATACGTATCTTGTGTGAATCATTGCATCTCTCGTGAGCTCTGCCAGCTGTATTTTTTGACTCATTTCCATGTTAATCCCAAATATAGGCTTAAAACGCTTTTGGGGTCATACTTAATAATTATAAAAAGCAACATTTCTGAATCATGAAATTAGGTGTAATTGGAGATTAAACTTGGTTCAGATGAAATGTGTTTTCCATTTTAATCCTTCTTTTAGAAACCTGGCTGGGATAAATGCCAAGCAAGTCTTTGCCAGTTCACAGCAGTAAGAGCACAGAGGTGCCAGGTTAGTATAATGTGATCGTTATGTCGTAGGACTAGATATATGTAAACAGATCCATCAAAATCGGTCAGTACTTGGGTAGGTGACAAAATTTGGTGCCAGATTTTTTTTCCCCTTCTCCATCACGAAATTGATATCAAAGTTTGAGTGGAACTTGATTGTGGACAATTTTTAAAAGATGGAATTACGGAGAAGAAAGATCTTTTAAGTCAGAAATCAGATTTCTTTCAGACAGAACCAAAACTGAACTAGGAAAAAACTAAGAAATCTTGCCTATTATAATTTGTCTTATTTTATTTTATTTTTTTTAATATATTGTTTATATTGGAGTATATTTGATTTACAATGTTGTGTTATTTTCAGCTGTACAGCAAAGTGACTTAGTTATACATATATCTATTTTTCAGATTCTTTTCCCATATAGGTTATGATAGAGTACTGAGTAGAGTTCCCTGTGCTGTACAGTAGGTCCTTGTTGTTATAGCTTGCATTTTTAATATTTAGTGAACGTTTGGAATTAGCAAATTGAAATTTGTGATTCTGACTCATGGAAATCAAGAGTGGAGCTGCTGTGCTGCATAGATGAGAACGGCAACCTGGAATTGCACCACACAGCCCACCACTCTAAAGCCTGTGTCTCTCACATCTTATCACTGTGCTGAGGGACAGATTGGAGCCAAGGGTACAGTGGTGGGCAAGTGAGACTCCTTGCTCACCACCCAGCAACCCCATCTCAGATGACTTGTTATGTGTGTAGACACACTCAGGAAATGGTTGGACAAGTAGATCTAAAAAGAAATCCAATTGCTGGCACCAGAGATGGAAGAGAAAGTTTAGCAGCTGGAGGAAAACAGCTGTACAAATGAGTTGGGCAGGTTGTGAAGATCTCAGGTTTCATCCCTGACAAATGTCAAGAACTTGCTCTTCAGAACATAAAATGGTAGCATGTAATTTCCTTTGTTATCTAAGAAGACTACCAGTCAATTAGTGAGCATATATTGAACTGCTCACTATGGTTTTAGCAGGTTCTAGATGCCAAGGGTCGAGGGAAAGAATGACGAGAGATGGTATCAATCATTAAAGGGCTTCAAACATTTTGGGGGAGACAAAAGTAATCTAGAGGAGAAAATTCAGGTACAGTAACTGTGCTGTTGTAAGAGGCCAACCAGAAAAAAAAACCCACTGAATTAGGAGTCAGAGAGGTGAGTTTTACCTCTTACAATCATCCCTCTTTAATACCTTTGAGAGGCTAAAGGGCTCCAGCAACATGGGCCCCAGTTTAAACCCAAAACCCTCACATATCAAGCGCCTATAACTTATTGACTAGACCAGGACACCTCTCAGAGTGAAAGGGGGCTTCATGAATAATTATTCTAGGACAACTAGAATAATTGAGACTGTTCTGGGCAAACCAGGAGGCAAAGTCATCCTAACTCCTATACTTCTGGACCTCTGGCTGATCCTTTCCATAGATCTCTTCCCAGTGAAAATTCTTTGTCCTTGTAACACATGTATGCTTCTGTTGAGGATACATGGGTATATGCATTCCTTGCTTATACACCAGGAAATAAAGCTGGAAAGAAGAAAACCCAGCAACCCAAAATAGATACTTTGATCCAAGCAAAATCTTCTGGTTACTTTCAAATGCCCCGACCAGACAGCAACTGAGCAGCATATTTTAAATAATCACTGATGTAGATTCTAATAAACTAAATTCAAGGAGCTCACTTTTTAGCTTTTAAGTTGAACCTCCTCTTCCTCCCCACCCCACCTCCACCCCTACTGCAACACTCCCCCGCTCCCAACTAGAAGCAGTAGATGGAATCAGAAAGTCTGGAGTGAGTCGCCATTCTGCCTTTCAGCAGCTGGGCAAGTCCCTTAGCCACAGTACCCTCATCCGTAAATACCTACGTGCTTACTCTGCACAGGGGTTTTGCTATGTATACAACATGAACAAAGCTTATGTATGGGCCATGAAGATATGAAATTTGTTTTTTGAAAAAAAAAACCAAGTAAAATGGAGTAGCATATGCTAAGTGCTTGTTAGAGAAACCGATAACCACAGGACCTAGAAAAGGAAAGAGATAACTTGAACTTTACCTGGCCCAGGAAGGTGAATAGGGTTTACATGGGGTGGGTAGTGCGTATGTGTGTGTGCTGATAGGGTCGGTGGACGGCAGCCAGATTGTCTATTTTTCAGTTAATACCAAAGGACGTGAAAAATTCTGTTCTCTAATTTTGACTGGCCAAATTCTATACAATTTGAATCCTATTTTCCCCTCGTATTACCTCAGCCTGTGAAAGTTCAATCTGTAAGACAGATTCGATTAAAACTCCATGCACTTCATGTGTGTGTCACTCATTGAAGTAATCGTGCTCTAAGACAGTTGAGTAGAAATGCCTTTGTCTAAATGGTGCTCGGGCATAAAAGTGGCCTTGATGATGTGCTTCATATCGAGGTAGATTTGTAGAGAAGCTTCACGTGTGGATGTGTTGGGTAGTACGTCCACAGCCACCTGCAGATTTATGGGCACCGTTATCCTGTTGTACAGATAGCACCTCCTCTGAATTTAATGAGCTGAAATAGGTGAACAGTTCATTCTAATCTGCTGGTGCCTGGGACTCCTGTAGTCCCTGGAATCATAGAACATATGTTCGTCTCTTGTTTCAAAAACCAACGTGCCTTTCTGATAAACAAGTCTCTCTTGAGGGTAATGACATGGGAAGTCGTTTTGAAGACGTTTCCTTCGGTGCGTGGATCTGATGCTAACCCAAGGCAGCCACCTGCTGTGAAGCTGAGAGGTGATTTGTCAAACCCAAGATCCGTGGCAGATTTGCTTCAATTAATTCTTGTTCCTTTGCATGAGTTTATTACGTGGAGAATGCCTTAGATTCTCTCACCCACGTTTCCTTTACCATTAGGAGCAAACATCAGCAAGAAAACTCTCTTCTGTAGTGCTTTTCGTGATAGCTTTGAGCTGATTCTACTGTGTTTATTCAAAATTAGATAAAATGCTCATGAAAGACGTGTCTAAAACCTAACCAGAAGTTTTACCATATTTTTAAACCACTAATAAATGAATTCAGGTAAAGAAGTATAGGCAGTAGAACTTTTAAGGTCTCTATTAGAAGCCTTGAAGTTGTACAGGGCTGCATTTATACACAGAAAGCACATTGGTAAAGTAAAATAATTGGTATATTGCAATGGTGGTGCTCCTGGCACTTTGAGTGGGACATCGTATGTACGTGTGCATGTACACACATCTGTCTAGCTTATTGCAGGACTTTCTGAATCACCGGACTCCACACCCTAGATGCCAGGAGCACACCCCAGTTATTGCAACCTGCAAAACCATCCGGACACAATTCTTCAAATAACTCTTAAGGTATAATTCATTGTAGATGGTAAAAGAGTAAACACTACTTACATATAAGAAATGTCCTACTTGCAAAGTTTGTTTTCAAAGGTGACTCTGGTGGGTTAAAATGTAGAACACACTTTTCTATAATTTATGTAGAATTCTAATAATTATAATTCTATACTTTATAAAATGAAAGCTATAAAAGGATAATCATGTCCCTAGGCTGCTGATACCCTGCCTAGCTTCCTCTACTCATATCTACAACTCCTTCCCCCAAGGTCTTAGACTAAACCCGTTTAATTCCAACATTTAAATCTCTTTTCCTCTTCCTAAATTAGATTCTGAAATTAGATGCTTTGTAAAGTCTCTTTATAAGGAGTTCTATTTCAGGAGTCTGTTGACTTACAACTAGATTTTGGCCCGATGAGAACTTGTTACTGGCTCTAGCAACTTAGTTCTTCTTTCTTGCCAGTTACTGACATGATCCCTGTCTAGCCCTCATATGCTTTCTATCCTGCCTTGCTTCTCTATTTGCTGCCACTGCCAGACTCCTAGATGCTGGTTCCCACTGGCAGATGGGGCCATTTGTTTGCTGCTCATTGTGGAGCCTTTTTGCTATCAAACATCACGTGGACATCTGGTTATTCCTACTTCCAGGCTGAAGATACCACATCCACCTCCTTATCATTTCTTCCTAAACATGGTTTTAGGTGCTTCCTCACTTACTTCCATTGTTCTGACAGGTCTCCAGCTCCTGCCTGTTCTAGGATGGGCTTGCCTGAGCACCACGCTCAACAGCTGTCTCACTCTACTGCAGATGTGGTGCAGCTGGAATCAGGGACCCAGATGTAAGAAACAGGGAAGCAAGGCTGTTGCAGTACCGTAATTAAACAAAACTGAAAGCAACTTGAATAAGAAATAGTTGCTTAATCTTGAAAGCTTGTGCTTAGAGTAGTCTTAATTAGAGGAAAAGAGGAGATACATGAAAATTATTTTAAAAATTTGAATTATCTGAGCCTCGTAAGGCAAGTTCTTCAGAAATAATGGCAATGACTATTACGGTTAATTTCCCTTCGGAACTTATGGATTTACTCTTCCTTCATATGGAAATATCATTAGCACTACTCTTAGGCTGATCAACCATAATTAGGATAATCTTTCGGCTTACAAATGAAAAGGTTTTTTCCCCCCTAGGATAACTGGGCCAAAAAAATAAAAAAAAGAATAGCGAGTGGAACGAAGAAAAGCATTAAAAATAAATGTGTATGGGTGAGTGAGCGAAACTTTAAGAGCCTGATGGGAAGATGGGACTAGCAGATAATGCACCTAAATATTTATTGTTTGGGGGGGAGGAAACATCTTGTTTTATTCACTTAATATACGTCCATGTTACAGAAACCAAAAAAGACAAAACAAAAGTAATTAAAATGGACTCTCCTTTACACCTTTTTACTCCTGCTGACCCAGCTGCCTTCCCCATTTGTTAGATACACAAGAAATCTAACAAATGTTAGATTTCTTGTGTATCTTTCCAGATAAATTCTATGCATATACTAGCATTTGTAGGTATGTAAGCATTAATACACACATGTGAATTAAATATGTGGATGAATTTGTGTTTAATGGGTATTGACGTCTCTAAGGACTGGAAGACTCTTGTCAAGATATTTAGTAAAAACAAACAAACAAACAAAAAAAACGATGTTAGGCTTCATTGTAAACCTTGTTAGAATCATATTTCTTTATAGTCTCATCTTTCAGTTACAGCCCTATGCCATCGTTATTGTGGATAACATCAGTGAAGTGATGGTTCCATTGACCTTACCTCTGTCTGCCTGCTCCCTCTGGAGAGACAGGTGCCTCCTGATATGGGGCCTTGTGCCATCTTTGGCCACACATTTTCTAATGAGTTTAATTTGAACTAGTTTCCCTCCTTACTTGCAGTACAGCTGTTATCCTGGGATTCCTCTTTACACATCACCCTGGAAATTATCTCCACTGTTCTCTCGGGTTGGATATATTATTTCTTATGTTTTGTATATTCCTCTTAGTTTACTTCTGCATTTTGGTGGAATACTATGACCAGTGATTTCCTGAGAAGGGATATGTGACAGATAATTTTGATAAATTTGAGATCTTGTATCTCTGTATATGTCTTTAGTTTACTTTTCTACCTGACTTGTATGAATTTATGTTGGAAGTTATTTCCTTCAGAATTTTGAAGGTGTTCTATTATCTTCCATGTCCCAGTATTTCTGATAAGTCAGAAACCATTCTGATGCTTATTATTATTTGTATGTGACCTGTTTTTTTTTAACTCCAGAAAGCTTTTAGGATCTTCTGTGTGTTCTCAGTGTTTTGAAAGTTGACAATGATGTGACTTAGAGTGGGTCTTTTTTCCATCTGTTGAGCATTTGATGATTCCTTTCAATGTAGAGACTCAGGTCTATTAGTCCTGGGGAATTTTCATGAATGATTTCATTTATGATATCCTCCCCTGTTTTTGCTCTCTGGAACTCTTACTCAGACTATGCTAATATTTGGATATTACATCAACTGTATTTGTTCTTCAATTTTTTCCCTCTCTTTATTTATTTTTTTAAAGAGAAATATATATATATATTTTTGGTTAATTAATTAATTAATTAATTAATTTATGGCTGTGTTGGGTCTTCATTTCTGTGCGAGGCCTTTCTCTAGTTGAGGCAAGCGGGGGCCACTCTTCATCGTGGTACGCAGGCCTTTCACCGTCGCGGCCTCTCTTGTTGCGGAGCACAGGCTCCCGACGCGCAGGCTCAGTAGTTGTGGCTCACGGCCCCAGTTGCTCCGTGGCATGTGGGATCTTCCCAGACCAGGGCGCGAACCCGTGTTCCCTGCATTGGCAGGCAGACTCTCAACCACTGCGCCACCAGGGAAGCCCCCTCTCTTTATTTTTTCTACTCTACTTTCCTTGTGAATTTCTCCAATGTGTCTTCTAGTTATCCTATTGATTAAAAATATTTTTTTGTTATGTTTTTAATTTCCAAGAGCATGATGCTTCATGGATGTAATATCTCCTTATTGTTCTGAGGATATTAACCATAGATTGATTGTAAGCTTTTTTTTCTCTCTGAAAAATCTCTATTCTAAGTTATTTTTTCCTGTTTGTTTTCATCTTTATCTTCCTTGTTAACTGATTTCATCAAATGTTCGTTGATCCTTGGGTGTCTGCTCAGAATTAAAAGTGAGCCTACAGTTCTTATTGAATGTGTGGGGTTTTGAGTTTCAATGTAAGGTGATTTGACCCTTATGTCCTTGTTACCTTGTTCTCTGAGATTACCCAGAGAAGCTGGCCCTAGTTGGCTCCTGCTTGGAGAGTAGATGTCTGGCTTCCAAAGTTGTGGGAAAGTAAAGCCAGGGGGCTGAAGGTCTCAGCACCTAGAACAAAGAATTCAATATGCCTTTGGTACCTTAATTACCCTTTATGTATGGTACCCAATGCTTCAGTTGTGCCCCAGTCAGTCCAAGGTTCAGAAACCCTGACTCACCCTCCTAAAGATAAAACTCGAGGATTCTGCTGGTATTAGGAAGAGACAGTCATTTGTCAGCATGCTGTGGGGAAAGGGTCTAATTGTTGCTCAAACGACTGTAATAAATTTTTCCTTATTTTAGCCTCTGTCTCCATTGCTCACATTTCCAGCTGTAGCTGGAATTTACAATGCAAATTATGTTGTTTATCAGCTTTCCCCACTATTGACTTCAGGTTCCCCTGCCTTGGGCCTGTAAGTCAGTTTTGTCTCATGATCTGTTTTCCATCTTCTAAAATTATGTTACTGTTTTCTCCAGTACTTCCTATTCTTGTGGATTTATGTCTTAAAAAAAAATCCCTTTATTGTAGTTTAATGGGGTTGGATGAGGAAGTGAAATTATATGTATGTATTAAAGCTTCCATCTTAACAGGGAAGCCCATTGGTGGTTATTTGGGATGGTGGGTTTGTGTTAGAATTCATTTTAATTTGCATATTTTGTATTCCAAATCTTCTATACTTGTTAAGGTTTTACTTTAGTATAAAACAAAACACAATCCAATAAGTATTACTTTGAAAATTATAAAAAATTTTCTACTCCCAAAGATAGAAATTATTTAGGTAAAAAACACAGGGTTACATGTATGGAAAGAGTGGAATCACTGTAGGATCTCCTGGGGAAGAAATGAGATGATTTGGGGCAGTCTTTGTAGATACCACTAGATGATGCCATTGACCAAAGTCAGCTTGGTTGTGGTTTAGGTTTCAGGGAGAGGGGCAGGGGTGGTGTTTTGAGGTCTGTCAGGGTTGAGGGACATCACATATCAACAACCTTTCTGTGTACGGTCCTTATGTAAGTTTGACGTACTTTTTATTTTGGTATATTTGGTCTGTCCATTCTCAGATACAGAATGAGTTTTGGTGGCAGTTTCTCTGTTGTTGCTTGTATTAGCTGCTCTGGGATTTTTGCCTTGAAGGTAAAATTTAAATGACCTGTTACATTCAGCAGGAACACTCTTAAATGTGTTGAGAGAGCTTCTTTTGATTAATCATGGTGATAATGAATGCAGGAGAAAAAGCTGTTATAAATCCACCCACAATTCTTAAATTCTCATTTGTTAAAGTCTGGTGTTTTCTCTCTTGATTATTTTATTTATTTCTGCTAGGGATACCAGGTGGTTCTTGAATTGCGCAATGATTGAAAATACCTCAGGTGAAGGGAAAACAAAAAGCAGTGCTGCTAGCTGGTGCTAAGTATGATCTGAGGCTTATATCCTTAAAGTAAGATAAACACCCAGGGTTGGGAGCCCAACTTCTCACTGTCTTTACAGATATCTTTTTATTTGCTTTGTTAAAAGCTTCTTTTTGTTAAAATAAAATCAAGATAGCTCTCGGCATTTGTTTATTTTTAACCAATTTTCATTTGGTTAAATGCTGGTTTAATTAAATGTAACTAAAGTTAAGTTTATATAAATCCATACAGGGTCATTGAAAGGGCTCAATACCTGTATAAAAAGGCCATGACTGAGGCTGACCATTTCAGGCTCAATTTTATAGACGCTGATAACAATATGACTCACGTAGATTCACAGAATCCTCTGAATCTCAACAATTTCTAAATTTCCCTTTTAATTTTTTTCCCCATCCTATTCTTTATGGGAGAATGAGCTAATGTAGCTAGTAAGAAACAAATTAGCTAAAAGGGGTGGAAAGCAGGTTATAAGAATGCAGGTAATACTCAGGTGCAGATTGGACAAAACGTGTCTGGGAATACACAGACCAAATAACATATAAGTGAAGGATGAATTGAAAAATTTGAACACGAATTGTGCAGTTTATGTGGTTTATTGAAACTATGGTTTTGACTTTATCCTTTTCCTTGCTCACCTTCTCTTTCACGTTTAAAATGGAAATTAAATATGAATGAAATGTTGGTCCAGGTCTGTCTGAAATGAATTAGATTGAAAGGATAAGAAAGATATAGTTCCTAAGTATTTCTTGATTAAAGCTTAAAGGAAATGGGAACCAGGGAGAGGAATGGGAACAGTATACTTGGTGTCTTGTGTTATATGAAGTTTATTTACAGATTATGCTGTTGTGGTTCAAGGTGCAAAATTTTATCCCCCAAAATACCACTACCACTTGGCAGATATGCTTTATGACTGATTTCCTTACATTTTTCTTATATTGTCCATCTTTTTACCTTATTCTACTTTCTGGGAGAATATTTAAAATTTATTTTCTATGCAGTCTATGGACATTTTTGTTTCTGCTATCATATTTTTAATTTTTAAGAGCTGTTCCCTGATCTCCACCCACCCCGCATAGCATACATACTCTTCTGACTTCATCTGAGGATATTAAAGGGCTTTCTTTTGGGTTTTTTTTGGAATTTTCTTTGTATCCTTACATTATCTCTTTTCCATCTGAATTCCTTATATGTGTTCACATATAAGGAATACATGTGTGTGTGTGTGTGTTCTGGATTTTATCTTTTCTCACTCTACTGATGATTCTGAATGCTTTGCATCCAGAATCTCATTTAATCTTTACAACAACCTTATGAAGTAGAAATCTTACCGTTCTATTTAACAGATAAGAACAGTGAGCTGAAGAAAGGCTAATAAACCTGTCCACAGTCACACACTTAGTAAATGTTGGAATCAGGATGTAAGCCCAGGCCCACAATTGCAAACATCTTGAGTCTTGTCTGCTCATGTGTATCGAAGTATGAAGTGCCAAGACACTATGTGAAAACTGTGTGCATAGCTGGAGCCCCTCAGATGCTGGGCTTCTGTCAGGGTACAGGGCAGGAACCAAATGATCTCCTGAAGGGTCCTGTCCTGGCACCTGTAGACGTCTCCTCAGAGAGAAACCCTTTGGTTGCTTGTGTTGTGGGATTGCGTGTCTGGGGAAGGGGCTAATGTCACCACTGTTCAGTATGCAGATGGCTTTTGGCCTAGTGGTTCACTCTTTCCCTCCACTGTGCCTGGTTTTCCCACATTTGGAGGCTTCCTTATCTTATTTTTCTAGAACATAAAACGTCGTGCTTCTGTGGTGATGGGGGAAGGGTCGTCACCTGACTACATAGGGTGAGAGGGGAGAACTGGGGGTCCACGTCTTCCATATATAGACTTTCAATTGGCCCCATTTTCTTCCCATCCCTCAACCCATCTTTAGTGGTGTGTGCTGCTCCTAGTTCCTGAGTCTACCCTAAATTCTGAGGTGTAAATTTGTGTATTAGTTTCCTATTTCTGGTGTAACAAATTACCACAAACTTAGTGGCCTAAAAAGGCACAGATTTATTATCTTACAGTTCTGGAGGTCAGAAGTCCAAAGTGAACCTTAATGGGGCTAAAATCAAGGTGTTGGCAGGGCTGCATTCCTTCTGGTGGCTCCAGGGCAGAATACATCTCCTTGCTTTCTCTGGCTCATAGAGGCTGCTTGCATTCCTTGGCTTACGGCCCCTCATCACTCCAACCTCTGCTTCCCTCATCACATCTCGCTCTGCCTCTCCTGTCTCCACCTGGATAATCCAGGCCACTATCTCCATCTCAAGATCCTTAACTTAATTGCATCTGCAAAGTCCCTTTTGCCATGTAAGGTAACATATTACAGTTCTGCACGTTAGAACGTGGATGGGGGCGGATTTAGTTTCCCACAATCCGCGGGCTTCTGACTTTCTCCTCTGCAGCCAGTTTGTTTACATTTTGCTCGCCTGCGGTCAGGTACCGCTTGTCTATTTGCTTTTCATCCTCCGCAATGTGGTTGACATGTCCTGTCTTCTGTTGTCGCCTCTTCCTTACTCTGTTTTTATGGGTTTATACCTTTAACAGTCTTCTACTCTCACTTTCCAGGCGTGTCAAATTTCCATTTTTAACTGGAAATCCTCATTCACTTTACGGATAAGAAATTTCAGATGCAGAGACATTACATGACTTGCCTGAAGTCATAAAGATAATTAGTGGCAGAAATGAATCTTTGTTTAAGAACAGAAACAATTCCAGTAAGGCAAAGAAAACGGAACTTCAAAGTTGAAATAGCTCGCTGGAAAGAAACCGCACTCGTGCCTATTGAAAGGTTTAGGGTGTTATTTTCCTAATCAAGAGATTTTTCAGAGCTGACTTCTTTGTTATCATTTCAAAGATGGGAATGTGGCTCATGTCTCACAGAACTATTGAGAGTTAATGATAAAAGTTTCTCTGAAAGACTTAGAGTGCTTCTGTATAAATATAAGCAAGCCCATTGTTATTCAGTGAAAGCTAGCAATATCTTCTTGATGTTCATTTATAAAAAAAAGTCAGACAAATGTGAGTTACATATGGGCAAGAAATAACTTGGAATTCAATTTAATTAATTCCTAGAACATTGTTCAGAGGACTGTGAATCTACATTTTCAAGCCAGAATTGACTAACTTCTCTGTTCCATAATTCAATAAATAAACTAAGCTTTCACTTGAGAGAAAGAAAGCTGTAAAGTGGGGAGGAAAACAACAAAAAGTATTTCCAGGCATCTGTTCACTTTGGTGTGTTCTAAAATAGAATTTCCAGGCAGACAATGCAATTATAATTGGTAAGGGTATGTAGACCCCTATACTGAAGAATGTTAACTAGCTTTCTCCCTTACCCGAGTGCCTTTCAGTCTAAAATGAAAGACTTATGTCTTTATATGCCTAGGGATTTGTAAAGAAGGGGAGATGAAGCCAAACATAGAAGTAGAGAGGTAGATACTGTAATTATCTCTATGAATGAAAAAGAGTTCATGAATTTGCTCTTAAAATCAACCTTTGAGTTTGAACGTCTTTATCACTCTCTTAATTAATGATTTCTCCACAACAAGGTTCATTCACTCTTCCTTTCCCGTCTCGGATGGGCATTCTCACATTCTAGAACCCGTTTTTGTGCAGCAGGAGACCACGGTTCAGAGCACAGTCACTCACTGCGGAGAAGGATAAAGCCTGGGAGTCCTGGGCCGACAATTATTTTAGTGTCTTGCTAAGCGCATATTCCATGGCTCTTAGGTTATGGCCGTAGATTATTACTAGTCACCTAACTCCTGTCATATTCCAAAAGGAATGACCCTAGGCTTCAAATTTATTTCTAAGTTGAGACTTGACTCTGCTTTTTTGTTTAACTGTACCCTACAGTTCTTGCACTGAACTAACAGATGAGGAAAAGAGAATACCAGCATGCTGAGAGGAAGGAAAATAAGTTCCCCAAAATCTCCTGGTTTTTACTCGAAGTCCATGTATAGATGAAGGCAGACACAAGGGCTGGTTTGGGTTTCTCTGTGGAAATAGAGGTAGGTGGTGGGCTCTGCCCAGCTAACTGGGATGTGATGGAGTTGAGGACTCACTACCCCAAAATATGGCATGTTGGCATGTTGACTATTTTATGCTGAAGGAGTCTGAGAAAATGGCAGAAGCAGGAAGGTCACCTTGACCTTCTCCTCATCCTTCTCCCCTGAGACAGGTCATAAAACTCTCAAGTGAGAGGTGCCCTCCCTGGAGGAAAGTAACATCCTTATTTCTGAAGACAAAGGGACACCAAGAAGAATCTAAACAAACAGGCCTTTGCTAAATTTCCCACAGTTTGCTACACTTACGTCATGCTATGTGACCTATCATATTGCTACATGACTATCCACTCTACATTAACCGAGCATAAATAGTCTCAGTTTTAACTGTTCCTTTAGGTCTTCATTTCCTCATGAGGACTCCATGCCATGTAAAACATATGGGATAAATGTGTATGCTTTTCTCCTGTTCATCGGTCTTTGTCAGTTTAATTTGCAGACCCAGCCAGGGACCCTAAGAGGATCAAGGAAAACTTTTTCACTCCCTGTAGGTGAATCTTTGAGTCAGGGCACACTTGGTATTTTCGAAGATGTAAATGCTTCTGACTAAGGAAGAAAGCAGATAAACACAGGAAAAGAATGCCCAACTTTCAACACTTTTCTGTAGAACTAGCCGTTCTTTGACTTGCCTTGTCCCATTGACAGATTGAGCAAGCACAATGAGTTTATGTGCTTAAAGTTGAACAGAATTATCAAAAGAGCTGTTTTATCTACATACATTTTAAGAGCAGGAATGCAAGAGTATCAGGTTATTTAATGGTTAGTCTTTAACTTCTCTTCCCCCACCCCCTTTGGTCCAGGCTTTCTGTGTGTAAGTTAAAAAAGCTAGTTTGCTGTAGCTGGGAGAAGAGATTAGAAAATTTTCCTTATAGCTCTTCATGTCTGCAGACTCCGTAGATAAGAATGATAATAACTAATAACACACAGCGCTCATCATGGGCCATGGACACTTCTAAGGTCTCTGTTTCTTGTGACAACCCCATGGAATATGTCCAGATAATCCCCCCTTTATAGAGAGAAAATGGAGGCAAAGAAAGTTCATTCCCTTGCCCCAGGTCACACAGCAAGGACATAGCAGAGAACAGATTTGAATCCAAGCATTCTGTCACCTGCAACTTTGCTTTTGACCAGTATCCATACAGCCTTGTTAAAAGAGGGAAGAAGTAAAGCAATATTCTTTCACAGACCTGATGCTTTAGTCAAACTTGATTAGATGTTCTTCCTGTACACATCTTATAATTTCTCAACTCTGTACCTTTACTCATGTTTTTCCGTGTTCAAAATGCCTTTTAAATTATACTTTCTTCTGTTCTGTTAACCACCGCCCTGCCCCGAACCCCAGCTCAAACAGTATCCAGTTCAAGAGCTTTCCTAAGCCCCTTAGTAGGAATTAATCTCTTTTTCTGGATTTCTGATCCCTGGATATTTTCAGGGCATTTACATCTTCGAAAATACCAAGAGTGCCCTGACTCAAAGATTCACCTACAGGGAGTGAAAAAGTTTTCCTTGATCCTCTTAGGGTCCCTGGCTGGGTCTGCAAATTAAACTGACTAAGACCGATGAACAGGAGAAAAGCATACACATTTATCCCATATGTTTTACATGGCATGGAGTCCTCATGAGGAAATGAAGAGGCATTTTATGTTTTCCTCTTTACTAGGACTTATTATTCTCTACTTTTTATTTATTTGATCTTCCCTATTAAATTGTAAATTACTTGAAAACAGAGCCACTTATTTTTGCATCCCTTTATGTTCCTGGCATAGGCTGTGCCCATGGTAGATGCTCACAAGTTTCTTTGATATGACGAATAAACATTTCCAAATGGTGCATACTTCGCTTTAGGGAAAGTTGAAGCCACAGGCGATGATTCACAAACACCTTTTTGTGTGTCTAGACATGATTGCTTCCTGTATAGTTGTCTCATTGGGTCAGTGATGTTATTTTCAGAAAGATGTCTGTGGATATAGTTACAAGCCTGAAGTTTATTTAATGGCAAAAAATAGATTTTCTGAGATGGGTATGTAAGGCAAGAGAGAACACAGGGATTAGACAGAGATGTGGCTTCCCCAGTCTTCCAAAATTTCCTACAGGGAATGGCTCTTTTACAGAGCATGGAAGAGGTGGTAGGGGAGGCTTGTAGGGACTGCTCAGTTGTTCTCCTGTTGTGCGGAGTGTTGTCAATTAAAGCAAGGAAATAAATTTTGGCCAAATGATGAAACACTAGTAAGAACGAGCCCTGGCCTGCTCAGTTGTTGGCTTCATTTCATTCAACCCATGTTCTTGCCTGAATATGCTTTTGTATTTGCATTTGCTTTTCGTTTCTCCTTCTCTCCCTCCCATTTCCTTATAAAACTTTCATTTTCATTCTAATGAGCTTTCCTCCTTATACCCAGTGTTTATTCAAAGGTCTGCCGCTCTTAGGACTATTTTGTCTTTCCAACATCCTGGGAACGTTTTCCTTCTCTGGTTTTTCTCCTGCTTCAGTTGTCTTTTTTTGGTCCCATTTCATTATTTTTTTTTTTTTTTTTCAAGATTGTAGCCTGAGTCAATAGTGGGAACACTTTCTTCTTTGCATCTTTCCTTCTTCCCTCAGAAAAACATCTCCTAGTTTGAATATGAACAGGATCTGCAAAGAAAAACCTGTAACTTCAAAATATTCAGGAAATGAGAAAGAGAGAGCTAGATGTTGGTGATCAGGAGGGCAAGTAAACAACATATCATGCTGAAAAACCTTCAATAATCTTTGAGCAAGTGCCTATTTTGTGACAAATGACACTGAAGGAAGTAGGAGAGAGGGTACTTAACTCTTAAGATATTGTCTCCTTCCAAACCATCAAAAATGATAGACAATACAGTCTTGTCTATGGAAAGGAGATGATTTTGTTGCATAATGCAATATGTTTTTGTCTAGTGCTGTAAGCCTTCTGTGATTTTAAAAATGAATTGTTGCTTTAGAGAAATTTGTTTTGAATGGTCCTACTGAAAAAAGCATCCATATAACCAGTTTCTTTTTTTTTAATTTTTATTTTATATTGGAGTATAGTTGATTTACAGTGTTGTGTTAGTTTCAGGTGTACAACAAAGTGATTCAGTTATACAAATATCATATGATATCACTTATATGTAAAAAAAAAAAGATACAAATGAACTTATTTACAAAACAGAAACAGACTCACAGACTTAGAAAACATGGTTAACCAATTTCTTCTTTAATCAGATCACTTTTCTACCATGACTAGAGTATATAAGTTTCACCTTATAGCAAGCATACTTCATTTTCCACTATGGTAGAATTCTGTATGACTTGGTTTCCTGCATGAAATTGGCTACAGTTTAGTTCAAAACACCTGCCTAAAATGAATACATCACAAGTAATAAAAGTTTGACGTCATATGACTGGCTTTCCATTATGTTTCTCATTAGAATTCATTATACAAAGCTGTTTAGGAAGAGTCACAAATTCGTGTTTTAGACTCAGGCTTTTACTGGCCATTTTTCAGGCCTTAACTCTTGGCTGTGCTGGTGCTCAGGGGCACGTGGAAGTCTTGCTTAACGTGGTCAGTGAGACTGGAGAAGGAAGGAGACATCCTTCATTCTTTCCAAATATTGAATACTTTAGGGAAGTGGGCGAGTGTAACATCTCTACATATGCCACTTGGCATTGCCAACTGTATTTTTTTAAATACACAAACTAGGTTGGGGTTAACAGATGTAATCTTCTATATATAGAATGGATAAACAACAGGGTCCTACTGTATAGCACAGAGAACTATATTCAGTATTCTATGATAAACCATATTGGGAAATAATATTTAAAGAAAAGAAAAAATATATGTATCTATAATAGAATCACTTTGCTCTACAGCAGAAATTACACAACACTGTAAATCAACTATAGTTAATAAATACATACATACATACACAAACTTGTAAACTGTTACCAAGAGATGGGTTTCTTATGTTTCAGTGTATATACTTTAGTATACACTAGGAATGAAAGCATGTAACTCAGATTGGGACTTGAACCCACACACTGGGATTCAAACCCAGCCAAAACCCAGATTGGGACTTGAACCCACGCTCTTTTAACTGAGATCATACCTGGTCTCAAGACTTAATGAAGTTCAGGTTCTTGATGTCTCATTGCAGAAAGAATTCAGTGAGAGACGAAGTGATAGGTAAGAAGTGAATTTATCTAGAGAGAAACACACTCCACAGACAGAGTGTGGGCCATCTCAGAAGGTGAGAAAGGCACCAGGGTATGGGGTTGTCAGTTTTTATAGGAGTGAGTAATTTCATAGGCTAATGAGTGGGAGGAATATTCCAGCTATTTTAGGAAGGGGCGGGGATTTCCAGGAATTGGGCCACCTCCCACTTTTTGACCCTTATGGTCGGTCTTGGAACTGTCATGGTGCCTGTGGGTGTGTCATTTAGGTGATGTGTTTCCATGAGCATATACTGAGGCTCAAGGTCTAGTGGAATTCAACTTGCCTGCCATCTTAGATTAATTTGGTTCTAATCAGTTTATGTCGTGTCCTCGGGCTATGTCATTCTTTTAAAGGTTGTGCCCTGCCCCCTTCCGTCCTGTTTCAGGAGTATATGCTAGAAATGAGAAATCTCTCTTCACTTTACGGACCTAGGGGTATAATTTTAATTGGTAGGAACAAAATAAGACTGGCTGAAGAATAGAGTGAGACCATTTAGCACAGCCAGATGGATGTTTCCGGTTGGATGTAAAAGTCAAAGGAGTGCAAGTAATATTTTCAGGGCAGCCAATGAAGCCAATGACTGGTGTAGGCCTGGCCTGAAATAAGGAAAAGGAACCCAAATGTAGGTGATGAAGAGCAGTGGCTGTGCAGGGCTTTTAACTCTGGGGTGCCTGGCTAATTTTATCAGAGAGAGTGAGAGGCAGGTACTCAACAAATACTGAGTTCAGAATCAGATTTCCACAAGACTGGCTGGAACCTTTATCAGGGTTCAGGAATCGACAGAACTCCTTTGTAATGAGAGACATTGACAAGTTTTATACCATTTTAACTGAAGTCAGAGGTCACTTAGTGGTCTAAAACTCTAATGAATAAAAACACACTCACAAAGTACTTTTAGTGAGTATCTCTTATATTTAAAAACAGTCCATTTTCAGGATTTTACTTCATCATGAACGTTACAGATTTTGGAGAATCTCATCATCCAGATGTTTAAAAAATTTTCTTTCTAGTATTAAAAAATTTTTTTTGTGCGTATATGTGTATGTAGATATTTTATATATTTTATCAATTATTCTTTAAATTCTTTAAATCCTACACATTTAGGTTGATTTTTGACTTTTAAGTGTTAAAACTATGATGGCATGAGCAACATTTTGCATAAAGCTTTGTGTTTAAAATTATTTCTTTAGGCAGAATGACTATAAATAGAATCATTGCTTTAAAGGCTATAAGCAATTTCAGGCTGTTGATGCATACTGCTGTTTTTGCTTTCCCAGAAAGGGTAAATTAATTTACGCTCTATCAGCCAAAGAGAATTGCCTGCTCTACTGTACCCTTATCAGCAGTGGGCATTATCTTCTTTTTTAATCTGTGCTAATTTGGTTATTATCCTTTTAATTTGCATTTTGTGTTCTTACTTAGATTGAATATTTTTATATACGTTTATTGTCCCCTTACATTTCTTTTTTGAAAAATTTTACTCCCTGTTGAAATGTGGGAAAATGGTCCTGGTACATTTCATCTGCTCATTAAGAGTTCTTAGTTTTTTGTTTTTTTTTTTTTTTTAAGAATAGGAAGACTAGTTCTTATAATGATTCTGCACATCTGAATATAGTGAGGACTTTAGCTTAATTCTGATTGATGTTACCTTAACTCTCACAACAATTACAACCCATCTCCAGGATGATCAAAAGCATGTGTTAAATGCCTGGCTTCACGTGGCATTGTGTTAGGGGCAAAGTAAAAGCAGTTTATCCAGCCACATGTCCTGCCAACTCCCAAGCTTGGTCCTTGTTGAAATAATAGCTGCTAAATTACTGCATTCATTTTGAAAACGAGTTATTCAGTGCCCAGTATCTGGAAATATAAATGAGTACTTTGGTGACCTTGAGATTCAAGTGACTTTACATACTTCCCTTATTTTTCCCCTGCTTTTCAGCTTTGCCGTACAACATTGTACCCTGACAGGCAGGTGCAAACTGAAAACCATCCGCCAGGCATCCACAATTTCGTGTCAATTACCCTCCCACCTAAAGATATGTTACTCACCACCCAGAATGAATCAGGAACCCCAGCTTTAAAGAAAAGAATTTTTTGTTTCAACTTTGACAACGCTTCCCACTTAAACATTCCTCCATACCCACTCAGTTGAATATCCCTCTGGATTATGAGAATGTTACTAGGTTCCAGCCCCTTGACTTTGGGCTCTGAGCTTCTTCAACCTTGAACTGAAAACTTCCTCTGGGTTGTTGGCTAGTGAATGTCTTTCCAAAGCCATCCAAGCCGTGCTGCCACATGAGAGCTATTTTAAGGTCTCTCATAGAGTCCACGATGTATTTCTGTGCTCTAGCAGACACTCTCAAAGCCTCTGTGTTTGTGGCCAGACAGGTCACCCTGTGCCTGGGATCCCATATCGTTCATGCAGCGAACAGAGACGCTGACCACCCTGGGGTGAGCACACCAGGGCTGCTGGCCCGAGCAGGGACCCACTGAGCCAGATTGACCCGTGCCCCGACCCTTGTGACCATAAGACTTCAGCCACATCCCTTAGTTTCACTTTCCTTATCTGCAAAATAAGGGAAGCAGGAGGAGATGGAGCAAAGGTTTCTCCCATCTGTACAGATGAATGACTCTGACTCTGCTAGCCTTTGTAAACTTAATTTTTTTTTACTTCTTAATCCTTTTACCCCAGAACATTAGTAAATTATTTTAATAAACATTTTAGACTTCCTAGTGTGTGCCAACCATAAGCATAAATCAGGAATTTACTCTTTCTTCTACAGAGCAAATAAAAATTTCCTTAAAGTATAAAGAATCAGAGAGGCTCTGCAATCACATGGTGAAGTCATAGTTCTCAGCTTTGGGCTGTGAGGCTGTGAACCTAGATGGAGGTGGAGCCACAACAGTAGATAACAGCCAGAGAACGTTCAGGTATCGTGGCTGAAATTCGGCCTCTGTACACGGGTACGAAATTGAATCTCGGAGACAGTTTTGGGTGAAGTAGAAAAGAATAGCTCTATTGCTTTGCCAGGCAAAGGGGGCCACAGTGGGCTAATGCCCTCAAAACTGTGTGTCCTGACCTGGAGGGGGTAGTGAGGAGCTTTGTGGTAATAGTTCAAAGAAGAGGGCATGATCAGCTTGTGTGAGATAATTGGGAGTCTGCATCATCAACCTCCTGGTTCTAAGTGGTCTGGGATCTATGTGCTTGTGGGCAGCATACAGTTAATTCCTCTCACCTGGTGGGGGTTTCAGTATCTACAAAACAGCTCAAAGATATTGTTATGCAGATCCCTTGAGGGGGAACCAGGACCCTGCCCCAAGGTTGCGCTATTGTTTCTTTTTTTTTTCTAATCTCTTTATTGGAGTATAATTGCTTTACAACGTTGTGTTAGTTTCTGCTGTACAACAAAGTGAATCAGCTATGTGTATACATATATCCCCATATCCCCTCCCTCTTGAGCCTCCCTCCCACCCTCCCTATCCCACCCCTCTAGGTTGTCACAAAGCACCAAGCTGATCTCCCTGTGCTATGCAGTAGCTTACCACTAGCCATCCATTTTACATTTGGTAGTGTATATATGTCAATGCTACTCTCTCACTTCGTCCCAGCTTCCCCTTCCCCCCTGCAGAACACTCTATGACATAAATCACAGCAAGATCCTTTTTGACCCATCTCCTAGAGTAATGGAAATAAAATAAAAAATAAACAAATGGGACCTAATGAAACTTAAAAGCTTTTGCACAGCAAAGGAAACCATAAAACAAGACGAAAAGGCAGCCCACATAATGGGAGAAAATATTTGCAAACAAAGCAACGGACAAAGGATTAATCTCCAAAATATACAAACAGCTCATGCAGCTCAATATCAAAAAAACAACAACCCAATCCAAAAATGGGCGGAAGACCTAAATAGACATTTCTCCAAAGTAGACATACAGATTGCCAACAAACACATGAAAAGATGCTCAACATCACTAATCATTAGAGAAATGCAAATCAAAACCACAATGAGGTATCACCTCACACCAGTCAGAATGGCCATCATCAAAAAATCTAGAAACAATAAATGCTGAAGAGGGTGTGGAGAAAAGGCAATCCTCCTGCACTGTTGGTGGGAATGTAAATTGATACAGCCACTATGGAGAACACTATGGAGGTTCCTTAAAAAACTAAAAATGCACTATTGTTTCTTGACTGCTTCTCCCTTGTCTCTGCATCCCCTCCCTTCCCTGATTAGCAACTGTTTGAACCTGCCCTGGAACTCAGGGAAGGTCCTGGAGACTGAATGAAGCCTATTTCCTGCCAAAAAGTAACAGGGGACACAGAAAGGCTTTTGTGCCCAGGAGCCCTACAGGGTCCTGCTAGGGTTCAGTATGAAGGGGCCGCAGCTTTCATAGAGAAGGTGTTAGAGGAGGACATCGAGAGGATGTGACTGATGGTTGGCCCTTGAGCTGGGCCAGGGCAATTAGACACCCCTCACCCCTGCCCTTGGAATGTACAATACATTCTGCCTACCAGTGCCACACAAGGAGCTGTATCCTTGAGAGACTTGTTGTCAAGACCATCTGGCTGAATATATGACTGAACCCAGTTAAGGACGCTATGTAAACCTTTAAGATTCTGGTGCGTGGGTGCAGAGATCCAGTGGTCTTGTGGTCACACAAAACAAGCCTCCTATGTAAGTTCCCTTGTTTATTAAATCTACCACTTCCAATCTGGAGTGGTCTGCCTCTTTCTTTGGTCTCTCCCTCCCCTCTGTGTAAGAGGACCAGTTTACAAACCAACAGCAGTGCTGTATTTTCTCATTAAGACAAGGAAGTTTTGTATTATAAGACAAGATATTTTGTCAAAGTACAGGACTGGCAGCTTTCCTCCCCAAAGCTGTGACAAAAGCAGACGTAGAGGTACAGATGACACATTGGAAACTAGAATAGCACTGGGAAACAGAGCCAGTGACCTGATGACAGAACTCTACAGTTTATTCTGAATGAAGCATGAAATGATTTGAAGCATTTAGGTGTGTAACAAGTTTGTAAGTAGTTGATCTAAGGTGTGGTTTGGTTCCTTCGTTTATAAACTGCCAATGATAGAGTTCTATTTAAATATAGTTGGAGCTGAAGAATGTAAACATAGGTAGAAGCAACCGTCTGTCTGGTTAGTATTCTAAGTTCCAATAATGACCGACAGACTGTAGGTATCTTGGGCACTAATGTTATCCAAATCAGGAACCCTGCTTAAATGGCATCTGCCAAGATGCTCCCATGAATCTATCTGTATGCCCACTTTACCAGGTTTATCTTGTCAAGGCAATATTTGGAAAATTGGTCGACTATGAATAGGAATCCAAAGTGTAAAATATCTGGTGGATAAACAAGTGTTTCTCTTATCTGTACTTCTTATATATCTGTTGCCAAGACAGTGAACAAGCGTGGATTGCTAGCAGTCTCTTTGCATTCAAATCAACCCTGAGGAATCTACAGATGTGAGAGAGAAATGGAGAGTTCAGGAACTAAGAAAATAAACATGAGAAACCCTCAGAGAAGTCAAAGTCTGTATTGAGCTGGTACAAGTGGAGAGAGCTTCTGAGGATGGAGGGCTGCAGAAGATGGGGAGAGCATGGGTGAGAGGAAGCTTTTTAAGTGCAACTTTGACTTTTCCCTGCATTTAAGACTAAGGCTACTTCACAGAAGTCAGTGGCTGCAGCCAGACACGGATGCCCTGTGCCCCCGCTCCAGTGTCCAGGCAAGCACCAGCTCTGCTCGTTGAGGAGTTGATGAGAGCAGATGCTGGGAGCTGGAATCATCTAGAGACTCATTCACTCCCGTGTACGATGGTCGATGCTGGACTCTTGGCTGGAACACCAGCAATGTAGCCTGGACTTCCTAATAACATGGTGACTGGGTTCCAACAGAGAGATCCAGGCAGAAAGTGCGTTACCTCTTCTGGAAGTCAGACATTCTGCTCTGTTCTATTTGCTGAGACAGTTACAAACTTCTGCCCAGGTTCAAGAGGTTGGGAAATAGATTCCACCTCTTGAGGCGAGAGTGGAAAAATTCTAGGAGAGTCCGTAGAATTGGAAATATTATTGCAGACATTTTGGGAAGATAAACTTGCCATATTCAATCTCTTCTAAATAAGGACCAGAAACTAGACAACAATGTCATCTATATCAGGGCGTTAGAACCCATAGAAGAAGAATTTAAATTTAAATTCAGGGGCAGAAGCCCACCGGAAGTCTATTGTAGGTGAGGAATTCCGACATCTCCTAGGAGAGAACTGATTCCAAGGGGAGAACGTCAGGCAGACAAACTGCTCAGGAATATGCGACTCCCCACGGTGATTAGAAGCTACTTTTGAACACAGTTTCATGGATTGTTCTTGTCAAGGATAACTCAGGGATAAAGCATCTAGAGAAGGAAAAAAAGTTTACTTATTAAGATTGCAAGGAAGATCAGGCTTTAAAAGGACTGGCTCACAAACTTAAGAATACAGTGAGTATTTAAAGAAAAAAATCCCCACGAGGTTATCAAGGTGACCTTGTTTATCAATTAGCTCTAGTCAGTATGCTGTGCTACAAACTACTACAAATCCCAATGGCTTCATAAGCATATGAGCTGGTCAGCTGGGGCTAGTTAGCTCTGGTTTGGATTTGGCTGGTGACTCCAAGTTTTAATATGGGCTCAAGTCTGCTCCAAGTGTCTCCTATTCTATCCTCCTTGATCCAGTGGGCTAGCCAGGACATGTTCTTCTCAGGTGATGACAGAAGTTTGTGGGTGAGTGGATGTCTCTCAAGGACTGGGGTCTAAATTGGCAAACTGTCACTTTCAACTCATTGGTCAAAACAAGCTATGTGGCCATTCCCAACATCAGTAGTGCAGGAGAGTATACTCACCTTCAGAGGGTGAAACTCCAAAGCCACATGTCAGAAAGTAAGGATGGAGGGAGGGATGAAGAACTGAAAACAGTAGTGCATTCTACCACACTGACTGTTCATGGTGGAAAACAGCAATTTTTCCTCACCTTATTTCCAAACCACAAACGTTGTGGTGCGTGCAGACACACACACATAATTTCTAGACATCAGTATTGCAAAAGCAACAAAGTACATTGTTTTAGTTAGTGTGTCAGTATCTTGTGCTCAAGGCTCAACGTTTCACTTATTTTGGAGTCTAGAACTAGACAAGGAAATCCTTTTTACATGTTTTCTTTCTGATTTCCTTTGGAAGTTATTACTTTTTTTTCCCCCCCGACTATGCAATGTGTTGGTCATGCTTCTCCATAAACGTAGTAGGTACCTTCTGTTCCACGCAGAGAATGCCTGTCTAAACCTGACATGGGGGTTAGGGGCAAGATAACATAAGTCTGGAAGAAAGTTGGCTGGAATCAGGTTGTGACTTATATGTGTGTCAGGCTAAGGAGGTTGACTTTACCTTCTGAGAAGTCATCCGAAAGCTTTGACTACATCAGATCTGAATATATCAGGTTTAAGTTTTAGAAACCTGACCCTAATGACATTTGAAGAAAGACCAAGTGTAGCTTGATGGAAGGTAGATGATGTTTATTGTTCTAAAAGAGAAATACAGCAATGGGAGAGCTGAGAGCAGAGAGATTAATCCCAACTGTGAGATTTTGTGGAAGACCACTAAATAAGACAGGAATCAAAGGACTTTGATAAATTGAAAACATGTGATGGGAGAGAGAAGGCAAGCAAGGAAGAAGGTAGAACATTCATTTATTCAGCAAATATTTAATGAGTGCTACTAGGTTCTGGGCAGTGTGTTAGGTATGGGGAATGTAATTTTGAACAAAACCAAAAATATTTTCTACCATTAAAGAGTTTTATATCTAGTGGAGAGTTAGACATTAACCAGACATTAACACAAATAAACTTAAAACTGCAACAGTGGACTTTCCTGGGGGCGCAGTGGTTAAGAATCCGCCTGCCAATGCAGGGGACATGGGTTTGAGCCCTGGGCCGGGAAGATCCCACGTGCCGTGGAGCAACTAAGACACAACTACTGAGCCTGTGCTCTAGAGCCCGTGAGCCACAACTACTAAAGCCTGCGTGCCTAGAGCCCGTGCTCCGCAACAAGAGAAGCCACCGCAGTGAGAAACCTGTGCACTGCAACAAAGAGTAGCCCCCGCTCACCGCAACTAGGGAAAGCCTGCACGCAGCAACGAAGACCCAACGCAGCCAAAAATAAAAAACCAAAAACCAAAAAACTGCAACAGTAACAAGCTCTGTGATGGATGGATACACAATGCTAAGGGATTCTCCACAAGGAGTTTGCTCGGGTTAGGTTAGGGAGATCAGGGAATTCTTTCCTTAGGAAGCAACACAGAAGCCAAGATCTGAGGCTTAGTAGGGGTTAACTAGGTAAAGAGAGGAGAAGGGTAACCATGTGCCAGATGTTTCCTAAATGCTTTACATGTATCAAATCTTGTTATTTTCAGAGTAACTCTGATACGGACTGTTATTTATCCCCATGTTACAGATGCTGAAACTGCCATTCCCAGAGAGTTTAAGGTTATACAGCTAGTAAACTGTGCACCTGGCATATGAGCCCCAATCGCTGTTGCAATGCTCCAGTTCTCTCTGTTATTATATCATCTCCTTAAATAAGGAAGAGAATCCAGGCAGGAGAAATGACATGTTCAAGGCTCTGGAAGAGGCATGCCTGTCTGGAGTGAGGAGCTGAAACTAGACCATGTGACACAAGCAAAAATAGCAAGGAACAGAGTGAGACAGGAAAGGTCAATAAAAACCACTGATCCAGGGCTTTGGAGTGTATGTGAAGGACTTTTGTTTAATGAGCAATTGTAAGATATTGAAGCATTTTAAGCAGTGAAGTCATATTTTTAGGTATTAATTTTTAAAATATTGTGACGAGGGGATGGGGGAACAGGGTAGATCCAAATGGACCAACTTGATGGTTGTTTTCATTTGTCAAGCAGGAAGTGATGGTAGTTTAGAAAAAGCTGCTGTTGCAAAAGATGGGCAGCTGTGGGTGGATCTTAGCTTTTTAGCAGGTAAAATTGCCTGGGCTCTGTGAATTGAGTATCAGAGGGACAGGGGAAGGGGAAGAGGAAGAAAGGTATTAAGAATGACTTCTTGTTTCTGGCTTGGGCAACTGAACACTTGGCACCAATGAGGACAGGCTTGCTTGATGGATTATTTTGGGGACTGGGGCGAGGTCAGCTCGCATGTGTGGGGCTGGGATGTGGGGAAATGAGAAGCAGTCTAGGATGACTGTGGCAGGGAGTGCCCTGATTGTCTGTGGCTTTTCCTCTTACTGCTGCAGATTGGCAATTGACAGTTGTCACAAAAATATAGAAGCAACTAAAAACAGGAAAAGAAATTGCCTTCTTCTGGCTGATAAAATTAGATATAGAGATAAGAATCACTTTGCTAAGCTCAGGTATATTGCTAGATACATTAGATTTTCTAGTCTTGGTAATGTAATCCAAGCAGTAGAAAAACCATAAAGCTGAATAATGTCAAGTAATTTTGATTCAAATGTGAGTTATATGTTTTCATTATCTAGAGCTTGATGAAATATACGGTTCTGGGATTAGATGGTATCTCAAAGGATTAAACATTCTTCTTTTTCTACAAGGTCAAATGCATTCGTATTGCCACAGACTACCTTATTTTAAAAATAAGCCATGGGAAAAAATAGCCATGGGAAACTATCATTTATTTACTTATATGCAAATAGTATTTGCTTTCCAAAAAGGAGAAAATAAGTTTTGCAAGCTCTTTTTTGTATGAAAATCATATTGATTGGAAGAAATATCTTGCCTTAAAGGGCAGACCTGCTGTTGCAAAAATTTAATTAAACTTAAAAGTGCCATGAAATGCAATTGAACATTTCAAGCAAGTAGATTGGAAGAGAAGCTTCAGGTAATAAGTAGGATACTAAATGTATTGATATTTCAAAATGAAACTCAGATATAAAAGAAACTGCCCCACTAGAAACTATTTTTAATTAGGCTTTACTTTTGACTCACTTGTAAGCGAGTTAATAAGGGTATTTAAACCCATAAATTTAATTTTGCTTTTGCGCCCTATTCGAGACAGTAAATTATCATAAACTGTTAACACATGGAAGGTTATTTTCTAACTTTTGATTATATTCATTGTTAGAACTTTACAACTCAATGAAAAACACAGCCTAAGCAGTTTTTCAATAAATTTGGGTCACACAGACAGATAACGAAGATGATTTAGGCCATTGGTTCTCAACAATGCCATTATGACCCCCAAGGGATTTTTTTTTTTTAATTTGAGGCAACATTTTAGGTTGTTGCAATGACTGTGGGACCCTCCTGGTGTTTGATGGGTGATGCCTAGATGTGCGATATCCTGCGAAGTCCAGGACAGTTTTATAAACATATAATCCCCCCATATATAGCACTGCACAACCACTGAATATTCTGTTGGTCATTCACATAGATGTGAACCCCCTATATAATTATCTTGGGCTAGAATGTAACTCAATTTTCTGTATCAATGCAAAGTTTGATTTTTTGTTTGTTTTCAGAGCTTTAATATAAACTGAATTCTCCAGAAATGCTACTGTAGTGTATGTTAAAGAAAAATTGTATACTGTCTTAATTTTGCAAAGATGTGATTTCCACTTTGATAAATCATGTCCTCAGTGGGAATGCCTGCTGCTTGTAGTAGCTAAATTTGAGCAACACACTTCAACCCATCAGTATGCACTTACTGCTGTTCCCATTCATGGTGATTCTATGTACAGGAGCAAGACTTCTTCATTATGTCTTCCAGGGCAGTTGCAATATTGCAATGTAGTTGTGCCTAAGAACTTACATTTTGAAATACCAGTTAGTTTATTGAATGTTGTTTTCTTTTTGATATATATATATATTTGGTAATGATAAGTATATGCAAATTATTTTGTCTATGCGAGTGTTCATAACAGAATGTATATTATAAAAGGGGAGTGTTAGGTCCAATAAGGTTCATTGAGTTTGAACATCACACAAGCATATACGTGAATTATATCATTTTCAAAAGGCCAAGAAGAGACATTTGAACTCATGGTAGTCAGGGATTAGGTTACAGGCGGTATAACAAAAAAAGTGAGATTGGAATATGGGTATTTGGTTGACATAGCATATTCAAGTAAAAAAAAATAGCAATGTTTTACATTGTACCATATATACATCAGAATATTTTAAAGGTGAGATAATATTTGGCAAATCATGCATAAATCTGCAAGTACTCAAATTTCTACCATTAAGTAGACACCGTATGTAAGTTTGGTTTGTACACTTTGGGTTATTTTTAAAGCAGTTTATCTAAAGTTAAAATAAAACTGATTTTAAAAAGTTTAGTGTTTGACATATAAGAAGAATATTGAAAATGTTAGTACTTACTTAAAAATATATTTTTGAGCACTTGGAGCATTTTTTTTTTTTTTTTATAAATTTATTTATTTTATTTATTTATTTTTGGCTGTGTTGGGTCTTCGTTGCTGGGCGCGGGCTTTCTCTAGTTGCGGCAAGCGGGGGCTACTCTCCGTTGCGGTGCACGGGCTTCTCATTGTGGTGGCTTCTCTTGTTGCGGAGCACGGGCTCTAGGCGCGCGGGCTTCAGTAGCTGTGGCACGTGGGCTCAGTAGTTGTGGCGCACGGGCTTAGTTGCTCCGCAGCATGTGGGATCTTCCCGGACCAGGGCTCGAACCCGTGTCCCCTGCATTCGCAGGCGGATTCTTAACCACTGCGCCACCAAGGAAGCCCCTGGAGCATTTTAATTGATATAAATGTCACACAACACCAAAGACTTTGGAGGATGAGTCTTTTCAGCCAAATTGTCCAGGTTAAATCCTGACTTCATAACTTAAATGTTTAATATACATTATTACATATATTATACATAATATATTTTAGTTTAGGCCATAGATTTGGAATATTTAAGACAAAAGTCTCCATTCCTTGTGCCAAATTTTTCTTCATTAAATTAACCTTACTAGTAATCTCAATGTACACTTTGCTTGCCTAGAAGATTCAGGTACTGAACAACTGGGTGGGACAAATGGGTTCTGAAATTTAAGAGCTGAATTATGTGAAATTCTACCAAAGCTAATATTCAGACTGATAATAAATAACTCTTTGTAAAATAATAATATTGTAATTATTTAAGAAAATATGTAGTTCTTAAATCTCATGTATTCAACAGTTGTGTAATCAATGTTGATATAATCAACACCCCTAAACTTCCTTTCTTACGCTAAATTCACAATTTCAATATGTCAGGTGGACGATCAGTTTTTCAAAATGTTACACAAAGGTGACCAGTAATTATGTCATCTTTCTAAAGGTTCATCTGCTTACTAGCTGTGAAATCATATGCAATTTACTTTAAGCTTCAGTTTCAAATGGGATAATTACAGCATCTCAGAGTGTTGCAGTATTAAATGGATTAATGCATGCAAAGATGTTTTATTCAGTCCTAACATAAAATAAGTGCTCATAAAAATATAACATTCTGAGTATTAATTATTAGCAATAGCAAAGGTCACAATTATTTGGGTATTTTATTTTGCCCCTCTAAGAAAAAAAACAGGAATAACAAAAAATGTTCATATTCTTGCTAAATAGTCTCACAAAATTGAAATAACTCAGACAATGCTGGAAATTATTAGCTGAAGCCTTAAAGTGCTGGGTCTTTAGCTTCAAGCTCACATTCTTTGAACCCAAGCTCAGATCCACATACACTGAATTCACATGTGAAGGAAAATAAAATTAGAGGTCATATATAAAATATTGAGGATATATTTTTAAATATTATTTTTGAAAAATAATGTATAATTTGTGATTTTATAATATTTTTAGCTCTCAGAGTGAAACTTTTCTCCTTTCAATATCAAATTTTAAACCATTTTTTCATGTTTTCAAGGAATGTATGACATATAAAAACCAGGAACAGCTTGTAAACTCTAACTACTAATATTCCTTTTTATTTTTATTTACTTATTTTTTTATTTTTGGCTGTGTTGGGTCTTCGTTGCTGCGTGCGGGCTTTCTCTAGTTGTGGCGAGCAGGGGCTACTCTTCGTTGAGGTGCGCAGCCTTCTTATTGTGGTGGCTTCTCTTGTCATGGAGCATGGGCTCTAGGTGCGTGGGCTTCAGTAGTTGTGGCACGTGAGTTCAGTAGCTGTGGCTCATGGGCTCTAGAGCGCAGGCTTAGTAGTTGTGGCGCACTGGCTTAGTTGCTCCGTGGCATGTGGGATCTTCCGGGACCAGGGCTCAAACCTGTGTCCCCTACATTAGCAGGCAGATTTTTAACCACTGCGCCACCAGGGAAGCCCTCCTTTTCATTTTAAACTCATGATTGTTCCAACAATCAAATTCTGTTGCTATTAGATTTGAATATACAAAAGGAACCAAGATAACATACGTGTGCAAACAATTTCTTTGCAAAAATTAAAAAAACCAGCTTTCAGATGATGTTATATAGGAGATCCTGTTTCTCATAATCCTACAGCATATTATTTGGAAATTCTATATTTTACATAATGTGAAGCTTTCAAAAGCTTTAAAAATTTTATTTAGCTATTTCTCAATTTGCTTTTATCTTCCTGAGGTATGAAGATGGAATTACCATTACAATTCAAAGCAGTACATTTTCCCCTAGGAGTCTGGTTCTACATGGCTTCCAGTGTGCCAAATTTTCCTTTATATTTGCATGCACTAAGAGAGTCTATGGAAAATCTATTGAAACCTTTTCATATAGTGACACTGGAAATACTCTGATTCTTCAAGTCAAAATTCTTACGTGGCAATTTAAAAAATTGCTGAGAGAGACAATAATCAATTATGTGTTATCTACTCATTATTTAAGTGAAAGGACACAATCAATGTGACTTACGGTCCTATTGGAAATAATGTAGTTTGACATAGAAAGTAAATGGTCAAGGTTTAATCAGTGAGCCTATTTCTAAGGGCTACAAGCAAATAGACTGACTTAAAATATGGGACATCAAACAGAGATGGAAGAACAAAAGTCAGAGTTGTTAGCTATCTTTGGGGGATGAACAGCAGAGATGATTTTGAAGCTGTCATTAACAACATAGTGATCAAATGCTGGCGGATTTTCAGTGTATAGAAATGAGAAAAATCTATTTCATTGACTCTGGTGTCTATGTTTTGTATTTTAAAGCATAATTGACTGAGGCAATTCTATACAATGTACTATTTGTAAACTATTTTTTGGTAAGAATTAAATTTTCCTAAATAGGATCTATTCCAACTTTTGTGTACTTTTCCTCCATCCATATGTGTGTAGGTGTTGGAGGCCAGTGTGAGGATTCTGCCAAGAGCTAGGCATGTCTACTTCAGTTGCATTTTCAGGAACTGGGGATGCAACCACAGGGTCATCCATGGACCCATGGGGCCCAATGCAAGAAGACCATGAGGCAAAACTCCAGGTATCACTGACTACTGTTAGCCCCGACTTCAACTGGTAGACCAGAGCGGTGCTTTGGGTCCTAGGAAACAGTGTCAATTCAGAGTCTGTGTCTAGAAACCCCTGAAAGGTCTTGGTATTTCCCTTTCTCCAATATGTGGCCACTTTAGAAAATGGCCTGCAATTACCATAGGGAGAGACTCAAAGGAAGATTTTCAGTACATATTTGTGCAATGTTACATGATCCTTCCTCAAGGGGACCTGTCATTTTCCTCAGTCAAGAAGTTTGAAGTCCATGAACTAGCTTCATTGTAGAAGCTGGATGAGAGGACTTTCAAGTCTGGTTTCTGGCTTGAGTTCTTCTTTATACAGATCAGGTAATATTTTAGAAGTAAGCTGCCCATCTGTTTCATTCCTAGAGAAACTATAATCACTGAGCCACTGTCACATCCATTAGTCAAAACATTCACACTACCATGTTGTCTGTTTTCTGCTGCCCATGATGGAGATTATGTCCTTGCTTCTGGTAGTTAACCACTGCCACTTGGCCTTTGCCTCTCCATGATCCCATGATGCCTCTCCAGGATCTCATGATCTCATCTAAAATCAGAGAGGAAGTCCCAATAATGGCATATTCCACCTTCATCCTGACCTACACAGACAAGTCCCACAGAACTTTTTAAAGATATCTGTACTCCCATCAATGATGTATTTCTCGATGTCTTAATGGAGGAAGTATCTTTTGATCTTTTCAGAAACATACAGTGGTTTTGGGAGGTGTTCAAATCTCACAAGATAAATTTACTGCAGCATCCCTATATTCTTACCTTTTGGTTTCCTTCCTTTACGTTATGCTAAGGAAGTTCTGGTCTCTCAGCCCTACTAAGCAAACTGCTACAGGCACTTCTAGCTACTAGAGCTAGCACATAAAATCCAGAATCTCTGGCAGTGCACTCATATCAGTAAGCTCAACCTGATCCAATGTTATATTCCATCCTCCACTGCTTAACACTCTTAGAATCCATTCACTTGTATATCCTCAGGTTTCTGCCAGTATAAATTGGCATAACTTTGCAATTCCTGATTTTTTTTTGATGTGGACCATTTTTAAAGTCTTTATTGAATTTGTTACAGTATTGCTTCTGTTTTATGTTTTGGTTTTTTGGCCACGAGGCATGTGGGATCTTAGCTCCCTGACCAGGGATTGAACCCACACCCCCTGCATTGGAAGGCAAAGTCTTAACCACTGGACCGCCAGGGAAGTCCCTGCAATTCCTGATCTGACTCTACTTATTCATCTAGTGGCCATGAGGAATGTTGTGAGCCTTGAGAAGAACAGGCATCCTTTTTTTTAGGATGGGACTGGAAAGCGAGGACCAAGACCACATGTAGAAGAAGAGCTGTTGTCTTGTCTTGGCAGCTTTCTCTTTATTCTGGGCAGGGACCCTGGCCTCTGAGCTCATTGAGGTATCCCTGGACCATAGAAAGGGAGTCTTAGAGACTTGAGTTTCCAGCGGATCACCTAGATTAATAATGACACAAATCTTTTGAAACAAAATCTAAAAGGCTGACTCTACTGGCATTGTCAAAGAAGATTTGTTCTCACCTGCAAATAATTGGCTTTTAAATATCTGTGTATGTTAAATTCACCTACAGCTCTATTAAAGGCTTAGGACCTGCTGATTCAAGGAATTTTAAAATAATAATAATGTAAAGCATGTCCTTATAGAAGGATAATGTAATTGTCATCAACTAATGTTCATGGTGCCCAGGGAATTTAAAGCACTGAGGCAGGTTTGAAGGAATACATCAAAGTTGCCTGGCTCAGACACTGACTGGTTTTGCATGTGACTTTGGGCAAGTCACTTAATCTGAATCTTAAGTTCTTTTTTTTTCATGTCAGATGGATAAAATAATACCACCTGACTACACACAAGGCAATTATAAGGATAAAATAAGTAGAAAGTTTGCTTGAATGGTACACAACACAGGGGAAGAGTTTAAGGATGAAAAATGTGAACATCTACAGATAAGAGCTGTTCTTGTACTTGTTATTTTCTGGTGCAGGAGGAGAATGAGTTTCATATATGATTGCAGTAGGCATGTACTGATTTTATTTTATTTAAAAAAATACAGCTGCTTGTTGAAGCATATTGGAGTTTGTTAGAATACTCTGTGTACCTTATGTATGAATTTTACATGATAAAAATTTAAAAAAAAACACAGGTTCCTAATTTAGAAAATTTTGTATTTGGAATAGTGTTAAGGAAAAAGGCTTTTGTTACAGAGTAAAAATGATTGGAAACAAAAAAATAAAAGACGGAGGGATAAAGAATGGGTCAAAAAGTAAGAGTTGTACTTAATGCTGGAAAGGAGTTGAGAAAGGGCAAGAAGAAAGCTAGCAAACGGAGTATTTTTGGTAAAGAAATAAAGGGTAGAAAGTAGTGGTGAGAGGAAAATAGGAGAGAGGAAATAGACAATGGACTCACTAATCTAGTAGAAGAACAAGGAAGAGATTCCTCACTCATGCCCAAGACTTCTGCTACTCTCTGCATATGGATGCGTTGAAATCTATGTGATGGTAACTCTGACTGTGGTGTGATGGTCCAGACCCACGTGCCTGTTGGCTTACTGAACATGTCCTCTTAGAGTCCTGCAGCCCTTCACACTCAGCATGTTCAAAGCAGCAATTATTTCCAATCCCTCCCTGCCCCAAACGTACGCCCTCACCCTCTCCCACGCACTCACTTCCTTATAACTATTATTCTCCCTCTCCTGGTTAATGCCACCCAAACAGCCACCCAAGTCACACACTTCTTTCTTCTCCATCCCTCCCCACATCCAACTGGTTGCTAAGTCTTATTGTTTCTGCCTTCTGAACATCTCAGATCAGTCATATCCTTAATTTGTATTCTTTCCAAGATTATTACCGAATTCTCCTGATTTTCCTACTTTTAGTGTTACCCAACCTAAACTATCCATAGTTCTGCTGCCAGTGATTCTACTAAAGCCCAGATCTGATAGTGCTGCACCCCTGCTTAAAACTTACACAGCTTTGCTTTACATATTAGGCCCTCTATGGTCCCGCTCTTGCCTACCATTTTGGTGTTATTATGTGGTGATCCCCACTTGTCACTTTTCCGCTCATGTCAGGCTAATTGCAGCTTCTCAAACACAGTACGCATATTTATGCTTCTGTGCCTTTGCACCTGTTCTTCCTTCTACTTGGAGTGTTTTTCTATCCAGCTGATGGACTTTTTTTTTTTTTTTAATGGCTGTGTTGGGTCTTCGTTTCTGTGCGAGGGCTTTCTCTAGTTGTGGCAAGCGGGGGCCACTCTTCATCGCGGTGCGCGGGCCTCTCACTGTCGCGACCTCTCTTGTTGCGGAGCACAGGCTCCAGACGCGCAGGCTCAGTAACTGTGGCTCATGGGCCTGGTTGCTCCGCGGCATGTGGGATCTTCCCAGACCAGGGCTCGAACCCATATCCCCTGTATTGGCAGGCAGATTCTCAACCCCTGCGCCACCAGGGAAGCCCCCAGCTGATGGACTTTTTGCTTATACTTTAAGAGCAGGTTTAAGAACTCCCTCCTCTGGGAAGCCCTGCTGACCCACACGCTGTGACAACACAAGCACAGCACAGTTAATATCCCCGCTAAACCAACCGTTGTCCCTCGTACTTATCATTGTTATGATGCCTGATGTGTGTGTCTCATCTACTAGATTATGAACTCGCCCAGGAGAGCGATCATGTTTCATGCATTTCTGTGTCTTCAGCAGCCAGCTCAGTACTTGGCAGGTAAAAGGCATGCAGCAGATGTTTAATGAGGAATGAGAGAATGTGTACCTGAATATCTGGTTACGAAAGTTTGACATTAGCAGATCCTGTTGGTGTTTCTGTGCTCTGATCATAGTGTCATCTTTGATGAGTCCAGTATGTTGCCCTGAGACCGAGTCCACCTGCTTCCATCACTGGCAATCCCTGGCTGCGGTTTCTCCACGGAGGAAATAACATACATTGTATGGACAGTAAAGGTCTTACATAGTGAGCCCTCAAAGCTAAAACCCTTTCACTGCTCCTCCTACCTATCTCCATGCTCACTGATGGGTGACTGTTTCAAGTTATTTGAATCTCTTGCCTCTCTCATTCAGCGAAAGTGATGATTTATTGTTGATCCAGGTTTTTGCTGAGGTAGGGAGAACACTCATGTTTAGTTACAGAAAATGAAGGCTGTGCAGATAGCCAGAAGACAGTTCCACATCTAATAGTTTATAGTACCCCCTCACCCAAAGTTGACCTCAGTTGTGTTGAAATGCTTTGCTACATTTCCCTAGCCCCACTGGAAATGTTAATCTAATCATTGATGTTGTAGCTCATCCTGCCTATAGGCATATGTGCTTTTCAAGTTAAGTTCTAGAATGCTTTTTCAAAGGACAGCTAAAGTAACTATGGAAAGGGTTTTGTTTAGCAAGTTGGATATACTCCTTCCCTGTGCTTTTTCTGATTTGAGTGTATCTGACTTCGTAAGCAAAATTAGCATGAAATAGGACATCTGTCCATTAACCGTGGTATCTATTTTATGAGATGCTCATTCAGTGAGGGTATATTTTGAAATAGAGCTATTTTCCTATAGTAGCTCTAGTGTATGTGCTTATTAAAGGTATTTTCTTCATAGTATGAGTATGTTCCATGTTTGGTAATTGCAATCATTGTTGCTTTTGTTGTGGTCATCCATGTACAATGCTTGGTGTCAGTCTATTTATCTCTTGTAAAAATAAAATACAGTGTGTGTGTGTGAAAAAAAAAAAAGTATTTTCTTATTTTGCAAGATGAAGCATTTGGATTGATAAACTGATGCCACCTGGTTTGGATAATCACCCTCTGTGAAGAGATCGTACAATACCCTTAGAAAGTACAGTTGTGGGAAGCTAGTTTTTGGGTTTTTTTTTTTTTAAGGAATTTGTTTCCTAGGTAACTAGTTTTCAAAGCAGAATTATTTGTTTAACCAAAGACTTTCTTAATAAAAATAAGACTGTGGTGCATGTTAATATTTCAGTTCATGTATTCTTCTTGGAAACACCTAGCTAAAATTTACCATGGAAAGTAATCTTGTCAAAGATTCTGAGTTGGAAAATATGGAAACGTTTGAAAATATGCAGAGAGCAATATACTCTCTAGCTAAGACTTTAGATAAAGATCCAGGAAATAAGGTGGCCTTTTATAGCCTTTAAGTTTATTTAAAGACATTTTTAGCATACAGTGCTTTGAAGAAGCAGAGGAGAAATGTGGAAGAAAAATTTGTTAGAAAATCTCTTCTAACTAATGGAGGGTGGTATTAACAAGTGAGAATGCAACGAGGATATTACTTATGAATCTAATCCAAAGTGAAGGGTAAGAATTCATAGTGCATACTCAAGTGATGTTCAGTCTTTTCCAAGGAAGGCATCTTGACTCAGTTCTGCAGAAGTTATAATAAAAGCTCAGTTTTATTAAAATCTGTGGTGTTAAGGATGCCATGTTGCAGTATTTATGGTCTCACATCCCTTTCCAGAGAAATAGGAGAGCAGGACACTAGACCTAAGTTGAGTCCGGATAGGCCAGAGTGGCCCTAAAAATGCACAGCAAGAACAAACCAAGACAGATGCCAGGGCAAAACCTAAAGAGAAAGCACCATAGGAAGTGTAGCCTAGACATTAGTCCACAGGAGTTAGGCTAATAGGAAACCAAAGTTTGAAGCCACTGGCAGAGGCCAGGGATGTAGAATGAAGGGTAGGAGTCCATTGAGAGTCCCTCAGCTATGTGAGTAAAGTCGTCAGTGAATTCTATAAGGATCCCTTGGATTTGGGTGGTATATGGTGATATATGAGGGAAAGATCCATAGCCACTGAAGATATTATTATAGTACAGTGAAGTTCAACTGAAAATTAAACAACTGGTATCATTTGCAATGTGAAATCTCATAGTGAAAAGTGTAGACTGTTGAGAATAACAGTAACAGCAGCCAACACATATAGATGCAGACTCTGTTCCAGGCTCTGATCTAAGAGCTCTATATGTATAAACTCATTCAGTCTTCATCAGGTGTACTGGTAGTAGCCCCCATTGACAGCTGAGGCACAGATGGATCATAAGGTCTTACAGAGGTGGCAGAGAAGGTAGTCAGATCCAGGCTTTAGAACCCATGCTTTCAAACATTTCAGTACACCATTGAGTACAGAATTTCAAATCCATGACTATTATTCCAACGACCACCAATACTGACATATATCCAGTTCCCAAATGAATTATGTTTCCCAATTTTCTCTTTCCCTTTTCTCATCACAACTGAAGGTATGGTTTTTAATAGTTATAATCATCAAATTTAATGCTTAGTCTTATGCTTAGATATGCCCCCTGATATCTCACCCCACTTCAACATATGCTTGAAAATAGAACCTTTTGTGCACAGAGTAGCATTACAAATAGACTGAGAGAGTTAGCTCCAACTATAGAGAGAGATGAACAGTGGCTTCTGGGGTCAACTGGATGGAATACTCTAGAAAGTTAGAAGCAAATTCTAGTAGAAAGACTATTCGAAGTCCCAGGATCTAATCTCATATTACTTAGTAGAGTGTTCACTTTAGCAAGTCACTAAACCTCTTATCCAATATTTCTTAAGACCGTAAATTGTGTTTTAATCATCCATTCAGCAAACAGTTTTTGAGTTCCTATGATGCACAGGAGTACATTATACAGATCACATTTGTGCCCTCATTCAGCTAATGATCCAGTTGGGGAAGACAGAAAATAAATATGTAAGCAAGTAATTAATTTCAGAACAAGACATACTCTGAAATAAATATGAGAACAGTGGGATGAAGTGGCCAGTGGAGGAAATCAGGGATGGCTTCCTAGTTAAGTGAAATGATGTGAAGGAGCTGGCCACGTGATGAGCAGGGAGAAGAAGACTATGCAAGCAGAAGGAATAGCCAGGAAAAAGGCACCAAGGTGGTGATGAGCTTGACACACTCAAAGCAGAAAAATAAGGCCAGTTGTCTCAGATGAAGTGAACCAGAGGGAGTTTGGGGTGAGGGGCAAGGTTGAAGACAAAGCCAGAGGTCAGATAATATCAGGCCCTGTAGGACATGATTCAGGAATTCTTATCAGGGGGCAATGGAAACCACTGAAGGATTTTAGTGAGAAGTTAGGGAAATGTATACTGTGAAATCATGATATTCATCAATGAATCTACAGGGCATGGGACATGGTATATTTCTTAACAATTTTTACAAAATTTGGAGAGTTGGAAGGAGCGTGAGATTGCACCAACCTTGCTTGTATGCTGGGATCCTCTGTGTAGCATCAGAGGTTCTTTCATTTACAGACTCTATGTCTCTGACATTGAGTATTTATTGTTGCTGCTGCGTATACTATTATGTTTATTTTGCATGTTTCCTGTTGTAGTGCTTCACAGAATTCATAGAATTTTAATACTGAAAAAAAACTTTAGGGATCAGCTGGGCCAGTGTCTTAATTTTACAGATGTGGAGACAGAGACCAGAAAGAGAAACTTTGCAGCGCTCTTTGCGTTACCCCATGCAGCTTCTCCCTAGTGTGCTCTGCAGGTTTTGCAGGAGTTTTGTTCTGTTTATGATCTTTTTCATCTTTCCCTGGCATTTCCATATCCCCTGGGACAGGCATGCTGAACACTGATCCTTTCAGGTATTTTGCAAACTCAATTCCCATTTTAAAATGGGATTACTAGAGCAGCTGTTCCCTGAACAATCTACTTGCTTCTGTTGCAGCTGCTTCTGGTCAAGTTCAGTCAGTCATCTTATGACTGGTAAAATTCCCAGTGCCTTGAGGCTGCCCCTTTCTTCCCAGCTCTCCTCCACGATACTGCTGCTCAGTGAAGGCAGAGCTCATTTTTGTAGATGCCTGTGAGATTTATCAACTTTCTGTAGGAAAAGTTTGTATTCCAACTTTTGCTCTTCCTGTCTGAGCTATGAGCTATAAATTGTTGTATTGGGTTGGCCAAAAAGTTTGTTCTGGTTTTTCTGCAATAACATCTTATGGAAAAACCAGAATGAATTTTTTGGCCAACCCAATCAATACCTAGTCTCTGGCCCAGGTAGTGAAAAATAAAGCATCTCTTCTCATCTGTTTAGTCTGACTCCAGTGGTTTGCAGATTCTGAGTGAAACATTGCTTAGCTTGTTTCTAGTTTGTTTTTTTGTTTGTTTTTGTTTTTGTTTTTGGCATTGCCTGAAAGACATAGTCCAGGCAGGCTTTTTTCCATTATTATTCTTTCCCTGGTTCTACCTCGTGTTGAAGGGAAGTCGACATTGACGCCAGTGTAATGTCCTGCAAATGGAACTGTTGTTTGGAAAGTGTTTCTCATGTATGATGCTGGACTCATTCTACCTGATGAACTTTTCTAAACCACGTGCTTCAGGCTCAATCCTCATGCTTGCCAAATAGAGAGTACTGTTCAAATGACTCTGGTTCTGAACCCAACTTTTATGGGTTTCTTACAAATAAGGGATAAAGACCTTGAGCATTACTTGATATCTAGTACACTTCGTTTATCAGAAGTGAAATCTTATAGAAAACTTGCAAGAAAATGAAATGATATGGAATAGGGGGAACATGATGGGCCCATGTGGGAAAAAACCTGATGTGGTCGCTCCTTCTCAAATCGTTTTTCAATTCCACTTTGCATCTGCCTCTGCATCTTGTTTTAGTGCCCATAGGAGTTAGAACAAGAAATGTTTAGTTAAGTAGTTAATTAAGGATTGGAATTTTAATTTGTCAGATAATCTTTCTTCTTTTATTTAAGTTTTGTCCATTCTGCAAGGCCTGTGAAAAGGGCTTCTTTTATAGAGCTTTTCTTAACTGCTTTGGTGCTTCTGTGTGGTTATTGAAGTATTTTTTTTTGTTTCTTTTTGTTTGTTTTTATTTCTTAAATGCACAAGCCTCTCTCCCCAGTTAAAATGTAAATTTCTGTAGGGCCCATGCAGAAAGTGATCATAACTTTATGCCTTAGATGTATGAGGTCCTGTTGTAGTTGGTGCTCAATAATGCCCATTTATAATGAAAAAGGAACATGAAATAAAATAAGCAAACAAACTAAAAGTTGTACCAAGTAAACTCTGGGGATTAGAAGGAATTTGAGACATACATTGGGTGTTAGTGGAGCGAACTGTTAAGAAAAAATTCAATTACAAAAGGTGATGAAGAGGACTTGGACCAACTTGATCATAGTTGGGTTGACCCATCTCTTTAGTTAATAGATGGTGAGTGCCAAGATATTATAGGAACCTGGGAGCAAAAGCTGTTCCCTGTGCTGGGAATTCTGTTCAAAGTATACTTATTTTGGAATGAAATTGGATTCAGTGACTCGTGAGGGTCCTTTTAACTTCTCAGTATCAGTTATTTTATGAATAAACCTACGTCTAATTTTTTTTCTCTATGAGAAATTCAGGTGTAATTTTATTTTTATTTTATTTTTAATTTAACTTTTGAAACAATTTTTAAAGGTTACTTTCCATTTACAGTTATTACAAAATATTGGCTATATTCCCAATGTTGTAGGATACATTCTTGAGCCTATCTTACACCCAATAGTGTGTATCTCCATCTCCCCCACACTTATATTGCACCCCCAGTTTGTTCTGTATATCTGAGTCTGCTTCTTTTTCTGTTCACTAGTGTGTTGTATTTTTTAGATTCCACATATAAGTGATATCATGCAGTATTTATCTTTCTCTGACTTATTTCACTTAGCATAATGCCCTCCAAGTCAATCCATGTTGTTGCAAATGGCAAAATTCCCTTCTTTTTTATAGCTGAGTAGTATTCCATTGCATTTATATAACACAGCTTCTTTATCCATTCATCTGTTGATGGACACTTAGGTTGCTTCCATATCCTGGCTATTGTAAATTATGCTGCTATGAACATTGGGTTGTGTGCATCTTTTTGAGTTAGTGTTTTTGGTTTTTTTGAATGTATATCCAGGAGTGGAATTGCTGGGTCATATGGTAGTTCTATTTTCAGTTTTTTGCAAAATTTCAATACTGTTTTCCAAAGTGACTGCACCAATTTACATTCCCACCAACAGTGTAGGAGGGTTCCCTTTTCTCCGCATCCTCGCCAAAATTTGTTATTTGTGTTCTTTTTGATTATAGCCATTCTTATAGGTGTGAGGTGATATCTCCATGTGGTTTTGATTTGCATTTCCCTAATGATTAGTGATGTTGAGCATCTTTTCATGTGCCTGTTGGCCATCTGCATTTCCTCTTTAGAAAAATGTCTATTCAGTTCTTCTGCCCATTTTTTAATCGGGTTGTTTGTTTTTTTGATGTTGAGTTGTATGAGCTGTTTATATATGTTGGATATTAATCCCTTATTGGTCATATCATTTGCAAATATTTTCTCCCATTCAGTAGGTTGTCTTTTCGTTTCATTGATGGTTTGCTTTGCTGTGCAAAAGCTTTTAAGTTTAATTAGGTCCCATTTGTTTATTTTTGCTCTTATTTTCTTTCCTTTAGGAAACATATCCAAAAACTATTGCTTTGATTTATGTCAAAAAGTGTTCTGCTTATGTTTTCCTCTAGGAGTTTTATAGTATCCAGTCTTACATTTAGGTCTTTAATCCATTTTGAGTTTATTTTTGTATATGGTGTTAGAAAATGTTCTAATTTCATTCTTTTACATGTAGCTGTCCAGTTTTCCCAGAACCACTTATTTTATGGTTTTATGGAGACTGTTTTTCCTCCATCGTATGTTCTTGCCTACTTTGTTGTAGATTAATTGATCATGAGTGCATGGGTTTATTTCTGGGCTTTCTATCGTGTTCCGTTGATCTATGTGTCTTTTTTTTGTGCCAGTACAATACTGTTTGGAATACTGTAGCTTTGTAATATAGTCCAAAGTCAGGACACATGATTCTTCCAGCTCTGTTCTTTCTCAAGATTGTTTTGGCTATGAGGTTTTTTTGTGTTTCCATATAAATTTTGAAATTATTTGTTCTAGTTATGTGAAAAATGTCATTAGTATTTTGATAGGGATCGCATTGAATCTGTCGATTGCCTTGGGTAGTATGGTCATTTTATCAATATTGATTTCTTCCAATTCAAGAACACAGTATATCTTTCCATTTGTTTATGTTGTCTTCAGTTTATTTCATGAGTGTCTTATAGTTTGTCTTTCGTTTTTTTTTTTAGATTTTTTTACTCTAGCCTAAGTTTCTTCCCCTAACTAAGAACCCTAATATGGAGCATTGCTTTTCCATTCATCTCCCTTGGTTGGCTAAGGCTTCTGTCTTGGTTATGATAGACTGACATTCCACTCCTGTGTTCCCTCTGAATTACAGTGTAACTTTGAACATGTTCCTCTAGTGGTCTTTTCTGTGACTTCCTTTTCTCACTCCTAAAATTCTCAAATCCTTCAAATACTTATCCTAATGTTGACCCAAATTGACTTTTATAAAAATTTTGATCAATAAGTTTAGCAACTATATAATGAATACCCATTGAGTGTGTACTTAGTGCAAGTCTGTCACTTTAGGATATAATGGTACTATTAAACATTATAACTTGGAGGAAATTAAAAAGCACTCTATAAGCTACATTGATATCTCTGGCATTTCTTGCAAATTCTAATAATAATTTCCTCTTATGTTAGAGAAATATGAGGGATGTTTTCAGTGTGCGATTTATAGTCCAATGAGTCCCAAAATCAAGGGGGAGGGGAAATTTGGCATTCGTTGGTAAATTTTATTGATGTCAAGAGACAATTTGTATCATTTGGAACTCAAAAAACTATGTCCTCTGTTGGACTGATTTAGCTGACCGATCACTAGAAAAAACATAATCATTACTAATTAGAGAGCCCAGCCAAGCTAATCTCTAATAAAGGATTTTGTGGTCCTGAAATTTAATTAGTTGTTTAATGTCACTGGCCTAACTGGTGAGAGCAGTTTCCTCCTCACCTAATCCATCTTCAGAAGCATTCTTGGAAAAGCTAAGGGGCCTATGATCTTGCTGGTAAGAGCTTTGCTGTTGTCTTTTTTTTTTTTTCCCCTCCTGTTTTGGGAATATGTGTGGTCCCATTTCTAGAAAGAAGAGGTGTAAGATGGGTTTTTTCTTATATGAGTATTTCTTTTTGTGTATGTATTGTACAGCTACATGTGGCTTAATAGAGAGATACAGAATTTGAGTACTTACAAGAGATACTTATTGTGTGTGCTTGTGTATTTATAAACTAGATACTATTTCAAATGCTCTGTGTGTGTGTTCTATTATTTCCTCTCTACCAGCGATATAAGGTAGATGCTGTTATATGTTTTGTAAAGATAAGGAAACTGAGGGATAGACTGATTAAATAGCTTACCTGAGATCACATATCTCAGTTTGGCAGGGTGGCTTCAGTGCCTGTGTTCTGAATTTTAGATGCTTTTCTGGACTCTAATATTTGTTGTTTTAAACACCCGTTAGACTGCTTGTATGCAGATTGAGTTCTAGCTGAACTCCATGTCTTTAGAAAGGTTAAGGTTCACCTTTGTGGCAGTCATTCACCTGTTCATATAGTTTTGGTGTAAACTTGACCTTAATGTCATTCTAAGATCAGAGACTGAATTGGAATGACAGCTTTCTCATAAGGGAATCTGAAGCAAGAAAGTTAGTGCATTTCAGACATGGCCATTGTTTCATCTGTCCTAGGGCGATGTGTATGAAGCTGGAGTTTCTTTCTTTTGCAAAGGAATTTACTTGTATAGTATCTGCTCATCACTGAGCTGCAGTGACATACCCAGCTACGGTGACAAACTCAAAACCACTACATGCATCTGACAAATGTCAGTGGACTTCACTGCCTCTTCTAGGCTTAGGAAAACAAAATAATATTTTAAGAATCTTTATTCCAACTGCAAGAATTCTGAGCCACAACAGCAGAACTGGGTAACTGCCAGAGAAAGCTTCTCTGTTTTAGCAAAATTCTTCATTTGCCTGAAACTTGCCAGCATATTGCTATATCAGGTTCAGGCTAGGATCAGAGTTTATAATTGGAATCAATATGCCTAACATTGCTGAAATTGCAATTCCATATAAGACAACCTGATTTATCAATAGTCTATTATTTAGTAAGACAACCCCACCATCAATGTCATCTAAGAGTTTATGGAACCAATTACTCTTCAGAGATTGTCACTTGTTTTATACTGTGTGCCTTGCAGTAAAGTTTGGGTGAGAATAATTTGTAAGTCGATATAAATGTGGTAGTATGGGTATTTCAGCTCCCTTGAGAGCTTTAAAAAGTACTAATTAATCTGAGAGGAGATCGCAACAGTCTTTGAAATCTCCCAGGTGATTCAAATGTTCATCTAGGGTCAAAAAACAATGCTTTGAAGGCTATTTATAGGTATCTTACTTTTGAAAGATCAAAGATGTGGGCTATAAATAGAGACTTATATTGACTTTTGTCTTAGTAACATTTCAAAATCTTTGTTTATTGTGGAAGTCCTTAAGAAGAAATCTAACATTATAACAATGAGAAACCCCAATACTTTATATTTGGCTAATTTTTTCAGATCCTGTCATATTTTTATGGGGGTGATATATTCTGTAAAATTCTTGATGACCCTTGCTTACTCATCGTAGCTATGAAAGAGATTAAAGAAAACTATCACTCTTATTTTAGATAGAACTGTTTAAAGGTTGTAGCTTCATTTCTTCATGTTAATTTAAACAGCAGCTGCCTTGCTTTTTATTTTCCTTTCTAAAAAAGTAAAAAGTCCTCTTTAGTATTTACATGATGTGAAAACATCTCTTTTGTGTAGATAAAAAATAACTTTCTTCAGTTTTCTTCCTCAGGAATTTTTTAGTCTGCCACAAATGCCAGGTAGAAAAAAATAATCAACCTTAGGAAAGTTTACTTTAAATGTGTCTGAGGTCAGGACACACTAGTATCCTTCCATAATCCCTGGAGCGTAGGTGGCAGCATCTGTAACTCATCTCTCCTCATCCCCTGTCTGAGCTCATCTCACTCTTCACATGGAACTCTCAATGTGCCCTCTCATGTACACTTAACAGCTCCCTAGGGAAATGTTATATTTCATACATGCTTATCCTCCACTGTGTTCCTAGGCACATTGCAGTCATGGAATAAATATTTGTTGCATTAATTAACCTCCCCATCCTGCCCTTTTTAAAGGTAAAGGCAGGTGTTCCTGTAATTGCGATAGCCAATGTACTAAGGAAGGTCCCAGACTTTAAGAGAAAGAATATTTCTTTTTAGAGTAGCAGCTGATAAAATTTAATGCAAATTCTAAGAAACCAGCCAGTAACAGGAGCTGCCGCTTGGCCAGTTTGGGTCAGTTCATTGCTTCTATAATGTAACCAATGCAATTAATCAAAATGAGGTTGACTCTCAACAGAAGTCTTGCAAGAACTAAATAAATAGAAGCAAAGGCCATTGAGCTTCAAGTTGCTAAAGCATGATCTGGAAAAGTATGAACCCAAGGAAATTAGGCGACTTTAAAAAGGCTTAGGACTTTTTTTGCAGCATCACTAAGAGTCTGACCCTTGGTTTCAGAAGATACTACTTCCAGTACATCAGAGACGTGTGGGTGGACTGAGTCATTCTCATTCCTTTCCAGTGCACTCCCCAGTCTCCAACCTCCCCCAACACCCATGAGCAATCTGCTACTTTCTGCCCTGCAGAGTGCTTCTGAAGACAAATTTGAAAATCTAACCAGGTGTATGAATCCATAGCAAATGAGAATTTATTAATTTGCCTTAAGTTTGCATCTGTTAGCTCTGCTTTCTTTTACTACTTTAAGCTGGAATATTAAGGAAGGTTTAGACACAGCAACAACGATAATGCCAGGCCATTTTTAGGGTTAAATTCTGCTATAGGTTAAGGAGAATGAATAATGAAGCAGATCAAACCTGGTGCCGGATGCTCCTTTTTTTATTGGCACTGATGGTGTTCCTTTTTGTGTTTTTAGGAATGGCAGTAATTCTGAGAGAAAATCTGAAAATTTTTGCATCTGCAAATCATACTGCCTCAGCAACACAGAAAGCCACAGGGTCCTTTCAGAAATACTTGTAGGATGCCTCTAGGAAATTCTCTAGACTGATAAGGCCATGGTCAGGGTCTACACTTTGCTGTCACTATTCTGCCTCCTCTGCATCTAGAAGTTATGCTCCTTGGGTAGTCTTTGTGTCAGTTAATTAGATATTAATAGCAGAACATATGTGCCACTCTCCCCTACTGCCTCTTGACTTTTAACCAAGGTGCTGAGGATTGGGGAAGAAATGAGCTGATGATATATATGTGTGAAGACTTCAGAGGGCCGTGAGAGGAGAAGCAATCACACTTCCAGTCTGGGGTCTGACTGCTTGCTCCCAATTCCTGCTGCTCTGCTGTGCCAGATGAAGGCCTCCTCCTGACCCTGCTTTTTATCATTTTTCTCCTTGGAACTCTCCCAGAAATAGCTCACTGAATCAGAGTGTGGCTTCCCAGAGGCCTGCCTCTTATGACCTCCTTGAGGATAAATGTTTAGGGAAAACCAGAAAGAAGGCCATTAAGACCTTGTTTTCAGGGGTTGCATTGAGGAAGCTACAGTGTGCCGTTAATAGGTGGCAGACAATGGATTCTTACTCCATTCCCGAGTTTCTCTTATACTTACATTCCTGGTATGGTCCCTTGAATGCGGCTTCCTGGGCAAAGTTTTGAAGTGGAGGGTCTCTTAGGAAAAGACCTCAATGCCACTTTTTCACTTGTTCCCTCAGCTATCCCAATCCTGCTTATCTAGAAGTCCAGTTATCGTCAGACCACTCTTCACTTCCTATGCTTTACCTTGCCTCTTCCAATGAATGACAAATCCTCAGGATCAGAGCCTGTTGGAAAAAGAGCTTCTTTGTCAAAATATTAAGATATTAAGTCAGCTACTCATGGAGATTGGGAATTCTCCCTTTCATCACAAAAATACATGTACTTGCAGTATCTTTGCCCTGAATGAAAACTGCCCCAGTCTGTTCTGGGTGGTACAGAGACCAGAGTCCAGGTCAAGAGCAGTGTTGTCTGCTTCCGTTTCTGCACCATCTTCATATTGGGCAAGTCAGTTCTGAGCTCAGTCTTATGATCTAGTATATAATTGGGTTGGATCAGATGATGTCTCAGGTCCCTTTTAGCTTGACTATCTATGTGAACCTCCCATAGTTAGGAGAGCAAATTACACTCAAAGCCTCACTGTTCAGGAAAGAAGCCTTTGTTTAAAGAACTAAAGTAAATTACAAGGCTTCAGCTTCTTGAGTTACTTGGCACATTCTCAATAAGTCTTCACTATTTTTGTTATATGGCAGGTTCTTTTTTCTATTAAATGGAAGATTCTTTAAATTGTGTAGTGCTTTACAATTTTCAAAAGTTTCACACAGATGATTTCATATAATCCCATAATGACCCTTTTTTCCCTACCCCTATTTTGCCCCTTCACCATTCCCTCTCCCCACTGGTAACCACTAGTTTGTTCTCTATATCTGTGAGTCTGCTTCTTTTGTTTTATTCACTAGTTTGTTATATATTTTTAGATTCCACATATAAGTGATATCATACTGTATTTGTCTTTCTCTGTCTGACTTATTTCACTTAGCATGACCTAGCAATTCCAATCCGGTATATATCCAAAATAAAACCCAAAAACAGTAATTTGAAAAGATACATGCACCCTGATGCTCATAGCAACACTATTTACCATAGCCAAAACCTGGAAGCAACCTAAGTATCCATCGACAGATGAATGGATAAAGAAGATGTGCTATATATATATATATATATATACACAATGGAATACTACTCAGCCATAAAAAGGAATGAAATTTTGCCATTTGCAGCAACATGGATGGACATGGATGGTTTTGCTATGGTAGGTTCTAGGAAAGATCTAGTCCTATCTCTATTCTAAAAGACCTGATATGTTCCTAAAATGACGGTGAACAACATTGTCATGACCCATGATCAATCCTACATTTACACAGAGATAGTTTTGTAAAGTGTCTTCACATTTATTATCTCAAGTAGCCTGCTCAGGACACTTTATAGAAGAGGAGGCTGAGGGTCAGAAAATTAAGATGCCTGTGCAAGGCCTTGAGACTAGTAAATGATTGAGCTGGGACTAGAACCCACGTTTTTCTCACTTGAAATCTGGTGCTCTTTCCATCTTACCATAGTGGAACGGTACAAGCCAGAATTCATTATCCAAATGGTGTAGACTATGCTCCATGTGTGTCTTCTGTAAAGGAGGTAGCTAGTAAGTAGGGAAAGGTCATGTTTTATTTTCTCTTAAAAGATATGAGAAAAGTCAGTACTATTGCCACGGTGAGTATTTCTCTAAGTTACATCTATTTTTAAACTACCACAGCAAATAAAACATTTGTTTTCATGAGCTAGACCTCAGAGTAGGGTTGTTTCCCCATTTTGAGTCCCCCCCACCCTGACTCCCACCCCACCACGGACCTCCATCTGCATATACCATTTCCTTCTTTGGTGCTTGAAATAAATGACTAGTAACCTTGATGGGGGGGGGGAGGAGTGTTGCTATCTGGAAAAGCCGCAAATTGACTTCTCTTCCACTATTTTTGGGTTTATCCCTGTAAGAAATCTTATCTACAGCACTCTTTCTTGTACCAGAAAATGAACCCTAGATAAGATATGGAATCAGATTGGCTAGATTACTTTTTAAGTTCCATCAAAGACCAAAGGTAGAGTCTCTCTTAAATTGGCATGACTAAGATTACAAACTACTTGTAGGGATCAAGTAGGGATTTATAGTTTTATTATTTTTCTTATTAGAATTGATTCCTGATATGATCTATTCTGTTTTGTAAATTTTAATTGAATTAAATTTCACCAAATGAAGGGCAGTAGCATTTGAGGTCTATAGAATTGTTTAATACATTGGGGGTGGGAAAGGAGAGAAAAGAACAATAGAAAGTCCAATTAATTTCTTCCTGGTGAACTCCCTGTAAACCTTCTATAGTTAGGAGAGAAAATTGCACTCAAAACCTCATTTTCCAGGAAAGAAGCCTTTGTTTAAAGAACTAAAGTAAATTTCAGGGCTTCAACTTCTTGAATTTAGTTCAGTGGCTTGTGGCCAAAAATTTAATGAGGGCTGAAAGGACTGATATCTCCCACCATTCAACTCTACCACTGGGACTGCAGTTGATGAGAGAAAGAGTTGTCTTAAAGTTCAAAACAGAGTTAATATATTCTGTCCATTTGCAACTTTCATCAACATGAAGTCACCCTCGTAATAAATGACTTATAGCAGGATTTTGTCCTCATTTGCCACTTATAGCTGGAATCTGAGGGAAAATAAATCACTCTGTCCTTCTCTTTTTCCTTTTACCTTACAGAGTCGGAGAGCCCTTCTAAACTTCAGAGTAAGGATGAGAGCAAAGGAGAGAAGATCTTTTTAGGAGTTTGTAAAGTTAGAGTGGTTTGCTTTGTGGATGTTGGAAGGGTAAACTCTTAGTATCACTGAATATTAATGAATAATTCTGAGTGAGCCAAACCAAGGAAAAGGATGAAAAATGAGAAGGCAAGGGCCACACAATTCTTCCTTAGATGTCTCACTTTCTCTCTCCCGTAGACAATAGACTGCTTTCAGTTTTTTCAGTATCTTTACAATTTTTTGACTATCAGAAGATAAAGACATTACTATGGTATGCCTAGAGTCTCTGGAAGACAAATATGTGACTCTGCTTTCCATGTGAAACAGAGATGTATCTATATTAGGAGAATTAGGTTATAGCCACTGTGTGAGTGTGTGCATCTGTATGAGCCTCTGTGTGTGTTTGTGTATGTATATATGTATGTATTTTCCTCCTGGGATCTTGAGAAAAAGCTTGGAGGCTACAAATTGTCACACTTCTCTCAGGATCAATAATGAGTAGAACTATCAGCAATCAACATCAAACTCATGGATTTTTTTTTTTTTTTTTTTTTTTAGCATAAGAAAAAGCAGGAAACTGCTCTCCTTGCTCAGTGTCTTAGAGTCTGGATAGAATAAAACACTGGGCACCAGGAAAAAAGTATGAGATAAACCTGGACCAGAATGTTGTTTGGAATCTCCTAGCTTTTTGCCTAGAGATGCATTTTTCATGCCTAGCATATAACACGAACTCTAGGCAAACGAATACCAGCTTTTAATCTGAGTTGAAACTCTGGAGATGATGGCTCTATTATTCACGTCTTGTACCTGCTTTACAAACAACACAGTTCAGCTGAAATTAGACTTTTACTGTGTATTATTAGGCAGGTGAATTTAATGTGAAACTCATTTCCATAATTAGGGCTATTGAGAGTGTCACTGTAATTATGGTTACTTAAAAAAAAAGTTCCTCCCTGATAATCATCTGAGGGGTGTACTCTCAGTGGATTAATGATAGCATTACCCGCTGCTGAGCCAGACTCAGAATTAAATAGACCAAACATCTGCTGCTGTGACATCTACCCAACACACTTTCTGGTGATATGTTAGGTCACCATATACTGATTTATCTTTAAAAGCTATGCTTGACTCAGTTAGTTAAAAAGTTTTAGTAAAAGTGGACTTAAGGCATGAGTTAGTGGGAAAAGTCAATTTCCCTCTTTATTTTGCAAGTAGAAATGGAATTCCTATGTGTGGCACAAGGTAAATGCTAAATGTTAACTTCATATGGATTTTATTTTAACTTCAGGCATTTTTTTCTTTAACAGTTTAAAGTGAAATTGGCTGGGATGGAGAATAGATTTTTAAGCTTCTGAATTTCCATTGTGGAAAAATATGAGCTGATCTAGGGGAAATAGGAATTCCTTGGGGGAAAGAAGTGACTTTTTTTGTCTTTAAATCATAGACTGAGGTTGTGAAGAAGTGAGGTGAATTATCTCCATGCCCACAGATACTATGGGTCATATTGATCAGAATAGTATATTTTTATGGGATGGGTCTGAGTTCAACAGCATCCTTAGAATAATTATGTTAGTATACAAATCTATTTTAATTAGGTAGTAAAAAGCTATAAAATATTCACTATTTATTTTTAAATTATTTATTTCATAATTATTATGCTTTTTCCAAAAAGGCAAGCTTAGACTAGAAAGAGGTGAACTTAATAAAGAAGCTGGTCAATTGTCATGAGAATTTCTACTGTGTGTGTGTATGGATATGGTAGAAATGTATATACCTATATCCAATATATTTTATATAAAATACATATATATTTAATGTGTGTAAATATATATATTTTAATGTGACTGGCTCTAATATTCTACTGAGATAGGTTTTACAAGGGATGTTCCTGTTTATGGCAAGGTAATGAGCTAGTGGAACCCTTATGGGATTTTATGTGTTGGAAAAGTTGTTTAGCAGTTTTCAGTCCAACATGTAAGAAGCTTAGAAGTTGTTATTCCATTCTAAAAACAAATAAAAAGCTAAACTGAGAAATCTACAACTTGTTTTTTACTTTTTAAAATTGAGATATAGTTGGTGTACAATATTATATAAGTTACAGGTGGACTACATAGTAATTTACAATTTTTAAAGGTTATACTACTTTTATAGTTATTATAAAATATTGGCTATATTCCCTGTGTTGTATAATATATCCTTGTAGCTTATTTATTTTATACATAATAGTTTGTACCTCTTAATCTCCTACCCCTATATTGCCCCTCTCCCCTTCTCTCTCCCCACAGGTAACCACTAGTTTGTTCTCCATATCTGTGAGTCTGCTTATTTTTTGTTATATTCACTAGTTTGTTTTAGATTCCACATATAAGTGAAAATATGCAGTATTTGTCTTTCTTTGTTTGACTTATTTCACTTAGCACAATACCCTCCAAGTCCATCCATGTTGTTGCAAATGGCAAACTTTCCTTTTTTATGACTGAGTAGTATTCCCTTGAATGTATATGCACCACATCTTCTTTATCCATTCATCTGTTGATGAACACTTAAGTTGCTTCCATGTCTTGCCTATTGCAAATAATACTGCTATGAATGCTGCTGTGAATATTGGGGTGCATGCATCTTTTTGAATTAGTGTTTTGTTTTTTTCAGATATATACCCAGGAGTGGAATTGCTATGGTAGTTCTATTTTGAGTTTTTTGAGAAAACTCCATACTGTTTTCCATACTGGCTGTACCAATTTACATTCTCACCAACTGTGTAGGAGGGTTCCCTTTTCTCTACATCCTCACCAACATGTGTTATTTGTAGACTTTTTGATGATAGCCATTCTAACAGCTGTGAGGTGATATCTCATTGTGGTTTTGATTTGCATTTCCCTGATGCCTAGTGATGTTGAGCATCTTTTCATGTACTTGTTGGCCATCTGCACTTCCTCTTTGGAAAAATGTCTATTCTGTTCTTCTGCCCATTTTTAAAATCAGGTTTTTTATTTTTTGATGTTAAGTTGTATGAGCTGTTTATATATGTTAGATATTAATCCTTTATTGGTCATATCATTTGCAAATATTTTCTCCCATTCAGTAGGTTGTCTTTTTGTTTCATTGATGGTTTCCTTTGCTGTGCAAAAGCTTTTAAGTTAAATTAGGTCTCATTCATTTATTTTTGCTTTTATTTCCTTTACTTTAGATATGAAGACATATCCCAAAAAATGTTGCTTTGATTTATGTCAAAGAGTGTTCTGCCTATGTTTTCCTCTAGGAGTTTTATAGTATCTGGTTTTACGTTTAGGTCTTTAATCCATTTTGAATTTGTTTTTGTATATGGTGTTAGAGAATGTTCTAACTTCATTCTTTTACATGTAGCTGTCCAGTTTTCCCAGCACCACTTATTGAAGAGACTGTCTTTTCTTCATTGTATATTCTTGCCTCCTTTGTCATAGATTAGGTGACTGTAAGTGTGTGGATTTATCTCTGGGCTTTCTATCCTGTTCCATTGATCTATGTGTCTGTTTTTGTGCCAGTACCATACTGTTTTGATTGCTGTAGCTTTGTAGTATAATCTGAAGTCAGGGTGCATGATTCCTCCAGCTCCATTCTTTTTTCTCAAGATTGTTTTTGCTATTTGAGGTCTTCTGTGTTTCAATACAAATCTTAAAATTATTTGTTCTAGTTCTGTGAAAAATGCCGTTAGTATTTTGATAGGGATTGCATTGAATCTGTAGATTGCCTTGGGTAGTATGGTCATTTTAACAATATTAATTCTTTCAATCCAAGAACACAGCATATCTTTCTGTTTGTGTTGTCTTCAATTTCTTTCATGATTGTCTTATAGTTTTTGGAGTACAGATCTTTTGCCTCCTTAGGTAGGTGTATTCCTAGGTATTTTATTTTATTTTTAATGTGATGGTAAATGGGATTGTTTCTCTAATTTCTCTTTCTGACATTTTGTTGTCAGTGTATAGAAATGCAACAGATTTCTGTATATTAATTCTGTATCCTGCAACTTTACCGAATTCATTAATGATCTCTAGTAGTTTTCTGGTGACATCTTTAGGATTTTTTATGTATAGTATTCCACTATACAAACATTCCTTAACATATGCATGTAAGTCGTCCTCAGCTTTGGCTTCATATTGGCATCATTTGAGGAGTTTTTAAAATATTGATATCTATCTCACCACAGATTCTGTTTAATTAGACTAAGGTATAGCCTTAGCATGAGGAGTGATTTTAAGTCACTCCAATTGGTTTTAATATGTAACTAAGGTTGAGAAGTACTGATCTATCTCATATTTTGTTGAAAGATGACTGGTATGATTGGATTCTTTACTGCCCTTAAACAGATGCTAAAGTTCTCAAAGTGATATAAGCTCACAAGAAGAAGGATTTGAAACAGCTCACCCTAGCAGGAGACAGTGTGATTTTCCCCAATATTTGTGACATTTCTTTGCATATATTCTCCTTCTATACCATATAGCTAGTCATATGTGCTATTGTCACCTTGTTCCAAACTCTTCTATATTTCACTTCAGCAAAGAGTAGCTCTTTCCTTTCTCTAGTAACAATATCTTTAGGTCTTCACTTTGAAAACATACTTCCCTGTCAGTTGTCTTGATAATCTGTCTTTGTCTGGTCTGTGTCCACTAAATGGGTATCCATCTCTCCTTTAAAGATTTTTGTACATAGATTCTGAGGTAGTGATCTGGGGGTCTCTGAAAACCTGTCCAGTAACTGGTTTGATTTACTCAGCCTTTTGCCACTCAGCTAAATCATCTACCAACTTTGCTGATTAAGACCTCGATACTGGAGAAGAGAATGCCCTTTACTGAGTATAGAGCCATACAACCAGTGAGAAGAGATACCTCCCATTAAAATTTGTTAAATTAGGATTCTGATTCCCTGGTTATGATGAAATACAATAAGACATGCTGAGTCTGAACTATTCTGGAGCAATGAATAGGGTGTATCTCCATATCTGAAAACCTAAGTAATGCAAAGCCCCTTGGAATTTGCCAAGATAATTGTGGTGGTTAATTTTATGTCAACTTGACCACGGTGCCCAGATATTTGGTCAAACATTATATTGGATGTTTCTATGAAGGTGGGGTTTTTTTCCCCCCCTGCTGAGATTAACACTTAAATCAGTGGTCTTTGACTAAAGCAGATTATCCTTCACATGTGGCTAATCACTTTTTTACTATAGTGAGAAAACAATAAGTGGTGATACTATTAAAAAAAAATCTTCATCCACTCAAAGACCTTGACAGAACAAAGAGTGACTTCCCCTGAGCAAGAAGGAGTTCTGTCAGCAGATGACCTTTGGACTCAAGCTGCAACTCTTCCCTAGGTTTCTAGACTGCTGGCCTAGTGTGGAATTACCACGCCTCTACAACTGTGTGAGACAGTTCCTGAAAATAAATCTCTCTTTCTCTAAAAAACCAAAACCAAAGCAAATAAAAACAAAAAAAATCTTTTTTGGGGAGGCTTCACAAGACGAAATAAAGAACTATTAAAAACAAGGCTTTTGGAAGAAAAAAATGAATACCCAACTCCTGAAGAAATCTGTAATTTCATCTCTATGAAATGCAAAGTACAGCCCATGTGAAACAAAACTAACCTGCTTGCACTGTCTCCCTGTGAACGAAGGTGCACCATCGCACTCAAGAACCCCACAAACCAGGGTTGCCTCTTTGGCCCTGGTCTCCAAAACAAGTAAAACCTTAAAGCATTTTCTGTAAGTTACTGACTTCCCAATGAAGTCAAATTTATCCCTGACTTTTACAATATCTATACATGACAACCCTTACTGATATGACTGATAATCAGGTGAGGAAACTTTCTCATTATGAAGAGACTATCTGTGATCTTGTAAACTTGATAACCTTATAAATTTTTCCCCTTTAAATTCCCATTTACTTACTAGAATCTGCTCAGCTAGTTTTTCTAAAGCTTGGACTTCACTGTAAACCATTTTGCAAGTAAGCTTATTTTCTTTTCTAAAAAAGAAAGTTGATTCCAAGAGAGGAGTCCTAGTGACCTGGGAGCTGATCTTCAGAAGTTTGTTTGAAAAGTGTCAAGCAGAACCTGAGAAGGGGATTCTGGTACAAATGATGTTAATGAGGGAGAGCTCGCAGGTGAAGCCTGTAAGGAAGTGAGGGAAGCAGAATAGGACAGACTATTTGCCCTGCTCGTCCACCAACAGGCAATAGTCTGTCCCATAAGAGTACATGCAGTTCTCATCACATTGCCCAGTGCGGATACCTCTATACTTAATGTCTAAGAAAAATGGGCAATTGATAACTGGTAGTGAGGTAATAAGTATACTCCTTGAGCTTGTAACTGGGGGAGGGGGTGCTGAATTAAAGCAGCTCAGACGACCTTGACATTGGAGAATGATTGACATCTCCCTTAGTTTGTTAACAGCTGGTCACGTAGCTCACCTGGAAATGCAATGCCTCTGGTAAACAGAGTTGGAGAACATGGCTTAGGCTTGAGGCCCCAGGAGGCCTCTTTTTCTCACATTTAATTTAAATCATAGAGCCCACACACTGGGACCTATTGCTTAGAATGTCAGATAGTTAAAACTAGGTTGAAGAAGAGATGCCAATAAATTTGCCAAGCAGTTTCAGGCCCCTAACAGCAGGCCTGTCTCACCACTTCTCACAGATGGAATAGTAGAAGATATCCATCTTCCACCACTGCTGAGTAGGGAGACGGGCTTGGATAAAGCTTTTTCTTCCCAGTAGACCAACACAGAAACCAGAGGAGAGAGAAAGAAAGTTGTTTCCTACACTGGTCATCGGGTAATGTAACAGAAATTCAGTTCAATGACATACTGTACTGATGGTAATTGGATTTCTCTTTTTCTGTGATCTAAGTAAAGATGGCAACATAACCTTGGGAATAGAGCTCATTCGACTGATTGGTAGGAAACCTATTTTCTATTCTTGATTTTGTCCTCGTGTGACCTTAAGGAAGTCATTGAACTTCTTCATGCTTCTGCTTCTCCATTGTAACTATGTGACCATTTGCTCTTATCTTCCTAAAAGAGGTATCAGACGTGACTGTTTTATAGCCCGATTGTTTTACCAATGATAAATGAGCTTGGGGTAAGCTCAGAACAAACCATTCCGGTGGCCCTGGTCAAGGTGTTGTCATAATGCAGGGCTCTTATTAGAAGCAGTGAGATGGAGACAGTGGCAAGTTATGCAACTGGTCAGTCTTGTAAAATAATTCAGTTTATTGAATGGGGAAAGGAAAACAGTCACCTAAGTTACTATCATATAGATAAATATGTCTCAAAATTGTTTAACTAGTTTTTCAATTTTTGACTAATTTTGTTTGCATCAAGTGAACTTTTTGGAAAATATTTCAAAATGCATTTTTATAATTTTTCAATTTTTACCTCATCACTTTCTAAATAATAAAATATCTAGAGAAATTATATATTTGCTTTACATACTTGATCTTAGCAATTATAAAACTATGAATTTCCAAATTGCATCTTTTATTTAATCTGACCTCAGAATTTTACTTTTAGAAAGATCATATAGATGGGTAGGTGTGTGCTTTCAGAGACATGACATTATAAAGCCCTAGGAAAATGTACTAGTATTTGCTCTCATTGTCTCAATGCTTAATAGAAAGTGCATAGACTGTACTTTGCCCTTTTTTTGGTTCTTTTCATCCAGATAAGTTGCCTGTTGTTTTGGATTTAGTTATTTTCTTAAAAAACTTTTTTCTTAGACTATTGTCATTTTTCTTCTTAACATTCTTGAGAGTTTCCCTCTTTGGTTTTGTCTTTTGTCCTCAAACATTCTTGTGAGGTAGTATTGGGAAGATGATCACAATGCCACGTACAACTGTGAAACATTTCTCAGTTTAACAATTTGTATTTATATTCCAGGAAATCTGTGAATTCCATAGCATAAGAATTTATTGTTCTATATTTAAATATGGAGGAACTGAAGTACGATATTGACTATTCCATAGGGATCAACCTGTAATGATAAATTGAGAGAGTAGCACATTAATGAATGCCTACTAATGCCTACAGTTTACTCAAGAAGGGAGTCCATTTTGCCAGTTTGCTCTGCTTTTTTTTTCCATTTTTGAGTTACATTCCCATTTATTCATATTATTTATTTAAAATTTGTTTGTATAGGTAATACTTGATACTTATGAAACAGCAGTATGAAATATACATGATTATGAAGCATAATAAAGTGAACACCCATGAACTCAGCACCTGTATAAGACCTAGAACAACACAGATGGAGTTTTTCTACCTATGTGCTGCTCCTAGCCTCTGCACCCCCCTGTACCCCACCACCTCCCATCTAGAGATAATGATTATTTTAGATTTTCTTGTTATTTCTTTTTTCTTCTTAGTTTAAAAAAATCACATGTGTAGGTATTCCTCAATAATACATTGTTTAGTTTTACCTTTACAAAAATGGTAACAGCCTATAGTCTTGTATGATTTGCCCTTTTCATTAAGCTTTATGTTTAAAGATCCATTTCTGATGTTTCATTTGATATGGTTTATTAATTTTCTTTTTTTTTTTTTTTTTTTAGCATAACGAGACTACTGAACACAGATTAACAAATAGGAATGTGAGCGCATAGCAAACCAAAACAACAAAAAGAGTGGGAGTCGGGGTGTCAGAAGGACTGAAGAGGGGGAATGAGAGCGAGGAAAGGGGAGGAGAAAGTTTTTTTTTCTTCTTCCTATTTCTTTAAAAAATCAACACAAGAAAACACACAAAACCAATGTCTGTTCCCAAGAAGAAACATAAATAGGGCAGAGCCGAACCCTCTGTTCTCTCTTCCAAAGGCACTTTAGACATTTCTGTGAATTTTCTTATTTAATCGTTTGTTTATCCATATCCTTGTCAGTGAACATCTGGACATGGCATTGTTCCCCATTTTTCTTGTATGTGAATAATGCTGCTATGAACTTATGCTTGTATGCAAGGGCTTCTCTGTAATTTTCTAAGAGCACAGTCATGTAATACACATATATTCACTTTAGCAGGTCATGGCATAGTGTTTTCTAAAGTGATTGTAACAATTTACACTCCTACGGAAGGTGTAAAAGAGTTGATCATCATTTCCACCTTTTGATATCATCATACTTTAACCCTTTCTTTTGTTTTCAGTCTTGTGGGTGTATATGGTGCTTTGTCTTGAGGTTTAAATCTTCCCTTAAACAGAAATAGGCTTCATTTCTTATGAAGTCCTTGCTCCTAGCCAGAAGTTGCCAACCCTCCCAATCTATTGAATATTTGTTAAGTAATTGGAGGCTGCTTCATCATGAGAACTATGGAGGCTGCTGCCTTACAGAGGAAACTTGAAGCTGTCCCAAGTGCCTCATGAATACATTGTGACTTCCTCTGAGCACAGGGTGAGGACATGACGCCTCTGCCTCAGGACTCTCCTTTCTCCCCCTTTGGGTTCTCTGAACGCAGAGGGCCCTACCTACTCAGATTGTACAAATAAGAGGATAAGTGATGTAGATCCAGTTTTTCTCCTTTTTGATCTACTGCAAGCATGCCTGCTCTGCTGAGGATATTACAGCTGGAAGCTGCATGATTGCTGATATATTGAAGGAAGGAGTCAGGAATTTAGGGGAGTGGAGGTGGGACATGAATAATGGATTTTCTATAGCAGCAGGCTTAGATCTGCTGCTCATCAAAGCCGGCCTCCTTAAGAGGCGGAGACAAGAAACCTGAGCTTGGAGTGAGGAAGCATGTGATAGAAATGTGGGTATCTTCAGAGAAATGTGAAAGTTAAGGATTATTAAAGATGTTTGTGAACTCCATTCTGAGGTCTGCCTTTCCAGTAGCGATGTTTTCATAGACACGCACAAGCCCTAGACATTTCTGGTAGGTATTCTTCAGACCTAGAGAATATCAGTAGATATTCTGAAGCCTAGATAGATGAGTGACTTGCTCAGGATCACCCAGCTAGTTATTAGCAGTCCTGGCCTAGAGTCCCGGGATGTCCCAGCACTCATCCCATGCGCACACTTTCCATGAAAACACGAACCATATTGCTTCTACTCTGCTCTCCAATTTTCCTTCTGCTGATGAAATTGAAACCTATAGTATGCAAATTCCCAAGAAAAAAAATATCTATTGTTTTCTGTTAGAAAAAATTGTCAATGAGTTTAGATTTAAACTCTCACAACCAAGGGGAAAAAAAGTTGACTTCTGTCTTTCTCAGAGGAAAACTGTAACATAGAGATCTCTGTGAATGTGATTTATTAGGATAGGCTCCAAGAAAAAGACTGGTTAAAGGCATGGGGAAACTGCCAGGGGAAGAAAGGAAGCCACTCAAACAAGGTCCACAGAGAATGACTGGTCCAGTCCCAGGGGTTTTTGGAAGACAGTGTAGGTCACACCTTAAAGTTGTCTCCGGGTGGGAGCAAGGATGTTGCAGCATTTATCTACACTTACATGTCAGTCTTTGGTTTAGAGCTGTCCCTGGGGTGAGGGGCGTGAATCCCCAAGTGCTTTTAGCTTTCCTAACACACAAAGCAAAGCAAATTTCAGCAGCCTGAAGGAATCCCAGTGAAGACTGACAGATGGCTGCTGGGATTGAAAAGCACATCAGTAGCTGGTTGTGCATGAACTTAGTAAAAGGATCCAAGGAGATATGGCAGAGCACTGACTGCTTTTAAGCTAAATCTCCCCTATAACGAAATTCTCTGAAGCAGAGATGGGGTAATGAAACTCTGCTAAAGAATGTATTTCTTTGGGCCGTCTCACACATGGCAGATAAAAAACTAATTCATACGATTCTTTGGAGGATGATTTGGCAATATCTATCAAAAGTCTTAAACATAGAACTTTTCTAATAGAAATAATAAGTATTATTTATTAAGTGCTTATTTTATTGCAGACATCTTGCTGTGTACTTGACTTGAACTATCTCATCTAAAGCCTCCCGACAATCTAGTACGATAGATACTGTGACTATACCCATTTTATAGATGAGGAAACTGACACTTATTGAGTTGTCCACGTCACACAGCTGTAAGTTGTGTAACTAGAATTGGAACCAGGTCTGCTTGACTCCAGATACTGCCCTTGATCCCAGCGCCATTAACATGACATGATTAAGGACAGGTGCAAATTTTCATCCATAGCAATGTCTTCACAATGTTGTTTTTAGTTTTTAAAATTGGAAACAATGTACATGTCCAACAATTGAGATCTGGTTGAAGCTTCTGTGTTAGGATTCTATGATGGGATAATTTTTAACACATAAAAGTAATGCTGAAAATCCATATTTTGCTTGACATGGAAAGATGTTCAGTACATAACATTAAATTTAAAAAATCAGGTTTAAAACAGCTATAGAGTATGTTTCCATTTTTGTGAAAACCAAAATCAAAAGAACAAAACCCCCAAACCCAACAAACAAAAAAACGAAAACTATACACGAGCAGTCAGTAGGCCAGACCCAGCCCTGGATGATATTGCTGACCATCCTTCTAAAGGCCTATGAAACCCACGCACCTCTCTTATTCATCTTGGAGGTTTCCCCTCAATGTAGGGGGAGACTACATTTGTTTTGTAATTTGTTGAAGTTGATACTGTAAATGGAAGAGGAGGGCCTTCCTAAAATCTTGTCTATAAGGCAATTTAACTTTCTTTCATAATTCCTTCCATCATGGGGGTCTGTGCACTGTGATCCTGGTACCCTCTGCTTGGAATGTTCTTTTCCCCCAGCCACGTGGTTAGTTCCTATCCCAGCCTCAGCATCACTTCTCTTTGGAAGCCTTGCTTCGCTGACTTAGTCCAGTTCTCATTTTGTTTTCTTCTAGAACCATGTCTTATTCTTCACAGATGTAAACACAGTGACAAATTTACATTACTTATGTGGGTATCTTATTAATGCCAGTCTCTCCCACTAGATGGTAAGTTCTATGATTGTGAAGATCATACTCTTCATTGTAGCTTCAAAGGGAAAGTGTGGTGAAGCACAGTAGTTGTACACTAAGTAATTTAGGTTAAGTGATTGACTATGAGAAGAAATGAAGTTTGGGGGTGTTTGCTCCTTAGTCCAGTGAGGAGTGGTGAGAGGGGAGGAGCAATCACTTTTCAGACCACCCTGATTAAAGCAACTGTGCAGCACTAGAAATTCAGGGGAACCTAACATTTTCTCTCAGTCTACTCATCTGCATCTGTAGCTCTGATCCATTAAATCCTTTTCACAAAATCCACTTGACATAAAGTTAGATAATGCTGAGTGACCATCATTTTTTCTCTTCCCATGTTTTTTCCTCATATTTTTTCTATTAACCACCTTCTGTCTTTAAAAAACGATTTTACTTGAGGTGTATTTGATATACAATATTATATGTTTCAGGTGTGCAACATAGTGATTCACAATTTTAAAAGGTTATATTCCATTTCTAGTTATTATAAAATATTGACTATATTCCCTGGTTTGTACAATATATCCTTGTAGCTTGTTTATTTTATACATAGTAATTTGTACCTCTTAATCCCCTGCCCCTCTCTTGCTCCTCCCTCCTTCCCTCTCTTCACTGGTAACCACTAATTTGTTCTCTGTATCTGTGAGTCTGTTTCTTTTATGTTCTATTCACTAGTTAGTTTTATTTTTTAGATTCCACATATAAGTGATATCATACAGTGTTTGTCTTTCTCTGTCTGACTTATTTCACTAAGCATAATACCCTCCAAGTCCATCCATGTTTTTGCGGATGGCAAAATTTCATTCTTTTTTTCAAGGCTGAGTAATATTCTTTTGTGTGTGCGTGTGTGTCTGCACACATCTTCTTTATCTATTCATCTGTTGGTGAACACTTCGGTTGCTTGCATATCTTGCTTATTGTAAATAGTGCTGCTATGAACATTGGGGTGCATGTTCTCAATCACCTTCTCTCCTTACTTCATTACTCATCTATGTCTCCTTTCTTCTTTATCCTCTCTTTTCCCCAATTTTTGAAAATTCATTCACTCAACAAACTTTACTGAGTGCCCACTATATACTAGACATTCTTCTGGGTGTGGGGGATATGGACATGAAGCCAACAGAGTTTTTATCTGTCTACTAGAGGGAGACAGAATTGTGAATAGAGAATTGAGATATGATTTCCACTGTATCAGAAACATATAGAGGGGAGATTGCTGCCTCCACAGAAAGGAGTGGTCAATTCTATTGACCAATACCTCCTTGGGGAGAAAAGGTTTTTAAAAAGTTTTCATAAAGGAGATGATTGAATTTTCTATTCTTTCCCAACATTTCTTCTCCCATTTAATAAAACATGTGGACACTAGATACTATGCTGGGCACCAGACAGGATGCTACATAAGAAATTAGTTTATGGACTTACGTTCATGGTGTGTTCTGAAACATTTGGACAAGAGATATGTGGCTGAATGGAAAGATTCAAAATGAGATGTTCCCAAAGGTTATTACCAAGTGTAAGGGGAGGGTCATGCATGTCCTGTGTTGTCATGTGTCATGTGTCATGTCATGTGTGTCATTTTAAAGTGACTTTTAAGCTACCATAATAACAATAATAACAACTAAGATCTATAAAAACTATGAAGGGCCTTATTATATGGTTTACAACCCTTGACAAATATAACTTCAGAAATAACAGGATATCTGGGGGAAGATATCCAAAAGATAAAGATGTTTGTTTTCGTCACTCTTATCTCCACTACTAAAACATATGGCTATTGAGGAGAAGGTGCTGTCTATGAGTGTTTTTCTGGAGCGTGTTGTTTAATGAGGGAGGACCTGATTACTGTGCTGGGTTGAGGAAGTCACTCTGGGTAGCATTACTTACCTTTACCATACTTGGCAGGTGAACAGTGACATCATACATCACTTCCGGTGCAGCTCACACACCCATCCCAAGGTACTATACAGGACAACAGAGTGATAAATGGAACTTTTTACAGAGAACTTGGTGTTACTCCAATAAGTTATAAATGTGAGTGCGTAGGAGGCTCTGAAGGCTGGTGTTCAGAAGAATATCATAAATCAAAATTTCTTCAGCTTTGAAAAGTTGTCTGGAGGAAATATATAATACAATTCATCTTTATTCATTTTTTAAAGGACAGACGGGGCAGGAGCAATTTATAGAAGCCATGGATATCATTTTGTCTACCATATTGAGATCTATTCAGATTCTGCTGGTGTCATAGTTTGGTAATTCTTGGAGAAGAGCCAGGAGAGCCTGGGAGAATGACAAAAACACATTTGTTTTGAAGATGAAAATGGAAATGATACCATCAAAATTCAGCTGCAGGAATAAACTTCATCATGAGAGAGTTATGCACAGGTACCAGGCCCAATAATAGGATGCTCTTAGGGATAAAAATGATTTTAGTAAGCATTTAATGATTTAATTAAAAATTGATTTTGACATAGTCAGACAAAAATGGTGGTGTATATGTAGTGTACCCATGCCATTCGAAGACAGGTTTGTAGACTTAAGCTTCTGTTTTCTAGTGAATTATTATCTGTTTACCCTGTTTTTTCTTCCAACCTTATATTGTCCACCTTGGCATATCCAAAGTCAATTAAAATGCATTCATACTGGCAATATCTACACTGATATTTGTGACCTTTCCATGATCAAGAACTAAGGGAAGTGATAAGAACATTTCCGGGCATGTTAAGAATCCTAAATTCTAGGTCCAGCTCCATCCCTAATAAGCTCTGTGACCTTGGGTAAGTCACATAATTTTATTAACCTTCAGTTTTCTCATCTGTGAAATGAAGTGGGACCATATGATTCTGAAAGTCCCTTCCACCTCTAAAATTATACTGTACTGTCAGCTCTCATTTTTACCAATTTGGAGGAGTAATGAGCTGCTGCTATGACACAGTAGATTAATCCTCGCTGTTTCTACCTAATTGGCATGGAAAGTGACAGAAACTGGGGTAAGAAGCAAGGATGCAACTGAGGGAGCTGCCAGTGGGCACAGGCTGACAGCTCTCTGTACTCTGCTTGTACTCTGCTTCCTATTGTACCTTAGCCCCGTTGCCCAGATGCTCTTGACCACTTGTAGAGATGACATCTGACCTTGGACTCTAGTGACCTCCAGTGATGCCTTTGGGCTAATGCTTGTTACCTGAAGACCCTCCTCATATATAGATTCCAGAATTTAATTCTGGGAATATCTTTGCTACTGTGGACAAGAAGTGAGTTGTTTAAGGGTGCCTTATCTATTACACATTGCAGAGCTATGGATTCAAAGTTTGTGCTATGAACATTTTTGGCAGTCTAGGGAAGCCTCTGGGACCACATGTGAGGGTAATGTTTTTAAATACATAAAATATACAGGATTACAGATAAGCCAACTGAATTGAAATATAGTTCTGTCCATAAACCCTAGGTTCAGACCACTATAAGTATCCTTTTCCACCGAGACTGTAGACTTCCTGAGATCGGGGACTGTGTCACTTGTTCACTGGTGTGCCCTAGGTGCCTAACACAGTGAATGGTTCAGACAGGACATTCTCTAGATGCATGCCTATGCATTTAACCACACTGTTTTGATACTCTCCCTTCTTTTAAAGTCAGTTCCTTGGAGATAAGAGATGAGGTGTATCTACTATTGCCTCTTCAGGTTTTGCATGGTGCTTCACATATAGTCGGTGCTCAAATAATATTTATTGAGTGGGTGCATGAATGAGCTGGCCCAGCACGTTTTTCACTGTCTTCTGGCAACTTTGAGTACTGGGTTATTGGCTTGTTGCTGGTGATTCTGTTCTCTGGAGGCGCACGTTGGCCTGAAGTCTTGAAGAACTGAAGAGGAGGGTCAGTGTGATCATTCATTTTGTGTGTCAGCTTGGCATGTGAGATGGTCAGCTCAATAAAGTAAATTGCCCTCCCCCAGTGTGGGTGGGCATCATCCAATCAATTGACGGGCCTGATCAGAGCAAAAGAACAGAAAGCTGAGGGAGGGGAAATTCAGCCTCCCCTCCCCCACCTTTTTTTCCAGCCTCACTGGCTGATCAGTGACATATCTCAGCTTCTCCAGCCCTCAGATTGGGATTTACATCACTGGCTCCCCTGGTTCTCTGGCCTTTGGACTGAGATTGGAACAGCTTGCAGACAGCAGGTCATGGGAATTTTCAGCCTCTGTAATCACATGACTTGATCTCTCACGATAAATATATATAAATATATTCCCCCCTCCACCGACTGTTAGCACTCTGTGATGAGGGAGCTGGCCCCTTCGCCCAGGCCCCTCCATCAGGAAATGTTTTCCTTTTCTGAACACCATGGGGGACCTGATCTGGGCAGGTGGAGTGTGGGGCTTCCCAGGAAGGCAAACAGGGCACAACTGGGGCCCACAGGGTGTGCTTCGTGGCTCTGGGTGTGTGGCGGGAGAGTGAGTGCAGGTCCAGACGGAAGGGCAGGGAGAGGATGGGCTGGGATGTGCTGAGAGCCAGAAGCTGCTTAGAGGACAGCAGAATCAGCCCGGAGGCTCTGAGCAGAACGCGTCCACACTTCCCAGAAAAAGCCTGATCTCGCGGGAGTTCTATGAGGCAGGCGTGGGAGTCCTGGAATGAGAAAAACCTGGGTGCCCTGGGTGTTGGAGGCCGCTCATCCCAGGCTTGCGAGGAGGCCGGCTCACACCACCTATCAAGCAAACACCGGTCCTCCTGGATACCTCCCCCGATGCCACAGTTAGAATCGCAGTGCACGGGTACCTCCCCAGGGGCACGGCCATGTATGAGGGACCGGGCTGTGGACCAAAGGCTGTACAGAGGCAGGACGAACGCAAGCCTGAGCCAATGAGTGAACTGCGCATGTGCGCAGTGCCAAGTATATCGCCTTCCAGGGGCCTGAGGCCCAGGACAGTGATGCAGGTTTAGGGAATGGCATGGTCCCCTGGTGCTCCAATCCGACTTCTGCCAAGGTTCAAGACTGCAGCATTCTGAACACACTGTTGCATCACATATCCTCAGGGCCAAATGTTCCTCCTGGCAGTAGTGAGCTGTCTAGAATTAATCCCAGGAGACGATTGCTGCCTCTTCCTTGAGCCTTTCCCCTGAAGATGTATGTACATCTCCTATTGTTTCTGTTTCTCTATACATAGCCTTGACTACTACAGTCAGTGTAGTGCAGTAGAATGTGCAGTGAACTCCAAGGGTAGAAAACCCCAGTTCTCCTTCTGTCTCTGCCATTTTTTTTTTTTAAACATCTTTATTGGAGTATAATTGCTTTACAGTGGTGTGTTAGTTTCTGCTGTATAACAAAGTGAATCACCTACACATATACATATATCCCCATATCTCCTCCCTCTTGCGGCTCCCTCCCACCCTCCCTATCCCACCCCTCTAGGTGGACACAAAGCACCGAGCTGATCTCCCTGTGCTATGCGGCTGCTTCCCACTAGCTATCTGTTTTACATTTGGTAGTGTATATATGTCCATGCCACTCTCTCACTTCGTCCCAGCTTACCCTTCCCCCTCCCCGTGTCCTCAAGTCCATTCTCTACGTCTGCGTCTTTATTCCTGTCCTGCCCCTCGGTTCTTCAGAACCATTTTTTTTCTTTTTTCTTTTAGATCCCATATATATGTGTTAGCATACGGTATTTGTTTTTCTCTTTCTGACTTACTTCACTCTGTATGACAGTCTCTGGGTCCATCCACCTCACTGCAAATAACTCAATTTCGTTTCTTTTTATGGCTGAGTAATATTCCATTGTATATATGTGCCTCATCTTCTTTATCCATTCATCTGTCGATGGACACTTAGGTTGCTTCCATGTCCTGGCTATTGTAAACAGTGCTGCAATGAACATTGTGGTACATGACTCTTTTTGAATTATGGTTTTGTCAGGGTATATGCCCAGTAGTGGGATTGCTGGGTCGTATGGTAGTTCTATTTTTAGTTTTTTAAGGAACCTCCGTACTGTTCTCCATAGTGGCTGTATCAATTTACATTCCCACCGACAGTGCAAGAGGGTTCCCTTTTCTCCACACCCTCTCCAGCATTTATTGTTTGTAGATTTTTTGATGATGGCCATTCTGACTGGTGTGAGGTGATACCTCATTGTAGTTTTGATTTGCATTTCTCTAATGATTAGTGATGTTGAGCGTCCTTTCATGTGTTTGTTGGCAATCTGTATATCTTCTTTGGAGAAATGTTTGTTTAGGTCTTCTGCCCATTTTTGGATTGGGTTGTTTGTTTTTTTGATATCGAGCTGCATGAGCTGCTTGTATAGTTTGGAGATTAATCCTTTGTCAGTTGCTTCGTTTGCAAATATTTTCTCCCATTCTGAGGGTTGTCTTTTCGTCTTGTTTATGGTTTCCTTTGCTTTGCAAAAGCTTTTAAGTTTCATTAGGTCCTATTTGTTTATTTTTTATTTTATTTCCATTACTCTAGGAGGTGGGTCAAAAAGGATCTTGCTGTGATTTATGTCATAGAGTGTTCTGCCTATATTTTCCTCTAAGAGTTAGATGGTGTCTGCCCTTACATTTAGGTCTTTAATCCATTTTGAGTGCATTTTTGTGTATGGTGTTAGGGAGTGTTCTAATTTCATTCTTTTACATGTAGCTGTCCAGTTTGTCTCTGCCATTAACTAGCCAGAGACCAAACGAATGTCTGCGGTTTTCTCCTGTGTAATGTCCACTGTTTTCTCATGTGTGTTGGATGAGATAATCAATATTCCTTCCACATTCAGATTCTTTGCACCTGTGTGAAGGTCCAGTGAATCTCAATAGAACAAACTTGTTGCTTAAACCAAATGTGGTTGTTTAGAATATTATTATAAGCATAGTTTCTCAAAATACCATGCAGTAAACTTAGCTTTTGGTAAGAGGTTCTCAGAGCTTTACAGTGAAGTTTAATATACAAGATGTGTAGATAAATTTATGCCAAGGTGGTAGCTCAGAAATCTCTATACCTTCCTGGAAAATGAAATGGCTCATGTCTATAGCTGGGATTAGGAAAGCTGGCCCTGCATAACAACTGAAACTAACATTCTCTTTTACTTTTTTAAAATAATTAATTAATTAATTTATTTATTTTTGGCTGCATTGGGTCTTCGTTGTTGCACACGGGCTTTTCTCTAGTTGCAGTGAGTGGGGGCTACCCTTGGTTGTAGTGCACAGGCTTCTCATTGCGGTGGCTTCTCGTTGCAGAGCACGGGCTCTAGGCGCACAGGCTTCTGTAGTTGTGGCACATGGGCTCAGTAGTTGTGGCTCATGGGCTCAGTTGCTCCACGGCATGTGGGATCTTCCCGGACCAGGGCTCGAACCCATGTCTCCTTCACTGGCAGGCAGATTCTTAATCACTGTGCCACCAGGGAAGTCCCTCCTTTACTTCTTGAAGTTTGCTTCTTTTGATCATCTCAGGATCAAATTGATTTTTTTTTCTTTTCCAATGGAACTAGGTGATAAAGTATTACTTCTATAGTGTATTTTTGAAATGTACACTTTGGGAGCTAATAAACAAATGTGAGTAAAATAAATGCTCATTAGGCATTAATCTCATAACGTCAGTATTTTTTTAAATGTTTACCTCAGTCCACACACACTTCCCCTCTGATTTCTGTTGTGTTTTAAAGTTCTTTATAGTAGGATTACGCAAGCTGAACTAACTGATAAGCAGTACTTTGCTGAGAATGTCAATACTTTATTGCTTGATTAGGACCAGTGTTTCCTTTAGTCAGAAAGACAAAGACTGACAAAGCATACTCGCTAATATTTACAGAGCATTTTGATGACTGTTAGGGATGAAAAAAGGCAGGCATTTGATTAGGTCTCCTAAGCCTTAAAAGTAGCAAAAGCTTTCAAGTTGACTTGGGCCATTAATTCCACAGAATTTCTAGAACCGAAAGGACCTTGAATGATAGTGTAATAGAGCCTTGATGGTATAATCCAGTTTTCACACATTACAATGCTCACAGATTCTCTACGGCTTAAAATTATTCTATTAGTTCTGGTTGTTACTCGTTCACTCATTGCTCGTTTATTTACTTGTTCATTTATTTATTCATCATTCGATCAATGAGGCTGTGTAGTGTAGTGGGTAACAGCATGTGCTCAGGGTAGAATCCTGGTTTCTTCATTATTAACTGTGTGACCTTACTCTCCAAGCTTCAGTGTCCTCATCTTTAAGACAGGGCTAATGCAAGTGCTTATTTCACAAATTCTTTTAAATGATTAAATGAGATAGCATGTGTAAAAATCTTAAAAGAGTACCGGCCACATATAAGTGGCTCAATAAATCTCAGGTACTCTTATAAATACCCCACAAGGTTGTTAGAAAGACTAAATAGATGATGAATATAAAGGTTTCAGCTAATCCCTGACACACAGAATCCTTCAATAAAGGTGAGTAATATTATTAGGACATTATATATATAGGCTCTGGGAACAGAAAGATGGGTAAGAGTCTCTGAGTTTTTTTTTTTTAAGGCTTCCTCTATATTCCTTTACATCTTATTTCTTTCTGGGAAGGAAACTAGGTGAGAGCATAACATAGATTCCCTCCAGGTGTAGAAAGCAGCTAGAAAATACTAAGAAAAGAACCAGAAGAGCTCAGCAGAGCCCATTACATTTCTTCCAGATCCACTGTTCAGTAACTTTCCCATAAAAGATAAAGGAATGAACTCATCTTAATTTAGAAGTTTCAGACTAAAGAAAAGAAAATGATAAAGGAGATTGAGTATAGGTGGAAAAATAGTCTTTGACGAGAGATTTTTAAAAATTATTTTTTAGAAAGTGAATACCTAGAGGGGGATTGACTTGAATCTTATAATAATGAGCAGCGTGACTAAGGAGATATAAGAAACACTAAATGCCACCTAAGTACCCAGAACTAGGAAGAGGGAGGTACTTGTTGAAATCTCATGGAGGTAAATTTGAGAAAATTAAGGGGGTGACTTCCACACATAAATGATAACATACTATAGAATTCATCATTTCAAGAAGTAGTGCATTTTAAAAAGATTCTGGGGAGATGACAAGAAGGTCATAAGTGGTTTTTAAGAGTAGCTGGATAAAAGGTGATATCATGGAGGGAGGCCATGTTCTTATGGGATTTCCCATGGGACCTTTAGCAGCAAAGTCTACATTGAATGGACTGAAATTCTAATCCAGTAAGGCCTTGCTTATGCTCCTGTGATTTTTTTCTCCTGCTACTGTGTGGGTGGGTCATTGGTTATTCTGCTAAATGTGGGCTTTTATTACAATTTGGAATAGTTACAAAGAAGAAAATTCTACAACATTCTCCATGTTAACAATTCAGTGTGTAACTCTCTCATTAGTGGACGTTCATATTTAGGATAAATTTAAGGTTGTCATAATCCAGCTGAAGCCATATTTTGCTTTCCTCTTAGAGGTTGTTGAATTCAATTGCTCTCTCTAGTTAAATAATAGCCCTTAGTGAGCAAAGAAATCATAAATAATCAGGTTTCTTTAATCTTTTTGGCAGAGATGTTATTCTCCATCCCTTTAATTATCTAGGTGACTGTCAAAATTTTCAGTAGTTCTCACATTGTGGAACATTCCATAGAGTTCTGACCTGTAGGTTTATATGTTCATTAACCCTTGTAAAGAAACACATACTATTTTATCTATTGAATCACTAAGCATTTATCTACAAGCATTTATCTACATTTATCCCTCCAGATATGTATCTTTTTTTTTTTTTAAATGTATAGTAATGTTAAATGTGTGTCATAATTGGATAATGATTTCTTTTGAGTTAATACATTTTGATAGCTGAATACTATGCACTTGGGTGCTGAAACCTTAAGAAGCGGCCTTTTTTTTTTTTTTTAAGGAATTCCTTTATTTTTTTTTTTATTATTTATTTATTTATTTATTTTTGGCTGTGTTGGGTCTTCGTTTCTGTGCGAGGGCTTTCTCTAGTTGTGGCAAGCAGGGGCCACTCTTCATCGCGATGTGCGGGCCTCTCAGTGTCGCGGCCTCTCTTGTTGTGGAGCACAGGCTCCAGACGCGCAGGCTCAGTAATTGTGGCTCACGGGCCCAGTTGCTCCGCGGCATGTGGGATCTTCCCAGACCAGGGCTCGAACCCGTGTCCCCTGCATTGGCAGGCAGATTCTCAACCACTGCGCCACTAGGGAAGCCCCAGATATGTATCTTTTTACACATCTCTTTATATCTTGAACCAATGCATTACTTAAAACTTCTCTTTATTTACCTCTAGTGCCCCCATTAATTTACCGTTATCACTGCAATTCTATTTTTAAAATTTAAGTATAGTAAAGTTGCTTTACAATATCATGTTAGCTTCAGGTGTACAACATAGAGTGATTCAATATTTTAATAGATTACACACCATACAAGTTATTATAAAATATTGATTATACTCTCTGTGCTGTACATTACATCCCTGTAATTTATTTATTTTATAGCTGGTAGTTTGTACCTCTTAATCCCCTTCACCTATTTTTCCCCTCCCCCAACCCCTCTGCTTTCTGGTAACTACTAGTTTCTTCCTTGTATTTGTGAGTCTGTTTCTGTTTTGTTATATTTGGGTTTTTTTTTTTTTTTAAGATTCCATGTATAAGAGAAAACACACAGTATTTGTCTTTTAAATAAATAAATCTGTCTGATTTATTTCACTAGGCATAATAACCTCTAGCAAACATGTTGTTTTAAATGGCAAGATTTCATTCTTTTTCTTATGGCTAAGTAATATTCCATTGTGTGTGTGTGTGTGTGTGTGTGTGTATGTCACATATTTTTTTTATCTATTCATCCTTTAATGGACACTTAGGTTACTTCCATATCTTGGCAATTGTAAATAATGCTGCTATGAATGTCAGGGTGCATATATCTTTTCGAATTATTGTTTTCGTTTTCTTCGGATAAATAGTCAGAAGTGGAAATGCTGGATCATAGGGTAGTTCTATTTTTAATTTTTTGAGGAATCTCCATACTGTTTTCCACAGTGGCTGCACCAGTTTACATTCCTGCTAACAATGTTCTAGGGTTCCCTTTTGCTGCATCCTTGCCAGCACTTGTTATTTCTTATCTTTTTGATGACAGCCATTCTGACAGGTGTGAGGTGATCTCTTGTTGTGGTTTTGATTTGCATGTCCCTGATGATTGGTGATGTCAAGCATCTTTTCATCTGCCATTGCACCTCATTTTACTTTTTTCTGTGTGTATTTTGGTATTCACTTCCATTTAGCCATTTCATTATACTTTCTCACTACCATGTTCTCTTTGATTAGTTTTGGATTTCTCCCTGAGATAGAAGAGAAAGAAGCATGTTTGAGAAGAGAAAGAAGCATGTTTGCTTTCCATCTACCCTTCAGTATGACCTCAGTAAGGTTTTCTAATTTTTTGTAGCCACGTTTGTGTGGTCACCAACTGGCAGGATCTCCAGGGCTTATTCTAGAAATATTTTTTTCTGAGTGGATTTTCTGCTGTGGCTCTTTTCCATTCTTTGCCTGAACTGTTTACCATCTAAGGAAACTGCTACTGAATACTATTCATTCAAAACCTTCACAGATTTTATTCTAGTAACTTTTATGGGGGGTAGGGTTACCAGGTATTTTAAGTTTCCTTATAATCTAGCATGGTTGAAGTAATAAAAAAGATGACAAAATAGGCTGTCCGTGTAGACTTCACTTTGTGTAATCTGTGTCAAAAGAAAAAGATGAAAAACAGCTCTTATTTATTTTCCACAGCATTTCTAATCAATTCTATGTTTCAATTTGTCAGCCTTTTACTGGGTCCTAAATGGAATGTCTCAGGCAGGGCAAACACTTTTGCAACGTTATTTGCTGAGATCCTGCTCAGAGGCAGATGTTCAATGTTCCCAGGAAGATTTTTATACATGTAGAATAAGCAAACACCAATGTGGGTGATGTGCAGGACCAAAATGCTGCCCACCTTTGTTTCCGGCATGAGCCCGCTATTGCTTGAAATTCTCAAAAGTACAGTTACTGGCAAAATATTTCCTCATGGCGTTGATTCAAGTTCAGATAACAATTAACATAAAGTAACATTAGGCTGGTTTAAAATAAAGTCTGGCTACCAACTGTTGGTGCAGTTTCACAACTTTCTTTGAAAAATGCCTCTCTTCATTTTTTATTCTTTTATTCATTCAATAAATACTTACTGCATGCCTGACATGTGCGATGGCTCTGTAATTCCAGCCCAAATTGAAAAAAGATAAAATTTATATCACCACTCTAAACAGACATTGAGAGTCAGTCTGCTGGCAGGGAATGGAAGAATTTCCATTATTTGGAAGGACAATAAAATTGCATGCAGACAAACACTTAATGGTCTGCACCTGCTACAACCTCTAAATTAAAACAGCCCTGTCAACCTGAAATAATTTTGGAAGTTATTTATTTTTCACTCCATGTTCGCCCTTGAGTCAGGCCTAAGCAATCCTCAAGTTGAGCAGCTGCCCATCATCAGTATGGTATTTACTGAGTCAGTGCAGCTCAGGGGGGCTGGATGTTGAATCCTATGAGGTAAAGGTCCTCCCAGTAGGGGGCTGTAGATAGTGTCAGAGAACAAAAGAATCTCTCTGATGTTACTCGCTGGAGATTATGATTTTGAATGCACTCCAGTTGGATCAGTGAATCAGAGGGCCCCGTAGTGGGCTGGAGGGGCTTTCTCTGTGTAAGGAGGCTCTGGGTGAATGCCCAGTGGGTACTGGAGGCTGCCCTGGGAGCCTAGATGTATGTTCTGTTTGACTTTGTACTTCTAAACATGTCAGCTTGCTTTTAATTATTTAATCATAGTAAACACAGTTGTTTTATAATCTGAATCTGATAATTCTATTTATCGGATGTCTCTGTTTCTATTTGTGTTTTTATGTTCATTCTTATGTGGTATCTTGCTTCCTTTTTTTTTAAACATGGTTACTTTTTTTAATTGAATGAAAGATTCTTTAAATTCTATAGTACTTTACAATTTTCAAAAGTTTTACACACGTGATTTCATATAATCCCATAATAACCCTTTTCCACTACCCCTATATTGCCTCCCCTCCCCTCTCCCCACTATACCTATGAGTCTGCTTCTTTTCTATTATATTCAGTAGTTTTACAACCTTAACTTTTGTAAACCACTGATTTTAGTGTTTACAGCAAAACTTGGGCTAAGCTGTTTTACCTCCTCCATAGTAAGAGTTACACAAAGATTTTTCTTTAAGAATTTTCACCTTTCATTATTTTACAATACTGTGAATGGCGTTTAAGTTAACAAGGTTTATTTATTTATTTATTTATGAATTTTATTTAATTTATTTTTTTATACAGCAGGTTCTTATTAGTTATCTATTTTATACATATTAGTGTATATATGTCAATCCCAATCTCCCCATTCATCACACCACTGCCCCCCACCGCTTTCCCCCCTTGGTGTCCATACGTTTGTTCTCTACATCTGTGTCTCAGTTTCTGCCCTGCAAACCGGTTCATCTGTACCATTTTTCTAGGTTCCACATATATGCGTCAATATACGGTATTTGTTTTTCTCTTTCTGACATACTTCACTCTCTGTGACAGACTCTAGATTCCTCCACGTCTCTACAAATGACCCAATTTCGTTCCTTTTTATGGCCGAGTAATATTCCATTGTATATATGTACCACAACTTCTTTATCCATTCACCTGTTGATGGGCATTTAGGTTGCTTCCATGACCTGGCTATTGTAAATAGTGCTGCAATGAACATTGGGGTGCATGTGTCTTTTTGAATTATGGTTTTCTCTGGGTATGTGCCCAGTAGTGGGATTGCTGGGTCGTATGATAGTTCTATTAATAGTTTTTTAAGGAACCTCCATACTGTTCTCCATGGTGGCTGTATCATTTTACATTCCCACCAACAGTGCAAGAGGGTTCCCTTTTCTCCATACCCTCTCCAGCTTTTGTTGTTTGTAGATTTTCTGATGGTGCCCATTCTAACTGGTGTGAGGTGATAGCTCATTGTAGTTTTGATTTGCATTTTTCTAATAATTAATGACGTTGAGCAGCTTTTCATGTGCTTCTTGGCCATCTGTATGTCTTCTTTGGAGAAATGTCTATTTAGGTCTCCTGCCCATTTTTGGATTGGGTTGTTTCTTTTTTTAATATTGAGCTGCATGAGCTGTTTATATATTTTGGAGATTAATCCTTTGTCCGATGATTCGTTTGCAAATATTTTCTCGCATTCTGAGGGTTGTCTTTTCGTCTTGTTTCTAGTTTCCTTTGCTTTGCAAAAGCTTTGAAGTTTCATTAGGTCCCATTTGTTTATTTTTGTTTTTATTTCCATTACTCTAGGAGGTGGATCAAAGAAGATCTTGCTGTGATTTATGTCAAAGAGTGTTCTTCCTATGTTTTCCTCTAAGAGTTTTATAGTGTCCACTCCTACATTTAGGTCTCGAATCCATTTTGAGTTTATTTTTGTGTATGGTGTTAGGGAGTAATTAGAAATTTCATTCTTTTACCAGTAGCTGTCCAGTTTTCCCAGCACCACTTATTGAAGAGACTGTCTTTTCTCCATTGTATATCCTTGCCTCCTTTGTCATAGATTAGTCGACCATAGGTGCGTGGGTTTACCTCTGGGCTTTCTATCCTGTTCCATTGATCTATGTTTCTGTTTTTGTGCCAGTACCATATTGTCTTGATTACCGTACCTTTGTGGTATAGTCTGAAGTCAGGGAGTCTGATTCCTCCAGCTCCGCTTTTTTCCCTCAAGACTGCTTTGGCTATTCGGGGTCTTTTGTGTCTCCATACAAATTTTAAGATTTTTTGTTCTAGTTCTGTAAAAAATGCCATTGGTAATTTGATAGGGATTGCATTGAATCTGTAGATTGCTTTGGGTAGTATAGTCATTTTCACAATATTGATTCTTCCAATCCAACAACATGGTATATCTCTCCATCTGTTGGTATCATCTTTAATTTCTTTCATCAGTGTCTTATAGTTTTCTGCATACAGGTCTTTTGTCTCCCTAGGTAGGTTTATTCCTAGGTATTTTATTCTTTTTGTTGCAATGGTAAATGGAAGTGTTTCCTTAATTTCTCTTTCAGATTTTTCATCATTAGTGTATAGGAATGCAAGAGATTTTTGCACATTAATTTTGTATCCTGCAACTTTACCAAATTCATTGATTAGCTCTAGTAGTTTTCTGGTGGCATCTTTAGGATTCTCTGTGTATAGTATCATTTCATCTGCAAACAGTGACAGTTTTACTTCTTCTTTTCCGATTTGGATGCCTTTTATTTCTTTTTCTTCTCTGATTGCTGTGGCTAGGACTTCCAAAACTATGTTGAATAATAGTGGTGAGAGTGGACATCCTTGTCTTATTCCTGATCTTAGAGGAAATGCTTTCAGGTTTTCACCATTGAGAATGATGTTTGCTGTGGGTTTGTCATATATGGCCTTTATTATGTTGAGGTAGGTTCCCTCAGTGCCCCCTTTCTGGAGAGTTTTTATGATAAATGGGTGTTGAATTTTGTCAAAAGCTTTTTCTGCATCTATTGAGATGATCATATGGTTTTTCTTCTTCAATTTGTTAATATGATGTATAACACTGATTGATTTGCATATATTGAAGAATCCTTGCATCCCTGGGATAAATCCCACTTGATCATGGTATATGATCCTTTTAATGTGTTGTTGGATTCTGTTTGCTATTATTTTGTTGAAGATTTTTGCATCTATATTCATCAGTGATATTGGTCTGTAATTTTCTTTTTTTGTAGTATCTTTGTCTGGTTTTGGTATCAGGGTGATGGTGGCCTCATAGAATGAGTTTGGGAGTGTTCCTTCCTCTGCAATTATTTGGAAGAGTTTGAGAAGGTTGGGTGTTAGCTCTTCTGTAAATGTTTCATAGAATTTACCTGTGAAGCCATCTGGTCCTGGACTTTTGTTTGTTGGAAGATTTTTAATCACAGTTTCAATTTCATTACTTGTGATTGGTCGGTTCATATTTTCTATTTCGTCCTTGTTCAGTCTTGGAAGGTTATACCTTTCTAAGAATTTGTCCATTTCTTCCACATTGCCCATTTTATTGGCATAGAGTTGCTTGTAGTAGTCTCTTAGGATGCTTTGTATTTCTACGGTGTCTGTTGTAACTTCTCCTTTTTCATTTCTAATTTTTTTGATATGAGTCCTCTCCCTCTTTTTCTTGATGAGTCTGGCTAATGGTTTATCAATTTTGTTTATCTTCACAAAGAACCAGCTTTTACTTTTATTGATCTTTGCTATTGTTTTCTTTGTTTCTATTTCATTTATTTCTGCTCTGATCTTATGATTTCTTTCCTTCTGCTAACTTTGGGTTTTGTTTGTTCTTCTTTCTCTAGTTCCTTAAGGTGTAAGGTTAGATTGTGTATTTGAGATTTTTCTTGTTTCTTGAGGTAGGCTTGTATTCCTATAAACTTCCCTCTTAGAACTGCTTTTGCTGCATCCCATAGGTTTTGGATCATCATGTTTTCATTGTCATTTGTCTCTAGGTATTTTTTGATTTCCTCTTTGATTTCTTCAGTGATCTCTTGGTTATTTAGTAACGTATTGTTTAGCCTCCATGTGTTTGTGTTTTTTTACGTTTTTTTCCCTGTAATTGATTTCTAATCTCATAGCGTTGTAGTCAGAAAAGATGCTTGATAGGATTTCAATTTTCTTAAATTTACTGAGGCTTAATTTGTGACCCAAGATGTGATCTATCCTGGAGAATGTTCCGTGCACACTTGAGAAGAAAGCGTAATCTGCTGTTTTTGGATGGAATGTCCTATAAACATCAATTAAATCTATCTGGTCTATTGTGTCATTTATAGCTTCTGTTTCCTTATTAATTTTCTGTCTGGATGATCTGTCCATTGGTGTAAGTGAGGTGTTAAAGTCCCCCACTATTATTGTGTTACTGTCGATTTCCTCTTTTATAGCTGTTAGCAGTTGCCTTATGTATTGAGGTGCTCCTATGTTGGGTGCATATATATTTATAATTGTTATATCTTCTTCTTGGATTGATCCCTTGATCATTATGTAGTGTCCTTCCTTGTCTCTTGTAACATTCTTTATTTTAGGGTCTATTTTATCTGATATGAGTATTGCTACTCCAGCTTTCTTTTGATTTCCATTTGCATGGAATATCTTGTTCCATCCCCTCACTTTCAGTCTGTATGTGTCCCTAGGTCTGAAGTGGGTCTCTTGTAGACAGCATATATATGGGTCTTGTTTTTGTATCCATTCAGTGAGCCTGTGTCTTTTGGTTGGAGCATTTAATCCATTCACGTTTAAGGTGATTATTGATATGTATGTTCCTATGACCATTTTCTTAATTGTTTTGGGTTTGTTTTTGTAGGTCCTTTTCTTCTCTTGTGTTTCCCACTTAGAGAAGTTCCTTTAGCATTTGTTGTAAAGTTGGTTTGGTGGTGCTGAATTCTCTTAGCTTTTGCTTATATGTAAAACTTTTGATTCCTCCATCGAATCTGAATGGGATCCTTGCCAGGTAAAGTAATCTTGGTTGTAGTTTCTTCCCTATCATCACTTTAAATATGTCATGCCACTCCCTTCTGGGTTGTAGAGTTTCTGCTGAGAAATTAGCTGTTAACCTTATGGGAGTTCCCTTGTATGTTATTTGTCATTTATCCCCTGCTGCTTTCAATAATTTTTCTTTGTATTTAACTTTTTCCAATTTGATTACTGTGTGTCTCAGCGTGTTTCTCCTTAGGTTTATTCCTTCTGGGACTCTCTTTGCTTCCTGCACTTGGGTGGCTATTTCCTTTCCCATGTTAGGGAAGTTTTCAACTATAATCTCTTGAAATATTTTCTCAGGTCCTTTCTCTCTCTTTTCTCCTTCTGGGACTCCTATAATGCGAATGTTGTTGCATTTAATGTTGTCCCAGAGGTCTCTTAGGCTGTCTTCATTTCTTTTTTCTTTATTCTGTTCTGAAGCAGTGAATTCCACCATTCTGTCTTCCAGGTCACTTATCCGTTCTTCTGCCTCAGTTATTCTGCTATTGATTCCTTCTAGTGTAGTTTTCATTTCAGTTATTGTATTGTTCATCTCTGTTTGTTTGTTTCTTAATTCTTCTAGGTCTTTGTTAAACATTTCTTGCATCTTCTTGATCTTTGCTTCCATTCTTTTTCCAAGGTCCTGGATCATCTTTACTATCATTATTCTGAATTCTTTTTCTGGAATGTTGCCTATCTCCACTTCATTTAGTTGTTTTTCTGGGGTTTTATCTTGTACCTTCATCTTGTACATAGCCCTTTGCCTTTTCATCTTGTCTATCTTTCTGTGAATGTGGTTTTTGTTCCACAGGCTGCAGGTTTGTAGTTATTCTTGATTCTGCTGTCTGCCTTCTGGTGGATGAGGCTATCTCAATTTTTTTTTTTAAATAAATCATTCACCAATAGGATAGAACACTAAACATTCATTAAAAATTATGGGTTTTTTCCTCTTTTTATTTAATTTATTTATTAAAAAAAATTTTTTTTAATTTATTTTTTTATACAGCAGGTTCTTAGTAGTTATCTATTTTATACATATTAGTGTGTATATGTTCATACCAATTGAAATTTTTTTAAGAATATTTCCATTTATTTATATTTATGGAGGCAATGTTCATGATGTTGTTAATCGAAAAAAAACCCCAAATAATATGTACTTCATGATTGTATCAGTGTAAAAAGAAAATAAATAAAATGTACATTTCCTTTTTATAGTTTTCTACATTTCCAAGTGTTGTACAGGAGTCATGCATCACTTTTATATTCAGAAATAAAATGTTATTTAAATATTACTTCCTAACACCATCCCTATTTTTTCTAGGCAAAAGTTAATATTCTTTTGTTTCTGAATATATACTGTTTAGTGATATTATATTTTTAAATGTAAATCTCTTACCTTAAACAATAGAAAGCATACCTATCTCATAATGTTATTGGGAGAATCAAAAGAGATAATTCATGTAAAGCAATTAGTACAGTGTCTTGCATATAGTAAACACTCAGTAAGTGCTGTTTTATGATCCTGTTTTGTGTCTTGAAAATTTTTGGAATGGATATGCTTTTGGGGGGGTGGGGAAAGTTGAGTGGCACAATGACTTTTGGGGTAATCACTTATTTCCATTGCCCTTAGAAGGTTGTCATCTCTTGCCTGTGAGTCCCCATCTTCTCATATGGAGACAAAGGCTGTGCCCATGAGATCTGAAGAATGTAAGGAGCTGATTTTTAAAAATGGTGTATATCTTCCTTGGAGTGCTGTAAGAGTTTCAGAGCCCAGATTCTTGCATACACACCTGTATTCCCTGTGCCCAACATGCTCCATTGGAAGGTGCTGCTCATGCAAAAGAGATGACAAATATAAATTTCATGGGAGATTAATCAAAGCCAATTTATTTTTTTCAATTGCCTCTTAAAATTTTTTTCAGAGATGGTAGCTTTTTTCCTGCCCCTGGATTACTTTTCCTCCCACTCATAAATAATGGATATTTTAAGTATAAAAATACATATCCAATTCAGAGACTTTCAGTGCTGAGTTCAAGACATTAACCCACCCTTGATTTTTCACTCACAGAAATGGCTTCTCCATGCCTTCTCCCAGTTCATGCTGAAGGCCTGATTTGGCAGATGGCCCATCTTTGGGGAAGTGGCTGTGTTGGTCTCCTCTTACCTCTGCACATGCTCACTGGTTACTTTTTAGACACTGCCAGGATGGGGGAGGAAGAGGAAAGAAGAGGTCAAGGGAAAGCATAGAAGAGTTCCTACTGTGTTGGCATCTGGTGTCCTCTCTGGTTTTTCTTTATTTGTTCAGCATTGAGAAAATATTATTTAATCGGAGAAGCTGGGTTTTTTTGTATGAGATTAAAATTTTATTTTTTTTACTTTTAAACAATTTTTAAAGTTTACTTTTCATTTACAGTTATTACAAAATATTGGCTATGTTCCCCATGTTGTACAACACATCCTTGAGCCTGTCTTACACCCAATAGTTTGTATCTCCCATTCCCCCTCCCCGCCTCCAGTGGTAACCACTAATTTGTTCTCTGTATCTGTGAGTCTGCTTCTTTTATGTTATATTCACTAGTTTGTTTCATTTTTTAGATTCCACATATAAGTGATATCATAGAGTATTTGTCTTTCTCTGTCTGACTTATCTCGCTTAGCATAATACCCTCCAAGTCCATCCATGTTGCTGTAAATGGCAGAATTTCATTCTTTTTTATGGCTGAGTAGTATTCCATTGTGTGTGTGTGTATACATATATATATACCACAGTTTCTTTATCCATTCTTCTATTGAACATAACTTGGACGAGACCATTGATTAGGCCAGCCACTTCTCCCCACCCTCTGCTTCTTTTTGGTCCACCCCACACACAGGCTCTTGATGGTAGAATCCCTCACCTTTCCAGGTGTCCTCTTGGGCCAGGCTCACTCTCCATATGGCCCACGTTTGGTCCATGGGAAAGATGCATATGCTACTGACTTCAACATGGGTGGCAGTGTGGTAATTTAACAAGAGCCCAGATGAGCCTGGATTTGCATCTTAGCTCTTCCACTGACCAGCTGTAACACTGGGCAAGTAAATCAACCTCATATTTCTTATTTAAAATTGGGATACCAGTAGTACCTGTCTTATGGCTGTTGTGAGGATTAAGTGAGATAACGCATGTAAAGAACTTAGCACAGTGTCTGGCATGTGGCATGGTAATAGGCCAATTAGTAAATGTCATCAAAATATGATCATGCCCGTGTGGCTTTGTGACTTTAAAGCTGTTTCAGGTAGTATCTCTCTGCTTCTAAAAGCCACCCTCTCCTCACCCTCTCTTCTGGCCCTGTCAGGACTATACAGAGTGAAATGCTCCATCCAGTTTTCAGCCAAAGGTAACACCTAGGAGTTGATTCAGGCAGAGTCTGAAGCCTGGTTTATTATCTCAAGACCATAATCTCTACGGGAACACAAATTCCTGTATGAGTCTGCCCCCCCTTCCCCCACCCGCCCCCCCGGCTCTAATCTGTGTAATTCCCTTCTCAGCCTTGATGCTAAAATGACCTTGGATAACTTTTCCACTCTGCTTTTTTGCATTCTGTCCCACTGTCTACTACAATGCCACATTGATTTGACTAAGATGACAGCTTTGTCATTTGGAGAAAAAATTTTACATGTTTCCATAATGCTTTTTGTAAAGCACAAAGCAATTTTGTCATTAAATCCTGAATGCTCTCTTTAGTTCCATTTCAAGATGGCTTTCCCAGAGCCAGATGAAAGTCTTCAAAATGACTTCTGACAATGATCAAATGACAATGGCATTCCTGCCACCATGTTATGTTGTTGCTAATCTGTGAGAAAAGGGTGACAGCCATTGAAGAGAGAATGTAGCCAGTTTGACTAGAGAACTGCTCGTTTTGTAAGGTTATTAAAAGCCCCCAAATTACCATCTTGAATTCTTTCTTTTAAGATTTCACTACCTGAGTTCTTTAACACATAATTTGGGGGCAGGGATTATATTAGTTTTTCATTTCCAAATAATCAAGGCTCAACATCTGTTGACACGAAATTGAACCACCCTATATTTGGTTCAGTGGTATGGCAGAGTAGCTCATTTTTATATTAAAAATGTATGTGATAGTTAATAGATGTGATGGTTTGTCTTTTTCTTAAACATCAGATAAAATGCCTTTAAACTACTGTTCCCCTTTAACTTTAGCTGATAGAAATGTGCATTTAAATTTTCACTTGAGTATTTAAAAGATACATTTAAGATCAATACCCATGTAATAGACCAAGCTATTTGAAATTTTTCTTTTCAAGTGTTTTATTCATTATTTCATTGATGCTATAGAGAAAGAACCTGGGCATCTGAGCGCACTGCACTTGTCTGGTGTCTGGATCAGTGTAATCTAATAATGAAAAGCTAGGCTATGATGGCACCACCACCTTCATAGGATTTCATAGAGGAAGGTAAATAGGATTTATGAAATACTACCATCTTACATATGTGACTCTTTTATAAATGTGACATTTATTCATCTTAAAAAATGCTTTCCTCCATCTTCTGTTAAGAGTGTAGAAATGATGCTCAGAAGTTCCTAATGTTTGGAATCTTGTTTTATCTAGTGAGGAACTCTCAGGTTTTACCCTTATAACCGTGTCTCTCATGCAAGAGGGTTTCTGCAAACAAAGAGAGGAAAACAAAGGATTGCAAAATTGAATGGGAGGTAACAAAATGCTTAGCAACTTTCCTTTCAAGACGGTAATACTTAGAATGATTAAATTTCTTTTTCTGATTTTGTTCCACAGCACATCTACCATGGTGTGCCTAGGTGTGGTTTTTGTTACATTTACCCTGCTTGAGTTTTATGACACACACTTCTTGAATCTGTGGCTTGAAGTTTTTCCTCATTTTTGAAAAATTCTTGGCTAGTGTCTCCTCAGATGTTGCTTCTGCTCCCTTTTTGGTATCTATGCCTCCTGGGACTCCAGTTACATTCGCACATCACCTTTTTATTGTGCCCCTTAGTTACCTTACTCTTTTTTTCTACAATTTGCAATCCGTTTTCTCTGTGTGCTTTAATCTGGATATCCAGTTCACTAACCTTTTCTTCAACTGTATCCAAGTTGATGGAAAGGATGCTTTTTCTGCACATTTGCTTGTTGAGCAAATAGAGGGGAACCACCACATGGCAAGCACTATTTTATGCATTGGGGGTGCATTAGTGAACAAAACAGACAAAAATTCTACCCTTGTGAAACTTATATTCTTGTGGAGGGAGACAGACTATAAACAAAAATATAATAAGTAGGACTTCCCTAGTGGTGCAGTGGTTAAGAATCCGCCTGCCCATTCAGGGGACACAGGTTTGAGCCCTGGTCTGGGAAGATCCCACATGCCACGGAGCAACTAAGCCCGTGCGCCGCAACTACTGGAGCCCGCGCCTAGAGCCTGTGCTCCCCAACAAGAGAAGCCACTGCAATGAGAAGCCCGTGCACCACAACGAAGAGTAGCCCCCGCTCACGGCAACTAGAGAAAGCCCGCACAGCAACAAAGACCCAATGCAGCCAAAAATAAATAAATAAATTTATAAAATATATATATATATATATATATATATATATATATAAAATAAGTATAGTATGTAGTATTGTAGAAGGTGTTAAGTACTATGGGAAAAAATACAGCAGAGTAACTGTAGCAGGTTAGGTCTCATTAAGAAAGTGACCCTTGAGTAAAGGCTTTGTGGAGGTGTGAAAGAGTGAGTGACAGGGGGACAGCCAGTGCAAAGACTCTGTGTTTTAACTGGATCAATCTGGCTGCTATTGAGAATATATTATAAGAAGCAAGACTGGGAAAAAGAGACTAATTAGGGGATATTGAAACAATCCTGGCTCTGACTAGGGTGGGAGCAGAGGAGGTGGTGAGAAGGGACTGAATTCTGGAAATTTTTTGATTGTAGGATTGACTGATGTGCCAATGGACTGGTTGTATAATATGGGAAAAAAGAGATGTCAGGGTTGACTCCAAGCTTTGCTGCCAGTAGCTGAGATGGGGACGAGGTGTGAAGTGAGGTCAGAAGTTCAGTTTGGGGCACATTCAAGTGCTGATGCAATTAGGAAAACCACCACACTCTCAACCACTTTATGCAGTTTTATTTACTCATTGATCTTATCATTTTTTCACATGTTGTTATTATCTGTTTCTATTAAAATATGAACTCCAAGAAAGCAGGCATCTTTTCCAACTTATGTCCCATTGGATCCTAGAATATTGCTTGACAAAAAGCATATGCTCTATAGATGTTTGTTAAATTAGTTAATGAATAGTTTTCCAAATTTGAAAAGTGAGTAGATTGATATCTATAATGCCTAGTTCTTCAGGGTAGTTGTGAGGGCTAGATATTATGTAAGAACACATAGATTTTTAAGCATAACATAGACAGAAATGCCTCTATGTATTTGTGACTTTTTGAATTAATACTGACATCTATATGACTCAGGAAGCAGACTAGCATAGTGATTAAAAGCCCAGGCTTTGGAGTCAGTGAGACTTTGGTTTGAATCTCAGTGGAGCTATTTTCTAGTTGAATGACTTTGGGAAAATTACTTAATTTCTCTGTGCCTCCGTTTCTTCTGAAACTTGAGAACAATAATATTATCCTTACAGGTATGTTGTGACTATTCAATAAAATTATGCTCATAAAGGGTGTGGATGACATAGTAAGTGCTCCAAAGTCAGAGTTATTATTATTATTCCGTCTCCTGGTTGATATGTCTGACTGTGAATATTCGTAATGTTTTCAAATGCCCCTATTATAGCTTTTCCCTTTTTATGTCTTCCGTGCAGACCTCATGCCTTCCTCATTGCATTTTATTTTTTCCATTTAATAGGCCTTCCCTTTGATCAGCCTTTTCCTTCCAAAATTAACTCCATACTGCACATTTTTGAATGATGATTTTTTTCCCCAGGGACTAAGGATTAATGAAAAAGATAGGGGAAAATGTAACCAGATATATTAGGCAATAAAAGTGAGCAAAAATCAATTACCTGACTTTAAACTCAGGTTTAGGGGCTTTTCATCCCAAAACCAGTCAGCATGCTGGGGTTTTTATCTTCAGGAAAAAGAAGTCCTGAAGGTGAAGTTCTGTCCTCTTGCTTTACACAATTACAGATGGGAAAATCAGTAAGGTGCTACAATAACACAGAAGGAATGAATGCAACGTGAATATTCTCAATGTGATTGTATAACTTGTGACCCTCCCCATACTCGTTCTCAGAAGCCTGCCTCGTTAACTTTGTCTTCCAAAGCTGTAATGAGTGAGTGAGCTGAGGGGAGAGAGGAAGGAGGAGGGGTTGGGAAGTGAAGGTTGATACACCATCCAGAGTGAACCGTCCTCTGAGCGGGGCTCCTCCCCATTGGGAGCCTGCCTGGAAATGCATGTTAGATCTTTTTCTGGAGGGTAAGCTATAAACCAGCAGTTACAGCTGCATTAAATGACTAACAACTACCTCCAATGACACTCTGTCCTTTCACGGGAAGTTTTTTTTTTTTTTTTTTGCTTTAAATTTCGGGGTAGTAAAATCATACACAATGTATTGTATAAATGAAGTAGTAAAACTAACTTCAGCATACAACAGTTTGGTGGAAAGTGATGAATATCACACATGCTATTTGGTGTCTTTTAAGCAATTTTCTGTCAAAGAGCTTTAGAAGTTAAACAAAAAGGTGTTCTGTCCCCATAAATGGTGTTCTGGGGAACTCCCTAGTGGGATTCTAAACATTTCTCAGGTGCCAAAAAAGACAGACTCTGGGGGCTGGGATGGCACACTCAGGGGGTGATGACACTCCTAGTTGAGGCTGGCTCTGTGGCTCGTGGGTCTGCCTGTCTATCTATCATGTCCTGGATGGTAATGAAGTTGTCTGGACACAATGAGGTCAGCTAAGGTGCGGGGTTTTTTTTTTTCTGTTTTTTAAAAAATAGCACTGCAAAGTGGTATAACAGATGGCGTTATACCAAAGGACAAAGTTTCTACCCTGAGGCACCAGTGCCCTGGGAGGGGAGCACAGGGAACAGAACAAACACAGCTTGCCCTGTGCTCGTTAAAGTTAAAGCTCTTGACGGGGAATATAGAGATACAGGGTGATACAAGGAGAGAATTTTACCTTCAACTCTGAATTTCTTTCTTTTTTTTTAAAACAGCTTTATTGGAGTATAATTGCTTTACAATGGTGTGTTAGTTTCTGCTTTATAACAAAGTGAATCAGTTATACATATACATATGTTCCCGTATCTCTTCCCTCTTGCGTCTCCCTCCCTCCCACCCTCCCTACCCCACCCCTCTAGGTGGTCACAAAGCACCGAGCTGATCTCCCTGTGCTATGCGGCTGCTTCCCACTAGCTATCTATTTTACATTTGGTAGTGTATATATGTCCATGCCACTCTCTCACCCTGTCACATCTCAACTCTCCCCCTCCCCATATCCTCAAGTCCATTCTTTAGTAGGTCGTGTCTTTATTCCCATCTTGCCACTAGGTTCTTCATGACCTTTTTTTTCCCCTTAGATTCCATATATATGTGTTAGCATACTGTATTTGTTTTTCTCTTTCTGACTTACTTCATTCTGTATGACAGACTCTAACTCCATCCACCTCACTACAAATACCTCCATTTCATTTCTTTTTATGGCTGAGTAATATTCCATTGTATATATGTGCCACATCTTCTTTATCTGTTCATCCGATGATGGACACTTAGGTTGCTTCCATGTCCTGGCTATTGTAAATAGAGCTGCAATGAACATTTTGGTACATGAATTTCTTGACTTGTCTTGGGATAGGTACTCAGTGTTACCTGCATAAAATAGATAAAAGAATATCTCCTCTGTTGGCTATATTATTGGGCACTGTAATGTAAGACCTCCTCTGCCCCCCCACCGCCTTTTCCTTCCTTCCTCTGACCCCAACCTACCCATTTTACTAAAACAAAGGCAAATTATATATAGGTCCGCTGATTTGGACACAGAGGTAGCTGGCAGTCTGGCATCTCTGCTGTTTACTTAGGACCATGATGACTGATTTTGGGGGGTTTCTGAGCTCATGTTGTTTGGCTGGAAGAGAAAACGGTCATTATGTTGACTCCTACTAAAGACCTGATTGTGGTCCACTTGGGATCAAGGACCCATGGGTGTGCTTAGTGTTCTGTGAACTCCCCGGAATCGCACACAATATTTCAATGAATGGGCACATGTTCAAATTTTTTCTGGAGCGTTTTCAGCTTTCAGCATATTTTCGAATGTGTCTCTAAACCTATAAGTATGAATGACTCTGGCTTGCATACCTCTACGCACCTCTCTCTGCCTATTCAAATCCTACCCATTTCCAAAATGAAATCTCATTGATCACAAAACTTCCTTAACTATTCCTGCTCACAATGAATACTCCCATCTCAGAACTTCAGTGGAAAAAAATCACAGCTACATTAAGTGCCCCCAAAGAGAGTTACCTGAGGGGTTAGGGACATGAGAGGGGGATGTGATGTGTTTGAGGGGTCAGGAGAGGTTCCCTGGGGAAGTGATGCTGGAGCTAAGGTCTGGAGAAAGGGGAGCAGGGGACGAGGCAAAGAAGGAGGGTGTGAAGAGTAGAGGATTTATGCCTATTTTAAATTGATGAGTGAAGTTGATTTGGTTATGGTTGTTTGAAGAAGTTCTCAGGTGTTTTTCGTGATAATGCTCATTTCACTTGGGCATATAAAAACTAGGGCAAGAGACTATGGCTACAGCAAGAGAATCATGCCTAGAATTCTCTGTGTGGATTCTGCTAACTCAGGGTAACATCTCTGAAACTGGGACTATTTAGAGACTATGTCTTCTTGTTAAGTCTGTAGTTTCTTTTAGGTACATGTCCAGGCCCCAGTCCTGAGATTCTGAATTATTTCAATGGATGGGGCCCAGGCATTGGTACTTTCAAAAAGCTCCTCAAGTGACTTTAAATGAGAAGCCAATGTTGAGAACTCCTATTTTATAGGGTCATTTGTGGCTATGGCAGATCCTCAGAGCATTTTAGAACCTTCTCTGCTATTTCCTTGTATCTGTGTTCAGCATTTAGACATTTTTAGTGGGCGTGGCTTATTGACTCAAGATGGAAACGGTCACCCAGGAGAGGAGTCAAGGTTCTCTTTGGAACTCTCTCCTCCCTCTTTGTTGAGCCTGGTCAACTGATTCTTCCCAGGGAGAGACTGCCAAGCAACTTCCTGCTCATCTCCACAGCAGCCTAGCTCGATCCTGGGATCAAACACTCCTGTGTGTTGTTCCTTCCGATATTTCAGTGATTTGATTATGGGGGTAATTAAGGGATTTCCCCCCTCTTGCCTTTCTATTTAGTATATCTTAATATCATAATGCAAATCATTTTAATTGCACATTTCCGTTCTAGCATGACCCTGATTGGTTGGAAGGCTGAGGCACAGTTCTTCCTTTAGGGCTGTCAGGGCTCTTGACACCAGCTTGAGGTGGGCATGTGGCAGATAAACAGATGAAGTGAGAGGCCTGCTACCCAGAAAAGGGAACTGCCCATGGAAAACAGACACCAGTACCCTGTCTCTACACTTCCCTTTTCTTGCCTGGCATTTGTGTAGACCTTATAAACCCAATTCCTTCTTTGGGGCAGTGATACCCTCTTCGCATCTTGGAAATTGGAGGCTCAGAGAATCAGTGCCCCATTATCAAATCTCAGTCCAGAACTTGTGCTTTTTGAAGCTTGGATTTTTGTTAGAACTGGGCTTCTTGCTGCTCAGGGGGTGGAGCCTATGGAACTCACCTTTCTTCTATGAATTGGCACCACCGTTGACTGTGGCCCAAGAAGCCTCAGAAGACCTCCTTCTACAGAAGCCAAGGCCAAATTATTCCTTTTGTGAGAAACTAGAGCATGAATGCTTTCTTCTCAGCTCCCTTCCAAGCTCTGGACAGGGAAAGCTCTGGTCCATGCTCAGGTGGTTGCTTTCCTAAGAGATGTACAGCCAGGCACACAGCTGAAAGGAGCTACCAGACGTTGTTCAGAGGAGAGACCCCAGGAAGCAGGCAGAGGAAAAAGCATTCCTCCATTGGTGCCTAGAAAAGGGAAGGTGTTCAGCGTGAACAACATAAGCATTGTGTCCAACAGTTCCAGATTCCATCCAGAGTTCGTCCATCTACTTACTACCTACTGATCTAAAGCATGCTACTTAACCCATCTGAGCCTCAGTTTCTTCATCTGTTAAATGGGAGTAATAATAATACTCCTCTTGTGGTTGAAAGGATTGTCTGCTACATTGCCTAGCAGACAGTAGACATGCAACAAATATTAGCTATTTTATTGCATATAGCAATACTGATTATTATAATTCTTAATATCAATTATCTTTATTACTCCTACTTGCAGTGAACTAATTTAAGGACCTTATTACTGCCTAATTTATTTTATCCAGAGCTTCAAAATATTCTCTTTGTTTATAGGTTTCTACCTTTGAATAATACTAGCACTTACTGAATACAGTAAATGCTGGTCACTGAATCTGAACTATCTCCAGCTACTTCTCAGTCTTTATTTTTTCCCATGGGACTTAGAAGCACTGGGAACATTTTATATTTATTAGTTTATTTATTGATCAATTGTTCTCCCACACCAGAATGCAAGCTCTAAGGGAAGTGGCTGTATAGCTCTTAGAATGTTACTGGTACATAGTAAATTGTTCAATCAATTGGTGTTGAATGAATGAATGGATAAAAAAATAAAGAAAAACTAAAAAATAAATGAATGAATAATGCAAGGCCTAAATTTAAATACCATGGGTAAACAAAGGTAAACTTGACTGGCTTCTTCCCTTAAGGATCTTGAAGTCTAGATGTATGAGAGAATATGTAAAAGACTAAGAGAGGGGAAAACATGATGAACGCTGAAAAGGAGGGAAAGATAAAGTTCTGTGGTAGGTCAGGAGAGAAAAAGATAACTTTCATCCAGAGGATCAAAGACTGCTTCTTGGAGAAAGGGTCTCTGTGCTTAGATATGAAGGGGGTGGGGAGCTGTGGACGTGAATGGATGAAGGGCATTCCAGCGGGAAAGACAGCAGGAGTGAAGCCAGGTGAGGGAGACTTGAAGGACACTCATGGGTAGCAAATGAAACATGTCTTTTTCACTAATGCCACCCTACCCCATGCTCACTCCCACCTTCATCCCCCTTTGAAGCATGCATTATGCTTACAGTAGGCCGAACTGAAATTCTGCTTTTCCACTGAAGCTTTTCAAGACCTCCTTAGCCTATCTGAGGTTTACCTGATAACGAATTTTTATTGTTTTACCATTCATTTGGGGCTCTCATTGTATCTGTATTATTGTTACTTATTCTATTATTGTATGTCTTATGAAAATAGACAGCTGACAAGTTCTTTGAAGGGCAGGGGACAGGAGCCTCTTCTTGTGAATTACAGCTGTGTATGTTTGCATACAATCATTACTCAATAGATACTGGTTGATTGACCGACTTAGGAAAGTAACCTAAAAAATATTGCAAGAAGCATTTCTTTTCAACTTCTGGGCAGAATTGCTGCCTCAAATACTATTCTGTAAAAGTTTGGGTGGAGCTTGAAGAGCAAGTCCCTTTAGATATAGGATAAGAAGCTTCATTTGTGCAGGGGTTCATTTTACGGATCATGAAACTGAAGGCTAAAGAACTTGCTGCCTTCCCATGTCCTGGAGCTAGAGGTTCATGATGATATTTTGGGCTTGAAAGCTCAAAAAGGATTGTACGACTTGATGTTTTACATCAGCCCAGGGAAACCTCCTGCTAGGAAGCCAAAACACAAAGCCTTTCAGAGGCTCCTGAGTATAAAGAATGTACCCACAGACCCTCTAAACCATGAATATTACTGAAATGAGCCTTTTGACTAACAGAGGGCTATTTTTGGAAATTGGAGCTGGAAGAGAAATTTGGATCAGGGATCTGAGTCATTCCCTATTATTCCGGTTAATTACCACAACCCTGCTTGAGGGAAACTGACCATTGCTAAGTAATAAAAATAGATAAAGCCCAGGAGGCAAGTAGGTAATTGTTATGGAACCTGAAGGCATTTTAAGAAGATAAGACTAGACGGCAAAGAAAATCTTACAGAAAAGAAAATCTAGCAAGAAATGAAAATGCTCTGATACTTTTTAAAGCCTATGCTTAGTAATTAAAACAAAACACTATCTTTGTTTGCAATTCAAACATTTATTACAATTGTATTTATTTCCACAAATAGCTTATTAGTAAATATCTATTGGAAGGTTTTAAAAAAATTGCTAAATCATGACACTTTCACATGGAAGAGCCCAAATCTACATTAAAGGGAACAAAAACTCAGACCTGTAAAGTCTCTTCCACAGAGAATTCCACAGCTGTTAATGGCAGCTGTTAAGGTCCACCAATATGGGCCTTCAAAGTGAAAAATCAGCAGATCAAAGGATAAAAAGCAGTTACAGAGCTGTGACTAACAGTTTATTTAGTTATGGTTAGTCTATGCTAAGTGACAGCAAGTAGTACATTGACCTGTAGACTCTCGCACCAATACTTCAAACTGTTGAATTTTCTTCCTTCTTTTATATGCTTTCTTCATCTCCTTTTTCACTCTCTTGTTTTGCTTTTCTTCTGCCTTTCTGCCTCTAACTTTACCTGAACGTTTGTATGAATTTTTTTTTTCCTTTCTATTTTCCCTCTATGCCTTTTTTCTCTCTGTTTGCTGCTGTTGTTGTTAAATCTTCTGATTCTCTCCCTCATTCCTCCTTCCATCCTCTTCTTTCTCTACGTGCAAAATTAAATGGCCATAATAAAATATATAATAATAATAAATTATTATTATCTATTTAATGGGGTATAATTTTCCATACTTTAAAATTTTAAATCAATTTAGTTTAAATTTCTGTATGCTTATTTTTGACCTCTTGAATTTGTTGGCTCATGACATTATGCCTATTGTAGAACTTTATGAGCAATTACCATATCCCAGGGGCTGCAGGTGGTGGAGCTAAGAAGATACATACTTCATTTTCCCTGGCCTTGAACTGCCCTCAGGGTATTGAGAGACTCAGGCTTGTGACCAGATACTGCAATGCAAGAGTATCAAGTACTGTAATACAAATAAGAATTCTAGCTGCAGGAGAGAAGAGAATGCAGAATTAACTCTGCCTGGGGTTGGTGAGGAAAATTCCTTAGAAAAGAGGATACTGCGGCTGGGAGTGGGCAGTGTCTGAAAACAAGGATAGGGCTGCAGGTGGAAAAGAGAGAAGAGGGTATTAGGTTTTACTTGCATTTGACCTTCAACAGATTTTCCTCTGCAGTCCTCAGTGGTCTTAATGAAAAGGTGTTGTTCTAAGTGATAAGTAGCTGAGACCCTTATGGCTTTTTCAGATTGTGCCTTCTAGGAAAAAAGACATGCAAATATTGGTAACTTCTGCCAGGAATAAGGGTTTCAGAGAGTTCTGTTGTGGGTTTCATGGCAGCTGCAGGGCATCATGAGGAGACAGAAAATGCTCACAACTTCCATTACAGCAGAATTTCTCAAACTGTTCCAGAAAGATGGTAATATATGTCAAATAGTTGGGGAAATAGTGAGATTTTTAAAAATGTCATGTGGTATTCAGGACTGTTCTAAAATGCTATTTACCAAAAATCTTCCAAAGGGGATTCATTAAGAAACAGTTTTCAAACTGATTTGACCTAGGCTTTTTTGCCCCCCATGGATTGGAATTGGGCATTCCTGACACAAAGCCCATGGCTTTCCCTCTAAACCAGGTCACCAGGGCTTTCCTAACCACAGAAGAGAAACACCTTTCCTCTCCACCTTCTTCCTGTAGCCACTGCTCTAAGAAAATGGTAGTAGCTCTTTGAACTGTGTGCCTGCCTGCCTGCCCACAGCCAAGAAAAGAGAAAACTGACACAGAGCTGGCTTCCTGGCCCTTCCAAAGGCTCACTGTTAAGCGCTACATGGATTTATCCACTTACAAGCTGTGTAACCTTAGGCAAGCCTCATAACTCCTCTGAACTTCTGCTTTCTTCCTTGATACTTTGTTCAAGGAAGTTAGGGGAATGCAGATGTTGCTAATAAGCCCTGGAGATGATACCTTTCCCAAGAACATTTGGATTTGGTTAGGGAGCTAGAAAAGTAGGTCTTTCAGAGCCAAAAAAAGAAATCTTCTAGAGGTAGATTTTTAGGCACTTTGTTAGGTAGGAAGAAGCTTGTTTGGAAATAAATGGGTTAACAGGAGGCCCCAAGTTCCTATAAATCAATACCACATGGTCTGTTTCATCTGGGCCTTTGTGTAAACTTTGGTATCCCAGACTCTGCTCTAGAAAAGGATGCTCAGGGTGGACCAGAGAGGTAAACAAGGACATGGAAACCCAATTAATACTCACCCTTCAGAAAAAGGCCATCTGGAGGCTTAATCTTGTGTCTTACAAATTGGCAGCTTTTTTCCTAGAAAGCTACATTTGGTGGTGTTTACTGAATTCATCCAATGCAGCTTGAGTTTTATGGAGCTCTAAACATTTAAGCGATATTCAGGAAAATGGCAGGCTTAAAGTGTTTCTGGGTAAACCTGCAGCTGTAGTGGTTTTCTTTCCATTCCCGAGTCCTAAGGAAGAGTCTTCTGAGTACAAATGGAAGGAGAGATGAACTAAACAATCAAAGTAAGACCTTTGGCTTTCTGGAAGAAACCCAGGATTAGTTAAATGGTCCATTTGAATTATTTAATACAACTTATATAACTAGATTTTTATGTATGGCACCTACAACCTTCATTGCATTATGTCTCAGCAAGATAAGCTATTAGAAAAATAACTCAGTGAGGAGAGAATGTTTATAAGAGTCCTTAATTGCAAAGAAGCACAAGGGTCTTTGCGTTGAGGACAAAGGGTTAATGAGAGATTGTTCTGTGTTTTCTTAAGAGTCTTAAAAGTCAACCTGTGTTGTGTTTGTCAGCACCTCCTAGTCGTAGAGAGGTCAATCTGTAAACCCATGGTTAGGTCCAGCTTTGGAAAATAACAAGCCTATAGTCAGGATAAGGGCGTTGGAGAAGAATAAGAGAAAATGAAAGAAAATAAATTTGAAAACTGGTTTTAACTCTTTGTCATTCTCTGAAATATCTATTTTTACACAGAACTATGAATTCTTGAGAATCCCCAGACATTAAAAAGTGTTCACTAAATATCATTCGAAGCGTGAAAGAAAGGAATTCCAGCAACTTTCTTCAGTTTTCTACTCTATAGCTTACCCTCAAAATTTCTACATTTCCTCCTTACCATAACCACGTCCTGATTGTGCCCAGGTCAGTAGAGCTGAAATGTCTTCCCTGCAAAGCATGAACAACGTACTTGGTTTTCTGAGAACTCTGTGCCTATATTGGGGGGTGGGTCGGGGGGGAAGAGGGAGGAGTAGCATTTGGAGGACGCTGGCTATTCATCCAGGGAATATTGGATGTGGTAGAGGAGCTGCAGTGATCTTAAGGCTAGTTGTGAACTTCACAGAAGTATCCCTAATGCCTTTAGTGACACAGAAAGACAAGGGTTATTTGAGGCCACTAACCTATCAGTTACAGAGACAGTCCTGAGTTGGTGGGAAACCCAGCTCCCTTTCACCTGTGTGCAGCTTCTAACAGCAGATATCATGACCTCCACTCAGCTATGAGTGGTGAGAAGCGTAAGGAACTAGTCTTTGTGGGTACTGGAGATGCCAACGCACCTCTTCGTTCATTACGTTAGTGACATTGGAGGAAGGGTCCAAAGTCAGATGTAGGAACTATGTAGCTGTGAAACGAACACTTCCACATGGTGGAATACTGGCTGTGCAGGGTTCAGTCAGGGCAGTGGCAGGAACTGAAGCACTCTAGTTACATGTGATTTTTTTCTTTAAGTCAAGGGCACAAATTGTTGTTGGTAAACTTTGACTGATGAGTTATGTAAGCATCCAGCTTTCTACTAAGATGCCATAGGGCAATTGTATCAAAACAGACGACAAGAGGGCCAATTTTAGTCCTTTGGTAGTTGTGAAGATAGGAAAGAAAATTGTTCACCTTGACTACTGATAAGAAAGAGTGCCATCTAGAGGCCCTGTATGGAAATGCACTTCGGTCTCAAGAATCATCCTTCCATGCGACCTTGAGCTGTGTTACTCTGTAATTGTGGTGCTCATGATTGATAATAAGGGAGAGGGAGCAGTAGGCATAGCTATATGGTAATGGAGTCAGGTATTATGAGGACTAAATTGTGTTGACACAAAGTGAGGAGCCAGACCTTATTAATTCCTAAATCCCTTTATCTCTTTCCAGGGTTGCTTCTAGTCAGTTGAGAGCTTTTTTTACTCCAGTGGTCTGCTTCTAGGCTTTGGACTTATAAGTTTTTTGGTTTTTTTTTTAAGCAGAATTAAAATGCTTAGAAATTATATTTCTTCTTTTGTATTAGGAAAAGTAAATTATTGAGGTGACACATCATTTAAAAAGAGCCCTATAGGGGGACATCCCTGTTGGCACAGTGGTTAAGAATCTGCCTGCCAATGCAGGGGACACGGATTCGAGCCCTGGTCTGGGAAGATCCCACACGCCGCGGAGCAACTAAGCCCGTGCACCACAACTACTAAGCCTGTGCTCTAGAGCCCGTGAGCCACAACTACTGAGCCCACATGCCGCAACTACTGAAGCCTGTGCACCTAGAGCTGCAGCAAGAGAAGCCACCGCAATGAGAAGCCCTTGCACCACAATGAAGAGTAGCTCCCGCTCACCGCAACTAGAGAAAGCCCACGCGTAGCCATGAAGACCCGATGCAACCAAAAATAAATAAATTAAATAAATAAATTAAAAAATAAAAAGCCCTACGGGGAGAAATTGTGGAAAATAAAGAGCACCATAGGAAGTCCAAAACCATTCCTAACTTTGCTTGACTCATCTAATTGGATTACTGTATAGGCCATGTTCCTAAGGATTAGTTTCTTTCCCCCGTTTTGAAGCATACTCTTCAATAGTATCAACAAAATACTTCCCAACTTAGCTCTGATGTTCATCCTCCAATTTTCAGGCCTACAGTGAATCATAGATTTTGATAAGAGATCAAAAAGAGGTTTGAAGTCAATACAGCATGCCACCATTATAATGCTATAGACATGTGTTAGGATTTTCTTAGATTCTGTCATTACGGGCAATGATTTCACCATTATTGTGTTAATATGAAGAGTAAGATGACCATGACCGGAGATAGTGACCAAGGTGGAAATCACCCCCAAAGAAACACAAATGAAGTTGGCAACAGACCTTGGAGTCTGGAGCCCCAGGCTAATAAACTACCTCTAAAATAAATTGCTTCTCCTGCACCAGAGGAAACAGGCAGACACATGTTTGAGTTTAATGCCTGTAGTATTGGATTTTTCTGTTGTGGCTTTCACATAAGTTTGGACAAACTCCTTTGTTCTTTAGTAAAGGTCTGGCTCTTACAGTGGATGTTTCTGGATTCTGCTATAATAGGTGAGTTACAGAGAAGCAGTGCAAATGCCAACATCTTCAATGATAATTATTTTTAGAATTCGTTCAGGAAAATCCACACCCCTTGAGATGGTGATAAGTGGTATTCAGCTTACCAATAACATATAAAAAAATTATTGTGTCATTTGTCTCCAAACTTCAGTAGACAGTTGTAAAAGCTCAGTTTGCTTGCCTCATTCTTTCAGTTAATTAAAAAGGCTTTTTTATAGCCTCCCGTGTAGTGTAATTTATAACCAGCCTTTCTCCCTCCTGTTTTAATTACCATCTTTGCATAGTGATGTTGAACTTTTTCCCTTTTATGGACTGCTTATGCATTGTTTCCTGAGACCAGCCCTATAGCTGTTAATTAGAAAATAAAGAAGTTTTATGTATTTTAGTCCTCTTCAGCTAGGTAGATGTGTGGAATTGCCTGATTTATTTCTCCTTCTTCTTCCCCCAGTGAAAAGGAAAATCTTCCCTACCAAATAACAGTTTCCTTTTCAAAGCATGTTGTGCGTGAAGGTTAGGAAGAATGACATGAGAGCCCATATATAAGTAAAAAATCTTCTGTCACTCTGGCTACTACACGGAGAAGGCAGAAACTTTCAGGGTTTGACAGTGCTCTGAACAAAACTCTTGACATTTCCGATTCATTGAATACATAAATGAATACATTTCTTTGCTTGCTGATCAATATAATGAGAATTAATAACAACATAATTCAATGGTGGTGGAGAAAAGAAAAGCAAGAGGAAAACATTAGATGTTTTGGAAATACAGAATTTCAGATAATGGAAACTCTGGGGTAAATTTCTTGGTGTCAGTTTTGTTCAAAGAGTGTTAAACAAGTGTGTGCAATCAGTAGAAGTGGGCACCACCACTTGCTGGTGCCACTGGCACCCCTATTAATTTCAAGTTTAGAGGTGGAGCTGGGAAAAGCATTCAGGGAAGAAAGTAACAGCACAGTCAGCCCAGGATATAGGAATGCAATGCTCTAATGTTTACATGCTTTCCTTTTTATTCCTTCCTTCCCTTAAAAAATGAAGGAGAAACCCAAAACGGTGGAGGAATTTGCTCTGAATCCTCACAGCAATATCCCAAAGCACTCTTAGGAATAAGAAGGTGTATAAATGTTCAAGTAATAAATGCATCTGATTCATTTCTCATTTAAAAAGTTAGGGCATTGTCACAAATTACTTTGAGGAGCAAGCAGAAAGATTGTATTTTAATTATCACAATATACAGATATTATTATCTCCAATTTAGAGAAAAACTACTCAGTGACAAAATTAAGAGTCAAATTAAGGACTTTTCTTTCATCTGATTCATGACTAAGATGACAGGTGTGAGCAAACCTGGAACAGTTTCATTTTCTTCTTCTTGGGGAAGGTAAAATCAGGTAGAGACCTCACCTTGCCTGAGCTTTGCCAATAGACTCCCATACATGAATCCTCTGGTAGAGAGTGGGGCTGTTTGGAAACCTGGAGATGGAGCTGGGTGATTGAGCCACTCTATCATGCACACTCACTCCCCAGCCACAGCCCCCTCTAGATGGGAAGAGTTGTTAGTCTCTTTTCTCTTTCCAGCAAATCTTCAGGCCACACATATGCTTTGAGTCCGCCTTCACTCTCAAAGGCACTTGCTTGCCTTCCAATGGGAAGCGACTTAGCTTCATCCTCTACAGTTTTATGAATAAAGTTTTTATCTTCATGTTTCTATCATGCTATATTTTCTCATCATGGTACCAATCCCCCATTGTTATCCTCTAACATCAAAGAAAATATATCTGAAATCTGTTGTATGCTTAGATTTTAGGAAGATGCACTAAGAGTTTTAGTCTGTACGCACTATCTTAATAAATTCATGGGCTTGATGGGAAGAAATTCTAGAGATAGAGTTATTGTCTTGCCCTAGATTCCAACATGTCTGAACATGAATTCTAGGATCAGGTTGTCAATTTCTGCAAAAAAAGCCAGCTGGGATTTTGATAGAGATTGAATTGAATCTGTAGATTCACTTGGGAAATATTATCTTAACATTATTAAGTTTTTCAATTCATGAACATTGAATGTCTTTCCATTTATATAGATCTTTTAAAATTTCTCTCAGCAATGCTTTGCTTCTCAGCATACAACTTTCACTTCTTTTGTTAATTTTATACCTAAGTATTTTTTTAGATGCTATTGTAAATGAAATTGCTTTCTTAATTTCATTTTTAGATTGTTCATTGCTAATGTGTAGAAAAATTTATTTTTGTATATTGATCTTGTATCCGGCAACCTTGCTGAACTCATGTATTAGTCCTACTCCTTTTTTGTAGATTCCTTAGAATCTTGTATATACAAGATCATGTCATCTGTAAATAGTGATAGTTTTACTCCTTTGTTTGCAACGTGGATGTCTTTTATTTCTTTTTCTTGCCTAATTTTCTGGCTAAAACCTTCAGTATAATGTTGAATGTAAGTGGCAAGAGGGGACATCCTTGTCTTCTTCCTGTTTTTAGGGCAAAGCCTCCAGTCCTTCACCATTAAGTACGTCAGCTGTGGGTTTTTCATAGAGGCTTTTTATCGGGTTGAGGAATTTCCTTTCTATTACTACTTTGTTGAGTGTTTTTATCATGAAATGATAAATTTAAAAAGCAGATTTTGTCAAGCTTTTTTTTTTTCGAGTCTATTAAGATTATCACTCTTTTTTTTTTGTCATTTATTCTATTACTATGCTGTACTGAATACATTGATTTTCATATGTTAAACAATCTTGCATTCCTGGAATAAATCCCATTTGATCATGGTGTAGTGTAATCTTTTTTATACGGTGCTGGATTTAGTTTTGCTAGTATTTTATTGAGGATTTTTTTTATATTCATAAGGGATATTGTCTGTAGTTTACTTTTCTTGGGATGTCATTGTCTGAATTTGGTATCAGAATGATATCAGCTTTATTATCCTTCAGTTGAGAAGGGTTCCCTCTTTCATTTTTGAGGAAGAGTTTGTGTAGTATTGTTGTTATTTCTTCTTTACACTTTACCCTTGGTAAAGTTCACCAGTAAAACCATTGAGCCTGGTTTTTCTTTTTGGGAAGGTTTTTGATTATTAGTTCAATCTCATTACTTGTAATAGTCTAGTCAGATTTACTATTTCTTCTTGAGTCAGATTCGGTAGTTTGTGTCTTTCTAGTAATGTGTCTGTTTCATCTAAGTTATCTAATTTTTTGGCATACGATTATTCATAGTTTTTCCTTTTGATATTTTTATTTCTGAAAGATCAGCAGTGATGTCCGCATTCTCATTTCCCGTTTTTGTAATTTAAGTCTTTCCCTTTTCTTCTTGGTCACTGTATCCTAAACTGGTTTTACAATCCTCGAGTGGTTTCAATCTGTAGTTTGAAAAACATGACCTTGGGCACATTAAGTAACCTCTTTGGCCCTCTATAACAAGAGAGCCTCTTAGGGGCCTTTCAAGTTCTAACACTTTAAGACTCTATGGGATTTTTTTCTAGAGGATTTTAGGTTTCTTGTTACATTTTTCCCAAGATGGAGTCCTATTTAGGTAACTGGTACATCTACAATAGTGATTCCCTTAATGTAATTCCCTGTCAGCAACTTCAGCACCACTTGGGAGCTTGTTAGAAATGCTAATTCTCAGACCTACTGAATCAGAAACTCTGGGGTGGAACCCAACAATCTGTGTTTTTTACAACCCTCCAGCTGATTCTGATATAAGCTAAATCCTGAGAACCATTGGTCTGGAACAACTATCTTCTCTCCAACAGGCTCCTTACACCTCTAGTCTTCTGGTTTGAGTGTCTCTGTTTCCACAGCTCTTCCTTCCATCCCACCCCCCACCCATTTTCTTTTGTGGAAAGTCAGTTCTGCAGTATCTCTACGTACCAGCCTAGTAGAGCAGGGCACTTCAGATAAACTAAAAAGTAACTCCAGTCATTCCTAGCCTAATGTGTGCAAAGTTCCTGCAGAGATACCCCAAGGGTCTTGGGAAGGGAACAAGTCCAGTTTAGAGAAGAATTTTTGTGCACTCTAGTGGAAAAGAACTACAGTTCCTCTTTACTCCCAGTTGTTGCTCATACCTTGTGCCCTGATGGATGCACTGGAATGCTGGGCTGTTTGGTTGCTGTTTTTATAGATATATAAGAATTGTTGCTTTTTTGTTTTCATAACATTTTTCATTTTTGCCATCTTAGGTTTTGCCAGCATAGGTGTTTCCCCTTCCCTGGGTCAGAAAAAGCCCCTTAAGATGTCTGTAATGTAATCGGGGTCCTCTAAACTAGTAAACACTTGTGATGGAGCTCTGTAGAGTGAGGTTTCATTAAGATGTGTTTATATTTCTTTGTGTTTATCTCCATTTTACTTCTTTGCTTGACATAGTATATAGAATATAAGTGAAATTTTTATGTTGAACAGTCCTAAGGAGCTAAAGGAAATGGATGATATTTAGCACATAATTCTTTTTTTTTTTTTTTTCAAAAAAGAGGACGCCTACTGTATTCTGTGAATTTAGCCATTTTGATTTGTTAAAGCTAGTTTTCTGTTTCCATGGCCACACATTACTGTGTAGTTAAAAAGTCGAGACCTAGATTCTAATATGAAAATTAGAAAATAGTAAATTAACTAACCATTAACTTGTACTCTTAAACAAATCACATACCATCTCTGACTCTCAATTCCTTTATCTATGAAATATAGATTATGCCTTCTTAAACCTACTCACAGCATTGCTGTTGGAACTTAATTAATTAGCTACTTCAACTTATGCAGTGCCTCTTATATGCTAGGCCACAGGAATAAAACAAAATGGGTGGAGTGGGGGATTCCTGTCCTCTGGGGAATATATTCCTATTGGCAGTGGATAGACACCGCCAATAGGAATATATTCCCCGGAGTTAGGGGTATGCCTGGATTGTTCAAGGAGCAGAAAGGGGGCCAGAGTGCCTGGAGTGGAGTTGGGGGGAAACAGCAGTAAGTGAGGTTGAAGAGATGACGTGGGTCGTGGGGAGGACATGCCGAGTCTTGAGGCCATTGTCAGGACTTTGACTTTTACTCTGAGTGATATGGGAGCCATCACAGAGTTTTAAACAGAGGAGTGATGTGATCTGGTTAATTTTTAAAACAATCACTCTGACTTCTTTGTTGAAGAACAAACCATTGGGGTGGAAGGAAGAGACCAGTTAGAAGGATGGTAGCGGTTTTCTTCTAGAGAAGTTACCAAGGAGGTGGTGAGAAGTGGTCAGATTCTGGATATAACTTTGAAGATAGATTCAACAGGTATGGCTGATGGATTAGCTGTGTAATTTGAGAGAAAGACAGGAGTCAAGAATGACACCAACACGTCTAAAGTGAGGGAATGGACGGATAGAGTTGTCTCTCCATTTCTGTCCTCTCCCTTAATCGACACAATGTAGAGCAGAGATCTGTAGATGTCTTCTCTAAAATGACAACCTCTGTCCCTTGCTTCAGGCCACCCTCAGTCATCCAAAGCTTGTATCTCAGAGTGCTGGTCCCATAAGCTGCACTGTGGAAAGTAGTTCAGTCGTCAGCTAAGTAAGTTTGGGAAATGCTCCATTTTACATCTCCTTCAGAGGCTTACTGTCAAGGCTCTGAGATCTGCAGAGAAGACCTCCATTTTACTTTGTTTAATTTAGTATAGGCTTCCTTTATTTCACTTTACAATATCTTCGATTAATTCACCTTCTGCTTACATTCCAAAGAACATGCTAAGATATATGTTGAGCAACATGAACTAGACCACCTTCCCTTCGGGATATCCTCCAAGCCTCTTATTAACTGTTGCCGCATAAATTTTCCCACAACACCCTTTTGACATGTCATTCCTTTCTCCAAGGTCACGTGGGGCGACTCTTGTCCAGAGAATTAACTGTGGACTCCTCAGCCCCACTCTCAACTTTGTCCACAGTCCAGTCCCAACCTTCCACCTGCAACCCTGGTGCTCATGTGCTCTCAGTGGTTTCCAGCACCACTGGATACATTCTGGTCCTTTCTCCGGGGACTCCTCCTGGGCCATCCCATGGCTTTAACACTTCAATAATTTTTACTCATCATACATTGCCCAGCAAAAAAAACTACTTCTTCAGGGCAGCTGCCTATGACCCCCCACAGGCTGTGGCAGTCTTCTCCTGTCAAATCCTCCAGCACACACTGAACGTGTGACTCATGTCATCCTTAACATACATTGCCATGTGTCAATATTAACACTGAAAACTGTGTGCTTTTATTTAAAAATATATTTCCTTAAGAGCAAGGATAATCTCTTGGGCTTCTTTGTATCCCCCAGGATACCTTACCTAATAGCTTGTGTTTTATTGTTATTTTTAATTTTTTAATTAATTATTTTTTTATTGAAGTATAGTTGATTTACAATATTGTGTCAGTTTCAAGTATACAGCAAAGTGATTCAGTTATATATATATATACATATATATATGTGTGTGTGTGTGTGTATATGTTCTTTTGCAGATTCTTTTCCCTTATAGGTTATTAAAAAATACTGAGTATTTTCTCTGTGCTATACAGTAGTTCCTTGTTGTTTATCTGTTTTATATATAGCAGTGTGCATATGTTAATTCCAAACTCCTAATTTATCCCTCCCCACCCCCTTCCCCTTTGGTAAACCATAAGTTTGTTTTTATGTCTGTGGGTCTATTTCTGTTTTGTAAATAAATTCTTTTGTATCAATTTTTTTTTTGTAGATTCCACATATAAGCGATAGCATATGATATTTGTCTTTGTCTGGCTTACTTCACTTCGTATAATAATCTCTAGGTCCATCCATGTTGCTACAAATGGCTTAATAGCTTGTTTACTGTTTTTATAGAAATGTTTATAAATTATTTCCTGAACTCAAGTGAGGCTGAATATGTTGTAAGAGCATAGTAACAGGATTTACTGTTTTCCAGTTTTATAGCCCTTTGTATTTGCCCTTATCCTGACTCATAGTCTTCCATTCTGTGTGCCTGGGGGCTTGCATGCATTTTGGTGGGTGGGTGCCTTTCTTCATGCAGCGCGCTGGTGATACCGTGACTGGAGCAGGCTCAGGTGTGAGGAACTTATGGTGGTGGGAACTAAGGAAAGTTGAAACCAGGAAAGAGCAGATTACTGGGGAAATTGAGGCAATTTGTAGGCCTGGCCTTTTTTGGAAAGGGCAGCCAGTAGTTGTGTGCATGGTGTCTATGAGACTTGACAAATGTGGGCTTGGTTTACCAGGGGTTGTGCATTTGAGGGGGGTGGATCGCTGGAGGGGGTAGAGCAGTGAGTGATTCTTGAGGTCAGGCAAGCCGCCCTGTCATGGCCTGGAGGATCTATCCACCAGAGCAGTGCACATGCCAGGACCAAAGGAGGTAGGAAACAGGATTCAGCTTCCTAGGGAGGGGCTTGCAGGTGTTAGACAAGGCATCCCAGATAAGCAGGCCAGTCAGCTGTGCTAACGAGGACCTGGATTCTGGGCAGGGCCCCTGGGCATGCAAACTGGACCATCAGTAGCAGTTAGAGTCAGAGACTGGCTAGGTTTGCCCAGAGCTCATCCCAGGGAACAATTCATTTCCTAGACTTTGGAGGCACCCAGGGAAGTATGCCACTTACACCTTTACCTCTTTAAGACACAGTTTCCTCCTCTATAAATTAGAGAACTTAATGCCTAGCTTGGAGTGTTGTTGGGACAATTGAATAAGATAATGTACATAATGTGTCTTGTTTAGCGCTAGGCTCATAGTAGGTCCTCAGGAAGCGTTTTCATACATTCCAGTATCTGGCAACGGGGCACTGAAGCTCCTGTTGTGATCTGCATTAGCTCAGAAAATGGGTAGACAGAGCCTGTAGGTAAATCTATCAATAACAACAAGAGCTGTACAGGCCTGGGGAAGGTGAGGGCAGACAGGTAAGACAGCAAGCTAGATATCAAGCCCTAGACTCAGCATGATCACTCTATCTTTTGGGACCAAAAATGAAAAAGCGTACGCTAAAAGAACAGCCAGAAGAGAGTAATAATAAATGAGACAAATAACAAGCATTTTAGTGCTTACTAAGTGGCAGCTACTGCTCTAAGCCCTTTCCTCTCCCCAGCAAATCTACAGGGTAAGTACTGTCATAACCCCATTTATTCATGTCAAACCGAGATATTCCAAGGCTGGGTTATGCAGCTAGTAAGCAGCAGAGCTTGAACTCAGGCCAGAAAGAAGTCCCTGATGGTTGGGGATTTTGGATACTAGAGTGGATGACTAGAATAGACGTTTAAAGCTTTTCGAGTCAGGAAAAACACTTGCAGAGCCGGGGGAGTTGAAGCACAGCCCTGCCTAAAGATGGAAGAATGGACAAAATCCCTGGGTTCCCACAAGGCAGCCTTTGGACTAGGTGAGACTTTACTGCATCAGAATCATCCAGAAATCTTTTTAGAGATATACCATTTCTCAAGCCTCATCCCTGGAGGCTGTAACTCAGGAGGCCTTGGTGGTCCCAGGGGTCAGTACTGGAAAAGCCACAGGGAGGTTCTGAGAAGCAGCTGCCCTTGAGGGCCCCTCGGCCAGGTGGCTTTTCAAATTAGCATCCAGGGCCCCGCTCGAGGATACTTCCTTTATCCTCGCTTTGCAATTTAGGCAAGTAGGCTGTGCAGCTGAGATGTGCTCAGATTGGAATAATGATTTCTTTGGGCCCCAGTGACCTTCCAGATTCAGAGCCGGCAGACTGTATTCTAGGGCTTTCGGTGGAGGTGGTGCTGAGCATCACACAGGCGGCAAGGCCACGGGCTGACCACTGGATGGCATCCCTGTCCTTTCTTTTCCGGCTGGATCGCTGCTTAGCCTTCACAGCTCCTGTTAGAGTGGTCCTGCCGCCTCTTGCCAGCGTCTGTCCCGACAACGGTGACATGCAGTCACTGGTGCCCACCAAGCCCCTCGACCTGCAGGGGTGAGGTTGCAGACCTAAGCAGACCCTGGGTGAAAGGACAGAATGGGCACTTCTGAAGGTGAAGGAGGGTTTTTCATTTTATAAAATCAGCCTCCCCTAGTTCATCCTGGGATATGCTTACAGGTCATGCTGTCCGTGACAGAATGAGGGTGTTAAAGAGAAGGCCAGGGGCCATCAAATCATCATTTTCAACACTGATCATCTCTGAGCCTATCATGCGGGTTAATGGGAAAATAAAATTTGTTTCCGTCCAAATGTTTAGAAGAAATTTTGTTCGGTGAGCAGGTTGTTTGTCTGTTTGTTATTTACTGCCCTCTGGTGGAAACACATTAGAGATTTAATTTTCTTAAGATACCCAAGATAAAAGGGAGCAAAGGGTGAGGTAAGTATTTCTAAGACGAACAGAGTCTGGGAAAGTTAAACAAGTTTCTTATTTGGAAGGATACTTTGAAAAGGGGTCAGTTGCTTTGCTGAGACAAACATTAAGCAGACTCTGTCATTTGGCTTAGATTTTTATGCCGTTCAAATGATCAGAGGTCGCACAAAAGCTTGATTTTTGAAAAACTGGACATTGAAACATGTTAGAACCATGCATTCTTGCTTTCCAGGTTTTTCTTTTTTCATTGTATTTAAATATGTGCTTAGTGAAAATGCAGGGTTTCAGAAATCATTTTGTATTTCTGACCTTTGTTTTTTTCCCTTTGGTCTTCTCTTCTTTCATTAAATTTTTGGCTTTCTTTCAAAGTGAAAAATATCATTTCCAGGACATCTTCGCATTTCTGGACGATACTGTGATCATGTTGGGCTTTCTTTGAGTTTGTCTTGCTGATAGGCTGTAATTCTTTCTAGAGTCTTGTGAATGCACTAGGAGGAAGGCCAAACTTAATTCCTGGAATTGAACCTCAGGCTCGCCATGGGGACACGTGGCCAAATCCTGGATTTAGAGGAAATCTCAGCTCTGGGAACTTTATGGTATTTGGTGGGAAACAGAGAGAGAGAGAGCTGGACAGCTCCCAAACCTGCTATCCTTGTAGCGTTTTACAGCCTGCAGTTTCTTTGCTTGGTGTTTTCAGCTCCAGAATAGCAACAGAGAGAACACCTAGCAACCAAGGGGAAATATTTAATCTTTCATATTTTCCCTACCTTAAAAATAGTATTACATTCCCTTGCTTTTCCTCTCCCCTCACTTTCAATACCTGGAAAGTTTACTTATTGCAATTAGGCTGCATACACATTCATGCTATAAAACTGATATTATTTACTGCCCCTTAAAATAAATTAATCCACAACCCCTTTGCAATACCCAGCACAATCCAATCACAGTCAAGCTCATAGAGATCATAGAGGGCAAAGAGTCATCGGTTGTTTTGTGTCTATTTCCCTGCTGTATATCGTAAGCTCCTTGAAACCGGAAACGGTCTCATTTCATCTTTGTGAGAAAACTTGCTCACCTTGTATAAAGTTTAGAGATGGTAGATTGGATGGTACCTCTCTGGAGTCTTGTAGATTTGTGACTTTATTTATGGCTGTCAGATAACTGTAGGAAAAACCAGAACATATTTCTTGTCATAACGTGTGTCATCCACGTGCCATTTACTGAAGGCTCAGAAACTAGGATATCAGGTAAATAGAATGCTTTTTGAGGTTCTCATGCCCTGTAAGGTGTAACAGAGGAGACCTCGTGTGAGATGGTAACTAAGAATTATTGAGCATTTGCTATGAGCTGGATCGCTTTTCCTGTTTAATTCTCACCATGATTCTGTGATGTGAGTGTGTTGAAAGCTTTTTTTTTTTTTTTTTTGCTTTCGTGGTGGTTCAAGAAGGCATATGTTATAAAGAAGCAAATCTGTCTTGCACATAGAAAGATGCCTAGCCTCTCAGTCAGATGCCCAAGGGGTGCCATTTATCATAGAGAATTCGCTGGGGTTCAGGCTCTGCTCCCCCAGTCTGCAGGCCTCGGCATTTTGCATAAGGAATCCACTGAAAGGAGAGCTGGAGCTGACTCGCGTTAACTAGATTTGGGTACACACATGCACGTGCACACTCGATGGCCGTGATCGTTCATTTCAGCCCGACCCACCTAGCACCTTCCTTAAAGCAAACTATGCGGGAAACTGGTGTGGCGAGTCTGATATCAGATCCAGAGTGAGTTGGATGCTGTCACAATTTTAAGGAGGCTTTGGGTCCTCTCATCTCGCATGAAGTGGGTCTGGCCAAACTCTTAGTCTCTTGGGTGAGCACTACCAATGTCTGTTGCTGTTACTTTCCTTTTAATTTCTGTTATTTCTTATAAACCTCCTGCTGTTCACGTGCTCTTTCTTCAAACATGGTTTAATGGAATTGCTTATATTTGTGCTGAACTAAATTGCAATCTCGTTTCGGCCTCACTTCACCTCCTTGAGATTCTCTCCTGTTGCCTTATTGGAGTTTGAGACACTCCCAACTCACTACCAATGTGTTTAAGAAATTTCTGAGTCTGTTCCCCTAGATGGCTGTTGTTTACCATGGTATGGGGATTTTGCTGCCTTAAACTTTCAGGGCACAGGTGTATTTTAAAGACTTTGGAGACAACTCATGTTATCCCCATGAATAAACAATGGTATTGCCATGCTATTTGTCCTCTTCTGTTCTTATTAAAAGGCAATGGCTCCTTTAAAAAAGAACAGTCTATATTCAGAGCAGGTTAATCCTGCTATGTTCTGGAAGCTTGGCAGAATCATTAATAAGGGAACCAGTTGTGTGTAGATTTAAATTAATCAGCAAGCAACCAGCAGCTAGAAACCTAAGGGGAGGGGAGACTCCTTCTCCTTGAAAAGAGAAAATATACTCCCCTCTCATTGGGAAAACGCGCGCACGCGCGCGCGCGCGCACACGCACGCACGCACACACACACACACACACACACACACACACGCAGACATATGGAGTGGCCATAATCTTTTCTCTCTCGTGGTTTCTGTCAAGCTGCATGAAAGAAAAAGTTTAAATCTCTGAAAGATGAGCTCCACCCCCAGGAGAATGTTTTCAGATTCCAAAGGATGGAGAGACTGATGTGGATTATGTTCAACATTGTGAAGAGAGCTGTTTGGACTTCAACACCAAGCGCACAGGGAGCCACGTTCAAGGTTCCATATCAAATTTGGTGAGAATAGAATTGCAGAAGGAAGAAACAGAGAAAGGAGCAGGCCGTCAGGAAATTGGGGTTTTCCTGAATCCAATACTATGGGCCAGGCCTGTCTCAGAATGCGTACTGATGACAGCTGGGATTAATTCTCACTCAGTAGTTTTGTTTTTCTTCTTCAGTTAAGGCATATGGAAACCAGTAACCATGAAAAACTGAGGGTTTGACATTTGAAAAAGTTGTCTAGGACCTTGGATGTTTGAGTAAGTTCCAAACAAGCCCCAAAAAGATTCAAGATAAATTAGACAGCTGTTTATTTTGATTTAATTGAGATTTGCAAGACATCCAATTTACCTCTTTGCATTGTCGTATATTGTTTAATCCTAGTACTCCTTACTATTAATGTTTAAGTGTTAATATTAATTACTCCTGTTTTTATTTTAAAGGCATAAGTTAGTAGACAGTCAAGTGGTAGCCTCTTTGACTTGAGTTATTTGATATCTATGGCAGAAATTTCCATGTGAATCATGAGGTCATTGCACAGTGGATAAAACTTTGAGCAGTGTGCCAGGGGACCCGCCATTGTGACCCCGCCTCCACCGCCTACAAGGAGGTTCACCTGGGACAAATCCTTTACCTCTCTGAGTCTCGATTTCTCATGTGTAAACCCGGGCTAAGAAAAAATGTATCTTGCCTGGGTCACAGATTCATTGTGTTAGTCAGATGAAATAAAGTCAGAGCAATTCAGAAGTGCTCAGGAGCTTAGAAATTACTGTAAAAGTGCAATTTTTATATTTTGAAAAAATGCATTTTTTCAAATAGATTCACAGATCTGTCACTATCTCTGTGATCTTGGAGAAGTTGCTTCACTGCCAAGGACCTTAGCTCCTTCACCTAGTCTGTAACAGCAGAGGGCACGCCAGCTGTTCAGTGAGCTCTGGCTCTGAGGCAGGGGCGGTGTGAGTTGGGAAGCCTGCACCGTCCTCCACTGCAGCCCCTGCCCCGGGGGCGTCCTGGGGGAGACACTGGTCCCTCAGTTCACCAGAGTAGTTCCACCTTTATCTGATTTAATTAATCTTCTGAATAAATTTTTCTTTATTGAAAGGATTCTGCAGCTAAACAGGAACATAATGTTTGGAAACCATTGGATTAAGTCATTTATAATTTCCCTTCAAAAGTCTGCAACTGTATTTCTATTATCATTTTTGCCATTGTTGTTATTGTTCATCTCACAGGAGAGGCACCACCCCCGCTGGTGGCAGCACACTTAAAGGGCAGGCATAGAACTCAAGAGAAAATGTCAGCTCTTGGAAAACCAGCTTGCTCTGCCAACCTAAATGAATGCAGTGGTGGAAAACATTACAAAGCCTTTATTTAGGTCAGGCTAACTGGCTAGCAAAGGTGGGCCACTACTCGAGTAAGGAAGTGTGTATGAACCAGCATCCTCCGTCACTGAGCGGCTGTTGGTGATGTCATCACATTCAAGGAAACAGTGTTTTTGTCCAGGTGTTTCCTTCCTGACATGGCACCAACACTCGTTCTCTAAGACTCAGTCCTCTCCTGGACTCTGCAGGATGCCAATCTCCCAAAGCTTCATCTTTTAAACTAACAAGACATGTTCTGATCTTTTAAAAGGATACCGACTTATGTTTGTTCATTTTATAAAGTTGAGAAAAGCTACGTGTGGATAAAAAAACTCCACAAATAAATGACAAGTCTGGGTGGTAAGAATAAGTGGAAATGTGACAAGAGGACTATTTCTATCAGGGCCTATGTAATGTACATGATCAATCTCACACAAGCATTCTTACCTAAAAAACTGAGCTGAGATAAAGGTCTCAGGTAAAGCTGTATTATCTCTCCACCTATCTATCTATCTATCTATGGATTAGTCAATTAATCGGTATAGCTTGTATTAAAATAGCAGCAAACAGGAGTTGAAATCTAACTGCATATATAAGGAGAAGATAAACAGCAAAATTGAATATATTACTATTAATTTTAGCCATGTATCACCAATTAAAGATTAGTTAATATACAGTCATGGAATTTACTGTTGGAGTACCTCACTGAATTAAATGACTTAGTACTGATTTAATAGAGTCTTCAGAGTCTTCCAAAATCCTCCAAGAAATTTCTAATTTTTTCTCCTTTAAAAGGAATTTACCCACGTGTGACATGCCTTGTGATTTTTCCTGCAGAGTATACTTCTCCATCATATTTACTGCCTCTGGTCCTCTAATTCCACAGTTTCCTCAGGCTGTTGTAGACAAAAATGACAAGCTTGATGCTAACGTTATTGGGAAATGGTTTAGATATTGTGTTAATCTGAACCACAATGTACATAAAAACTATCAACATTTAAAACATATCTGATATTTTCTTTAACATTATTCAATATCCTAAAACCTCATTGAAGATCTGTAATACAGTTTTTCTACAAAAGGATGTTAAACATTTGGATTAAAATAATGGCAAAGCAGTTAGGAGTTGAAATTGTCTTGTTTATTAATATTATGTTCTTATCTCTTTCCTCTAGTCCAACACAACCTATAAGGCTGACATGGTTGTTATTTTAAATTGCTTCTTAGTGGCTCTTGCTCTAAGACATGCAATATCTATTAAAAATATTAATGAGGGGGATTACAGACCTTCTTGGCAAAGATAAACAACATAAATGTTTCGATTAAAATGGATAAACTGAAATGGGATTGGAAGCTGGGGTAACAGCAGCCAGTGGGACAGAGATTTATTTCCACTCGAGGACAAACTTCTACCATTTCCATATGGAGTCTGGAAATCGGGCCCTAAACTCTTAGAAAAAGGGGGCTGGGACTTCTCTGGCGGTCCAGTGGTTAAGACTTCGCCTTCCAATGCAGGGGGTGCGGGTTCCATCCTTGGTCGGGGAGCTAATATCCCACATGCCTCGTGGCCAAAAAACCAAAAAATATAAAACAGAAGCAATATTGTAACAAATTCAATAAATACTTTAAAAAAAAAAAAAAGGAAAAAGGGGCCATTTCATTGCTTGGAGGAGGTTATTGGCATATCTGTCCCTTTAAGAAAAGCATGTCCTTTGTGCTCTGAGTGCAGGGATATTTCACATTAAAATTTTGTTCCTTATGTTGCTGAGGTTTTGAGATTTAATGCACTATTTTATCTCTGGCACTTGGAGAGCATATAAAGAAAGCTAATTAATGCTCAACCATTTTTTATTTTCCTGTTGATTTTAAGAAATGATTTTGCACTGCATAACATGAAAAACAGGGTAGGTACAAGGAAAGAGCTCCTGTAAGGAACTAGTTTGGCTTAACATGTGTGTGAACACATACACATATATCAGTGTAATACACATATGTGAATAATTTAATAAAAACAGAATCATATTTTACATGGTATTTTATAATCTGAATTTTATCATTATTTTATGGAATCTTCATGTACCAGTAAACAGAGTATTATATCTTCTTTGTCTGTTACATAGTAGATACTCAATGAATGTTTCTTAAATCAATTTTTAATGGCTATGAAAGGCAGGATAGATATTCAGTGGACTGCATGATTTAGGCATTATTATTCCTTAAAATAAAAGCAAGGAGGGGGATGAAATATGTGATCTCCAGTATCTAGAATGCAGGTTTCTAAAAGCTGATATATATCATAAAATCCTTCCAAATCTTTGAAGCACCTGTCAGCATTCTTTCATATTGATGACTATTTGGAAAATATTTTCTTCTGCAGATCTTATGGTTAAATAGCTGGAGGGACATTGGAAGATCCAGGATAGGTTTCTAGTGGTATTTGTGACAATTAGTCAATCAGTAAACCAAGCTGCATGTTATTCTGATCTCAGCACTTATTAAGTATTGAAGGAGATATGGAATGATAAAAGACATGATTGGGACTCTCTTGGTTGATCTGGTTATGGCTATCAATGTTACCCATTCTTCAGGGCTTAGTTCAGGTCCTGTGTATTGACCCCGTTGATCCTATTTCTTCTTCCGGAAAGTCAACAATTTTTGCTCACATACCTTCTCTCCCTGACTTCATGATGTGGGGAGACTCATCAATTTCACACAACCTTCACACAACCTTTCTTTCTCTTAAATGACTTTCCTAACTCTCTTCTCTTTATGTTGAATCTCAATTATTTTTCAAAGGTCAGCTCAAACATTATCTCCTCTGGAAAGCCTTCTTGGGACCTCCCTAGGGAAAATTAATTATTCCCTCCTCAGTGCTTCCATATCATTGGTATATGCCTCTATTTTTTTAAACACTTAATCATAGTACTCTATTGTTTGTTTGTGTTTCTCTACCAAGGTAGAATTCATCTTTCCATCTACAGCACTGAACATGGTTCCTGACAAATATGAAATCCTTAATATAACCAGTATATGAGTGGGCCTCCATGGAGAACCTCTGTTCTTGGGCTGGCATCAGCCTCAAGGACAAACTCTTCCTACATGAAATCTTCAGAAAACAAGTCTATCTTCAAAAAGCATTAGCAGTAATATAAGTTTTATTAAAGATTTTGGGGAAGAGAGAGAACTAAGGCTTTATGTCAAACACCAAATCACTAACTACTCGATTAAAAATCTTTCGCTTTTTTCTTCTTATTTCTTTCTGTCAAACTTCTCTTCTGCATCCTCTAAGCAGAGGGGACATATCAGAATCTTCATGTGTGTATAGAATGGTGTTGGTGTGGGTGGCTGGTGCATGTAAGTTGTATATAAAATGCGCATAGAATTGAAAAGCTTAAACTGTTTATACATGGCCTCTTGATAGCTATGTTCAAGTGTGCAAGGCCCCCTGTGACTTGGCCGCCCATCTCTCCAGCCCCATATTTTATAGTTCCCTCCCTTGGCTAGTAAGCTTATAGTTCATAGTGCATAACCGGATGTTTCATGACCCTGTTTCCTTACTCATATGCTTTCCTTTTTCAGTAGTGCAGTGTTTCCCTTCTGTATGGTTAGGCCACTCAAGATGGCTGTTCTTTTACTCTCTGTGTATCCCCTGATCAACAGTGCCTGCTTCACCTACACCCTACTTACATGACAGACCTTCCTACATACTTGCCCCAGGTCCCAGCTAAGTGTTGTTCTAGATTTAGATCAGAATATATCCACTATGGTAGCTTATCAAAGGGGCGGTGAAGGGCGTGCCCCTCTGCTGGTTTCCCTGGTAACCAAGGAGCCAACCTGACATCAGTTCCCTCTGTAACCTCCTCCTACCCCTAGGAGCCAAGACTGCTGCCACGTCCTGCCCCGCTGTCCAGTGCACACAAGGGGGTGTCGCTCCAGGACCTTGCTCCAGATGTAAGAGCCCCACCTATCCATTAAACCATGTATGTCTCTGTCACTGACTCCAGGCTCTTTCTTCAGTCTTCAACCTGGGTGAGTACAGGCCTCGGAGGCCTTGGGGGTGCAGCCCAACACCATCTTTGCCTGAATAATCTCGATTCATTCTTCAAGTTCTCTAAGAATCCTATCTAAAATTTGCAAGTGCTCCTTCTCTGTGCACTTACATTAGTGGGAGAAACTGCTCTACAGAAAAAGAGAAAAGCATGAGTGAAAAATCAGACAACGAGCATGTTTTGTGCTGCAAACTAGAGAGGAAACATGCAGGGGAGGGAGGTGCAGATTATTACATGCTTTGCTTCATCGATCTGCTGGTCTGTGAGCTTCTCAAAGTGGACCCTACCTTGTGTACTTTTGCCTGGTGTATAATAACTCTTAATAAATGCATGTTGAAATGAACAATAATCTATCCCAAGTAGAATGTAAACTTTTCAGAGATCACAGCTTCTATGACTCTAAAAGCTTCATACGTGCTGTACTGACTAAAGGTTCATTATTCAGAAAATGCTTTTTGATTGATTTCACAATTTCTCTCCTTCTCTCTTTGTTTTCTACCTAAAATTGCAAACCACATCTATAGAGATAAATCGCTAATTTGAGTTTTCATAATGCAAAATTTATTTGAATAGTTCACAAGAAATTTACCTGTGATGGGTCAATTCCAAATCTGCAGCTTGTTAATGGCAATCTTTGGCCTTAGTTGGACCAATTCAAACCTATCATTAAGATGAAATCCACTTTGTCTTGATCTATTTTTAGGTGATTATGTGGGGATTTGTAGGTGATCAGGATATTCAATTTGGTGCACTTAGAAAAGTTATTGCCATTGTTTAAACAAATAAGAGAGCTGTTTATTTTGTATGGCTGCAGCAAAATCCTTTAATCACTTTGAAACTCTGTTGTATTATATTCAAAACTGGAGATTATACCTCTATAACTGTCTGAAACATATGACTCACTTAGGTTCCATTTAGTTCTAAATATTTGATTCAACTACCTTGATTATCTACATTAAGGATCAGCAAAGTGCAGCCAGTAGGCTAAATTTGGACCACCACCTGTTTTTGAAAATTCAGTTTTATTGTAACAGAGACACTCCTTTACATACTGCCTATGGCTCCTTTCAATGGCAGAGTTGAGCAGTTGCCACAGAGACTCAGACTGTGTGGGTCTCTGACCATTTACAGAAAAAACGTTGGCCAACTTCTGATCACATCCCATTTTTATTGATCTATATTGGTCAAATACATAGATCAAATAGTTGCTGCTATAGACTGAATGTCTGTGTTGTCTCCCCCGCCATCCCCCAAATCGTATGTTAAAATCTAAGCCCCAATGTGATGGTATTTAGAGGTAGGACCTTTAGAAAATGATTAGATCATGAGGGCTCTGCCCTTATAAAAGTATTAGGGCCCTTATAAAAGACCTCAGAACCTCCCTGCCCCTTCTGCCCTGTGAAGACACAGCAAAAGGACAGTTGTCAATGAACCAGGAAGCAAGCTCTCATCAGACAACTGCCTCATCAGAATCAGCCAGCGCCTTGATCTTGGACTTCCCAGCCTCCAGAAGTGTGAGAAATACATTTCTGTTGTTTGTAAGTCACCAGTGTGTGGTTTTTTTTAAAGATTTTTTGATGTGGACCATTTTTTAAAGTCTTTATTGAATTTGTTAAACATTGCTTCTGTTTTATGTTTTGGTTTTTTGGCACCGAGGCATGTGGGATCTTAGTTCCCCGACCAGGGATCAAACCTGTACCCCCTGCATAGGAAGGCGAAGTCTTAACCACTGGACCGCCAGGGAAGTCCCTATGGTATTTTGTTATAATAGCCCAAATAGACTAAGACAGTTGCCAAATATCCACTTGGGTTTTTGATACCTTTTCCCTCTAGTCCACAACTGAAACTAAAGCAAGATAAAATTACTTAAAAAAGCAAATGTTTACATAATACTGAAGAGCTCAAAAATTTTGACAGTTGGACTTTTTATTTCTATCTGGACGCTGGTGTGCAGGTGGCTCTGAGATGCCATAACTTGATGTTTTCTTTTTGTAAAATTTGAAGATCCAGTAATAATGTTCCTTACCATTAAAAGTGAACTTAAAGGTCTTCTTGTCTCTCCTCTCAAGCAAGAGAGGCATAACCTTACAACCTTCCTGACCTCTGTTGAGATCTCAGTTACTCTAGCTTTAGGCACAGACTATGCCATAGCTAAACCAACAAAACTGGGAGATCCTTTCCTATGTTGTATTAAAGATTAGGTACTGAGAATATCAGTCATGCCTCTTCCCCAAATTAAAATGAGTATGAATAATATAGAGGAAACAATAAGAAAAATTTAATGCTGGGAAAATAGGTGCTACTTATATTTCCAGTCAATGATATCAGTCAACTAAAATTATAAATCCAGTCAAACAACAAATGTCTGCTATGAGTTATCTCTCTTGGCAGAAACATTAGGAGCTATTTAAGAACTTTCACTCAGATGCATAATTTATATATCTTTGAGAAAGTATGGTATTTATTTTTCATTGTATTCTGACAACCTACCCATATGATTATGCATTACGATTATTCTTCTTTTCAGAGCCCTTATCACACTGTACAAAATTAATGCAGTTTTTCCTCCATTTACTAAAAATTGAACATTTTCAATCAGTGGGCCTAAACAAAACAAATAGCCTATATTCTTTGCATTTTTTCTATGTTGGCAGAGTTGTTTTATTTTTTTCTTTTGATTTAAACAAACAACAAAGAAAAAGAAAATGGGGAAAAAAACCCCAATTTGTCAGCAGAAGCAAGTAGGATGTCAAAAATAAAAGCTTTTTGATATCCATACCCATTATGGCAGCACAGGGGTGTTTAATTTAGGAGTCAGGTATTTTGAAATGGAAAAATCTCAGCATTTTGTGGAGATCACACCTGCCTTGATATTTTCCCTTCTCCTTCATCCTTGTGTTTGAATCAAGGAAGAATTCCCTGTGCTATCATGCATTTCCTTCCATGGCTTCTCCCCCACTCCCCTATAAGTGATTTGCTCTTTTTTTCTGGGCAAATGGGTCTGAGAAATGGAAGGGTCTGAGAAGAGAAATATTAAATCCAAGAAAAAATATTGTTAAAAACAGACTTACTATTTGAAGTGTACTGAAAGTACAGTTTGGAATTGGTCTTAATCCCCTAGTTGCCTCCCGTTCAGCTCTACCTCAGCAGGTTGGCCTTTGTTTGTTTATAGGCTGGCATGATGGATGAGCTGGTACCAGGCCAATGTGTTTAAGTAAAACCTGAGAGGTCCTGGGTTAGCAGAACACAATTCGTGTAAAGCCTTGGGAACATCCAGCAGCTGTATTGCTATTTGTACCATCAAGGAAACTGATGGGCCCAAATCACATCCCACTTTTGTTTTCGAGAGAGAAAAGGAAATAATTTGAGAGCGCACTCCCAAACTTTGGACTCAATTCTTATTCAAGCAGAAAACTTTGAATCTCCTTCTGCAAAACAGCAACAGAAACACATGGAGAATTTATAGTGAAGAATACTCTAGGCTTCAGACTCATTACAGACTTTCCCACCGGTCCTAAGATGGCAAAAAGAATTACCTTCATTTCACAGGCAAGAAAATAGAGGTAGAGAGAGAATAAATGATTTCAGCTAATTGGAAAGGGAGGAAATTGAGCTTTAATCTGCTGGCATTCATTTATCTAATCCTAGGATAGTACACTTTTAGCATGGGAAAGTTTTGTTTTGTTGTTGCTTTGTGGTTGTTTTTGTTTACGCAGTCCAGATGTCATTGAATGCAGGGATTTTACAACATTCTCACTTGGGCATTCGGTCCTTGATTGAAAACCTATGGTGGGGCAACCCGTTCAATCTTTGCATACTTTTGATTGTTAGAAATTCACCTTTAGATTAACTAAACTCTCTGTTTTATCTTCCTTCCGATAGTTCTAGTAGTTCTAGTACTTGGAGCCATATGGAACAAATTCAATATCTATGTCACATCCAAGCCTTGAGAATATTTGAAGATGGTAATCATATTTTCTTTGGGTTAAAATGTCCTATGTCCTTCAATGTTTTCACAATCAGTTTGGGCTTAAGGCTTATCCTTACTGTTTTATCTTCCTCAGTGATTTCCTTTTTAACTAAAATCTGTTTTAAAAAACGCAAAATCCAAAACAAAAAACAGGCAACTCTTTAGGAATTGTCTGAACATGGAAGTGTAGGTTTATAAATTTCTCTGTTCTAGAGTGTGTGCTTCTGTGAATATCACCTTGAATTGAAAACCTCAGTCATCCTCCTGTGTTTCTCCTTTGCTCTCACACTACTACCACACACCACTTCTGACGCCAGATGTGTTTTTTTTCCCCACACCAAACAATTCTGTGGCTAGGTGTCCTTACAATTTCACTCAATTCTGTCACTATTTACCTAGAGATAGCATCAGATCCCGCAGGTTAAGTACTGAAGTCCCCCTGACTTCAGATGCCAATCACAAGTAGTGGGTCCCCAGGTTACCTGCAGCTTCTGCCCGACTTGGCTACAAATCAGAGGTTCTCATGACCTCCTCCATCCTTGGACTTGATTAGTTTGCTAGAACAGCTCACAGAATTCAGGGAAACACTTATGTTTACCACTTTATTAAAGGAAATGATAAAGGATACAGTTGAACAGCCAGATGAAGAGATACATACGGTGAGGTCTGGGAGGGTCCCGAGGGCAGTAATTTCTGTTCCTGTGGAATTGGGGTACAATATCCTCCTGGTACATGGCTGTATTCATCAACCTGGAAGCTCCCAGAACCCTGTACTTTTGAGATTTTTATACCAACTTTGTATGTAGGCTTGATCAATCATTAACTCCATTTCCAGCTCCTCTCTCCTCTGGAGGATAGGGTTGGGACTAAAAATCCCAAGCTTCTTATCATGGCTTGGTCTTCCTGGTCTTCCTGGTGACCAGTCCCCGTCCAGGACACATCCAGGAGCCCACCAGAGTTGCCTCATCAGAACAAAAGTTGCTCCTAATGCTCTTACCACTTAGGAATTTACAATGGTTTCAGGAGCTCTGTGCCAGAAACAGGGGGGCAGAGACCAAATATATATTTCTTATTATAAATCACAATATCACACACCTTATTATAAGTCACAATATCACACACAATCTCAATGTCACACATAGTCTCTCTTTCTCATTCTCTTTCCTTTCTCTTTCTTTCTCTCTTTTTTCTTTTTTTTTTTTTTTGAGGGGTCACATTACTCTTTTTACTCAAACTCATTGTCAACTAATATCCTTAAGACCTTATCAGATGCCATGCTGCTGTGTCATATCATTACCCCATCTTTTCAGGCTTGGTTGCTTTTCTAGTCTGAAATGCACACGCATTTATCTCCGTTGAACTTCATCTTATGAAGCCCAATTTCTTGGTCCAGTCTAACAAAACTTTTGGAGCTTCATTCTAATATTTAGCATGTTTAATATCCATCGTGAATTTTATGTTACCCAAAAATGTGATGAGTTACCATCCAAGACTTAGAAAACAATTTTAATAACTAATGACAGAACTAAAGGGAAGAAGACCTTCTTCCTTATCTGTATCCATTACTTAGTACCATTTGGGTCTGGATATTTGAAAATTGTAATTTTCATCTAAATTGTTCCTGTTTCCAGTTCAGTACACCAGGTTTTTGTTCAGATCATGGTGACTGACCTCATTAAACCCCTTGCTAACTTCCAAGCATACCATGTCCATGCTTGCTATGCTTCCTGCATGCTAAGGCTATCTAATCTAATAATCCTTTTAAATGAAGAAATTAGATCCAGTGACTGTAACTTGTTGATAATGAATCTAAACTGAGTCCAGTAGCTCTAACTCTAGTGAAACTTTATGGAGAGTGACGTGTAGTGAAGACTGAATAACATTCATTAATTATGGCTCAAATATTATCTGAAGTTTTGGGTTTTTAAGGATTATTCAACCAGCTACTGAAATCTTTTATTTTACATGCTTTGATTGAGGAGAAAATTAAGCACGTAGGAAGCTGATATAACAACTCTTTTTAAACAATTCCAGTGAAGTGTTCCAAATTTTCTGGATATTGAAAAGCTATATCTCAAACAGCCAGAGATATAAACATCTTGATCAGAACTTCTATGTACTGAGAAAACAGACAGATAAAATCTATGAAATCTATCTGACCCATGGGAAATTTGTCAAAGAATTTTTAGGAAAGAATAAGAGGAAATGTTTTCAGTTAGCCCAAGAAAGCTTCTTATTAGTCTTTACATTTCAAAGGGAGTAGAGGGGATTACCAGCTTTATTTATTTTTTCTCTGCTCATTTCCCCTGGCTCAGCAGATGATTGCTTTGTTCTAGTGGACATGAGATGGAAGATAGAATGAGTCTGAGACTATGAAGAACAAAAACCAAAGAGCCATATAATCTTTGGAAGATTCCTTAAATGTCTCAAAGTCCAAATTTCAAACAAGGTCATAACTCTCTATGATATCCCTGACAGATGGCCGTCCATTCTTTACCTGAATATCTCATGTAATAGGGAACTCATTATTAGTAAAGGAACTACGCTATTTTTAGAAAATTCTAAGCATTAAAAAGCTCTTTTTTATGAGTGGAAATTTGCCTCCCTGTAGCTTTCACCCTCTGCTCTTTTGTGTGAAGATAGAGTAAGTTTAATGTTTCCTTTACCTGACAGCTCTTTAGATCTTAAAGGTTACGATCTAATTCTTTTTTTCAAGTTGGGTATTTCAGTATGGACCCTCTTCCTGGGTCCAGAAAAAGGATGGGGGAGGGCATGCAACTTCCATAGAGAAAGCATTGTAGGTTGGACTTAAGATCAATGGACTTGCAATTTACTCTCAGTTCTTCCATTAAATGTGATTTGGAGTTTCTCATCTATATGCCTCAGCTTTACCACCTGTAAAATGAAACTCAGGGTCTCTCTCCTAATTGCTTCAGAAGACTGTTATTGGGCTGTGATAAGAGAATGAATGATAAATATCTCTTTAAAAGTTATGTGTTTTGTAAATATACACACTTAAGACTTCAGAGAAAAAACAAAAGGAGCAGTACCTGTGCCCCTGGCCAATGATCTGCATTCTCTGTCTGGGGATGCCTTCCCAATGCCTGATACAGTGGAGTTGCTTCCTCTAGGCTCACTCTGTCCTAACTACATCTCCTTTGTCATTCTTTTTGTCTCCAAGTCTCCTTTACTTGTTTTTTCCTAGAATCTCAGCCAGGAGATCTAAAGCTCTTCTTTTAATTGTGTTGGTCCTCCTCTTCATCCCCAATCAGCTGCCACATTTCTATTAGGAAAAAAACTTTTAAAATTTCAAATCATAGCTCCTATTCTGTTCAGTCCATCCTGCTTCATCATAATTTCAGTGTTCACAAATATATTTAATCCCTAATTAAAGTGAAGTTAAATACAAGCTTCTTTGGGCTTGGTCACATATCACCTTATTCTTTCTTCTCCTCCTCAAACCGCTTACTCCTGCTCTGTAATCCTTGCTCCAAATCCTGCTTTTATATTACAAAAAAAATCAAATACCTACGCCTTCTCCTGCTAAAACCTTATTTCTAGTTTTTTAGTCTCTGTAACTGCTCAATACTTAGTTCCAGTTCCAATTTAAATCAGTCTTTCTGTAAGAATACTGCTGTACTAGTCTTTTAATCTGCATGCTGTGAATATAACCAAAGGGGTCTAAAAAAAAAAAATAAAAACCAAAGAGCTTTTAGAATTGGAGAGAAGTGACTGTACGTTGAGGATTCCAAATCTTTTTGTTTAAGAAGTACCAAATCTGGGGGCTTCTCTGGTGGCACAGTGGTAAAGAATCCACCTGCCGATACAGGGGACATGGGTTCAAGCCCTGGTCCAGGAAGATCCCACATGCCGCGGGGCAACAAACCCGTGCGCCACAACTACTGAGTTTGCGCTCTAGAGCCTGCGAGCCACAACTACTGAGCCCGCGTGCCACAACTATTGAAGCCCACACGCCTAGAGCCCATGCTCCACAACAAGAGAAGCCACTGCAATGAGAAGCCCATGTACCACAACAGAGTAGCTCCCGCTCACTGTAACTAGAGAAAGCCCACGCGCAGCAACGAAGACCCAAAGCAGTCAAAAATAAATGAATAAAATAAATAAATTAAAAAAAAAAAAAGAAGTACCAAATCTGGACACCAGGGTGAAATGTTTGGGATAAGCCCACGTTATCCAGGTCTTACTTACCATGATCTCTCCAAAGGAAGAAAGAAGGCCAAGGCAAAAAGGAAATGGTGTGTCCTAAGAGACAGTATGTTTTTCCTCCCATAATATCGTTACTGGTGATGGTAATCACATTGCTCTGAAAGGAAAACAGATTTCCATTTTATTTCATGGTCCTAATGAATAGATCTCCATTTATGCTATTACAAAGTCGTTTCAGAGTATGGGCTCTTTGCTTTCAGAGTAGTTAGAATAATGGATGATCTTTTCTGCAATTACTTGGGTATAATTAAATCTGTGGATTTTGCTGACGACTCTTAACAGTCGGGCACTCAAGCTTGTTCTGAGGTTTATTATATCAGTCGAATGGCAGCTCTCCTGCCTAACTCTGCTCTTAAAGATGGGTTTATGAATTTATGATATACAGTGCCCTTTTCAGAACATCCTGGGTACAGCTGGGAAGGGTTAGGGAGGAAAAGGGAAACATGTTTTTACTAGGATGTATTCTAGTTGTACTTATGTCTGAGGAAGGCATAGAACTTAAGAGGTTTCATATGTGATAAATCTGCTTTGCTAGGCAGTATACATCTAAGGGGAAATAGAACATCTGGGCTTAATCACTAGACTGACCAAAAGCAACTTGAGAGCAGGGGTCTTGCCCTATGTATTTTTGTATCACTGACACCTAGCATGGTGATTGGCATATGGAAGTTTCTCAATGAGCAACTACTGAATTGAGCAAGGCTTGGGAAAGTCACACTGAAACCAGGCACCTTGGTTCAATGTTCAATTTCTAGTTTCACAGCATTGTAGAGTTAGAAGATTTCGTGACCCTGTCTGTTTGGATGAGTATTCCTACATGAACAGAGATCAAGTTGTAAATATTTCAAGCAGTAAAGATTTCCAATAGTTTGACAGTTATTCCAAATACCTAACCCAAATCTGCCAATACACATCAAAGTTATTTTTTTTCTTCTTCCCTCAGTGAAAAATCTTTTCCTTCAAGTATAACACCTATAAAATTCCTTTATTAGAAAATAAACTACTGTCTAAAAGACTTCTCACTTCTCAACTTCTTGGAAAATAACAACAAGAAGTCGAACAGGGGATAATTGGAGTATAGAAAAGAGGAAGAGGAGAAATCATGGCTTCCAGAGGACTTATTCTCCCTTAGAAGGAAATGAAAAGGAGCTTCTTCTAACATAATCAGCATGTGATGCTTTTGTCTCTGATTTCTTATTCTGGCTTCATGCTTCTTGTTAAAAATGCTGACTATCCTAGGTGGCCAGTCTCTGTTTCAGAGGCAACAGAATATCAGTGCCTTCTTCAAAATCCATCAATGTCTTTCCTTTTATCTTGACCAATACTGATATGCGGTCTCTCTGCATATCTTACCTAAATAATTTAAAATAGGACAGAGTACGCAAGGAGTATACTTATGCATCACTGTAACATATATATCTTGACCCACTGACTTATCTCCACGTATTACCTTGCCAATTTCCAATCACATTACTGATTTTTCATTAGAGAATGAAGCTCAGTAGGCAAAGGTGACCCTTCTTCAATTTGATTCAGAAAATTAATTTTGCACTTCCTTCCTTCCACATTTTTGCCATGGTGATCTCAGAATTTCAGGCAAATGAGAAATAGTGTTTCCTCACTCCAAAGCTGGGTTCCCATGAGAAAGCCAACTTTTTCTTCTTTTGTCTGGACTTCATATCTATGCTTAGAACACATTTGAAGGAAGGAAGGAAGGAAAGGAAGGAGTCTGGGTGAGACCCTTCTTTGATTATTCTAAGGTTTTATATTTGGGTAAGTAGGTGGGAATCACGTAAAAAGAATGATGTAAACAAATTAAGCTTTGGGGAAAGAAATCTCTTGCTTAATATCAATTAACTGGGTCATTTTGTTTCCTCAATTCTGGAAGGCATGAGTTTGAATAATTATTTGGTAAGATCATTCTTTTAGTTCAAAACTTAAAGTAATCATAAATATCACAATGGGAATATGAAAAGTTCCAGGAAAGGAGTTCTACAAAATTAACAATGATACAGCAAAGTGAAGCTATCCTAGAGTATTTAAAGATAGTGTTATGGGTATAAATGTCCCTGGTGACCAAGTCTGGTCTCTGGGGCAGAGGTTCTGAGTGTAGTTCTTGGGCCAGCAGCATTGTCAACTCAGGGGAAATTGTTCAAAATGCAAATACTTGGTCCTACCCCAGACCTACTGAGTCAGAAGCTCTTGAAGGTCGACTGTTTCTGATGTGAACTCAAGTTTGAGAACCACTGGGCTAGTGCAAGAACTTTTGTCTCATGTAGAACTGGACTGAAATAATACCTCGATCACTTGTGGTCTCCAGACTCTGTGGAGATTATATTATAGGCATTTCCTGGAGCCTTAATTTTCTATTCAATAAGAGGTGATAATAACTCTTTCTTTCTAGGGTTGTGGGGATGATTATATAACTGGATAAGGTTTACATTTATTTAGTACTTAGTATGTATCAAGCGCTATTCAAAGGGCTTTGAATATAGTGACTCATTTACTTCTCACGACCGACAACCTGACGAGACATGGCATTTTACAAATGAGGAAATGGAGGTAGAGAGAGGCTAAATAACTTGTCCAAGCCCACATAACTGGTAAATGCTGGAGACAGATTTGAGCCAGTCAGAATCCAGAGCCTTTGCTCTTAACCACCTGCCATTTTGAAGGGACCTGATACATAGTAGGGACCTAATAAATGTTAATTCCTTTCCTACTTCATCCTCCTGGATGCCGTTGTAATTAACTATGGAGGATTCATTAATTGCTAGTTCAGTCTGGTTTTATTAATAGGAAAAATGTAACTGTAATTTAATGTAAGTTGAAAGCCAAATCAATGGAGATTCAAATTAATGCTTACAATATGAGTTATTCCTGAGCATTTGAGGAAGCCAGTATAAAGAATCCTATGACCTTGACCTTTTCTCTCTCCCTTCTCTGTGCTTTAGGAGTTGAACATGGAAGAATTAATTGGAAGCTAGGTCAGTGGTTTTCACACTTTTTGGCCCCAGGTCCCCTACACACTATTACAAATTATTGAAAACCTTAAGGAACTTTTGTTTATATGGGTTTTATCAATCAGTGTTTACTATATTAGAAATTAAAATAGAAATTGTTAAAATGTTTATTTCATTTACTTAAAAGCAACAGTCACTGTTACCTATTAACATAAGTAACATATTTTAGCGAAAAATAACCATATTTGCAAAGGAAAAATACATTAATGAGAAGAGTCATCTTTTTCTAATTTATTACCAATCTCTTTAATATCTGGCTTAATGGAAGACAACTAGATTCTCATATCTGCTTCTGCGTTCAATCTGTTACAATATCACATGTCAGGTGGCCTCTGGAAAAACTCCTCTGTGCATTTATAAGTTAAATAATTTCTCAGTATTTTTATAAAATAATTCTTAGTAAATAATTTCTTAGTATTATAGATAATACATTATTGTTACAAAAACAATAATTTTCTTAATATTATTATCATTTCTTAATATTATTATAAAAATAGTTTTGACTTCACAGGTCCCCTGAAAGGGCCTTGGGACAGTCAGGGGTTATTGGATCATACCGTGGGAGCCCTCTGGGCTAGTTGATAGTTGGGTGAAAGTGCAGAGTTAATCCAGAATATTAGTAATATATATCTTTCTTCTTCCTCATAGTAACAACTTTTGGGCACTAGTTTATCAGCTAAGAATAAACCAAAGTGAATTAATTTACATGAAACTATGTCAGGAACCTCAAAGCGCAAGACACACAATAATGCAGCACAACTGTAAACTATGAACACACTTTATTTTGACTAGCTTATCATTATTAACTTTGACAGCTGAGTAAAACCATTGCAATATCAATGGAAATGAAGCAGAAATAAGATAGTGAGAAAGAGGATAGGTGAATTTCCATGACAAAAAATAGGAGTGTGTGTGTGTGTGTGTGTGTGTGTGTGTGTGTGTGTTTGTACTCGTTGCTCATAAATGTTTCAGAATGCCTGAGAAATACAGTGCTACCACATCTACTTGTGTGAGGGGATATGCAGAAGTTTAGTATTTCTGTCTCTTATTAAAAAGTGTGTATTTGAAATTGAGTTTAAAGAATACCTGAAGTTTACTAATAGTAACATAGATCCATTCCAACAAATACTTTTTTGGTGCCAATCTTTGTGCAAGAAAATGACTAGGCAGTTCCCCTTAAACTTCTGGAAGCTTATTTTTCATCAGTAAGGATGTGTGAAGCGAGGATGACGTGATGGAGTGAAGGGAACATTTGCCAACATTTGCTTTATATCCAGACAGTCTACAGACAGATTTAAGGCAGCGGTTGTTTATTATTTTACCGACTGCTTCAAACAACCGAGAATTGCACTTAATGTCAAGGAAAAAATTTAAATAAATTTACCACGGCCTCTTTGCTATTTCATGTTCTGAATTTCTTCAGCTTCATACTTTACATGTGAATGTAACATGCTTATCAACCACAGTTTTGATGTTCTTAAGACAGATAAAATGTGGTTGCTATATAAGCACAGAAGAAGTTCAAGTACTTTGTACTATATGTATGCATGACATTCCAATTCAGTTTCAGTGCCACTGTTGAGTCTGGTAAAATTACAGTAGGTTAAACAGGATGACTCATGCTATGATAATGCAGTTTAGCCAGAAGTGGTACATAAAATATATACAATGAACATAATGTTTAGTAGCGTATAGATTATATTTGGCATGTTCGGTAGGTATTTTATAAGCACATCTGAAATTTTATATCATCTTCAACAGATGGGAAATAAACAGTAGCAGGAGCTGTTAATTTTTTTTTATTATACATTGGGAGAAAAAGGAGTAATAATGTTAGGAAAAAAACATATTGAGGCTAAAAACCTATATAAAATCTTTGTAAAACCCATTTTGTCACTTTTGTTCAAAAGTGTAGTTCAGGTTTTCACCATCCCTCCCTGATGTTCGCTGCTTGCTGCCTCCAAACTGGTATATCAGAAGCAAAGCTTTTCCAGCTGTGCTCACCCCTCCGTACTTCTTCCATGGGATTCTTACTGAACTGGTGCATCGGACCTGCGCCGGGGTCCTAGCCTGGGCAGAGACCCCTTGTCTGGGCCAGGGAGGTCCTTTTTCTGATCAGATTCATGCAGCCAATAACAAAAACGATGATGAGACTGGAACAGCCCAAGCTTTATTCAATCGTCAAAGAATACAGAAGTGGCAACCTAGTTTGCAAATCAATTTTTCAACGCAATTCCACCAGAGACTCCAAATATATCAGAGGGTCGAGGTAAAAGGGAGGGATTTGGAAAGAGTGGGAAGAATATTCATGAGTTATCTGAGAACAGGGGTATGGTTTGGACCTGGAACTGATGCAATTCCTTTTTCAGTCCTTGTATGGGCTTTTCCAGTGGTTGTCATGGCAATCATCAACTGTTGTGGTGGTGGTGGGTGTGTCGTTTGGCACATGCTCATGTATTACAATGAGCATATAATGAGGCTCCAGTTCTACTGGAAGTCGTATCTTCTGCCATCTTGGCCCTAGTTGGTTCCAACCAGTTCTTGTTTTTCTTCTCTTTGCAGCTTCCTCCTGAAACTTAGATAAGAGTAATTGGTTTCCATTCGAGGGAGGGGCAGGGGTATGATTCTGGGGCAACAGCCTTGGTAACAATAATTCTCTTACAAATAGATACTGTCATGCCATTCCCAAGCTGCCTGGGCTTTGCTGGCTCTGTTGCCCCAGCCTGGCCTGTAAGACTCTTCATTCTCTGACCAACACACTTCTCCAACGTCATCCTTGATCACCACATTTTCACTCTTTTCCACACACTGAGCACCTTTAAATTCTTCTGTGCTCTGCACATTCTCTTTCTCCAGTCTGGAGAAATGTGCTTCTCCATGAACTTCTCTATATCTTGTTAGGAAGCAAAATTTGCCACTCCAAAAGATGTTTCTGGCGTGAGGATTCATTTAGGCTGATTATTTTTAAGAATCAGAAGATTCAGGAAGTTTTTCTTGTTATCACTCCCTTAACTGCCTAGAGGAATTCAGAGAAAGGGCCTGTTCCCAGAATAGAGCTATCACCAGAAATATCTGCAAAGAATATAGGCTAGGTATGGTGGGGAAAACTGGGCAGGGCCTTGACATCAGAGGCCACTCTGTGTCCCATTGTCTCTGTAGCGGCCCCAACAAACACCTGTTTACCAAACATTCCCTTTTCCGTCTCTATGTGAATTGCCTTCTTCCCTTTTGAGGTCCCAAACTACTACCCTCAACTTCTCTTTTTTTAATTGACATATAATATTGCTATAAAATATAGGTTACAGGTGTACAATATAGTGATTCACAAGTTTTAAAAGTTATACTCCATTTATAGTTATTAAAAAATACTGGCTATATTCCCCGTGTTGTACAATATATCCTTGTAGCTTATTTTATACCTAATAGTTTGTACCTCTTACTCCCCTACAGCCCTATATTGCCCCTCCCCACTTCCCTTTCCCCACTGGTAACTGCTTTTGCTTTCGATATCTGTGAATCTGCTTCTTTTTTGTTATATTCATTAATTTCCCAATATCCTCTTTTGTCTTTAGCTGAAGATGGTGTTTAAGGTGAGGGATTCAGCCATCTTGGTGAATTTTCCTCAGGTTTCCTGAGTTTCTCCCATGTATATGTGTTATTAAACTTTTGTTTAATTTTCTCCAGTTCATCTGTCTCATGTCAGTTTAATTCTCAGCCAGAGAAACTTATAAGGGTAGAGGAAAATTTCTTCCTCCGCAGCACTATGAAGGTCTTGCTCATCTCATAAAATATTGGCCAAATGTTTCTTCCCTGGAAAAGTATCTCCAGGTCTCTCAGGCAGGGTCCCTCTGCTTCTCTCAGTACTCTTGACAAGGAGACTCTACTCACAACTTTCTGGAAATGTTTATTACATGGTGCATTCATTATAGTTTTGTTAAAAGATAAATTGAGGCATACTAAACTTCTTGAGTTTATCTGAGCAAAAACTGATTCCAATCAGGCCGCACCAAAGCAGAAGTGGTTAGGAGTTCTTCACCTATAGGAGCTCGGGGAGAGACTTTTATAGGGAAAAGGCAGAAGCTAAGTAAGGAAATTATTGGTTGGCTATAGCTTAAAGCCTAGTTGGCTATTTGTGATCTGTTGTCCTTAGGTTTCAATCTTGTGCCTCTGAGATATTTACATGCGTAGATTTCTGGGTTGCTTGTGCAGGCTGCCCCACTTTACAGCCACCTCAGTCTGATGGCCTCTGTGTTTAATTAATTTAACAGTTTCCCTGGATTACAGGCTCCTTCTGGACAGAATCTTGTGTGCTCATCTCTGTAGCCCTAGAAAAAAGCACTTTCTCTGTGATCAAGAAACATCTGTTGCTTGAACGATTAACTGGCGAGAATCTCTGAAATGCCTTTAGCAGTCATGGAAACTTGTCATCCCAGAATTAGAAATGAGTCTACAAATGTAAACCTCCATGAGAGAATAATTGAGGTAGTGGTGGTGAGTGGATTAATTTGAAAGCAAAGGCCAAATGCCCTTCTCCGAAGAACGTGAGGCAGAAAGGCAGACGGGACAAGGGATCTGTGAGAAAGGGAAACAGCAGAGTGGGGGAGATCCACAGATGAGGGAGGTTAAGGACAAGCAAAGGAAGAGAAGGGCCTCTTTCTTTATATTAAAGTTCCTTCTCTGAAGGACAACATGATAGAGGCCTTTAGCATTAGCTGGAGAACATTTCATTTGTAAATTGTGCTTAAAATTGCTAAGTGCTTTGTTTTTGTAAAAGGTGATAGACCTGGCAAAGAGTTAATGCCATTTCAGAGAAAGGTGATAAGAACAGATAACTCTAAAGTCATTTTTCATCAACCCAGGGAGGGTTATGGGAGGACACTTGTGTCCCCCTCTGCGATACTCCTATGTCTTGGTCAGTTGTTTGTGCCTGGCCCATACTGCCTTTCGTGGTCAGACAATATCTACTTGCCATTTGGGACCACAAAAAGCAAAGGGCCTGCACTGTAGGTTTAGGTATTTGAAAAGGGCTGGCCATCTCTCACGTTCAGGGCTGGCTAGTCAGATCCTTGGGTCACCCACCTGCAGTGTCTTCAATCCCCTCCGGGCTTTCCAGCCCACCGTCCTCACCTTTGACCTTCAGCCTCCCTTGGTCTCTCTCTGCCTCCCAGGTTAGGATGCACCTGAGTCAGCCAATCCATCAAGCTGTTAGAGACTGAGTGTGCTAAGCCTATTTCCCCTCAAACCATGCAATCTTTCTCAAAGAAGCTGAATTGGGAAGGAAACTATTAGCTGAGAGGAATGAAGTACTACATAATGGACTTCCAGGCCTTAATTGACGGAAGGATTTGCCCTCTAATTATGCAGCGTGGCTAGTGGCTTAGTTTGTCTATGCATAAGGCCGACCTTGCCCATAATCTTTACATTATCTCTGTGCATAGTTCATATGGGTACTGAAAAGAATGAAATCCAACGCTCACACGTGGGGAAAATACTGAACAGATCGAGTTCAGATAGAATGTAATCCAGATTTATTTATCCAGCTAATGAAATTCTACTTAACTAGGGTGAAAAGTGGGAACATGCCACCGGCTCAGTCAACACTAGGGGGATGGGAGGAGGCTGACCTTTGTTATATGTGAGAGGCTCCCGGAGCAGCCGGGAGGATAGACCGGCTTCTGCCCCCAGCCCTCTTCTTACTCAGGCTTCTGCCCCCAGCCCTCTTCTTAGCCCGTAATGAAGCTCAAAGGAGCTCAGCTCTGCACCACCAGTCGAGCTGTGCCTCTCCCACCACGAATACCCAGGAATCTAGAAAAGGTAGCTGGGGAAGCAATTAGAGAAGTTTTTTTTTCAGAGTCTTACTGCCTTTTGTACAAGATCAGGGTTTTGTTGCTTCTGTTGTTGTTTTTTTTTTTTTTTTTTTTTTCCCAGCACAGAGACAAAGGAAATAAAGCAGTCCAAGACCTTAACATCAAATTTCTGCTTACAAATTGCTAGAGGAGGAAATAAAGTATACATGAAAGAGCCCTCCACACACATACCCAAAACACACAAATGTTTCAAATTATAAATCTTCATACCTATGCACCTTGGTTTTTTTTCATGTCATATTAATGCACGTTAATTTAACAGATATTGACCATGTTCTGTTTGCAAAACACTGAGTAATAAGTGTGGAAAGAAGAAAAGAAATTAGCCCTGCATTTCTGGAGCAGATTTGATGGAGCAGGAGCCCTAGATAAGAATCTTCAATACAAGGATTTAGCAAGGATGCTTAATAATAATTAGGACAGTAAAGTCCTTTTGAGCTCATCTTATATCTTCTCAGCTTCACCTCTTCCCAGCCACTTTTGCAGAGACCAGTTCTGTACTGGCTTTAATCTGCTTTGCAGCACAGCAGTCTGACAGCGCCTCACCTTAGTCTGTGCCTCCTGCTTCTTTTCCTGGGTCTTATCTGAAGCAGCGGCATAGGACACCTGCAAGACCACTGTCTCATACTTTCATGGCCTGGAAATGGGGAGTTAAGGTGAGGGTGGGGGTGAAGGGCATCTTTGACCCATCAGGAACAGCTGATGGGGAAATGCTTCCCCCTGTTGTCATCCAGGACACAATTCTGAGGCATGCTTCAGAAGGTTCTCCGTGCAATCTGTGCAGTCCATCCCATCACTTGCAATGGTAACCACTCCTGCTATTGGCTTTCTATCCTTCCTGTATTCCTGCTTCCTGGGCTTACTTCCCAAACCATTTATGTGCACATGGGCCTTTGCTTCAGGCTATATTTTCAGGGGAACCCAGGCTAAGAAAAATAATAATATTTAATATTTTTGCACATTTACCGGGTATCGAGCGTTCCACTGAGCACTCTGTATGTCGTAGCTGAGCTGATTGTTTCTAGATATCTCTTAAGGTAGGAAGAAGTATTATTATCCTCATTTTACAAGTAAAGAAACAGGTTTTAAAAGTTCAGTAACTTGTCCAATGTCATACTCCTGGTGACAGTGCCAAAATTTAAACTTTGTTTAATGTCTAAACTCTTAGGGCAACAACAAAAAGCTTAAAGGTGTATGGTTAGTGTGGTGTGCAATGTGGTACCCTCCCTGACTTTGTCCCTCTTCTCTGTGTACAGCCATGTGGTTTGGATGGGTCTGGCCTTGGGCCTCTTTCCCAGCTATGGGGAGGGGGGGGGGCCCTGAATTGGTTCAAACCTGATTAATCCCACCATTCTTGTCATAATGATTGCTTCAGATACATCAGGCCTCCCCCCATAAAGCACAGCCTTTCCCAGGTCACAGCGCTAGGTTCACGCATGAGCACAGGACCCAAGATGCTTCCATGGGAGGCCACTAACTGCTTCACATCGAAGTGCTCAGAGCTCAATCTTTGGGCCTCTTCTCCATCTATATTCGCTTACCTGGTGATCTCATTTGGTCTCATGGCTTTAAATACCATTTAGGCACCAAAACCCGCAAATATTTGTCTCACCCAGACCTCTTCTCAAAACTCTAGATTTAATTTGTATATCAGCTACCTCTTAGACATTTCCACTTAGGTGTCTAGTAGACATATACAACTTGACATGTCCAAAAGGGAACTCCAAATCCCCTTCTTTCTCATCTCAGTTGATGCCAACTCCAACCTTCCAACTGCTCAGGCCAAAACTTCGGAGGTATCCCTGAATTTTCCCTTTTGCTCTCACGTACAATTATTCATCAAAAAATAATTGGCTCTACATTTAAAGTGTAGGTGGAATCTGAGGGTGACTCCGCACCGTGCTATCGCTACCCAGCCCACGTCACTGCACCTTTGCTTGGATTCTTGCCCACCTGGCTCCTCCGTACTTCCACAGCCTACCTCCTGCCTGCTCCTACTGTAGCACTTCCCTGCTTTGACACTTTCATTTAACCTTTGAAAAGTGCTTCCATCACTCATACAGAATTCAGTGGTTATGGATTCAATGCTGGTGATGGATATACATCTCAGTTAGGCCTTTGGGACAGTAATTTTTTGGCGAATGTTGAAATACCCTGGAGGCTTACAGAGCAATATTTTAAATAACATTTATGACAGAGAAGGGGAAACTGTTCCTTTCTTGAACTGACTCATATCCTGAGAAGTCAAAAATCATTGCTTAGGACAATTTTTATATATTCACCTAGAACTTGGATACCTTAATATAGGGAAAAAGCTCCAGGCCAGGAGTTAGGAGAGCTGATATTAGTTCTACCTAATTAACTTTTTTCCCTTAGATAAGTCACTTATGTTTCTGAGTTACTTAATCTCCTCATGTGTAAAAACAGGATAAATAATACCTGCTTCCATACCTCACAAAGCTGTTGCCCATTTGAAATGATATAATTTATAAATGACAGGTTTTTTAACTGGTTCTCATGAAATTCTGCTAAAAGATGTAGGGGAATTCCCATGTCCCCAGAATTATATGTAAAACTGGGTCTGTGTATGTGCATAATGCACTTGATCTTTTTTCTAGAAATAGATTCCATAGTTTTCCTCACCTTCTCAAGATGACCAGAGAGATCAAGATTTTCTGGTAGAGGTGCTTTGTAAATTATAAAATACTATTCACATGAAACTACCATCTTACTGGACTCCTTAAATCATCCTGATGACCTTGTTGTATATGGGGGCAGGACTGTTTATTAAGAAATTGTGACTTTGGACTTTAAAAACCAACAATGAATCAATAAGGTTTGTGTGTCCGTAGCTGGTTAGCAAGGTTGGTAAACATGACTTCACAGAAAATTGTCCAGCCTATAGAGTTCAACAAGCCTGATACTGCTCTAATCTAGACCTAACTGTGAGGTTCTGAAGACCATTGAGATACCTGCCACTAAAATATCTGAAGAGCTCTCTTACTGTAATTCTCCAGACATAAAAGGTTAGTACATTGTTAATTTCCTTCCAGTTTAGTTTCTTTCCTGCTCCCCACCACTTGCTTGCTTCCTTCCTTCTTTCCCTCCCTCCCTCCCTCCCTCCTTCCCTCCTTCCCTCCTTCCCTCCATCCTTTCTTCTTTCCTTCCCCAGACATTTATTGAATGCCCTGGGGACCTTGAACAGCCCTGTGCCGGTTCCTGGAGGACTAGAGCAGCTCTGTCCTGTAGGTGTGGAAAGAATACACCCTGGTTTTTAGAGGTATGTGCAGAACTGCGAGTCTGAGGCCTGTCTGGGAGGCCAGCTCTGCTATTCAAATCACTCTGTGACCCTCTGTCGGTCACTTAACCTGCTGTGCTGCTTTTCGCTCATCTGTAAAATTGCTCTCCCTCTTGGGCTCGTTGTGAGGATAAAAGAAAATAATAGGTGGCAAAGTGCACTGAATGGTGAAAGTCTAATACTAAATCAAAGTATTATCATTTTAGAAGTTTATCCCTGAGTAGTACTGATACCGACATACGGAAGTTAAAGCTGCAATTAGGGGCCTGCTTCATCTTTAATCCACCAATAATAAAGCATTCTCCAAGCAGTGACCCAATTTCAGGTGCCCTATGGTTATCTGCAACTTTTCTTCTTATTCTTGGTATAAGTATAGCAGCTCAGAATCTTTGAGGATAATTCCGATATCAACTGGTCTGTCATCTTGCTGCTTTAAATATGGGTTCAGAGAATTTATCACTAAAGCTATTAGGAACTTTATTAATGGATGTAGTCCTGTGTGATGGTTTTGTTTAGTTCAACAAATCTTGACTGAAGCCTGCTATGGGACAGACCTTGGGGATACGGGGATGGGAAATGTATATCCTAGACCTGATGGTGTTAACAGTCTTGTAAGAGGAGGTCTATTTTAAAAATGTGTTCAAAGCAATGAGAATATAACTATAACAGATCTCCTTTAGTGAACATATGCTACATGTTAGGCATGGTGCTAAAGCTTTTCTTAAGTTATCACTTTTAAGCTTCATGATGACATAAGCATGTAGGTAATTTTATACCCATTTTCAGAAGGGGCACTTGAGCCTCAGAAATATTAGGTAATTTGGCCAGGATCACACAGCTAAGAAGTTTCACCAAGGACACAAAGTTTGGTCTGTTTGACTTGTGGATGTTGTAAGGAAACAGAGGAAAACAGCTTCCAGAGAGGACCAGAAAAGCCGCTAAAGGACTGCATTGAAGACTAAATTGAGCCATGGACCTGTCTAGTGCTGGAGGGTGGGATATGTTCTTTTCAACAGATGCAGTTGGATTACATCTTGATTTTGGAAAACCAGCTAAATGTTTATCAAAGAAGCCCTATCCTCACTTGGATAATTCCAAGATACAAACAGGTATAGGTAACCCTAATGTTTTTATCATCCAAATCTCAGATCTCTAAAGTAAAAAATAAAATGCCTTTTCTCATGAAAGCTATACATTTGATAAACCAAGCTAATCAAGCATTAGCTGCATTAGTGATATCTGTTCTATATTCGACTCAGACAATAAAATTAACAAAGACCAGGTTAGGTAGGGGCTTTCATTTGTGTATTTCTTGCATTTACAATATTCTTTGATAATGATGTCTTCTCATTCTCCTGATAATTACTCATACCCAAAGTTCCACTGTGAGAGCTTCATTCCTTTACCTGAGAACTTTGGGCTCAGATCATAAGTGCATCGTGAGAAAAGAAACCTTTTAAATCAGGAATTGGCAAACAATGAACCATGGGTAAAATCTGAACTGTGACCCATTTTGGTATAGCTTGCAAGAACTAAGGATGGATTTTATATTTTAAAAATATTGTTTAAAAAGAAAAGAATGTGTAACAGAGACCATTAAGTGGCACACAAAAGTCTAGCTATCTGGCTCTTTGAGAAGAAGTTTGCTGGCCCCTGCCTTAAGTTATAATGACTGGTTTATTTCCTCAGGGAAGGGCAGGTTCTCAAGGAGAAGAGAGAAAGGCCTTATGGGCCCTGGCCCTGCAGGTCTGTGGGAGCAGGGAAATGCACCACTCAGTTCTCTCCTCAAAAGAACACTTTCTCAATTGGTTCAAGATTGTGGAGTAGAAGGATGTGCGCTCACTCCTCTTGCGAGAGCACCGGAACCACAACTAATCTGAACAATCATCGACAGAAAGAAACTGGAACTCACCAATAAAGATACCCCACATCCAAAGACAAAGGAGAAGTCACAAAGAGATGGTAGGAGGGGCGCAATCACAATAAAATCAAATCCCATAACCACTGGGTGGGTGACTCACAAACTGGAGAACACTTATACCACAGAAGTTCACCCACTGGAGTGAAGGTTCTGAGCCCCACGTTAGGCTTCCCAACCTGGAGGTCTGCCAACGGGAGGAGGAATCCCCACAGAATTGGACTTCGAAGGCCAGCGGGATTTGATTGCAGGACTTTGACAGGACTGGGGGAAACAGAGACTCCACTCTTGGAGGGGACACACAAAGTAGTGTGCGTACCAGGACCCAGGCGGTAGGAGCAGTGACCCCATAGGAGACTGAAACAGACCTACCTGCTAGTGTTGGAGGGTCTCCTGCAGAGGTGGGGTGTGGCTGTGGCTGTGGCTCAACACGGGGACGAGGACACTGGCAGCAGAAGTTCTGGGAAGTATTCATTGGTGTGAACCCTCCTGGAGTCTGCCATTAGCCCCACCAAGGAGCCTGCAGGCTCCAGTGCTGGGTCACCTCAGGCCAAATAACCAACGGGAGGGAACACAGCCCCACCCATCAGCAGACAAGTGGATTAAAGTTTTACTGAGCTCTGCCCACTAGAGCAACACCCAGCTCTACCCACCACCAGTCCCTCCCATCAGGAAGCTTGCACAAGCCTCTTAGATAACCTCATCCACCAGAGGGCAGACAGCAGAAGCAAGAAGAACTACAATCTTGCAGCCCTTGGAATGAAAACCACAATCACAGAAAGACAGACAAAATGAAAAGGCAGAGGACTATGTACCAGATGAAGGAAAAAGATAAAACCCCAGAAAAACAACTAAATGAAGTGGAGATAGGCAACCTTCCAGAAAAAGAATTCAGAATAATGATAGTAAAGATGATCCAGGACCTTGGAAAAAGAATGGAGGCAAAGACTGAGAAGATGCAAGAAATGATTAACAAAGACCTAGAAGAATTAAAGAACAAAGAGAGATGAACAGTACAATAACTGAAATAAAAATACACTAGAAGGAATCAGTAGCAGAATAACTGAGGCAGAAGAACGGATAAGTGACCTGGAAGACAGAATGGTGGAAATCACTGTCATTGAACTGAATAAAGAAAAAAGAATGAAAAGAAATGAAGACAGCCAGAGACACCTCTGGGACAACATTAAACGCACAAACATTTGCATTATAGGGGTCCCAGAAGGAGAAGAGAGAGAGAAAGGACCCGAGAAAATATTTGAGGAGATTATAGTCGAAAACTTCCCTAACATGGGAAAGGAAATAGCCACCCAAGTCCAGGAAGCACAGAGAGTCCCAGAAGGATAAACCCAAGGAGAAACATGCCGAGACACATAGTAATCAAATTGACAAAGATTAAAGAGAAAGAAAAATTATTAAAAGCAACAAGGGAAAAACGATAAATAACATACAAGGGAAACCCATCAGGTAACAGCTGATTTCTCAGCAGAAACTCTGCAAACCAGAAGGCAGTGGTATGATATATTTAAAGTGATGAAAGGGAAGAACCTACAACCAAGAATACTCTACCCAGCAAGGATCTCATTCAGATTTGATGGAGAAATCAAAAGCTTTACAGACAAGCAAAAGCTAAGAGAATTCAGCACCACCAAACCAGCTCTACAACAAATGCTAAAGGGACTTCTTTAAGCGGGAAACACAAGAGAAGAAAAGGACCTACAAAAACAAACCCAAAACGTTTAAGAAAATGGTAATAGGAACATACATATCGATAATTAACTTAAACGTGAGTGGATTAAATGCTCCAGCCAAAAGACACAGACTGGCTGAATGGACACAAAAACAAGACCTGTATATAGGCTGTCTACAAGAGACCCACTTCAGACCTAGGGACACATACAGACTGAAAGTGAGGGGATGGAAAAAGATACTCCATGAAAATGGAAATCAACAGAAAGCTGGAGTAGCAATTCTCATATTAGACAAAATAGACTTTAAAATAAAGACTATTACAAGAGACAAAGAAGGACACTACATAATGATCAAGGGATCAATCCAAGAAGAAGATATAACAATTATAAGTATACATGCACCCAGCATAGGAGCACCTCAACACATAAGGCAAATGGTAACAGCTATAAAAGGGGAAATCAACAGTAACACAATAATAGTGGGAGACTTTAACACCTCACTTACACCAATGGACAGATCATCCAGACCTTCCAAGAAAATTAATAAGGAAACACAAGCTTTAAATGACACAGTAAATCAGATAGATTTAATGGATTTTTTAAAACATCTTTATTGGAGTATAATTGCTTTACAGTGGTGTGTTAGTTTCTTTAATTGATATTTATAGGACATTCCATCCAAAAACAGCAGATTACACTTTCTTCTCAAGTGCACATGGAACATTCTCCAGGATAGATCACATCTTGGGTTACAGATCAAACCTCAGTAAATTTAAGAAAATTGAAATCGTGTCAAGCATCTTTTCTGACTACAAAGCTATGAGATTAGAAATAAATTACAGGAAAAAACCATAAAAAACACAAACACATGGAGGCTAAATTATACGCTACTAAATAATCAAGAGATCACTAAAGAAATCAAAGAGGAAATCAAAAAATATCTAGGGACAAATTACAATGAAAACACAATGACCCAAAACCTATGGGATGCAGCAAAAGCAGTTCTAAGAGGGAAGTTTTTAGCAATACAATCCAACCTCAAGAAACAGGAAAACTTTCAAATAAACAATCTAACCTTACACCTAAAGGAACTAGAGAAAGAAGAAGAAGAACAACAACAAAACCCCCGAAGTTAGTAGAAGGAAAGAAATCATAAAGATCAGAGCAGAAATAAATGAAATAGAAACAAAGAAAACCGTAGCAAAGATCAATAAAACTAAAAGCTGGTTCTTTGAGAACATAAACGAAATTGATAAACCATTAGCCAGACTCATCAAGAAAAAGAGGGAGAGGACTCAAATCAATAAAATTAGAAATGAAACAGAAGTTGCAACGGACACCGCAGACATACAAAGCATCATAAGATACTACTATAAGCAATTATATGCCAATAAAATGGGCAACGTGGAAGAAATGGACAAATTCTTAGAAAGGTATAAACTTCCAAGACTGAACCATGAAGAAATAGAAAATGTGAACAGACAAATCACAAGTAATTAAATTGAAACTGTGATTAAAAATCTTCCAACAAACAGAAGTCCAGGACCAGATGACTTCACAGGTGAATTCTATCAAGCATTTAGAGAAGAGCTAACACCCATCCTCTTCAAACTCTTCCAAAAAATTGCAGAGGAATGAACACTCCCAAACTCATTCTATGAGGCCACCATCACCCTGATAACAAAACCAGACAAAGGTACTACAAGAAAAGAAAATTACAGACCAATATCACTGATGAATATAGATGCAAAAATCCTCAACAGAATACTAGCAAACAGAATCCAACAACACGTTAAAAGGATCATACACCATGACCAGGTGGGATTCATCCCAAGGATGCAAGCTTCTTCAATATATACAACTCAATCAATGTGATACACCATATTAACAAATTGAAGAAGAAAAACCATATGATCATCTCAATAGATGCAGAAAAAGCTTTTGACAAAATTCAACACCCATTTATGATAAAAACTCTGCAGAAAGTGGGCACTGACAGAACCTACCTCAACACAATAAAGGCCATATATGACGAACCCACAACAAACATATTCCCAATGGTGAAAAGCTGAAAGCATTTCCCCTTAGATCAGGAAAAAGACAAGGATGTCCACTCTCACCACTATTATTCAACATAGTTTTGGAAGTCCTAGCCATGGCAATCAGAGAAGAAAAATAAATAAAAGGAATACAAATTGGAAAAGAAGAAGTAAAACTGTCACTGTTTGCAGATGACATGATACTATACATAGAGAATCCTAAAAATGCCACCAGAAAACTACTAGAGCTAATCAATGAATTTGGTAAAGTAGCAGGATACAAAATTAATGCACAGAAATCTCTTGCATTCCTATACACTAACAATGAAAGATCAGAAAGAGAAATTAAGGAAACAATCCCATTCACCATTGCAACAAAAAGAATTAAATACCTGGAATAAACCTACCTAAGGAGGTAAAAGACCTGTATGCAGAAAAGTATAAGACACTGATGAAAGAAATCAAAGATGACAAAAACAGATGGAGAGATATACCATGTTCTTGGACTGGAAGAATCAATATCATGAAAAAGACTATATTACTCAAAGCAATCTACAGATTAAATGCAATCCCTATCAAATTACCAATGGCATTTTTTACAGAAGTAGAACAAAAAAATCGCAAAATTTGTATGGAGACACAAAAGGCCCCGAATAGCCAAAGCAATCTTGAAGGGAAAAAACGGAGCTGGAAGAATCAGACTCCTTGACTTCAGACTATACTATGAAGCTACAGTAATCAAGAAAATATGATACTGACACAACAACAGAAATATAGATCAATGGAACATGATAGAAAGCCCAGAGATAAACCCACACAACTATGGTCAACTAATCTATGACAAAGGAGGCAAGGATATGCAATAGTGAAAAGACAGTGTGTTCCATAAGTGGTGCTGGGAAAACTGGACAGCTACATGTAAAAGAATGAAGTTAGAACACTTCCTAACATCATACACAAAAATAAACTCAAAATGGATTAAAGACCTAAATATAAGACTGGGCACTATAAAACACTTAGAGGAAAACATAGGAAGAACACTCTGACATAAATCACAGCAAGATCTTTTTTGACCCACCTCCTAGAGTAATGGAAATAAAAACAAAAATAAACAAATGGGACCTAATGAAACTTCAAAGCTTTTGCACAGCAAAGGAAACCATAAACAAGATGAAAAGATAACCCTCAGAATGGGAGAAAATGTTTTCAAACAAATCAATGGACAAAGGATTAATCTCTAATATATATAAGCAGTTCATGCAGCTCAATATTAAAAAACAACCCAATCAAAAAATGGGCAGAAGACCTAAACAGACATTTCTCAAAAAAAGACATACAGGTTGCCAAGAGGCACATGAAAAGCTGTTCAACATCACTAATTGTTAGACAAATGCAAATCAAAACTACAATGAGGTATCACCTCACACCAGTTAGAATCAACATCATCAGAATATCTACAAACAGCAAATGCTGGAGAGGGTGTGGAGAACAGGGAACCCTCTTGCACTGTTGGTGGGAATGTAAATTGATACAGCCACTATGGAGAACAGTATGGAGGTTCCTTACAAAACTAAAAATAGAATTACCATATGACCCAGCAATCCCACTACTGGGCATATACGCTGAGAAAACCATAATTCCAAAAGAGACATGCACCCCAATGTTCATAGCAGCACTATTTACTATAGCCAGGTCATGGAAGCAACCTAAATGCCCATCTACAGACGAATGGATAAAGAAGATATGGCACATATATACAATGGAATATTACTCAGTCATAAAAAGGAACGAAATTGGGTCATTTGTAGAGATGTGGATGGATCTAGAGACTGTCATACAGAGTGAAGTAAGTCACAAAGGGAAAAACAAATGTCATATATTAACACATATATGTGGAATAGAGAAAAATGGTACAGATGAACTGGTTTGCCAGGCAGAAATAGAGACACAGATGTAGAGAACAAATGTATGGACACCAACGGGGAAAAGTGGGGGATGGGATGAATTGGGAGATTGAGGTTGACATATATACACTGATATGTATAAAATAGATAACTAATAAGAACCTCCTGTATAGCACAGGGAACTCCATTTCGCTGTACAATAGAGACTAACACAATATTGTAAAACAACTGTACCCCAATAAAAAAATTATAATAAAAAAAAATTTTTTTAAAAAACCTCACGAAGACGATGACATTAGAATAGGTTCTGAGTGACATGTAGCCTTTGGATATTCAGAGATGCAAGTGCTTCAGGTACACAGAGGAAAAAGCAGGCCATTTAGTCTTTTTTTTTTTTTAAACATCTTTATTGGAGTATAATTGCTTTACCATGGTGTGTTCGTTTCTGCTGTATAACAAAATGAATCAGCTATACATATACATATATCCCCGTATCCCCTCCCTCTTGTGTTTGGCCATTTGGTTTTGGTATGAAGGGAGAGAGGCAAGAGAAAACACTACAGAGTTTACTGGGGGAGAGGTTATAAAAAGAATTGTTGTTGTTGTTTTTTTTTAATTAATTAATTAATTTATTTATTTTTGGCTGTGTTGGGTCTTCGTTTCTGTGTGAGGGCTTTCTCTAGTTGCGGCGAGCGGGGGCCACTCTTCATCGCGGTGCACGGGCCTGTCACTATCGCGGCCTCTCTTGTTGCGGAGCACAGGCTCCAGACGCGCAGGCTCAGTAGCTGTGGCTCACGGACCCAGTTGCTCCGCGGCATGTGGGATCTTCCCAGACCAGGGCTCAAACCCGTGTCCCCTGCATTGGCAGGCAGATTCTCAACCACTGCACCACCAGGGAAGCCCCCAAAAGAATTGTTAATATGATCAAATGTTCTAGAAGGAAGATGAAAAGGACTAAAAAGAGAGTATTAGATTTATTATCAATAAGAGAAAAGAGGACTGGCAAGAGCACTGAAGATTGAAGATTGGTTAGTGAAAAAGTATAGACAATGGATTTTTGAATAAAAGTCTAATGGATTAGGAAAAAAAAAAACAAAAACAAAGAACACTTTCTTCCTCCAGGAAGGCAGTCTCCATCTATGACTCCTCCAGGAGCTGCCTCAGCTTTTGTGCTGAGGCCAGGTTCTTCCCGGCAATGATGGGTTCCTGAATACGCCACCTCAAAACATGCTTCTTTGGCATCTGGATTATTTTGAGCTAAAGGCTATTGAGAATCAGCAGGTGCAGAGAAAGCTCTAAAGTTCTGTACCAGATAGAGGAGGACTCTTAACTGTTATCAGTGGAGAAGGCAGGAGCTTAAATCTGCATAACAAACCTTATTTTTTTATTTTAATTTTTTAAATGTTTATATATATAATTTTCTTATTTTTTAATGTTTATATATTTTTAATGTTATTATTATTTTTTTACAGTAGGTTCTTGTCGGTTATCTACTTTAAATATAGTAGTGTATACATGTCAATCCCAAACTCCCAATCTATCCCTCCCCCCACCCTTCCCCCTGATAACCATAAATTCATTTTATGAGTCTGTTTCTGTTTTATAAATAAGTTCATTTGTATCTTTTTTTTTAGATTCCACATGTCTTTCTCTGTCTGACTTACTTCACTTAGTATGATAATCTCCAGATCCATCCATGTTGCTGCAAATGGCATTATTTCATTCTTTTTAATGGCTGAGTAATATTCCATTTTATTATGTACCACATCTTCTTTATCCATGCATCTGTTGATGGACATTTAGGTTGCTTCCATGTCTTGGCTATTGTTAACAGTGCTGCAATGAACATTGGGGTGCATGTATCCTTTTGAACCATGTTTTTCTCTGGATATATGCCCAGTAGTGGGATTGCTGTATCATATGGTAGCTCTATTTTTAGTTTTTTTAAGGAACCTCCATACTTTTCTCCATAGTGGCTGGACCAATTTACATTCCCACCAACAGTGTAGAAGAGTTCCCTTTTCTCCACACCCTCTCCAGCATTTATTGTTTGTAGATTGTTTTGATGATGGCCATTCTGACTGGTGTGAGGTTATACCTCATTGTAGTTTTGATTTACATTTCTCTAATAATTAGTGATGTTGAGCATCTTTTCATGTGCCTCTTGGCCATCTGTATATCTTCTTTGGAGAAGTGTCTACTTAGGTCTTCTGCCCGTTTTTTGATTGGATTGTTTGTTTTTTGGATATTTAGCCACATGAGCTGTTTGTAAATTTTTGAGACTAATCCCTTGTTGGTCTCATCCTTTGCGACTATTTTCTCCCATTTTATGGGTTGTCTTTTCGTTTTGATAACAAACCTTATTAAAAACCCTGTTCACCATACTTTTCCTGGATGCCTTCCTGTAACTTGCCTCCACACCCAGAAGCCCAAATGCCCTTTTCCTTTGTTTAGCCTAACGTGGTATAGAAGTTCAAGTTCTAACCACCTGTTTGGGTTACTCATCACTGGGTGCTCCCGTGTGTACCTGTGTGATACACCTGTTAATAAACTTCTGTTTGTTTGTCTGCTGTTAATCTCTCTTTTCGCCATCTGATTTATAGGGCCCCAGCTGGAGTATTTAAGATGAGTAGAGGAAAAAGGTTTTTTTCCTCCCCTACAGCAGCCTCAGCCAATGTCTGAACATGACAGGTGTCAAATGGGTTACGTGGGGATAAGCAGCTTTACTTACAATTTAGCATTGGCCTGGACATAGGAGGTGAGCAAGAAAGGAAAGAAGATATCCAGATAAGATAATTTTGAGATAGGGAAACACAATTTTATTTGAACGTTGTATGAGAGTCAGTTGCATAAGCTCAGGAGGTGATAGCTGGGGTTGCCAGATTTAGCAAATGAAAATTTAGGATACCCAGTTGCATTTGCATTTCAGATATAGACAACAAATCTTTTAGTATGTGTATATTCCTTAAGATAAGCATTTCTCAAATGGGAGTGCCAGAGTAGTTTGCCTGTTAGAGGGTGAAAGAAAAAATATGTATTTTAGCATTGAGTATGCCCCAAATATTGCATGAGATATATAGAAAGAAAACTATTCACAGTTTACTTGAAATTCAGTATAACTGCTTGTCCTTAATTTTGTCTGGCAGCTCTAGTTATGATATCTGCTTAAAGAAAATCTGCTTAAAGACAAATCATGTCTTAATTCATCAGAAAAACTAGTCTTTTAAGGTTAGATTTGAATTTGAGATGCCTTAGTCTAACGTGTTTATTTTTGGATGAGAGTAGGAAGTGTCCTGTTCTGGGTCATGGAGCCGGTAGTCTCAGGACCACATCTCAACCTCGAGCTCTCGGACTCCCAGTTCAGATCTCTTTCTACCCCATTACTCAGTCTCCTTCCAAAAAAAGATACATTTCTGGCACCTGTGATTCAGCACTGTTCTTTTGAGTTTTTCTATCCCCTTTCTTATCAAATAGGTCCTCATCATGAAATGACTTTTTTATTTTTGTTGATGCACAATCTGAGTAGTTAGTAGACTTCTCAAAATTTTAAACCTGTCTGTCTGGGTCCACATATCCATATTTCTATTTTTGAGATTAAAATAGTTATTGTAGAAAATTCAGAAAGCCTAAAACAGTTCTAAGAAGAAAATAAAAATTGCCTGTAATTTTCTATGTTTGTGGATAGCTACCACAAGCATTTTGGTGGGACCCTTATTTTTCTGTTTAAAAAAAACTGAGGTACAAAATTATGTATTATTTATTAATTATATATAATTATATACATGATTATAATCTATCTATATTTGTATCTATTAACTATATAAAATACACATTATGTATTTTATAATTTTATATTAAATTTATTTTGATGTATTTGTTTTTCATACACTTTAATGTATAATTATATAATTATATAAAATATGTTATATATGTATATATTCATAACATCTATTATATTTTAAATATTTCAAATATATATATATATAAACCTATCTATATATTTTATAACCTGCTTGTATAAATTAACAATATTCATATGTATTTTTCTTTTATTAATATTTTCTACTACAGGATACTTAATGGCTGGATAGGACTCTATTACATGGATACACTATGTTTTAATCAATCACTTTCCTATTAAAATTCATCAAGTCTCTTTTTTTCCCCCGATAGTAACTGATGCTCTGATGAACATTATTATAGATAAAACTTTGCACACTTTACTGATCCTTTCCACATTTAAAGGGTAGATGTCAATTACTGAGTTGTAGAGGAAGCTCATTTTAAAGGTTATTGATTTATATATATTACCGAAATATTCTGCAGAAAGATTAGGCCAGTAAATAGCTAATAAGCAAGGTATGGGAGGATACCTTTCCCACACCTTTGGCAACCAATGGTTATTGGCAATGAAAAAGTGTCCCAAAGAGAAGTAATACTATGACAGAAAGTTATTTCATTTTTATTTCAACAAAAGAGAGGCAGAAACTTTTTCATGTATTTATAGACCATTCATACTTTTTCTATAGTGATTTGTTCATTTTTCTTTTTGCTTGTATGTATTATTCCCCCATTGGAATGTTCATTTTTCTTACTAACTGATATTTTAAAAATATTAGTAAGATTCTTAATCTTTTGTTTTATTGCATAAATAATTTTTTTAGTTTATCATTACATTTGAAATTTTATTTGTGAATGTTTTTATTATGCAAAAGTTCTGAGTTTGTATGTAATTAATTCTGTCAGTTTTTCCTCATAGTCTTTGAAGTTATGCTGAGAAAGACCCTCCTTCATTTGCAAATTATAAATACTCATCTGTATTTTTCTTCATTTTTTAATGAACAAATTGAGCTGTCTGCATTTAACTCTTTAACCCAGCCTGAATTTTTTTGGTGTTTTCTTCTTGATTTTTGCAATCTGGACATTTTAAGCACATTGAAAGAAAAAAAAATCTGTAATGAAAACAGACTTTTTCACTTATAGTCATTTCTCCCATTTCTGCATAGAAAAAGTACATGTGCAAAGAATGTGTAAATGTTATGACCCCCAGGGAGCTTTCAAGAGAGAACACTTCTTTAATGTCTTAATGCTTCAAAGGACCTGGGAACAAAGAAGGTTTTTCTTTTTCTATTGACCTATTATATTTGCATAATCTTTTCTGATGTCACATAGAAGAAGAGAGAAGACTTGTTATGGCAACAGAAGGCAGAACTAGGACAGATGGGTGAAAGTTACACAGAGACAGAGCTCAGCTCAGAGTAGGGAAGACAGTGCTGCCTGGAAGTCATTGTTCTGACCTTCCAGCCTAAGGCTTCACCCAGAGAGCGCCTTTCTTAGGATGCTTTATGATGAGAGTTAATGGGCAGGTACCCCATCATCATGAGAACAATATTTTTCAGTCAAACAATTTAAACCTCACTGTTCTAGTTATTATTTATTATCCCCAAACTAGGCTCTTAAAACAACCATTTTATTTTGCTCACAATTTTGTGGGTGAGGAATTGGGGTAGTTTGGGCTTGGGATCTCTCATGAGGTTGTGGTTAGTTGCTGGCTGGGGTGCATTAACCTAAGGCTCTGCTGGGCTGGATGTCCCAGATGGTTCAGTCACATGGCTGGCAGAGGATGCTGGGTGTTGGCTGAGAGCTCAGTGAGGACTGGTGACCTGAGCTCCTACATGTGGTTTCTCAAGCATGGTGGCCTCAGGGTAGTCAGACTTACATGGCACCTGGAGGAGTTTCCCCAGAGCAGGTATCCCAAGAGAACCAGGTGGACCATGAATACTGTAGTCTTTCCTGATCTAGTTTTGGAAGTCACATAGTGTCACTTCTGTTGTACCCTGCTGGTTAGAGCAGTCACAAGCCCAACCAGTTTCAAGGTGAGGGGTATGTACTCCACTTCTCATTGGAAGGAGCGTAAACAAATTTGAGACCATTTTTTGAAACTGCACATCTATTGATGCATGTTTCTATTACCCTGCCTCCTCTTCACCCATGGTTTGTTTCATGGCTCCACTCTGCTTTGTCCCAATGCAGAGATAGAGTTGAGGGTGGGAGTTTGCCATAGGGGGACATTGGATCTCTGCCTGTTTATAAGACATCTCAAGCAAACCATTTGGAGATTTTGTTATTTCAATGTTGTACAGAGTTACTATCTTTGGATTTGTTGAACATCAAACACTTAACACATAGTGAAATTAGAATGTGATTCATTTATTGCCAGAGAAACTCTAACTTAGCTAGGGAGAGATGGTGTGAATACGTTACATTGTCCCTGGGTTCCATTTAAAATTTCTATGCCAGGGTTCTAAGATTGACCTTGGTTGCTGACCCCTAACTCTCTGGCATGACAGGCTGAATCTGCTGCCCCTTCATGGATTTCTGGGATTGACCATCTCTGACCCCAGGCTTGGTTCAGCCTTTGGTCAGCAGCCCTGCTAAGCAGGCTACATGATACAAAGAATGTTATATAGGATTCCTTCCCTGGGTGGAATGTCCTTTAAAATTCTGCATTCCTTTGATCCAAACCTTTTAGAGGCTAGATAGGCTAAATAGGCAGAAGCCCCGTCATTTAAAGTGGAGAACACTGAGTTACAAATGAATTTATGTGATTCAGTAGCATTGCCATAACCTGGAAGCTGAAGAGTCAGGCAGGCAGCCCCTGCCTCTGCTATCCGGCTGCGTCTGCAGAGCTGCTGTGCCTGCTTTAATTAGGGCACGTTTACAGTTCCAGAAGGGTATGAAGGCAGCATCTATTTGTTCATTTATGTCCCAATAACATCACAATGGCCTAGGGTTTATTTACATCAACTGCTCTGGGGTGTGGATACCTTTCTGATTGCTAGCCTTGCTCGGTGCAGCCTGGCAGGGACCACAGCAGTGGACTGGGGAAGGAGTGAAGTTGTGTAACAGCAGCTGCAGTGCTGAGCTGTGCTGCATCTTTTAAGGGGATGGCAACCAAGACCATGGGATTTGGCCTAATGAGACAGTGGAAACTGGACATGGTGAGTTGAATTTCCCTTTTTGACCTACTTTAGAAGCCCTCCTACTGTTCAAGTTTAAAAAAAAAAAAGAGTAAATGAACTGGGCAGAAAACTCTAGCTATAAAATACACTGTAGATTCAATTAACCATTTTGAAGGTCCATTTTTCTCAATGAAATATATGTTCACCAAACGTATGTCCTAATATATGTGGCTATCATCTAGGGATCAGACTTTGTAAGCAAGCTCTCTCCTATTTACCCTTTTGCTTCCTAATCTGTCCTTTTGGTCTCACGTAATATCATAGCTAGCCTTCAGGTTACCTATGCTTGGAGAAGGTTTCCTGTCTTAAAAAGAAAAGATACCAAAACTCTCTGGCATTAGCAAACGTTGGCCCAATATCAAGGCCCTTCTCTTGAGGACCTTTCATGTGATCATGGATCACCTGCTTAGTTTCAGATCTTGATCCTTCATTGTCAGCTGAAGCCTGCCCAATGCTCCTGCCTTTGTCCTCCTTTTCTTGAGTTCATAAGCTATCGCCTCTTATGTCTCAGTGTGACACCCAGAGATGTAGCCACTGGGCATTGTTTAGCTCTCAGATGATATTTGTTTAGCATGAAGACATTCAGGAATACCTTCCCACTAAAGTAATGAAGAACAGAGTCAATGTATTTCTCCCTAGAAGCAGGGGATTGAGTAGGATTGTGCTTTATCTTCTGTTGAGATCTCTCTTCTGTGCTCTGTCTTCTGTTGAGTTCATTAATTTATTCAACACTTATTTACTTAGTGCTTAATATGTGCAAGGCGCTGGAACACAGCAAGAAAATTTGACATCATAAAAAGTTCTGTGAACGGGGCTTTACTGGTGGCGCAGTGGTTAAGGCTCAGCGCTCCCAATGCAGGGGGCCTGGGTTTGATCCCTGGTCAGGGAACTAGATCCCACATGCATGCTGCAACTAAGAGTTTGCATGCCACAACTAAGGCACCCACGTGCCGCAACTGAAGGAGCCTGCTTGCTGCAATTAAGACCCAGTGCAACCAAATAAATAAATATATATTTTTTAAAAAGTGCTATGAAGAAAATTTAAGCAAAATAATGTGATAGAGAGTGAATAAGGACCAGGGCTTGAAAAACGTTATAAATTCGGTGGCCAGCAAAGTCATCTCTAAGGAAATAGAGACCCAAATGACAAAGACTAACCAGGCAATGATTTGGGGGGAAAAAACATTCAGGCAGATGAAATGTGTAAAGGTCCTAAAGAGGGAAGGATCCCAACAAGGGCACGTGGGCAGAGGTGAAGTGAAATGAGGTGCAAGAAGATGTTTAAAGGCCGGGCCGAGAAGTTTAGATTGTGTCCTTAATAGTTGTGGTAAAGCTGTTGTAGAGGTTTAAAGCAAGAGAATGGTACAGTCTGATGTTATGTTAGGGCTAAGACTGGAAGCACAGATGCCAGCTAAAAGCCTAGATCCATTTTTCAGGTAAGAGATGATGGTGAAATGTGTGAGAGTGTAGTATCCCTACTAGACAGGGTTGGCCAAAGAATGGCTAGGACTTGATGGATTTATATGGATAATGAAAGAGAAAGAGCAAGGTCAAGGATGGTCTCAGTTTTCAGCCTGAACATCTGAATAAGGTGGTGTCATTTACTGAAATGGGTAAGGCGAGAGGGAAAGCAAATTTGGAAGAAATGGATACTTGTATCTGGGGTACAGAGGAAAGGTAAGATTTGGGAATTGTCAGTTTAAACATGGTATCTAAATCCACTGGACAAGATGCAAGTAGTTCTTTAATTCAAGTGTTATAAAGACAAATCCAAAAGACAGGGGTAAAGAAATAATTTCTTAGCTTAAAAAAGAGACTGAGAAGTGGCTTAATGTGTCTATTGCACAGAAGAGCAAGAAAAGAAAAAATGGGCTCCACCTGAAGTAGAAGGGATTTACTGGGGCTAAACAGACACGTAAACCCAACTGAACACCTGAAGAGAATCTGGAGTGCACTTCATCATGCTTTTTTTATAACTACATGTAAATGTATAGCTCAACGTACATATCATATGTGTATATCTCAATGCATTTTCACAAAATAAAAATATCTATGTAACCAGCGCCTAGATCAAGAAACAACGTTACTAATACCACAGAAACCCACTCATGCTGTTCACTATTAGAAAAATGACTTCTAATAGCATAGGTTAATTTTGCCTCCTTTAGAACTTTATATGAATGAGATCATACAGTTTTTACTATTTTGTATCTATTTTTACTCCACATCAGGTTTGTGAGATTTATTTATATTGTTGCAGATCCACCCTGTGATGAACAGTATCCCATTGTAGGAAGATACTAGAATTTGTTTACCCATTCTACTCTTGATGGGCATTTGAGTAGTTTCTAGTTTTGGGGTAATATGAATAATGCTATCATGACCTTCTAGTATATTTCTTTGGTGAACATATTTACACCATTCTACTGGGTATGTAACTAGTAATGGGGTTGCTCAATCATGGTGTATGCTGATGTTCAGCCTTAGTAGATACTGCCAAACATTTTCCAAAGTGGCTGTTAGCAATTTACACTTGCATTAGCAGTATATAAGAGTTAAGGTTGTTCCAAAGCCTTGACAACACTTGGTATTATTGGTCTTTTTCATTTTAACAATTTTGATTGATGTGTAAGTGGTATCTCATTTTAGTTTTAATCTGCATTTCCCTAATGACTAACGAATTTGAACATACTTTCGTATTTTATTGCTCACTTGAGTATTCTCTTGTGAAGTGTAATTTCAAGCCTTTGGATCATTTTTCTATTGCACTTTCTGTCTTTTTCTTACTGGATTATAGGAGTACTTTATATATTCTATCAGTGTCTTCTCAGATGTGTGGGTTGTGAATATCCTTTTTTCACTCTATATGTTGCCTTTTCATTCTCTTTTAATGGTGTTTTGTGATAAACAAGTGATTGATATTAATATAGTCAAGTTTTGTTTTTCCCTTATGGTTAAGTTTTTATTGACCTTGTCTATCTCAAGGTCACAGAATTTTTTCTCATATATTTTTCTATAGAAGATTTTTTGATTTATTTGTCACATTTAGATGTATGCCACATTCAGAATTGGGGTATGTGTGTGGTGTGAGGTATGGATCCAGATATATATTTTTCCCTCTGTGAATATTCAATTGACCTAGCACCAGTTTTTGAAAAGTCCACTCTTCCCACACTACAGCACAGTGTTGCCTTTGTCATTAATCAGGTGACTGTAAATGTGTGGGTTCATAAATGTTTTCAACATTGAACTGACCTTCCCCTTCCTCTACCAAATGGTAACCATAAAAAACCAATACCTAAAGTTGAAATATAATTTAAGGTCTTCTAGTCCAGTGGTTCTTAAAATGTGGTCCCTGGGCAGCAGCAACAGCATTACTTGGTACCTTGTTAGAAATGCAAATTTCAGGGCTCCACCCCAGACCTATTGAATCAGAAACTCTAGGGTTGGGGTGCGGAAATCTGCATTTTAACAAACACTCCAGGTGACTGTGATTCAAGTTCAGGTTAGAGAAAAACAATCCTAGCACATCATCTTTTTTCATAGATGAAGGTACTGAGGGCAAACCAAACAGTGTTTTTTGTTTTGTTTTGTTTTGTTTTAATCAACCATGATGAAAATATAGCAGTTTAACTGACATGGAGCACATTTGAGAACTTCAAAATATTTAACATTTCTAACCTGCACAAAATGGTTAGTACATTTAGTTTAATAGGAATTTTTTGTGAGTGGAGATTTTTAGAGGATGGGTGACTTGAAGGGTTTAGAACCTCTTTCCCTGTGCCACTGCATGCCCCCAAACACTGGTTGGGCCAACAGAGGAAATACCCCAAGGCAGAAAAATGATGGTCTAAGAGATTTCTCCAAGACAATTCAACCTATTGTTTACAACATGTACCCATCTCTTTGAAAGCTTTTCAGACCTATTTTTGATCTCAAGTCTAATTTCATTGGTTGAAGGATAGTTTTCTTATCCTTCTCTACATATCTTTTCTAAAAAATTTTATTGAAGTATAGTTGATTTACAGTGTTGTGTTAATTTCTGCTGTACAGCAAAGTGATTCAGTTGTACATGCATTCTTTTTTATATTCTTTTCCATCATGGTTTATCACAGGATATTGAATATAGTTCCCTGTGCTATACAGTAGGACCTTGCTGTTTATCCATTCTGTATATACCAGTTTGCATCTGCTAATTCCAAACTCCCACCTCATCCCTATCCTACTCCCTCTCCCCGTTGGCAACCACAAGTCTATTCTCTATGTCTGTGAGTCTGTTTCTGTTTTGTAGTTAAGTTCATTTGTGTCATATTTTAGATTCCGCATATAAGTGATATCACATGGTATTTGTGTCTCTTTTTCTGACTTACTTCACTTAGTATGATAATCTCTAGGTGCATCCATGTTGCTGCAAATGGCGTTACTTCATTCTTTTTTATGGCTGACTAATACTCAATTGTATATATATACCACATCTTCTACACATCTTAATATTTAAGTGGGTACAGCCCTAGTCCCAGAACCACACAAATGGAGGCAGCTCCATGGTCCCAGGCTCTGTGAGTTGTTGGTCTCTCCTTAGCAGTACCTAGGTGGACTATGTAGCCCTTCTCAGGCTCACCATCTGCGTGATCACCTCCTTCAGCTCCTGGAATGAGCCGTCACCCCAGGGGTGTCTCTGAGTTCCTCCTTACAAGAGAATATTTAGCAGATGTCCAGAAAAGGCCATGTGACTTGTTGCCCAGTACTTCTTCTGTTCTTGAAATCACATGGTAAGACAGGTGTGTGCTGCACAGAGGCTGCTTTCTGAATGTAGATAAGATCTGAGAATTGCCTCCAAGATATGTCTAAACCTCCACTGATTAGAATAAGCAGAGAAAAGAGCAGAGAGAGGTACTCAAGGCTTTTCAAACTAAGCTCAACTTCTGCTCCTCTGCTTGCTAGCTGATTGATATTTTTTCACTCATCTGCCTTATTCTAAGGCTGAATCTTCAGGTAGGCAATCTAGGAAATATGCAAATCAATTCATAAGTGTTGGTTCTCTCTTGGTCCCTCTGTTCTGAGAGTTTGGGCCAAGCATTCTAATTCTCTTGCTTTCCTGTACTAGACAGTAGCTATTTCTTCTTAGAAACTTAGCTTTGTGGGACTTTCTAATGATAAATGAGTCAGGATTTCCAAGACTGCAAATGAAAAGGAGATCCTAAACTCTCAGGTATTATCAGTATTGTTGTTATTAAATTTTATCTTCTTTTGGAAATTGCCTTTTCCTGTTTGCTTCTGTTTTAGTACGCTAGCTTTTCATGACCTTCACATTATCTGTTTGCAGAATGCGTAGATCTGATGCTTCACATTTAACACGGGACTTTTCATCTTCAAAGAACTCTTCAAATAAGCTAACTGAAAGGAAACTACAGAAGAGTACAAAGTTAACATTAAAAAAAAAAAGACCTCTAAACACGGACCTAGAAAGATGATGGCAATAAAGCAAGTCAATCAAAAACATATTTATGAGACTAAATTGAAGGTTTGGAGCAAAGTCTGGCTGGAGGTCAGGTGGCAGTATTCCCCGGGGATGTGTGCCTTTGCTCTCTCTTGCTATTTATCAGTCAGGGTGTTAAAACTTTGAAAAACTTGCCTGTGCTACTGATTCTCAATTACAAGACCAACCCATTGGCATTTTCTTACCCTCTTGCTACTTGTAGCCACAACTGGGTAAATAGAAGTTCGTTTCAAGTTTAGAAGTAGATGAGTGATGCATCTCCAAACTCTACTCCTGTGGAAAGTTGGGACTCCATTTGGGTGAGCAGTTGGTCTGGCTTTTGTAATTGTACTTGGACTTTTTGATTTGCTAGTTTGATTTTGTTTGCACCATGCATCGGTATTTTCCCAGCTGATAATGGAAGGAAATAGCATGTTTGAGATGGAGAGCTCCAAGGATCTGTATAATATGAGGCCAGGTACCTTCACGGCTCTACCCCAGTATCTAACATAATCCCTGGCCCAGCGATTATTGATAGTAGACATTGGTAGTAGAGTGAATAAATCAATTAATGAATCACCTTGGGTCCCTTGGAAAACCCTTGGATGGCTAATGTTAAAGGCTACCTGAACATGACCCTCTGCCTGCTTGACCTTCTCTTTTTATGGGTGGCTTTTAGGAAATATAACACATTCAGGATCCAAGTTTCTTCCTGTGTAACATGATAACTGGGTATTGTGAATAGTATCTCTAGTTCATTCAAGTTCCTTATTGCCTTGAAGCTCTCTGACATATACACGCTATTTTTCTCCATTATGAGCTGAGAAGAAGATTTGCATATGTTCTGAGTCATTTACTTCACACCAGCAAATAATAGGTACCAAACCACATTACAAAGTCTAGGTGTGCTGCTGACCCCATGTAAAATATCGATATTTTATGGAAGTCTCTTCTCTACCCCAAGCCATGAAACATGGCCACAGTGCCTCGTATGATGAAAATAACATTTTATTGTTAAATGAAACCTAGACTCTCAATATTTGGTAATAGAGGGACATGGGAAAGATCTTTGAGGCTCTATTTCTTTTCTCCTGAATTTCACCTGACTCTTGGGAATCTCAAGTCATTTATGCCTGCCACCTCCATGTAGACCTTCCATATATTGGGTTGGCCAAAAAGTTCGTTTGGGATTTTCCGTAAGATGTGACAGAAAAACCTGAACTTCCACCTCTGTAACATTTTGGCCAGGTGTGGATACCTGATTCTGTATTATTCCATAACAGAGCTGAGACAAGGCCAACAGAGAAAGGGTTGTTATTTCTTTTTCCTTACGGCAAGTGGTTAAGAGTGTTTCTGGCATCAGACAGAAGTAGGTTCAAGTCACTGTCTGCCAATTTTTAACAGTCTGACTCTGAGCAGGTCACTACCCGTCTGAGTCCCACTTTCTTCATCTGTGGAATAGGGATGTATATAATTCCCATTTCCTGGGACTGCTGTGAGCACTGAATGAGATAATTCCAGGAAAATGTAGCATGCTCTCTGGCACATAGTAAATGTTCAGTAAATGTTAGATAGTATTTTTATAACAAAATGCTACTACAGATCAGGAGATGGCAAAAGAGAACACAAAAAGGAACAGAAATCCACATAATTGGGTTTCCAAGGGATGGCTGCCTTCCTGGGCTTCCAGGGTTCGACCTGCTCTAACTACTGTTATGCCTCAGTGGGTGGGCCCCCATCTTGGGACATGGCATCTCGCAGCCTGAGCCTAGACCCAAGGGTGTGGAACCAGTGCCCGACAGGATTTTCTTCTCCCTTCTGCTTAAGACCCTCCTTCTCAGTTTCATTTTCCTGACTGAGAAGCTGCCTCTTGCCAGACAATAGAAACTAGAGCCGACTTGCCCTCTGAGGAAAGCCCCCTGCTGATGTGGGAGAGGAAAGGGTGTCCTCAGCAGGGAAACAGTGGAATATAGCAAAACAAGCCTAATGCATATGCAAGAGATACACGGAAATAGCAGCAACAGGGACGTTCCATTATATCTAAAACTTTTTCTCACTATTCTGCAATCTTCCCTATTACCTTCAAATGTGTCCTCCCACACACAATTAAGACTTGTGTTCCATTCTTTTCCTTAAATTCCGTCTGGGCAGCATCTTCCCTGGCAGAATAGCTCTTCATCCTCAAGCAGGAATACAAAACCCAGAGACAGGCATCGATGCCTAACAGCAAGGGGAAACTCCATGGCCTGCTGATGGAGGAGGTTGAGGGGGTGCTACCGAGCAGTCCTGATGGAGCGGCTCTGATGCTCAGGGGCCCTAAAGAAGAGGGAAGGTATCTCCCCCTGGTAGAGCAGATCCCGTGAAGATCTTCAGAAAGCCTCGTGCCACTGCCCCATTCCAGGAAAGGTTGGGAGTACGTATCACAGAACAGATTTTGCTTGGAAATTTTTTTGTGTGTGTGCTTATCTCAGGGAGTACAATTGAAATAAGAAATTGAAAAAAATACATCCGTGACTCGTTGAGAGTTGTTCCATACAGTCAAGGCCTATAGAACAGGTGAGCCTATGGGGAGGCAGATTCCATAAAGGTTAAGACAGAGACAGGCTTGCCATGGTTTCAGATCCAGGCTGTGTCTCTTAGTAGCCATGAGTTCTTGGGCACTTTCCGTAACCTTGCTAAGTTATAGTCTTTAAAAGGACATCTACCTTATAGATATCTACCTTTAGCATAACAGTATCTACCTTATAGAAAATACGATTAGGTAGTACCTAATGGTATCTAGCTTATAGGTTGATATAGATTAAATGAAATAATGTATATAAAGCACTTGGCATCTTTTACTGCTCATTAATATTAGTAATTCCTCTTCACTCTCTGGGACCCAGAAGAGCTCCTTGCAGGGAGCAGGGGCCTTTAAAAGCTCAGGCAGATGCTGAGGGGATCAGGGAACAATTTTAACTTGAAAGTAATAGCCCTAGCTGGTGACAGATACTGTTCTTTAAATCCATCCCAATGCTGGTGACAAGGGCATGTGACTCTTTCCCTTTCCAACTCGTCCCCTCTCTGTGGCATAATAGCCTTTAAGTAACTTCATCCCAAAAATATATTTTAGGGACACATCTATCACAGGTGGTATGATGGTTAATTTTGTGTCAACTTGACTGGGCTAAGGGATGTCCAGATAGCTGGTCAAATGTTATTTCTGGGTGCTTCTCTGGAAGAGATTAGCATTTGGATTGGTAGACTGAGTAAAGAAGATCACCTTCACCAATGCAGGACACCAGTGCATGACAGGATTTTATCCATTGAGGATCTGAATAGAACAAAAAGGCAAAGGTAAATTCTCTGTGCTTGAGCTGGGACAGGCATCTTCTCCCACCCTCAGACCTTGGTGTTCTTGGTTCTTGGGGCTTTAGACTTGGACCGGGACACATCACTGACCCACCCTGACCCCCCTTCGGATTCAGACTGGGTCTTACACCATTGGCTCTCCTGGTTCTCAGGCCTTTAGGTTTGGACTGGAACTACATCCCCAGCTTTCCTTGGCCTCCAGCTTGCAGATGGCAGATCGTGGGACCTCTCATCCTCCATAATAACATGAGCAAACCCCTCATAATAAATCTCTTTCTATATATCTCTATATATCTTATGGGTTCTGTTTCTCTGGAGAAGGCTGGCTAATACAAGAGGAATAAATAAACTCAGGCAGCTCTAGCTGGCTCTGCCTGGGAATAATGTTTTCATTTGCACTGTTAACGATACTTATCGGATCAGCATGGTTTAAACCCATCTATAGAACAAGGCAAACAGAAAAGAGCTTCTTCTCTAAGGTCAGAGCTCATCCCCTGTGTTTGTGGCTCTGAGGCTCAGACTCTGGGCCCTGCCTGCCTAGACCACTGAAGCTTTTTGTTCCTCCTGATTTGTCAGTCCTCTGTGGGGTCAACTTCTCATCTGCTAAGTTCTTTGGCTTTGTCATCTCTTGGCCTCCCCATCTTTCTACAGGGCCCAACCTCCTGGTTGCTGTATCAGCCAGAGTTCAGTTTGGAAAGCAGAAATGACTCGCGGTATTTTAAGCCACAGTTCTTTATTGCAAGGAATCAGATGCTTTCCAAACCACCAGGAGGCCTGGGGGAAGGGGTTCTAGCTTTGGTCTCAGGGATGACTCCCAGAGCGCTTGTATTGCCTCTGAGACCTCCGTTGAACAACTGATTCCAGAAGACATTGGTGAGACTGCAATCCAGGGATGGAGCAACTTCCGTTTTGCCACCTTTGCCATTGGTGCATGGCCCTCAATGAGCTGGTGCTGGAGTCTGGCTACTGCTTCCCCTACAAGTGCCTCCTCACCCCCAGGAAGCTGGAGAACGGACACCGGAACGGCGTGGCAGAAGAACTTGACATTTCCATGGCCTTCTTGCCCCAAAGGACTTGCTTCTATCTTTCAGATCTCTTCCAAATGCATCTAATATTTGAAATCTAATTCCCAGCCAGCCCCCTGGTTGCACTGGAGACTGGAAAATGTAGTTTTTAGCTTTTTGCCTTTACAGTATAAAAAGACACACTGAAGGAAATCCAGAAGGTAATTAGCTAGTACCCAGATAGGAAGATAGAAGATTCACGTGGACCAGGGATTGAGATCAGGTTGTTCATCAGCCAAAGATGTAGAGTAGAGTGGTTACCAGGAGTACAGAGGTGAGAGAAGCAGTCAACAGAGATGAAAAAACAGCTTTGGGAAACTGAGTGGCAGAAAGTTATGAGCAAACAAGGAGGACCATCAAAGACGGGTAGACCCAGCGACAGAAATGGAAATTGAACACAGACACTTTTGGAGTTGTGGGCTTCTAGTGCTTGCCTTGTCCAGAGCCTCAACTTACCTCAAGTAGGCAGGCCTAAGGCTGCAGAGGGACATAGGCTCATTTGGCTGGAACAGGGAAGGTGGAAAGGCAGAGAGTAAAGCAACCTGGACACCAAGTACCAGATCCCACTTGACCCTCAGAACCTCTCTGCCCCTCCCTGCCCACGCTTCCCCCCAACACTGGCCAGACTAAGTTGGTATCTACAGACATCTCCATCTCTCCTACTTTCTGCAGCGCTTTCTTCAGGTTTCAAACTCTTAAATATCCTATACTGAGGTCTGCATAATTATATAAAAGCAGTGTAACTATGTTTTGAGTATACTGGGAGAAGGTGCTAAAAACAGGATTATATGTGAGCCTGACTCTGTGATAAAACTCCCTTATTAATATATTTATTTTAAGGAATCAATTTTATTTATTTATTTATTTTTGGTTGTGTTGGGTCTTCATTGCTGCGCGTGGGCCCTCTCCAGTTGTGGTGAGCGGGGGCCACTCTTCATTGTGGCACGCGGGCCTCCCACTGCGGTGGCTTCTCTTGTTGAGGAGCACGGGCTCTAGGCGCACGAGCTTCAGTAGTTGTGGCACGCGGGCTCAGTAGTTGTGGCTCACAGGCTCTAGAGTGCAGAATCAGCAGCTGTGGCACACGGGCTTAGTTGCTCCGAGGCATGTGGGATCCCCCGGACCAGGGATCGAACCCGTGTCCCCTGCATTGGCAGGCAGATTTCCAACTACTGTGCCACCAGGGAAATCCCTCCTTATTAATATTAACTACTTACTTATCAATGAAAACAAAATACTAAGCCCCTTTAAGAAGCATAATTATGTAAACATTTCCAAAGCAGTGGAAATAATTTATACCAACTGCAAAATAATAGTAAGCATTACAATGAAAACAGGAGATAATAAGAAAAAGAATACATATATACACATAGAGGTACACATATATAAGTACATGTCTGCACACACATACTTACACATATACACAGAAATCATCTTAAATTAAGACAAAGAAGAACAACCAAAAAAACCCCCCAAACCTCATATAACATGAACTCTTTGCACTTAAAAGGTAAAAAGTAGCAAGCAGTACTCACAAGCTGAAAATTACTTCCTTGGCAAAATAAGGTCTTTTGTGAAAGGAGTTTTTCAGCAGACACATTTTGACAATTGACACCCCATGAACACCATTTGTTAAAAACATTTTTTTGCTGTAATTTGATGAAGCAGGAAGTGGAAATCGATAGGACGTTGCCAGATGCGTTCTTTGCCGATGCCCCGTCTTTCTCTCCTTTGCTACTGTTCTGTGGTAGATAAGAGATAGGAGGAGCCCAGACACAATATATGGATTTTTTTTCAAACTAACACAGCAAAGGAAGCTACAGAACACTTTTAACTCCAGAAATGTTTTCAGCACCATGTTGCAGATTTGCTATGTAGCAGGACAGGCTGATTTCAAGCCCAAAGGTGGGTTGGGAGTTTATATGATCCCCCAGAACTTTAGGGAGAACCTTCTTCACTGGAGCACTCATCCCTACCTCTCAGCACTGCTGGTTTCCATGACAACCAGGCCAGTGTCTAGTTCAGCTTTGCAAATACTTCCCAAAGCCCATTAGGCCTAAAATCTTCTTTATAGCCTCTCAAATCTGCCTTATTTCATCCAACTTTCCTATGGCATCCACTCACTTTAATCTTCCTCAACTTGTGAGGTGAGAAACGCAAGGTTCTATAGCAACAAATTTACCTAATAGCCATACAGAGACAGATATTAGAGAAAACCAAGGAAAAGAAGCTAAAGTAGTGCCCAGGTTACCTTCATGTCAGCTGCCTGATTGTCACTCAATTTCTCATCTTGTTTTAGACTCTGGGGTAATGGTCGTGTGCATATTTGCTTGGCTCTTCTGAGCGGATGTGCTCCAAGAGGATAAAATAAAAGTGATGATGCAACACCGTAGCAGAAACACTGTTCTAGGAGTAAAGACCTGAGCTCTGACCTTGAGTTTCTGTCTCAGTGACCTTGAACTACTCTGAAAGTACAAATGGGTTAGAGGATCTCTGGAGAAACTTCCTAGTTTTATCATTCTATGACCTAGTGTGAGCAGGACAAGTCTTCCCACCTTCAAATAAATTGGTGTTTCCCTAATCAAATATTCTTCCTGCAGGTTGGTGATTAAACAGGCCAATCCTAATCTTGACTCAAGAATAAGACAGAGAAAACAATCTGTTACTGTTTAGAGAGAGAACTTCTAAGTATTTCTTCAAAAGGGCCCATTTTGTTCCACAGTTCACAGAGCAGGAATGGAACTTTTAGGAACATCTCTAAAGATACAGTATTTCTTTTTCATTAAGTCTGTGCTCAGACACATGCTGGCATTCACCTGACAGCTTTATCACTGATTTAAATGTTTCAAAATCATTCTACATTAACTAAACTGTTCATGAAAAATCTTACCAGAAAACATTCTGTAAAACAAAGCTATATTAAGGAGTAGTTGGTCCAAAGTAAAGATATGTTTATTTCTTCTGCAATTCTGCTCATCCCGACATGTCAGACATCCTAATTATCTTCAGCCACCCACCAAACTCAACCCAAAGGCTAATCTAGCAAATGAACCCCTTGAGGGTTATTTATATGTGACCCTCATTTATAAATGACATTGGTCATTTATATATGAAACAATGCATGTTTGTCATAGCAATGTTATAAGATCATTTTCTTAATATCACATCAGATATTTAATTTTCTTACAGAAACTCCATATGAGTGAGAGTTTCATAGTAGACCTGATAGAGATTACACCTGAGGGGTCTGGAGGAAGAAGTGCTATGGTGAAGGAAATTGCAGTTTTGAGGATGGTGGGTCCCTGGTGGGGTAGGAGGAGGTCTTCTTACTGAGTGCTATTTGTCCCAACTAGTTATGGTGAAGTCCTGATTTTTATTTTCCTTGGAGTTAAGGAAACTTGATTTTTTTTAATTTTGTGATTTCTGATTTCCCAGTTGCAGTGTATTGTATCAGGAGATACTATGAAACCAGTCAAATCATTCGTATGTGTTTTGTAAAATCTGCTAACTATGGGTGCTTGCAGGATATTGTCTCAGGAAGGCCTGGACCAGTCCCTTTTTCTAAATCTAGGCAACCCACACCTAATGATAGAGTTAATTTGATTGGATTAAAATTTGAGTCCCATGCCATCTTGAATGAGCGATGTTCAGATGCTTCTGTATAGTGTTGCATTTCACCATGGAAATGTTAGGTCATTGAGAGGGAATAAATGTCAGTAGATATAGAAAAAATATGGCCTTTGGAATCTTGGTGATAAATGGACATCTTTTCATTTTCTTAAGGTTTCCTGTGTTGCCTGAGAAGTAGGAGTTATTTTTGTATGGAAGATTAAGGATTTGGCTGAATGCTTTGCTTTTTCACTGTACTGGGTCCTAAGAACAGTCATTTCATTATATTTAACTCAGTTACTGTAGGCTTGGCATAAAACACAGTCATACATACACACACAAACAGCTAAAAATACAAAGCCTGCAGAGCATTGTTCCAAAGTAAAATGAGATCTTTAAAAAATAAGCTAAAGGCTCAATAACTAATCAGTTTTCAAACAACTGCATTAATCCAGGAAAGAAGCCTTTTTATCCCTAATGTCCCCAGAGGACTTGCAACGTTCAACATTCTGTCACCATCTTGCAGACCCTTGCCTTGGAAGGTACTTCCACAGTATTACTCAACATATTTGGAGAAAATTCAGGAAGAGGCTTATACATCAAAGTGCAGGAAAGCCAACTTAAGCTTTAGAATAAATACTCCAATCTCTTATCTTTTCATATTAGTTATTTGCTCTAATCCTTGCAAAGCAACCTCTAATAGTGAGGGGAGGGGCTGGGAAAAGAGGAGGAAGGGAAACTACTGGGTTTGAATATCTGATTGAAAACGAACAAAAATGAAAATTCCAACATTCTTAAAATGTGAATTGGAGCGTGCGAGTATGAAGAGGGAGAAGGGAAAAGTGTTCAAAATCTTTATAGTCTTCTTATCATAAAAACATATCCCCCCAGTGAGAATAATTTTTCACCAGGATTTACTGTAATTTAACTGGTGGGTTCTGATTACCATCCGGGAGAAATAGAAACTAAATCCTTGTCATTACACTCTCATGTTCGTGAGATAGAGAAACAAATAGTATCTACCACATAAATTTGATTTTTCTTTTTGGTACAGATTAAATTTGGTGACTATATGTAAATTGTTTAGAATAGTACCTGGTGCATTGTAAGTCTTGTATGAGTTTGCTATTACGATCATTATATCTAGTAATAATGGTAAGTAACATTTTACAGTCCCTTAATACAGGGTTTCTTAGCCGCGGCACTCCTGACGTTTTGGGATGGATGATTGTTTACTGTGAGGGCTGTCAGGTGCATGGCAACATGTTTAGCAGCACCCCTGGCTTCTACCCCTTGGATGTCGGTGGTCCCTCTACCCCATCCAGTTGTAACAACCAAAGAAGTCTCCAAACTGCCAGATGTCTCTAGAGGAGCAAAGTCATGCTCATTTGGGAAACACTGCCTTAATTTATCCCTGGCACTAAACCCGGTGCCTTATTTGTGTTACGCATTGAATAGGTACTATTTTCACCCCCATTTTATAGATGCAGTGAAACGTTAGGTAATTGCCAGAGTCACACAGCCAAACATGCTAACGCCAGGATTCACATTTTTCACTCTGACATTACCCACTACATTATAATGTGTGTGAAGCTCTTAGCAGAGAAAATTACAATAATTATTTATTATTATTTCCAAGGTAGTTTCTTTTTGTCATCTGGGATATTGGTGATGCAGTTAGTTGATTTCTAGAAAGAAAATACTTTTCATGCCCTGCCTCTTGTTACCATGAGATTCAGCTAAAATACTGGTAAATAATGATATGGGTATATTAGAGTTCCTCCAGTTTCCTGTCTATTTCAGCTGTCAAAATAATGTCTTTTCATCACAATTAAACAAACACTAATTGTGCGTCTAAAGATATGAGACACTGTCCTACAAATATCTTTAAAAAACTGAGAAAGACTGGTTCTCCTGTGAGAGTTTGTCTTTCCCCCATCTTTGTCTGTAACTAAGGAGCCTGTATGTTAGGATAGTCGGCCCCTGCCTCCTGGGAGCACCTGTCCCAGGCCAGGGCAGTGAGTCTGCCACCTGGGAATTTAAACCTTAGGATACCAGAGAGACTGTGTTCTCCCTCTTCTGGGCATGAAGGTGAGAGATAGAATCTTTGGGAGTTGGCGGTGGTAAGGCTTCCACCATGTGGAGAGAGGCAAGCTGCAGTGATGGATACCCTGATACTCAGAGAGAAGCAAAGATGAGAGACAGAGTCTTGGAAGTCTTTAAATACCTGGCTTCTGTTGTTTCTGAGGCTGAGCTGCACTTCTGAGCCCCATGTATCTAGATTGTTCAGCCCATCCTTTGATACATGTGCCAGTGAGGTTCTTTGGACTGCTAGAAAAAATAGCCTGTCCTTTACAACCAAGAGACTCAATTAATATTGCACCTATGGTCAAGAAGCTTACAAGACTTGAGAGATATTTGGTGGCACAGATCATGGAGGCTTGTGCATGCCTACCACCTTCAGGACCTTTCATGGAGATTTGATAACTCTTGAAGCATTACGAGGGCTGGATTGATGAGGTCATATATTGGGAACTAGGAGACCTCTTGGGAGCTACTGCAGAAGTTCAGGGAGAAAGAAATGGGCTCTCAAAGTACAGATAAGATGAAGAAGAACTGAGATAAATCAGAGAAGAGCAGAAGATGTTGAATAAGAATCTCAAAGTACAGAGTGTGATACAGGAATCAGAGAGTCGATGTTAATAGCTGTGTTCCTTTGGGAACTTGGGGGTAACTTAGAAGCCGGCAAATCCTAGCCTGGCTGTAAGTAACTAGGGAGGCTTTATTATCCTTGGTTAGACAGAGAGCCACAGTGGAGATGAGCAATGCATTTATTCACTCAACAAATGTTTCCTAAGAGCTTACCACCTGTGGATGCTTTTCTAGGTGCTTGGAAAGATTAGAGGACCACAAAGGCAAAAATCTATGTCTCCTGGTCCTTCCATTCTAACAGGAGAGGCGGACAACATGTGCAGACTTGGAAGTGTCAGGGAATGAGGTTGCGGAAATTTGCAATTTAAAATCAGAGAGGGTGCTTTGAAAAGATAACATGTGTTTGTCTCAGAGATGCATTTTAAACCAAGACTTACGTAGACATCAGGAAACCTCTATCCTCAGCATAGAATTTACAGTTTTCTCACAATTTCATCCTTCTCTAAACATAGCAGAACCACCCATTTTTATGTCTAAAAGGGAGAAAGGTGCATGATGGGTACAGATGGGGTGTATTAGCTCACTACTGCAATCTTTGCCCTTAGTCCTGGAAGATCTCCATCTTCTTCCTGTGGCTTCCTGCCAACTGTCATAAGCACGGAAGATACTCATCTTTATCATCTGTCCTAGAACATGGGACTGCTCTCAGATTTAGGGTCAGTAGGTACATGTAACCAGAATTACATAGATCCCACATGACTAGCAGGAGAAAGGGAAAAGGCATTAAAAGACAATGCTGTAACCCAGGCTGTCGCCCAGTATGTTGGTCTAATACATGTAAAATGCAGGCAGGAGCTTAGGTATTGCTGTAGACCAGTACTGCCTGACGGAACTCTCTACCAAGATGGAAATGTTTCTATCTGTGCTGTGCAATATAGTAGCCACCATTCACGAGCAACTGAGAACTTGAAATATGACCAGAGTGACAAAGAAACTACACCTTAATTTAATTTAAGTAGCCACATGTGACTAATGACTACTGGATTTGACCAGTAGCCTGGGCCCTTGATTTTTTTTTTTTTTCCCTTTACATTTATTTATTTATTTTATTCTTGGCTGCGTTGGGTCTTCGCCGCTGCGCACAGGCCCTCCCTAGTTGCGGTGAGCGGGGGCCATCCCCCGCCGCGGTACACAGGCCCCTCACCGCGGCGGCCTCTCCCGTTGCGGAGCACGGGCCCCAGGCGCGCAGGCCTCAGTAGTTGTGGCGCACAGTCTCAGTAGTTATGGCGCACGGGCCCAGACGCTCCGTGTCATGCGGGATCCTCCTGGACCAGGGCCCGAACCCGTGTCCCCTGCACTGGCAGGCGGACTCCCAACCACTGTGCCACCAGGGAAGCCTGGGCCCTTGATTTTTACACAAAGAGTCCAGAATATCCTCTGAATCCTAACTGAAGCCACTGTAATATCATTAGCTATTCATTTTAAAATGAAAATTTCTAGAAGCTGAATTATACTTTTAGGCAAGCATCTCTCAGGAGAAATGGCTCTAAAGTTATCCTTCTGGATTGAGTGTCAGGAGAGAAATTGTGTCCCCCAGTTTATGCAGCTGCTAGAAAAGGAGGCATGTTTAGCAGTTTTACTAACAGCAAAATTGCACTCTCTCCAGAACCCATTCCACAGAGCAAATAGGTTCTTGGTTCCACTTCTGGTGAGGCCAAGCTATGCCCCTTCCAGGGGTTCCTATCTAGAGAGTCACCAAGTGGGAGGGGTATATGTGGATGGCTGCAAAGCAGGGTCTGTCTTTTTTCTTCTCCTGTTAAGCCGCCAAAGGCATCTCCCTGTGCTTACAATAGATTCCCCTACCTCCTCTCTCCTCTTCCTCCAGGAGAGATAATTGGACTGTGTGATTTCCATTAAATGTAATGTAACACATGCAGATGAAACACAATAGCACAATGCATTAAGATAGAATCTCTTGGAAAAAAAATGGTCTGGGTGTTTTTCCATTTGTTAAAATTAGCTACCCAATTATTTTTGTTTTGCACAATTAAATGCAAAGATTTCATTTACTCTTTTTAAAGGTTGGTTGCATTCCATACTCTTGTGAACAAATGATCTTGTTTTTATAAGAGAAAATTGCAATCATTTTGTTGTTGTTTTGCCATATATGTGTATATGTAATACATCTGTGTATATATATTTGAAAAATATATACAGATATTCACATACTCACCAACAGACCACATAGTGGTGCTCTAAACCTGCCAAAATCACACAGAAGAGCTTTGCAATTGTTAGGTGAAAATGCAGTGAGCCTGATTGCAGTTAGAATTCTCTCTGAAATGGACTACTGATAAGTTTCCTTTAAAAATATGTCTTCCAGCATTCATCATTTTGCAAGATAGATCCTTTGTACACACTCTAAAGTGACGAGTTGAACAAACAGCACTAAAGGAGAAAAAGCCATTTGAGAAAGCCCTGTCTCATCCATAAACCTGAAATAACCATTTCTTTTTCCTTCCATAATTATCATATTATTAGGTTTTAATTAGGTTCATGCCACAGCTCAGTGGCTAGGTTAAGAATCACATGCTCTGGACAAAAGGCAAAATGAGTTCAACAGTATCTATTTCAGGCACCTCATTTAATCAATCTCCTTGTCCCATCCCCAAACCCTTTTGGCTGACAGTTGTATTTGGTCTGCTGTGAAACAGTTCAGAAGGTCAAGGTCAGAGTGTTCCAGTACCAACATAGGCTATCAGGAACTAAACAGTTGGCTTTATTCTTTGAAGATGTTTGGGTTTTACCAGTTAGATGGAGGAAACAAGAACAGTGAATTCTGCAACATAGCACACATGAAAAAGTGCAGTGTGATAAAAACAACATTGTTTTTTCAGCCGGACTGAATTGTGCTGGGGACTACTGTATGTTCAAAGCCCATTGTCTTTTCTTTCATGACTGGCCTTAGCTATGACACTACATCCCTGCGGGGCACTATAATTCACATGTAATTTAATTTTGTTTAGAATCGTGGGAATGTATGATTGGGGATGACTAGAGTAAACACTCTCTTTGCTTTCTTCTGGTGATTCAGGAAAAGTGTGGAAATTGTACTTCAGTAGGCATTTAGAAAAGATTTTATCTTATATTTAGGTTATTTACAAATCAGATGGTCTATGTATCAGTTGTCTATTGTCATGTTAAGGCTGTGTAACAAATAACAACAAAACCTGGTGGCTTAAACAGTAAGCATTTCTTTATCTCATGAATATGCAGGTATGCTGGGTGGGTCCTCTGGTTTCAGATAGGCTTAACTAATCTCAGCTGGGCTCCTTCCTGGGACTGTAGTTAGATGCAAGTCAGTTGGGTGCAGGCTGTTTAGGATGGGACAGCTGAGATATCCTCCATGTGGTCTCACATCCTCCAGTAGGCTGGTCCAGGCTTGTCCTCCTGGCAGGAGCTGGGTTCCTAGAGAGGGGGAGAGCAGAAGTATCCTAGGCCCCTGGAGACATATGCTCAGAGCTTGCATATTGTCACTTCTGCCACATTCTGTTCACCAGAACAAGTCACAAGGCAGCCCAGATTCAAGGGATGGGAAATAGACTTCACCTCTTGATGGAAGGAGAATCAGGGCCATTCAATCAGGAGAATCATTCATTTTGTGACGAATCTACCATAATATGCATGTTTTTACAAAGGTAATAGAACTGAACTCTAAAAATATATTAGTAGTAAGCTTGTGAGAAGTCTAACTTAGTTTGAGATTTAAACCCTGCCCACTGCTATCAGAGCATGTGGGGTATGCAAGAAATAAAGATGAGTAATCTGAAGGAAAACAATCGTAAAACTTCACTTGTTTATGACATTGATTACCTCAATTATTGAACTAGAGCAATGTTTGTCCATCTTATGGAAAAGCCTGAATGAACTTTTTGGCCGTCCCAATACATTGTATTTCATACCATCCACAGGCTAGCTCAGAACTCCAGTGAAACCAATCAAAGTGTTGTCCATTGAAGATAAGAATCTATAATACATGATTAATTAAACCTGTATAGTCATAATAATGGCTATTTCTTTGTGACTTGGACAAAATACAAACAGAAAACCATTAAGCTAGAATATTTGCAATGAGATCCTTCCTGAAGAAATTTTTAGAATCCTCTTGCATCAAGCTTTATGTAACACAGAGATTCACATCATAACCCTCGTTAGCCTGTGTGGCAGGTGTTAGTCGTGTTTACCAGTGGATAGAGTTCATTATTGTATTCATTTCCCTTCTGTTCTGAACATAAAACCATTCAAATTGCAACACAGGAGCAAAAAACAAAACAGACAGTCATTGATGTCTCCAGCAAATCTTTGTTCTTGTTATTAGATCACAGTTCTTCATATACAAGCTGCTGGAGGCTGGTGGGTACATGTGTGAGCTTCTACTTTTTTGCTGTAATTGTGGGATGTCTAAAATGAAGACAAACGCTGGGATGATCCCTTTGGTCATTGGTTTTCAAAATTGGTAGCACATTAGAATCATTGGAGAATCTTTTAAAATACTATCTTTTCCTCACACAAGGTAAACTCAATCTGAATCTCTGGTGAGGAGGGCCCAGGCATCAGTATTTTTAACAATTTCCCCGGGGTGATTCTAATGTTTAGCTAAGGTTGAGAACCACACTTTAAGTGAATGATCAAAGGATGTGGTGTTAATTTGATTCAAGATTCAAGTCTACTCGTGTACCTGTTGCTTTATTCTTGTCCTTTATTTAAGTCCGTAAATGCACAATGTTGCTTGAACATCTGTATTAAAAGTTAAAAACTAAATCAATTGTCTTTATGTATATACAATTGATTATTTTTATCTGGATCCTTAGGTCTTTGGAGACAGATGTCTAAGTATATCTAGTGTCTCTGGCAACTTATGAGTTCTTATTGGGAAGAATTAGGAAGATTTGCTGACAACCTCCTTTCAAGCATAAGTAAAATCCCAAGTTATGGTTTTGACTACATAGACCTAGTCTGTTAGGCCTGAAGGTAGTGCAAGTTGTCCCTTATTACTACTCAACAACCCTGAGGAAAGATGAGAAAAACACACCCAACATCAAAATCTTCTTTCTTAGCAGCCTAAGACCAAAGATGAAAAAAGACCAGAAAGCTGGAGGAAAAGCTTACCCTCCTTTTCTTTGTTTTATTATTAAAAGTTTACTTTCAGTCTCCTTTCTGTCTCAATCTACATGGAATGAAAGAAGGAAAAATGGGTCAGTAGAGGTTTCATTGTCATTGTACAAAGTTATGAGAGAGAAAACTATGCTTAACCACATGAGAGCTCCCTGAGCTGGAAAGACGCACGGTCTTTTCCCTTCCAAGTAGCTGGGGATAGACTAAAATCCACTGTGCAGGTATGGTATTGAATGAAGCAGACAGTGTATTCTTGCAGCCTCCTTGTCTAACAGATTTATTTGCCAGACCCTTAAGTCTCATAAACAGGGACTATCCGAGGATTGCTGCTCCTTAACCACTGGTCATTTCTGACTTGTTCAATATACGATGCATATCAATGGAAATGGTAGTTAATGGAACAATTATTGTGTGCCCTGGACTAAGCCTGTACTAGGTACTTTTTCATAAAGTATCTCACTTAATTCTTACAGCAGTCCTGTAAAATAGGTACTGTTATTATCCGCCTTTTGGAGATACTGAAATGAACAATTAAGTTCAAATAACTGTCCCAAGGTTATTTAACAACTCATCTATCTGGTGAGTATGTTGGGTAACTGAATCTGTATTATTTAAAATCATTATATAGTGTATCAGGTATGCAAATAGAAAGTCGATTCTGTCTAAAATCCAAGAAAACTTGGGCTGGTGTTGTGACTTCTCTAACATGTATTATGGCAGTGAATGTGTTATAGATACACTCATACACACACACACACACACAATTATGCCACAGTTCCTTATCCTTATAGATACACACACACACACACACACACACAATTATGCCACTACTTCCTTCTCTATGACCAGAAAAGTTAAGTGAAATTGCATTTTTTAAAAATTTATTTATTTATTTATTTATATTTATTTTTGGCTGTGTTGGGTCTTCGTTTCTGTGCAAGGGCTTTCTCTAGTTGCGACGAGCGAGGGCCACTCTTCATCGCGGTGCACGGGCCTCTCACTGTCGCGGCCTCTCCTGTTGCTGAGCACAGGCTCCAGACGCGCAGGTTCAGTAGTTGTGGCTCACGGGCTCAGTTGCTCCGCGGCATGTGGGATCTTCCCGGACCAGGGCTCGAACCCGTGTCTCCTGCATTGGCAGGCAGATTCTCAACCACTGCGCCACCTGGGAAGCCCGAAATTGTATTTTTATACACTGTCACCGCTCCATTATCCTTGTTCTCTCCAACAACAAACTGTATTTTTCGTCAGGTGAGTTCTGTTCCTTCTGCTGTCTTTGCCTTCCAGAACTGAGAGGTTTGAGAAAAGTTGCTTTAAATATATGCTGTAGGGCTTCCCTGGTGGCGCAGTGGTTGAGAATCTGCCTGTCAATGCAGGGGACACGGGTTCGAGCCCTGGTCTGGGAAGATCCCACATGCCGCGGAGCAACTGGGCCCGTGAGCCACAACTACTGAGCCTGCGCGTCTGGAGCCTGTGCTCCGCAACAAGAGAGGCCGCGATAGTGAAGAGGCCTGCGCACCGCGATGAAGAGTGGCCCCCGCTTGCCGCAACTAGAGGAAGCCCTCGCAGAGAAATGAAGACCCAACACAGTCAAAAATAAATATTAAAAAAAAAATAAAAATAATAAATAAATAAATAAATAAATAAATATATGCTGTAAAACTTCAAAGTCTATTTCCAGACTTATAAACATTGAAGAAGTTTGGGTAATTAATTTGGTTTGGTATCTTCTTTTTCTCTTTAAGCAAAACTGGTCTCCCGTGAGATGCTCTTTCTCCGTTTCCCCCATAGTTCCAATACAGTGAGGAATTCCTTTTAGTGAATTATACTTTTTCTCAATTCTAAGAAAGGCTCTTGTTTCTGGATCCCCTGTGGTTTCACTTAGGCCAGGTTGGATGGCCCACCATGCTAAGCTGAACTTTCTGGAACAGAATTCGCTCAATAAGCTGTCATCTCTCTGAAATTTTGGATGTGTTTTCAAAACAGCAAATGTGTATTTTGGGAGCCAATTTTTGAAAGGTCAAAACATTGCATTTTCAAAATCTGGACTAGATTTTTGTTTCCACACACTTGTTCTGGCACATTTAGTTATCTGTAAGGGTAGGCAAAGAGGTTAGCCATCTCTCATTAAATTGCGTATATATATATATATGTATATGTGTACATATATATACACATATATGTATATATGCCAAGATATGTCTAGAATATAGAACATAAACGTTTTAGAAGGAAAAATATCAAACCAAATTGTGCAATAGCCAATCTATTGGATATTTACAGTTGGAATTTATTTACAGTTGGAATACAACTAGGCTCTACTAGTGAGAAATCGTTGGTACACATAGCCTGGTGGAGCAGGAGCTAAGGTTGTTATCTATGAACAGCTGTTGGATTGACTGCATATCATGCCAAGTTTGGTTTTCTTCAACAGTCAGAATGTAGTTGCTATATTGTACTGTAAGCTACTTTAACTTGGCTACACTAAGATCTATTAAAGAAAATGATTACATCAACATGCATCATTTGGAACAACAGAAATGAAGCTACTGTATTAGAACGTTTTCTTGCAATCAGTGTTTCTCAATTTGCCTCGACATTTACTTTCAATAAGTGTCTAGCTTTACCTTGGCATTTATCTAGCAACAGCGAACTATTATTTTATGACAGTGTTCCAGCCCAATGACATTATCTCTCATATGGATATTTTGAAAAATACGTGCGGTAATGAGAAGCATATTAGGAAGAGGCAAAAATAAAGGAAATAGCTAGGTAAATGATAGTATTATTAAGATTTATATTCAGTAAGATAAAAACAAAGTAAAAACATGAAATGTATTTTGAAATTTATACTGATAACTTTGCCCAAATGGCCCTCAATACCTCTTATTTAGGTCAAATATTTTCTTGTATTTCTCCTTCCTTCTATATTTCTCTTGTCTGCCAACAATGAGAGCTGTGGGAGTTTTGATTAAAATCCTTAAACATTTTATGATGAAATCCTGAGAATCTATACTTCATCTCATACTAGGTACATTGTACAAGAGTATATACATGTATAACTATTTATTTATCCTTGGGGAAAGGACCAAAAGCTGGCTCGTTTCAAATACGCAAATCTGTAATAGCTTCAAGGGTCAGTCAACTGGAAAGAAGATTCTAGCCTTTGCTCATGGATGGTGACATATAGAGGGTATTAATAGTAGGGTTACCTTTGCTTATTCCACCCCTCTGGTCTTTAAAAAAAAAATCTATTACATTTTTCTGTTTTTTTGAGAGTGATAGTTTTCCTTTATCGTAAACAAAGCACATACACAGTAGATTCTGAAGAGATGTGGGTTCTAATCCACATTCTACTACTCCTGCTAATCACCTATGGAATTTTTGGACAAGGCACTGCAACTATTTGGGTTTGATTTTCCTCATCTATCAAATGGAGAACGCTAGTCTACTTGATACCTTAAGTCTTTCCAGTGTTATCATGCTATTAAAACATCATCAAAACACCAAAATTATAGTAAGTCAAAAACACCAACATTCTGGTAACCTAAATTGTTGTTTGCATGACCTTCCTTGAATTCTATTAGTTTTCAAAATATAAATCTGTGCATTTACTCATTCAATCCTACTGCTGGAGTCAGACCAAAGTATTTTTGCTACCCAAGTTTTCACTTTCCATCTCCCATGTAAATGAACTATCTGTATAGGGCATTGTTTTCCTCCGAGGGTCATATCCCAGGTTTTGGTGGTCAGGTTGCTGTGTTCTGTATCTTGTGAATTAGATAGCTAGGTGTGTCTCCTCCTGAGCAGTAATAACGCTTTATCGTAGATAAGTGGCACTCCATGTTTGAGGAAGAGAATCAAGCCCAGGATTTTTGAAACCCTCTCATTTTTCACCCAGATGCTTGATCATTGCTCTTGGCTGAGATAATCTGCCAAGTTGAAATAACAGGGCAGGTAATATTGATGGGGCTATGATATGATTAATATCACCCAAAGTATCATCATAAAGTAAAGAGAAAGAACCATGCTGAGTTAAGTCAAACTTTTCATATGTATTCCTTTTAGGATACACTTTGAACCTTGGGCTTTTTTTTTTTTATTAGAGGGGAATCTTTTACCAGATGACTCGACCATGACTCATTAAGAAACTTTGGCGGAAATATTACTTGAGTCAGTGGAAATAATATGAATAGAAGTCTTGTTTTTTTTGAATGGAGGTATTTTGTTAAATGAGAAGCATTTCTAGAAGGATCTCCTTTATTAGAATTTTAAAAACCCATTCTTAAGTAATAAAGATAACTTAAGCAGGGTAAATAGAATCAATTAATTCTCCTTTTATTAAGGCAAAATAATGCATCATTCTGCACTCCTGTCTCTGAGCATCTAATTCCATTGTGTTTTTGTTATCAAACACATTTATTGAATTGTATACCTTTATAGTTTCACAATTTATCTCAAGATAAAAACAATTGGAATGTATTAATTAGAGAGACCAAAGTAGTGTTTAATTGTAAAAGAAAATTGAATTTACCCTGATTTCAAATCTCCTATTTGCTTTATAATCACCAACAGAACAGTTCTGTAAAATCATTCTGTGGCTAATGACTTTGGGGGAAGTGTAAGGTGAATCACCTAATAGCCTCATTAGCTCAAATCACTGGTTAAAGCTACCCCATGTTCAGATCCTAAGGCTTTCAGTACTTTACACACTAATCTTAAAAGTCATAGTTTCCCATAAGTCCCCAAATACGGTCTTAAATGTGATTCAGTTCATTTCTTTTAGATAACTTGTTAACCATAGTCAAATCAAGAATTATCTCTTTTGGATTGAGCAATGTTATTAAGATCAAAGGAAAAAACTAGTCATAGCTCATCATATTGACCCACTAACTAATCCATATGTGTGACATCATCCAGCATCTAAAGCTGTTGAGAGAAGAGCACAGGCAACCTGCTGGTAAGCAATTTGGTTCTATCTGACTCAATTTGGCAAATATTTATTATAAGTATTTTCAGGGCTGTAAGAGATAGAAAAATATATAAATTCTAGAACCTATCCTCTAAGAATCTGTAATCAATTTAAAGGGATATTATCAGTATATGTGTGTATTTTATATATATATATATATATATATATAATGGTAATGCAAAGTAAAAATATAAATGCTATAAGAGTGGTAAAATATGAAACAAGAGTTCTAAGGAAGGAATAATGCCTTTAAGTTGGATGGGTCAGAAAAATTTCAGGTACTAATAGGATATGATAGGCAGAAGTGGGGGAATAACATTAGCAATGGCAAAAGTGGTGTGGATCGAATGTGGGGAGCAGATTGTAATTCCACTTTGGCAACCATCTAGAGCAGGGGTCGGCAAACATTGTCCATAAAGGGCCAGATAGTAAATGTTTTGGGATTTGTGGGGCATATGATCTCTGTCATCACTACTCAACTCTGCCTGTGTGACATGAAAGCAGCCATAGACAATACATAGAGAGAAGAGTGTACGTGTTAGTAGTAGACATAGACAGTAGTATAGAAGGCTAAGTTTGGAGCTAACAATACATAAGTGAATGAGTTTGGCTGTATTTCAATGAAACTTGATTTACAAAAGTGATGGTCTGGATTTGGCCTGTGGAGTGGGCTGTATGTAGTTGGTCTCTGCCTATTTTAGAGGCTTAAACTATGTGGCAGTGGGAGATAAAATAATATGACCCATATTGCTAAGCCATATTGCTTAAATCTCCTGGTGAGGAATTTGTGCCTAAGTCAGGAGTAAATAGAGAACCCTTGTTAGTTATTGAGTAAGCAGAATAAAACAAACACAAACAAAAAGCTAACATTTATTTCATGCTAATTATATACTAGGTACTGTGATATGTACTCCCTAAAGATGGAATTTGAGACAAAGTTGACTGGCTAGTGGGGGGATTTTCCTTGAGTTAAGGCATCCTTCTAAGGACCCCTTATATCAGAACATGAGCAAAAGTCTTATATGCTGGTACTAAAGACTATTTCTAAATCTGCCCAGAGAACCTTGTAACTCATTAACACAAAACAAATCAATTAAATGAGCATTTGTGATATTCTACTGTGTGCCAGATAATGGGCTGAATGCTGTGTATGCAGAGATGAATAAAGCATTAATCCACGCTTCCATGGAGCTCACAGTCTAGTAGAGTATAAAGATATGTAAGTAAATTATTATAGTTCTAATGGACATATAGCAGGATGTATAATCTAAAACTGTACTAATTATAAGTGAGTGATTCTATTTAAGGAGGTCCAGAAAAACATCACAGAAGAAGTAGTATGTAAGATGGGTGTTGAAGAATATTTAAGCATCTGTCTCCAGAGAAAAAATGAGACTATTCCAGGAGAGGGTACAAAACCACCAAGGTGTTACAGCAGATTAAACGTGGCTACTAGTTCATTGCATGTCTTAATTTAATGTAAATAATTTTAACTAGGCATAACATTGTTAACTGGGTAATGAAAGGCAAGAAAATAAAAAGAACAATAACTTATTACAGAGGTAGTAATCAGAGCAACCAAGGCTAGGGGAACAATGGGAAGAAATTGGAATTACTAAAACCTAGAAGTCTGGAGAAGAAGCTGTGTGGGGCTGGGGCTCAGACATCTGAGGAAGGGGAGCTAGGTGCCTGGTGCTGGTGTCTCTGAGGGGCCCACTATGAGGCTGGTTCTGCAAATGATAGAAAAATTGCAAACAGAATTCAGGTGCTTATATGGGAAGAAACGGCTACTTCTGGGCCAAAGAAGCGTTACTAGGATAATGTTCACGGTAACAGGAAGTAAACAGGAAGCACACAGGAAACAGGAAGGAGTTATTCCTTTTTTCCTTCTCTAGCCTTGCAGCCTCCATCTCTCAAAAATAAGGAGATGTTAGCAATGCAGAAATGCTATTTGCAGAGCCCCAGCCTCAACATCACAAAGTCAAGTATAGAGAAGGGCGGGTTTGGAGCTGAGAGACAAAAGTGTAGTAACTGGCACTTTCAGTATATCTAGCATATAAGGTATGTATTTGAAAATTAGGCAGGATATGTAGTTTCATACCAAGTGAGGGGGTCTGTTCTTTGTTCTGTAGGCAATGTAAGCCACCCAACAGTGGAGGGAAGAATTAGTGTACAGCATCATTCCTGGTTTTATAGCGCAGTGTAGTCTCAGTCCTGGCAAAAGCTTGCTTAGTGTTGCTTCGTGTTGTCTTCAGAATGGTTTGGTAATGGTAACGAATGTTCTGTATGTTCTTAAACAGTTACCACTAATAAGTGGTGCCAATGCTTGGCATAACAATGGCTTACTCATATGTTTTGGAGCTATTAGTGACTATTAGTGACTATTGTATTAAATTTGTTTTTACTAAGGGAGATCCACTGCTGACTCAGTGGAGTATATATGTGTGTGTGTGTGTGTGTGTGTGTGTGTGTGTGTGTGTGTGTGTATACAGCTTTTTCCAATTCAGCCTTTGTTCTTCTCTGTGTAAATTGAAGCTAATTTTAGCTTATCTGTTTTAGAAAATTGAGCTGAGCATTCTCTGTGCAGAGTGCTAAATGCTCAGGTTAGGCTGTGAATTCTCTAGACCAGGCAGATGAATTATAAGAACAAAGGAAAGGAGAGGTGAGAAAGTCACGGGCAGGAGAGCTGGGCATATCAGAGATGTGTGGTCAGTAAGTGCCCAAAAGGATGAACACCTTTGTTTGTCTTCTCTGGAAATGTTATGCTGCTGGACCAAGAAAGACTGAAACATTGAAAAGTGTTCAGAATTGAGCAGAGATATTATGCTGGACCAAGAAAGACTAAAAAAGACTTAAAAGAGTAAAGAGTGAGGAGTGGGGGATTTCAAGGGGAACTGTTCTACTTAATTCAGTGGATAGGGATAAATCCCATTCTCACTCATTAACTTGAGTTTTTAATACCTTAAGGTCTTCATATAATTTTAATAGGGGCATTTAAAATGTGATGGGCTAGAGGAAGATTGAAACTAATAGGTAAATTCAGAATTGTTAACATAGACATACTGATGGGCTTCCTTAGTCTCAAATGTTTGCCTTATTCTTTTCTGTGACAAATCTTTAAAAATAATTATTAATGCTTCCAAATAATTTTAAAAGAACTAAAAAACTGAAGCACAATTATTTCTCCAGTATAGAATATTTTTCTATGCCTAGTGTGTCATCATTTAATGGAATTGATATTAATAAATTATTGCAGTAGAATCTAATAACAGTGGATTCTTATGTGACAGAAACAAATTTTCATTGAAAGTGAGAACATATATTATGATCAGAGACAGGGGCTTGAATTGAAGATCACCACTCCATTAAAATAAAAAATAATGAAAATTATACTAGAAAAGAAAAATATGTCAGGTGGAAGCATGCTATAAAGTATAGATTGTCAGAAAATTTTTCTATTAACTCTTCATGTGACTATGGATTTAATATGTCAACATTTACCCCTAAAAAATGCATTATATCTTGTTAGGCGATCTGTCTTGGAATTACAAGTAATTTGGCTTGCTTTGATTTGAAGTCTTTGATAATAAGCCATAGATTTCTTATAGACCAATAAATACCCCAAACTACAAACCCTCATTAAAATACACAGGTAATAACTACAATATTAAGCTATATATATAGTATGAGAGGCCAGTGGATAAGAGACACCACTAGCCTCTGGAATTTAGTAAACTTATAAGAAGCAGTATAGCTGGAACCTAGGAGGCATTTGTCCATAATGTTTGTACCCTCTTTGAGAGACAGACCCAAAGCCAGGTGGGATAGTGAAGCAGAAGCTTCCAGGAAACTCCAGGAAGCTCTGGGTGAGGACTGGAACATCTGTGATGTGGTGGGTCTGCATCTCCATGGGGGCTTCACAGCTGTTTCAGTGCAAGCATTCCCATTCCTGATGCTCTTCCCTTGGTGCTGTGGTCTGAAGGTTTGTGTCCCTCTCCCAAGTTCATATGTTGAAATCCCAATGCCCAATGTGATGGTATGAGGAGGTAGGGCTTTGAGAGGTGCTTAGGTCATGAGGGTCGGACTCTCTTGAATAGGATTAGTGACCTTATAAAAGAGACCTCACAGAGTTCCCTCACCCCTTCCACCATGTGAGGATACAATGAGAAGTCTACAGTCTGGAAGAGGGTCCTCCTTGGACCCTGTTGGCATTCTGGTCTTGGACTTCCAGCCCCCAGAACTGTGAGAAATAAATTTCTGTTGTTTATAAGCTGCCCAGTCTGTGGTGTACTTTTATAGTAGCCCCAGTGGACTAAGACAGTTGGGTTTACTGCTGTACAGAGGCAGAATTATTCACCTACCATGAAAAGCAAGACTGGTTAAATAATTGATGGGCCCAGTGCAAAATGAAAATGGGGGCCCCTTGCTCAAAAACGATTAAGAACTTGAAGATGATGACCACAGAGCATTAAACCAGGCATGGGGTCATTCTAAGTATGGAAATCTGTGAAACTGCACTGGTCACACGCCCATGAAGCCAGCCCTACTGGAGATGGAGTTAGGATTTGTTCTTTCATTTCATTAATTCACTCATTTTGCTAGCATGTACTTAGCATCTACTATGTTGTGGCTTTGTGATCAGTGCTAGGGGTACGGCAGGGAACAAAACAGACAAGTGCTGTTCTTAGGAAATTTGTGTTTTGTGTATGCGGTTGTAGATATTGGGAAGATTTGGCAATGGGGTTCTGGTCTTTCTCTAAACAGTTTCAAATCATCTTTCAGAAGTCTTGAGACTACCAGAGTCAACATGGGGTCAAAAATTTGTGGCATTATTTTGTATGTAAATAATATTGTCTGCTACAGCATTTATTCCTCTATGGTCATTGTAGAAATCTGTCATCCTAGCAAAAGAAAAATTCTAAACCCTTTCTAGTCTCTTGAGCCCATCTACCTTTACTTACTTACACAGTTGATGTCTGATCATAGGTTCCTTTCTTTCATCTGGAATCCCTTCTGCATTCTAGAATCAGAAATAGAACACATTCATTTGAGTTTGAGTTCTCAGGTCCCTAGAAATATTAACATAATTGATCAATCAACAGGGATTTCTGAGTACCTGTTCTGTGTCTGGCACAGAGGACAAGATCAGAACCACAGAAAGGGTAACACTCATGTTGTAAGTAAGGGCAGTAACACCCTTATTGAGTATTGACCCTGTGCCATGCTTGGTCATAAATATTGTCACCTACATTCACATATTCAATCTTCAATCCAGTGAGATAGTTGGTATTACTAACGATCAGAGAGAAAAATAACTTCTCAAGTTAAGACAACTAACAAGTGTCAAAATGGCATATACCTAAGTGTTAAGTGGAGCATCTTTTTGAACTAGCTTAATTGGGAAAATCTTCATGTATGAGGTGCCACTGGCATGGAAGGATGTCTCCTTCCCTTGCCCCCTTGTCTGAGAACTGCCTGCGCCCCTCCCCAATCCCAGTGTGTGGGACCATGTTTGTGGTAGGAGATTCCATGTGCCTTCCATGACCTTAGTTGTTTGAACTAAATGTTATACCTGGATCCATTAGATGCTCTCTTGGGAGCCTAAAATCTGGACTCAATTTAATTATCCTTTGTTCTCTGGGAAGTAATGTAAATAAGGCCTAGGACTTTCTTGTTTGCTTTTGCGCATTTGGAAGCAGAAAAGTCAGTCTGAGGTAGGGACAGAGAAGAAGGGGAGAGTTAGAGCCTTGTTAAGACAGAAAGGAAGAGGGAAGGCAAGAAAGAGCAAGACAGAGACAGACGCACAAACACACATAGACACACAGGAAAGTGTAGAAAAGACAGAGATACATGTAGACTCGCATTGCACTGAGGAACAGAAAGATTGAGACAGAGAGAGAGACAAAGAAAAAGACACAGAGAAAGAAAAAGGAGAGAGAGAGAGAGAGATTGAGAGACTAAGAAATAGAAGTGCCCTTTTCACTGATACAGACCATATGACTCTATTGTCAGCTATCTGGATGACGACCAGGATAAGATTCCACTACGGAACCAAGGAGTTGTTTATTTCTCTGTCCTTTTAACCCCACAATCCATCACTCCTACTTTCCAATCTTTTGGATTCATTTTACGCTAATGATGTAGCAGTGCATTCTTTTTCTTCTTTCCATATTTTTTTCTGTTCCTAGATAAACCTGCACAGCTGGTATTTATTTGGGTTTCCTTTTATAGCTTGAAAAATATTTAGGCATGTTTACCACAAGTGGGAATCTGGAAGCAGTTTATGTATACATACATATTGGCACATTTCTGTTTTGAAACAGGTTGATAATAAACACATTCATTTTTAAAATATCAGCTGATTAATAGACTATAGCGGTTAACAGTAACTCCTTTCTTTCCGTCAGGCTCTTCCTGATTCCAGCTCCCAGTCTTTGAAAACCAATGCTGGTTTTTGAAAGAAACATTTAGGAGGATGTGATTAAGAAATCAAATGCTGAATATCTCTGCAAACTCTTTAGTTTCTATGGAAATAACCAAGTAAAATTTAATTCTCTTATCAGGCACTAAAAGCTTAAAATGATTCCTATTAAATTGACAAATGCAGTAGTGGGTACCTCTTATCAGAGGAGAGCATCGTCCTGTTGCCGTTTCATTGTTGGAATCTCTCTGCTTTGCTTTATGAGTGCATTCCCTGGAATCCGGGGATAGAGCTCTTTGTCACTCTTCATGGCCTGGAGTATGGGCCGTAGCTCCTTACCTAGTGGAATGCTGCCAGTACAGCTTCCTTTACGACTGGCAAATTGATTGACGTAGTTCTCAGAACAGTGATGTGAGAATTCAGACTAATTTTGCATCATCATGTGTCATTTGTGGGGACCTTACATTTACTCCTTGCTTAGTAAATATTTTGTTGTGTCATTGTTGGGCATGCTCTGGTTTGGTCTGTGGGTCTGATTTATACTAAATATATCACCCAAACTTTTCAGAGGGATCCAGTGAAAAGATTGAGGGTCTCTGGAACAGCAGGCAGGTTACCAGCTCTACAGGGAACCCAACGTTGTTGTGGTCTAGAGGAAACCCTGGAAGTCAGGGCGTCACATCTCGAAACAAACTGAAGTTACTGTCTGTGGGTAATAACTCCAAAGTCAGGTGAACTATCTCTAAGTAGGTAATCAAAGGATAAATCCAAATAGCTCCAAGGAGAAATGGAGAACAGAGACACAGTTAGACAGTTGACTTTTTTTTTTTCAATTAATTAATTTATTTATTTTTGGCTGTGTTGGGTCTTCGTTTCTGTGCGAGGGCTTTCTCTAGTTGTGGCGAGCGGGGGCCACTCTTCATCGCGGTGCGCGGGCCTCTCACTATCGCGGCCTCTCTTGTTGCGGAGCATAGGCTCCAGACGCGCAGGCTCAGTAGTTGTGGCTCACGGGCCTAGTTGCTCCGCGGCATGTGGGATCTTCCCAGACCAGGGCTTGAACCCGTGTCCCCTGCATTGGCAGGCGGATTCTCAACCACTGCGCCACCAGGGAAACCCTAGACAGTTGACTCTTGAACAACACAAGTTTGAACTACAACTATCCACTTATAAGTGGATTTTTTTCTATAAATTCTACAGTACTCCACAACCTGAGGTTGGTTGAATCCGAGGATGCAGAACTGCGGATACAGAGGGCCAACTATGGGACTTGAGCATCCTCAGATTTTGCAGTCCTTGGCAGGCCCTGGAACCAATCCCCCAGGGATGCTGATGGACGACTGTATATGCCTTTGATCTGAAGGTTCAAGTGTCTCAGAAGAGTTCTTCACACCTAATCCCAAACAGCCCTTCTGGATCCATTACTGTGTGTTATGCTATAGTCTGTGGATTTCAAGAGTTGATAATGTGCTTTGGATAACCTTGAATGCACTACGTATTTGGGATCTGTTATACTTCCAGCTAGAGTTATGTTTCTAGAATTTGTCTTTCCCTCTTTTAAATTATTAGAACCACTATATTTTAGAATAAAAGCCAGTTTCATAAATTATATCTCCCTTCTCAATCGGTACAAAATATTTGTTTAAAATGTTCAGGATCCACCTGTTTCTGGTGACCTTTTTCTTTTTGTTTTTAAATTTTTGGCTGCTTTGGGTCTTCGTTGCTGCACGCGGGCTTTCTCTAGTTGCAGCCAGCAGGGGCTACTCTTCGTTGCGGTGCACGGGCTTCTCACTGAGGTGGCTTCTCTTGTTGCGGTGCGTGGGCTTCAGTAGTTGTGGCGTGCAGGCTTCAGTAGTTGCAGCACACGGGCTTCAGTAGTTGCTGCATGTGGGCTCAGTAGTTGTGGCTCATGGGCTCTAGAGTGCAGGCTCAGTAGTTGTGGCACACGGTCTTAGTTGCTCCGCAGCATGTGGGGTCTTCCCGGACCAGGGATCGAACCCATGTCCCCTGCATTGGTAGGTGGATTCTTAACCACTGTGCCACCAGGGAAGTCCTTTTTCTTGTTTTAGACATCATAGTCTCTCCTCCCTAACCAGTGGCATGGGCACACTCAAAAGTAATGTGAAGCAAAAATAAAACCTGTGTTTATAAAGTCAGATGTGATGAAGAAAGGGAGAGGTACACTGATCAGAGAAAGCCTGGTCACACCACTTTTACAGGTGTCTGTAAGTATTACAATTAACGATTTTTAAAAGTGGAAGAGGACTTAATATTTCCTGTGTGGCAACACCATCATCACTTCCTGTCTCCATACGTTTATCCATGCTCTTGCCTCTGTCTAAAATTCTCATCCCCATTTGATCCCCCTGTTGACGTCTGTTCATTCTACAAACCTGTATCAATTGTTACTTCCTCTGTGAAGCTTTACCTAAACTCTCTAGAAAGTGGTTGTCCCTCTCTTCTGGGATCAGCAACCGCTTACATACAGTGTGATACAAATTATTTAGGCACCGTGGTGATCATTTTACTCCTTGAAGTCAGTGAATGTTCTTTAATCATCTTTGCTGCATCAGCACCTATAACAGTGGGTCCCATGGTAGTTACTCAATATATATTTATTGAATAAATGCAAAAGGAATTCACTAAATAAATTATGATGTGGACGTTAATAGAAAACTTCACAGGTATTGGGAATCATGGGGGATATATTTCTAATATAATATCAAGTGATGACTGCAGGTTATAAAACAGTATTTGCAACATGATCCAGAATATGTTCATGTATACATATATATGGACAGAAAAAGATCCTAGAAAGATATAACTACACTAAAATATTGCAGTATTCATTTCTTGGTGGTGGTGTTACAGATAATTTCTTTATTTTGTAATTTCTACACTGAGTGTGCATTTTGTAACCTAGGAAAAAGTTAATTATGAAAAGAAACTCGAGGCATTTAAAAGCTTCCTCTGACTCTCTTGACAGAAGTTCCTTCCATGCTCTTACTCAGTTGTCATTTTTAATCCCATGTAGCATTTTTCTTTTCTTGATGGGCTAGTATTTAGGTATGGGGACTGCCATTACTGGCCTAGAAGCCAGTTGTACAAATAAATATCCACTCTGAATTCTCTCTAGTTTACAAATGGTTCTGAACATAAACATAAATTAGGATGGAACGTATGGGTATCCTGCTGACGAGCCCAGTTGCAGTTGAGATAAAACAAGTGAAGGCACAGAAGAGAGGGAGATGAGGGGGTCATGGCATCACTCAGGTATTTTAATGCTTCTTTGATATTTTAGTTTTCAACTTTCCAATGGAAAAAATCCTAGAATTAAAAGCAACAGTCTCCACCCTTCTATTTTGTGCTCTTGTTTTGACTGTTGTTGTTTTTATAAAAATTGCATTCTCACCTTTTCAGAGAAGGATTAATACCTGCAAATCTCGTTATTGTGCAATTGTCCCCTGGTGGTTACTTTGTTTGCACATTGTAATTATGGATAGCATTAATTGTTCACGAAACCACCATTTATTCTCTCTATTTTTGCATATATTTCAAATACGCATTATAACTTCTCCATCTGCTGTACAGTGACTCCATCACACGGCGGCATGACGATGCATTTATCTTTTGCACTGCCCTGCACAGGGTTGGTACAATTTGTAAAGAATTCATATTATTATTTTGGAACAGAGCTAAGTGTTGGGTTCAGTGTAAATCTCCTCAAAGCACTTCTTGCCATAATAGCAATATTTTTTTCCAGAGATGCCATAATTCTGGGTTGCATTTGTTGCTTCCTTTGGCAACCAAATGTCCCATCATTGCAAACTGATGGCAGTAAAATTGACCTTTATTATGGCCTTTTTATTTGCTTAACTCAGAAGGATTTACAGCATTATATTTTGTTACCACATTGACTGTTAATGGGAACGATAAAAGAATGACTGAATTCTACATATCCTTTTTATTTTCTAAGGGCCTTGGCATTATTTACCAACTAGACTTTCAGATTTTAAGATTTCTCTCTTGGACGATAGAGGAAGGGTTTTGTAAAACCAAAGCTTCTTCCTTATGTGAGATGCACATTTCGCTACATACTGTCAAAATAATTAAATGCTTGTTGTAAATTTGGGCACTTAAAATGACAAAACCATTGCGTGTAGAATAATGGAAGAAACAAAAAATTCTGAAGAAAAAACCCCAAACACCTACAAGGTAATTCAAACTGCTTCATCTGTAAATAATGAGAATTTAATGAGGCTTATATCCCCAAATCTCTCTTTTCTAAGTGCATGATGCATTTATTGTCATATTAATTGTCTTTCCCATGGCATCCTTAGGATATTGTTTCCTGAGGAAAGGTTACATTCTTTGGCCCGAAAAGTGATGGCCTGTGGAGGCCCAGCCTGGGGATACTCAGGACTCCTTTCAAAAGGAAAGGAAGATTCTCTGGATTTGAAAGCCTCAGCTGTGAGGGCTGGGTCTTCACATGTGGTTATCAGAGAAAAGGAGGATAATTGTTCTCGGAGGCATGGGAGTGATGTGAAGACCTTGGTAGGATTTGCTACCTCAGTTCCTTGCAGCTGGTTAGAGATGGCTAGAGAGGCCTCAGCGTGAGAAGTTGTTGACCATAGACAGAGGGGAAAAAGTGCAGATTTAGTACACAGGCTCTGTCTCTGCTAATAAATCTGAGTTTCTGTCAACTTGCTGCCATTTTAGCCAGTAACTATTTCTCCAGTTTCCGAAGAGGCAAATGTTTTAAAAACTATCTTCTTTCTCTCTTTCTCTTTCTTTTCTACAATGGCATTTCATTGATTGAATCTTATAGTTTTAAAATAGAATCTGAAATACTACTAGATTGATCCTTGTTTATGCCATTTAATGGGTCTTTAGATATTTCATGTTATGCACTTTAGTTTTTAATTTAATTTTTTAGTTTGGAAATAGTAAAACATTTGCATAGCTTAAAAAAAAAAAACTGTCCTGAACTCTTCAAAAAGTCAGTGTTATAAAAATGTTGTAAAAGCCTCAAAACTCAAACAAAAACAAACACAAAAATCCAAGTATATAATACTAAAAAGTATCAAAACGATGTAACAGGAGAAATACTGAGAAGCATGACTCTCATCTCTACCCCTTCTATCTCATTTTCCAGCCCCACACACCTGAGAGATAACTAATAGTTCATATTTGTTTATGTATATGTACCCTAGTTAATTTAACTAGCTCCGGACTGAAAAACACTGGGCAATTTCCAAATGTTTGATTACAACCAATATTGCAGGAAGTAGTTTTGTGTATACATTATTTGTCATGTGTGCTACTGTATCTGTAGGATGGATTCCCAGGATTAGAATTGCTGAGTCAAACGCTAAATGTATTTATCGTTTTGTTAAATATGCCCCCAAAATACCCTCCATAGGGCATTCCCACCAGTAATGCAGGAGAATGCCCTTTTCCCTACAGCCTTGCCAATGAAGCATCTTGTCAAAATGTTGGTTTTGCAAAATTGACAGGTAAAACTGATATACCAGGGTATTTTTAATTTGTATCCTCTTAGTATGAATGAGGTTGGGCATATTTTTATACGTGTAAGGTTCATTTATAGTGTCTTTTTTTGTTTTTGTTAATTGTCTGTTCATAATCCCTGCCCATATTTCTACTAGGCTGTTCCATTTCGTACTGACTTCTAGGGTCTCTTTAAATATTGGGACTATTATCCCTTTTAATATCATGTGAGTTGTTCGCATTTTTCTGCATTTATCATTTGACATTTGTCTTTGCTTGTAGTGCTTTTTGTTTGTTTTGCCAAGCAGAAGTTTTTAATTTCTGTGTTGAAATTTAACTAATTTTCCTTGCGTTCTTTATAATTTAGACTTAATTTCTTAGCTGGTTTTTTTTTTTTTCCTATTTCTATCTTGAGGTCTGTTTGTTTATTTCATATCTTCCTGTTGGCGGAGGTTTAATTCCTGATATCTTGTATCTTTTACAATTCCAATAACTTCCTTAAGATTTTTCTTAATTCATATTCATAATTTTCATCTTCTCTTTGACAAAATTTTTCTAGTGAGTTTTCATCCTTAGGAATATTGTATTGCTCTTTTCCATACTTTTATTTATATGGAATACATGCCTTTCTTAATAGTCATTGTTTTCCTGGATTACCAAGAGAAGGGTTCTGTGGTGTGGGAGTGTCCAGGTACTTTGAGGGTTTACACCTCAGAGACTCTACTTCTATTGCTCCAGAGATAAGAAAAGGGCTCTCCTTAATATATGGAGAGAGGACGCCTTGCAAAATCTCCTCCATCTCCCTCCCCGCCTTTTGGAGGCTGTACAGGATAGGGGATCAGAGCATAGAATCTGGAGCCAGACTTCCTGGGTTGAGTACTGGTCCTGTCGCTTATTAGCTGATGATCTTGGGCAAACTTGTGCCTCAGTTTTCTCATCAGTAAAACGGGAATAGAAAGAGAACCTGAATCTTAAGATTACTGAGATTAAATGAGCTAATACACGTAAGTGCTTAGACCATGTGCCCAGCACATAGTGTTTGCACTTGCTCTGCAATGGCGAGAAAATGCAAATGCGTCCAGTGGTTTCCTTCTGCCCTGCGTTTGCTCTCACTGACCACAGCACCTCTGCCTGCTTCAGGAGAGCCCAGGGCTTCCTTGCTTCTTCACACTGTCATAGGATACAGCCCTTGCCCACCAAAGGGAGCATCCACTTTTAGAAGGTATTTTGGAAGGTTCTCTCAGGGATCTGCCCTCAGTGGGTTTCCCTGGACATATCCTGGATCATCTCTCTCTCTTTCCCTCACTGAGAGTGCCCTGTGCCACCTCAGTTCTGCTCACAGCAGCTTCTCTCAGGAGAGACTCTCTCCTCTGAGACACGTCATTGGCTGGAACATTCTGACCTCTACCATCACTAGACTCCCTCCAAACACCTTATTTTTCCCCTAGAGCACATGCGTAACTTCTGGCATAGGCTTGATGGTCAGATAAAACTTGAGCAATACCAACTCACAACCTGGAGTTTGTGGGTATTATCTGAACCCCAGGTTCACTGAAAATTTGTGGGTTTCTCCATTATCTTTGTTTCTCGGGATGATTTCCAAGAAGTAGTGGGAGATTCCAGACTAAGCTTCCACTATCTTCCTACTGGAACTGGTGTGTGTTGGTTGGTTCTCCCCCCACCCCATGACGCCCCCAGGTATTTCTTTCAAGAACCTGGATTGGAGTTTTGATTTGGGGCATTTACCACAGCATCCAACATAGTGTAAGACGAATGCGTGATCGAGTGAAAGAATTTCCATGAAAAGTTCTGACTGAGAGCACGACCTCCTCCAGGTTCAGATCTTCTGCAGCACAGGCTTCTGAGGGGCTACTGGGGGTCTGGGCTCCCCAACGCTTTGCAAGGCGTCCTCTCTGCCCTTCATGCTGTGGGAAGTCCTCTCCCCATGTGGCTTCACAGAGCCCCAGGACCACTGCAGAGCAAGAACTCATGACCTGGAAGTGACAAGAAATTTTCTATCTCTGTGATTTACTCCAGTTTTGGGAAGGAGGGACTTCCAGGGCATTGACTCCTCTGGGAATTCAATGGGTTTCACAGCAGTATTTGCATTTTTCATTTGTCTTTTGTCTCCATCTAAGATTTTTGACCATTTACATTGAGCTAGGCACTGGGCTACGAGGGTGAATGCTTTACGTCACTAACTAATGTTCTCTTCACAGCCGTCCTCTGAGAGTTGGCTATGATTATATCCATTTTATAGATAAGGAAAGTGGCATGCAGAAATTCATACACCTTTCCAAAGACATATGGCTTACATAGCAAAACTGAGATTTCATCTTTGGCAGTCTGACTCTTGAGGTCTGTGGTCAACAAATGTTTTATCCTTCGGTATCATTTTGACACTTAAGGGGACCTCGGACTGCATAAATAGTGTCGAAATTGCACTTTATATTAAGTAAGTGGATAGGAGGGCAAATAGAATTCTAGAAATCTCAAGAAAGCTCCGTTTGGGTTAACAGTAGCTGAGGCAAATGTCACTTGGTGTGTAGTCAGGAAAAATGGGTTGGCAGTGAACCCAGCCTCAGTAATAATAATAATTAATAGGTTGTAAGGGCTTAACTACATGCCTGGTACTTTTCTAAGCGTTCATGCATTTACTAACTTCACCCTGACAATACTTGTAAGGGATGGGCTGTGTTATTATGGCCTCAACAGATGAGAAATCTGAGGGCAGAGGGAGCAAGTACCTTGCCCAAGGACACATGGTAGTAAGTGGCAGAGCTCGGAAAACAACCCAGACGGTAGGGCTCTGGAGCACACGTGAGCCTTGCCCTGTGAGGGCAGGTGAACATGAATAAGCCCCTGAACCCAGCGGCCTTCATCCACCCATGGTGGACTGTTACTGATCAAGAGATCTGATTCACAGCCTCGATTGGAACAAAACCACTCTCCATGTCTCAAAAGAGAATTATGAACACTTAGAAAATCACAACCTAGAAATGTGTATATTTTTATAGAACATGAAGTAATTCTCAGGGGAAGAGTAAGACCATGATTTCACCTGGAGTTGTTTAGGAACTGCTTTCATTTAAGAGCATCTTCACCTTTTAAAAAGAGTTACGTGTACAAATAGTAGAGACACAGCCACTTATGGCACGATACATTATATACAAATATTTTTATCATCCTCATATGTCCATAACCTTTTCCTCTAAAGCATCGTCTCAGGCTTTCAACCATTAATGATTTTCTGTTTCCACAGCAATCATTTCAAAAAACAATATGCTTCCAGGAGGTGAGGTCAAGGAATATTAGTTTATTTTTACTTCAGTCTTTTATCCTTTGTTGGTTTAGTTTATAGTGATTTGTCCACAATAACAACATGTGTGACTTGGAGAATATCTAAGGAAGAAAAGAACCTGAAGACGGTTAATTACTAAAACAACCTGTTTCTTTTCACACTGAAGAAAGAATTGTCACCCAGCGCAGGATGGCAGAGATTAAAAAAAAAAAAGTATGAAAGCTGAACACATCTGTTTCTTTGTTTGCTTTAAGAATAGAAGCCTCTCGTTTTTTTTTCTCCTGTTGATTTCACAAGGTAAGGCACTGAAGGAGTAGGCCCAGAGAGGCTTCATAAAGTAGTTCAAAATTCGACACGTTTTCTCCCCCTCCACTATTGTCCTATTCTCTATTCAGCCTGCAACAATTAGAAAGAGCCTTTTGTGTGATGAGCATTCAAGTTGGCCTTTGTAGATCTACCCAAGAAATATGGACTCTGTCCTAGAAGGTTTACAATCTAAAGCTGTAGAAAGTTATACTCAACTAATTGAAATGTAAAAAATTCAGAATGTCTTCTGTAAGTTCTAAACAGAAACAACCATCTTGACATGAAATTAAACTGGCTGATTTAAGCTCAACAGGTATACATATGTATGTATATCTGTATGTATGTATGTTGTTATGTATTATTAAATTGTCAAGGGCATTCTATAGCCTATGGATACAGGGAAAATCAATTCTGGGAAAAATATCATAACACTTGCATCATCGTGTTTAATTTTTTAAGCTACATTAGTGTCACAGTTGCAATATTGTTGTTATCTTTGACTGTGGCTGATAGAGTGTAAGCGAGGGTATATTTAATAAGCAGTATTTCAGGTAAACTGAGGGTGAAGTTAAATACTGAATGTTTTGTATATTTCATTTTCATCTCAGAATATTTTCTGTAAATTATCCCTTTTTATCAGCAACCCTGTCGTGATGTTTAGATAGGTATTGATAAGCTTTTCTAATTTAAGTATGTAGCACATTTAGAAAATTGCTGGAGGATTCCAATTGGCTGTTGACTAGTAGGGCCATCTGTCTATTCACACCTCTGACTTTCAACCACATTGTTTATACACAGACACACAGAGTCCTCTCCCTTCTCCTTTTCAGTACCTTTCTTGTCTCCATGCCAATCCAGAGTACCCATCCAAAGATAACTAACAAAAAGATTTGAGGAAAATCTAATCAACAGACCAACTCTAGGCTTGCTCGGATAGTGGGGTATTAGGTACTACAGATATTACAGAGAAAATATTTGTAGTCTTTTTCTACTAAAATATACCTCAACAAACAAAAGTAGTTGGAGAAACAGTACGCTTTGCAGATGAACAGGAACCAGTAATTCAGGATAAAGCTACAAAGTGCCGGCTGTGGTGTAGATAAGGTGTGGGTGGGATCTGCTCAGAGGAGGGCCAGGGCGCTGTGACTAGGGGGTGAAAAGGCCAGGGAGAGCTGCTCAGAGAAAGAGGGGCTCACCCTGGGTTCCGAAGGAAGAATGGGATTTAAATGAGAATTATTTTCATTTCATTTAGGCAGCAGATTAATTTATGATTTATACTTGTAGACTCTTTCATCTCAGTACAATTCTCAGTGCTTTAAATGTTCATTTCCATTCTCTGTCCAGCCACACCAGCCTCCAAACTATATTGAATCAAAAGAAAGTTTCAATCTTTGTGCTCTTGCATTATTGAACACTCTGAATATTCCCCAGGCCTGCTCTTTCTGCAAACACTTTCCTACCATATGCAACTGTCTGAGAAAATCTGCTTGTATGCAGTAGATTGCTGTTATTCATTATTCATTACAACATTATTTAGTTCAACAACCTACTGAAGAAAAAACTTGGTTCTGTAGGGGGAAATGTACAAACTCAGAGAAGTAAATTATTTTACTCTAAATGCTTTAAAAAGAGCAAGCTTTATGGTCCTCATTATTTGGTCTGTGCTGAGGAAAACAAGTTTTCTCCAATGGAAAGTAAGCCATAAAGGACAGAAGCTATGTGATCCAATGTATTCAATAGAAGTTGCAGATATAGCTCTGCCAGCAACGCACTAAATGAATAAAGATCATTAAAATGTTTACAATCCTTAATCAAATAATAAGCATTTATTGAGCAGCTACTTTGTGCCTAGGACTTTTAATTTCAGGATACACATTTTACCAGCCTGGTTGTCATAGCGAGATGACTCTTACATTCCTTAGCACGTTGGGGTGAATGGACTTCTTTGTGATGACCGTCCCTGCAAACTTGCTGTAGCTTGTTTTTCCTTACATCAGGAGGAAATCTTGAGCTTTTGTAGTTACTCTATGGTAATAAAATGTCCAATTCGGTCTATTACTCAAACTCTAAGCCATCATCCAAAATAAGATGTCTCCCTTCCTTCAGCTCTCTACTCCTTACCCTACCTTCTCTTCTGCTTCCTATGGTCCCTCTGAGTTGGGGCCTTGGGAGGTCCACTATTCTCTAGGATGACGCAGTCTGACTCACGGGAAATTCACCATCCTTTGCGTTGACCACTCAGAATGAGCAGGTCATCCCAAAGCAGCTGCTTTTCTTTGATCTGACATCAGAGCATCTTGAATGTGTCAATACCAGTTCCTGTGTTCCTCAAAGCCCAGAGGACCCTCTAAAGAGCTCTGAGTAGTTCTCTCGAAATATCCTTCACTTGCCTTAAGAGCTCCCCCTTTACCTTGCCACACGGTAGGGGACAGGGCTTCATGAAACACTCACAGTTCTTCCCACAGACATCTCTTCTACCAGCCTTTTAGCTTCCCTTGAAAACATTTTATCTTCTATTATGTAGCCCAACTGTAGGTAATGAACTGATGGTTAGAATTAATTTCAACTCTTTTAGCATGTATTTTATAGGTGAGCTAGTACCTCAATTAGGATTTAGTTTGGGGGGATATGCTTTATTATTCTTGGTCTTGGGACAAAAGAACACACAGTTTGCATTTTTCCTCTTAAATAAATGGATACTATCTTAATAGCTAACTCTTTATGGTTCTTTGTTAACGAGATGGGGTGTAACCACGAAGATATTTTGCACCAAAGTTCACTTTTGACCTTAAAACAAATACTTAAGTGTTGTCTGACTTAAATATGTTAGGCAGTTTCCCACTAGTACAAAGAGACGTATAGACTATATTGGCTGTGAAAAGCATCTGTCAGTAATTTATTACCCAGCAGATATTTTTGAAAAAACAAACTCATTGTGTCATGTTAAAGTGACATATTAACAATTATTAAGAAATTAACGGTTTTGAAAGAAATTGCTGCTGTGGAAAGAACACTCTGAATATGAGTTTTTTTCATTTATGCTTTCATTCTTACTTTATATTCAGGTTATACAATATTTTGTCAAAAGCAAGATGCATGCCATATATAATAATTTTCATATCTGTTCACTTAAATATTTTAGAAATGGAATTTTCTAACTGGTTCTGAAAATCTTCCAAAGAAATAGACTTTTGTGTGTGTCTGAACACCTTTGTTAAAAATGCTGTATCTTATTAGTTTTCCAGTACAACTGAGTGACATCAGGGAAGATGAAAATTTACAAGCTGAATTTCACAAATACGAAATTGGCGGAGGGGATTGAAAAGTGATTGTCATGATTCAGTAAGCACAGCCAAAGGTGGCCCTGTCTTGGCTCTATGTGTTTTTGTGAGGTTAAATAGACAATTAGAGTGAATTTCGAATCAGAGCTTCAAATCACTGTCTCCTAAAATGTTAAATTAATATGTTCAAATTAATAAAATATTGAATCACATATTTTCACTAAACTATTATTATTAATGGTAATTTTTAAGTGGCTGCAAAGAGTTTTTTGAACTGACAATGAAATAACATTTAAGATTAAAATAACTGTATATTATTATTTTTAAAGCTTTTTAATGCTTTTACATTGGTGTATTATTAGTACATCCATGTAAAAAATAAATATACAACAAATAAATGTATACGCAAGCATGGGGTATGTCCCCCACGTTCATTAATGTGGTAGGTAATAAGGCAACATTTGGAGAGCCGTGGTCTTCATTAGCTGCAGAGACTGCTCTGAAATGTAAGCATGTTGACCCCATGTCACTCTTGATTTCTCATTCTTTGTGGTTCTCCACTCCTTCCAGGATGGATTCCAACTCTTTAGCAGGGCACACTGGGACTTTTCGTGGTCTGACTTTTGCTTATTTTCTCCACTGTTGTCTCCGGCCATGTTCTCCCTGTCCCCTTCCTTGCAGATACACTAAGCTATTTGTAGGTCCCTAAATGGACAATATGCTGTCATATCTGTAGTCTCCACAGTTTTGCAAATGTTGCCACCTCAGCCTAGAACTCACATCTGTACCTTATCACTCTTTTCTCCCTCACACCCCAGACTCTTTCTGTGTCTGATTAACTTTGACACATTCCTCAAGATGCGCCTCATATAACATATGTGCTGTGTCTCTATACCTCTGGAAGCTTGGCTGCATATATCAATATTTTATAATAATAATAATAAAACATTTGCTGAGTATTTACTGTGGGCCAGGTACTTGACATAGGTTGGTTCATAAGCCTCACTATAGCTCTAAGAAAAAAAAAATTATTATTAACCCCATTTCACAGATGGGGAAACTGAGGCCTAGAGGGGATAAATATCTTACTCAAGGAAACACTGATATTAAATGGCAGAAATGGGGATTAAATTGGACAGTTTAACTGTAGAATCATGCCTTTATAAATCTAAATGTAGTGGGCTGAATACTGTCCCTAAAAAGATGTTGTCCAAGCCCTAACCCTTCGTAGCTGTGAATGTGACCTTATTTGGAAATAGGGTCTTTGCAGATATAATTAATATAAAGATCTTATACCATCGTGAATTATTGTTACCATCCTGGATTATTGTGGACCACAAACCTAATGGTGGATGTCCTTAGACAAAAATGAAGACATTGAGAGATAGAAGGGAGACCGTGTGAGGAGAGAGGCAGAGATTGGAGTTATGCTGACATAAGGCAGGGAATGCCAGGAGTTATCAGAAGCTGGAAAAAGCAAGGAAAAATATTCCCCTGGAGTCTTTGGAGGGAGCATGGCCCTGCCAACACCTTAATTTTGGACATCTGGCCTCCATAGTTCTGAAAGAATAAATTTCTGTTGCTTTAAGCCACTAAGTTTGTAGTAATTTGTTATGGTAACCCCAGGAAACCAATAGACCAATCTATTTTGCTTTTTAAAGCCATTCAATGAATAGTTTTGAATGAATGAATGCATTTATTGAATGTCTCTTGTGTTCCAGGCACTGAACACTGGAAATAGGAAGATTATTAAAACCTACTTGCTTGTCTTCAAATATCTCACTATCTCGTGTCTTCAAAGTCTTTCTCTGTACATTGCTTCTCTCCTGGTTGAGCTCTACGTTACCTTTTGCCTTGTCCAATACAAGGACCTGCTAACAACTCTCTTTTTCTTCCCTTCCAATTACCTTCAATATTTCTGCCAGAGTTCCCTTTCTAAAAATATTTAAACCCTGGAGAAAAAAATTCTCCTAAAATATTTAAACTCTATCGTTTCTTTCCACTCTTCAGAAAATAAAGCCTAAACTTGTTAGCATATCATTCAAAGCCTCCTTCATCTGGATGTTTCCATGACCTCTCTCCAGGCCCCCTTTAGTGTAACTACATGGATCTAGTGCTCATCTGGTCCAAGCCACCCTCACCTTGGACCTGGATCACAACTGCCTCCTAACGGGCCTCTTGCTGTGTGAAGACATTAACTCAGAGCCTGTTACTCCCCTGCTTGAAACCTGCCAATGGTTTGTCATCTCACTCAAAGTAAAGCCCCAGTCCTTTTCATGACCTGTAAGCTCCTTCTCCCACATGATCCCTTAGACGCTCTGCTCCCTGGCCTCCTGAGAGGTCATGAAAGTACTAGAGACAGTCCTACCTTGGGGCCTTTTCACTTGCTGTCTCATTGCCCATATTGATTTTCTCGAGAAAGCCCCCTGGTAACTTCCTCCTGTCCTTAGGGTCTTTACTTAAATTCACCATCTCAGAGAGGTTCCCCTGGCCTCCGCATCCCCATGACATTTTATGTCCTCCTTCTCTGCTCATTTTTTTTTTCCCATAGCACTTACCACTATCTAATATACTATGAGTTTTCCTTATTAATTATACTTGTTGTCTGTCTCTCCTATAAAAATGTCGGCTCCATAAGGGAAGGGTTTGTGCCTGTCTTGTTCATAGTTGTCTCCCCAGAAGAGGGCCTGGCACATGGCAGGGCACAATGCCTATTTATTGAACAACTTATGTACTTGCTATTTTGAATAGATCAAGGTTCATCGTACCTCAGAGAATACCTCAGCACAGCTCTGTGAACGAAAGCAGAATGGATTGTAAGAGGAAAGGGCTGAGTCTTAGAAATGGAAGCCCCCCCTGGGACTGGTCTAGTTCTGCTGGGATGGACTTGCTCTAGATGCTGAGGAGGTTGAGACTGATGGATAGCATTCTTCGCCCAAGCATCTGCCAAGAAACAACTGGGGGGAGTCCTGGTAGGTCCTGATGTCTGCAGAAGCATAGCAGCGGTATTCAGAGGTGGAAGAGACGTACAGGCAGTTGGCATCAGGGAAATCTGTCGGCAGGGGGCAGCATTCACTTCATTAGGCTGGGGCTGGGGCAACTCCTCAGGCTGTAGGTGGAGGGGAGAAAAAGAGAAGGCAGAACACGAATTCTGAAGGGTCTCTGTAACTGTGGTCTGGCTGGATGACTGGCTGATGACAAACCTAAGCATTAGGAATGCATTAGGAATTCTGTTCTAAAGTCTGGGTTACTTTGAGGGGAATAGGTTCAAGGTGAAGTTCTGTTTTCATCCATGAGGGAGTAAGGTCGGAACTCATAGGAAAGAAATTTGAATGATGGGTTCCAGTATGGGAAGCTCAATTCTTCTAAACACCTTTGACCTAAATCCCAGAGGTTATTGGATTAAGATGAAAAGTGTGCCGAGAGAGGAAGGTTGGCAATCAGAGAGCAGACACGTCCCTGGCCCTTGCCTTGCTCTGCTTCTTTGTCAGCAGTGCTTTCCTGATCATTCTGTTTCTAACTCACTAAAGTGCGTGTGACCAAGGAAGGTCAAATCGGACCCACGGCTATATTTTGGTTTGTCAAGACAGTTTTAAAATTGACTTTGAAATCTTTTCCGTGCGTCATTGATGGTACAGTTTGCTGCCAGCTCTAGCCCTCTAGTGTTCCTCAGATTTTTTTTGTTACCTGGCTGGCCCTCAAGGCATTTCTTTCTGCTACCTCTAATTGTTTTCCTTACCCTCCAAGGGCCAGCCCAAGCCTTTTCTGACTTCCTTCCCCTCACAATTAATTGCTCTCATTACATATTATTGTGACTTTATTTCGCACATTGTGTTTTTCTTTGCCTTATGAATACCTGTTTACATATCCATCTTCTGCTTAAGATTGAAAACTTGAGCCCAGAAACTGAGTCATTGTGTGCTGCTTCAGTGTCTAATAGAACATCTTGAACTTAGAAATGTTCAATAAATATTTCAATTGGATTTATTACTCAGAGTAAACTTTGCACATCCTGGAAAACAAGAATTCTTCAGAAAGTCACAGGTTTATCCAGTTTTGCATCACATTTGTTATTTATGTCACCATTAAAGTTAATCACAGAGAAAAAGATCAGTTTGCAAATGCTCAACCCAGTCTGCCTGCTTCATGATTCAGATAACTGAATCATGCTGGTTAAAGTCAAATGATTAAGCTAATTGGATTGAGTGACCACTTCTCAAGTGAGCAATCCCTTTCTCTCCAGCAATCTTTCAATAGCTGATGCAATCAGTTGTGTATACATACAAATAATTGCAGCATCACGTGACTTCAAAATGAAACTATATTTTGGGATTTGTGTAGATACAGTTCTAGATTTCTTTGTTATTTTCTATTTTTTAAGGGGGTTGGAGTAGGGATGAAAAAGAAGGGTATATTGGCAGAAAAACTGGAAGCTTTGTCCTGGTCCTGGATATCTGCTAACCTGGTGCTGGAATGAGTACAAGCGAGGTTTTGGGAGAAAAAAAAAAAAAAAAAAGAAATCTCTCTGCTTTGATAACAAGGTAAACCTGTAAATCAGAAGGAATGCCCAAGGGGCAGCTTTGATCTGCTTTCTGCTTTTAAACTGGGTGGGGATGACGTGGGTTGTGCTACTGAGCCCTGCACCTGCAGCTGCCCTGTTCTCTAAATCTAGTCTTTTAAACTCATATTGTTCTGGTGACAACTAAATGAGTCACGGTATTAACAGCAAGAGTTACACGGAGGCAGAGACTAACTTATTAGTTAATAGGATGGGAACAGTGGGAGGTGTCAGATAGTTACCACCTTCTAGATCCTTCAAGCTTAATTGAACTATTAGTGACTCCTTTCCACCCCCCACCCCCATTGGCTACTTTAAGGGGAAAAAAACCCACCTTTATAAATGTGAAGTCACACTGTCACCTCCCAAAGTGTCAGCACATGATATTTTACATGACAAACTCTCAATGATTCATCCAAAGAATGGATATATTTCAAGCATTTTTGTTTTGGGGATGAATCACACATTTTCCTGATGCAAGTTTTCCTATTAAGTTTGGCTTAGACTGGTAACAAACTCCAATTCCCTGAGCTCCCCACCACTGATGATGGTAGAAGACAATCTGAATATCATGTGCTAGGTGGCAGGGGAACCAGCCTGGCTTAACATAATACAGCGATCCCGTATTAAGGGATAGGCAGTTGACTCTGTGTGTGTGTGTGTGTGTGTGTGTGTGTGTGCATTTCCTATTCATGTGTGCTATGGTTAGCTACTAATCTTTTTTCCTGCTAATGTGTTTTATTACTGTGTGTTTCTGTACAAGGTTTGGTATGAGAGCCTTCTTTATTCCGTGGAGGAAAACTGTAGCTGCTCATTTAATTGACCTCTTGAAACATAATTTTTTCTTTCCTGGCGAAAGCAGAAAAGGACAACGTTATTCCATTTCACTTATTTCCTTTGGATTTATTGGCTCCCTTTTCTGTCCTCAGGGATCTGCCTGAAATCCAGGCAACTGTAGTTGTTACAAGGCTTTGGGGAGAGATCAGCAGTGGCAATGGCGATAATCATGCAGTAAATAAAAGTACATTTTGCCTTTCATGTAGATTTTTGATTTGCTGTGTATGAATAAAGGTTTGAAGTACGAGCCAGGATGGAAATCAATTTCAGAGGTGACAGCAGCTGCTGGGTCTTTTATTGTTCTGGGTGTTCATTCCATGTCTTTTGTACCAAAATGTGTCTAAAATTAATTGAGAAAATACTACAAAAATGTGCCTTTTGAGGGTGAGGGGAATCCTCAGACTTAGAAGCTGTAATAGCTCTTAAAGACTTTCTGATCCAACTACAAATGAGCTTAAAATGACACTCAAAATAGTTTCCCAAAGTTATGCAGATTAGTGACAATGTCAGGGCTCCACTGGATGTCTTGACACCGAGTATGGTTCTAGTTCTATTTCCCCAAGACCATGTTTAGATATCCTGCTATATTTCCCCTCAAGGAGAAATACACAAAGCCCCAAAGTGGGTCACCTTTGAATAGGCAGATATCAGAAGGTTGAAATGAACTGTGTGATGCCAGGAAACAAGGGGTGAGCTCAGAGGACCAATCCTGCACACCCTATCTTTCCTTCACCCCCGTCACTGTATCCACCAGCATTTACCATCTCTCTATGGGGCTGGGTTATGTGCTTTCTCTATGTAGTAGGGAATTGGTCCCTGTTCTCATGAAGCTTCCCTGAGGATGAAGACGGGAATACCAAGGGTCTCGCCTTTCCCCAGAGGGAGTGGAGATGCTACAGGCCTTTCAAATCTGGGGGTCCTACATCTGCCCTTTCTGTGGCCATATTTTCTGCTTTGTAATCTTCTATGCCTATGGCATTAACATTTAAAAAAAAATTCACTTCTAAGAGTTTTAGAGATAGAATCTGGAAGGTTTGCAAACCTTCTCCTTCTGGACTGCTTATTCTGCCAACTTCCCTAACTCTTTTGGCTGGTGTAGCCATTTGACTTTTCTGTTGGGCAGGTAGTAGTAATTTGAGGGGTCCCTAATTAGATTCCAGCAGCTCAATTCCCTGGTTCATTTACCCCGAACCACCTTCAAATTGAATTGGTTTTTTCTCACCGCCAACCCAAGCAGGAGTGGATCCTGGGGAATTACGGAGGAATAACAGCCTTCTCCTCCCCTTCCCCAGCTTCTGACTCACTCGCCTGCCCTTTTGTTCCTCTCTTCCATTATGCCTTCACCACCGCATGCCCTTCGCCTTCTGCTTCAGCTGTCTGAGCTCGTTTCCTCCATGAACCATCGTGATGTACAACACGTACAGTCCCAGGGCCAGATTAATGGTTTTCCATTAGAAATACACTGTGCCATCTGGGGCACCTGGGAAGATAATGCCACGAAGACGCCCCCATCTTTCAGACACTCGGAAGGGAAGATTTGTACCACTCTGCCCAGCTCGCCTTGACTACTGCAAATATAACGTGCTGCTCCTCAGTTCCGAAATCTGCATTTTCTCTCCCTTCCTCTTTCTCCGCAGTATCTCAGGGCACGGCGTGGCTTGGGGAGGGTGGTCTTAGAATGCGATTCTGTGATTCTGTGAGCACCGAAAGGTAACACACAATGACAGTGCGAACTGTCGACACAGATAAAAGGAGTCCCTCCGTGAAAGCAATCAGGTGAAATGCTTGCTTTTAAAAAGGGGCTTAAATAACAAGAGGACTGTTTGGTTTTAAAAGAGCCAGGCCCTTCACTGGGCCACAAAATTAGCGTTCGCTTATTTTAGCATGTTTGTTATTTCTTCTGTGATTGAAAGTGATTGGTGGGGAGAAATCTTGGTTGCAACACAAGCCTCCTTAGCTGATTTCTTTTGTGTGTGTGTGTGCCTGTGTGCACCTCTCTTTTTTTTAAAGCCTGTTAAGACAATGCAGTTGCCTTTAAAAAAAAAATCCTGATTAGTATTCTGCATGAGGTAGTCTTCATTGCAGTAGATACATAAAATCTATCTTCACTTTCACCACCTGTCACCTGAGAATTTTAGAATGATCTAGCTTTGAGATTGCAGGAAGCAGCCTTTTTGATTCTCATCTTTGCTCGCTACCTTCTCCACCCACCGCAACCCTTGCTTTGTCATTGGCACTGCATCTACAGTGAACTCCAGTCCATTTTTATTCCTTTGTCAAATGCTTTTATTCATGGGAAACTGAAGGCACATGTTTACCAGGGGATAGAAATAGAAACACAATAAAAACCAGTTTGATAGATGATCTAGCCTATTCTTCACACTTCCCTGTTGTTTTATTGATTTACAGAATACAAAGACTAATCCGAATTTACATTGCTTGTGTTTCCCCTGATCTCAGAGGACTTGTTCCCCTTTGCTCAGATTAACCAAGCCAATTTTGTCTTTGTATCCAGTAGCCTCTGTGACAGTCGAATAGCCCGTCAACTAATCAACGTATGCGGCAAAAACTAATTTTACTTTAAACAAACATCCGGACATGGTGTTGACACAATTAAATGATTTCTGCGTTCTACCATATATCTGACACACACCCCAGGGAGCAGGTAAGAGCTCCGGCTGAAATCATGCACACGCGCTCCTGCATCAAATTAAATATTTTCCCCTTAATCCTACCACCAGCAGCTGTTAGGTACCATGGCTTATTGCATATGGCCTACATAATGAGACTGATCCAGGCGGTTCCGGCTTCTCCGCTGAATGCTGAGTAGCTCTCTTCCCCCCAAGGACATGAAGAGTTACTGCTATTGATAGAAGTTCCCATGCCGATGAGGTGTCTGGGCATACATGTTTGGAGATGAGCGAAGAAAGCATTTAAAGCCGCAGCTTCTACCTTGATTAAAATAAAAGGGATTGGCGTTCTGCAAGGACTTGAACGAAACTGGCAAAGTCCCCAGAGGTATGGCAGGATGAAGAGGAAGACAGGGTAGGTACGGCAAGGGAGGAGATCTTTACTGTCTTCGAAACCTGTCAAAAAATTAGGTCAACATGATTTTGTATTTTAATGAAATAACTTAAGGGTAAGCCTGAGACTTGGAGGCCGCTAAGACTTTTATGCTAGAGTGGCTTGTCATGCTTGACGTAATGTCTGTCTCCGTATGAGAGGTAGCGAAACTAATGTTCTCCATGGCTAATCGGCCTTTAGCTGCTCCTGTCCTTTTAAATTCTCAGTAGCTGGAACATCAATACGGAAGTGCCTGTCTCTCACAGTCTAAACACGGGGCAGGCTGCACATCATCATTTCAATTGTCAAAACAGATGAAAGGATTTCTGATACTCCAATTAAACTAACCTGGAAAAATCATTTTAAAATATGCTCCATCAAATAACCTGAATGTTAAAACACCAGAACCTTCCAACCGTTTCCTCCGCGGCGTGATTAGCATCCCGCCGCCCTCCTCCCCAGCACAGTCCTTATCTGATCTGATTACTTTTAGAATGAATTTGGTTTTGAACATGAAAGCTGAGGAAGCTAAATTGGAAGAATAATGGCTCGGCATTTTATGCCATTGGGTTGAAATTGCAGGCGTAGGAGTCAGGCCTGTTCTTCCGACTCGTGCTTGGCTATTTCTCCTTTAATTTACCGAACTTGAAATGGATTGCCGGTTCCAAATTACACTACACTTAAGGGACTTGCAAAGAATGCTTGTGATTTAGGATCTTACATTATTGCCTTGATGAAAAATTATGCAGACGCACTCACAGCCCTACAAGAAAACTGCTTCTTGTAAAACAAGAGTATTTGACAAACACCAGGAAGCTGAAGATGTTAAAACACATTCTAAGCTCCTTTTCTTATTAATCAAGAGGGGGGGGTCCTGTGTTAATGGTAACCTGAAGTATTGAATGGGAAAGAATCAGTGCAAGAGGGTATATAATAGACGATCAAGGTGGTCAGAAAGAGTAGCATGGTCTGGATGACTATATTAAAATTCTCTCATTTGAAGCCACATCGATGAAGGCATAATTTCTCAATACCAGGATTGCAATTGCGTTCAAGTGCCCAAAGTGACTTTCATTACAACCCACACTAGTATCTCCAAGTGGAAGGGGCATCGTTAATGAATGAGCAATACTCATCTTTATCAGTATTACTTGCTTGAAAGAGATACATACTTTAAGTCCAAAGTTTGGCTTTATACTCTGGCTTTAGCCTATCTATTTTAATATTAATTTGTACGTGTAAAATTGATACACTAGAAACGTTACATATTTTAGATAGTTCAGAGACAAATGCGAGGTTGAGTATTTCGGGTTTCAAATTAGTAACTCAAGCCTGAGCGTCCTCTTTAAGCACCCACGGCTCACCCCCCTGCCCCTCATCCTGTGCCTGAAGCATACCAAGGAGATAGGGAAATAAAGCCGTGTTGTTCAACCTCCAAATATGGCCCAGAATATGGTCAATCTTACAGATACGCCGAGTACACCTGAATAGAGGGCATATTCTGCTGTTTGTGGGTAGAGTGTTCCATAAAGGTCATTAGGTTAAGTTCAGTAATGTTTCTCAAGTCTCCTATATCCTTGCTGGTTATTGACCTATTTGTAGTATCAGTGACCGTAAGAGGAGTCTTTAGGTCTCTGAGTATAATTGTGGACTTGTCTATTTTTAGTTCTTTCAGTTTCTGATTTATGTATTCTGAGCTCTCTGTTGGTAGGTGGACATGCATTTAGGCTTGTTACGCTTCCTTAGTGAATTTTCCCTTTTATCATTATGTAACGTACTGCTTTATTCCTGGTGATTTTCCTAATTTTGAAATCTATATTTTCTCATATTAATATAGCCAATGCAGCTTTTTTTAAAAATAGTGTTTGCATGGTATCTTTTTCTATATTTTTAGTTTCACTGTATCATTATAATTAAAGTGGATTTTTGTAGACAGCTTATACATAGTTTGATCTATCTTTTAAATCCAATCTGACAATCTCTGTCTTTGAATTGTTGCCTTTAGACCATTTATATCCAAAGTAGTTACTGATATATCAGTATTTGTCTATTCTTTTATCTTTTTTCTGTTTGTTCCCTCTGAATGTTTTTTTCTCTTCTCTCTTTTTTTGTAAATCCTCTTTTAGTTTACTTAAATATTTTTACTATTTCATTTAATTCATCCATTAACATTTTGACTATATCTTTTTGTATTAAGTTTTATTTGTTGCTCTAGGGATTGTAATACACATATCTCATTTTCTAGTCTATTTATAACTCATATTTTACCACTTCAAGTAAAATATAGAAGGCTTACAACAATATAAGTCCCATCTAGCCTGTCTTTATGTTGTAGTTTTCATTTATGTTACATCTACATACGTTAAACCTTCCCCCTCCAGATATATATTTTTTCTTTCAAGAGTCACACATATTATAAAGAACATAATAGGAGAAAAATAGTCTACTACATTTACCCAAATATTAACGTTTCTGTTGCTCTTCCTTCACTCCTAAAGCTCTGAGTTTTCCCTCTGATACCACTTCTCTTCAATCTGATAAAGTTCCTCTAGCATTTCTTTTATAGCAGGTCTGATGGTGACAAACTCTCTTAGTTTTCCTTCATCTGAGAATGTTTTAATTTCCCCTTCATTCCTGAAGGATATTATCACTGGATCTGGAATTCTGGATTGATAGATTTTTTTGTCTGGTTGTTTGTTTTCAGCACTTCAAATATATTATTTCCACTCTTTCCTAGACCCCATGATTTCTGATGAGAAATCTGCAGTTATTTCTGTCATTTCCCTATATGTAATGTGCTGTTTTCTCTGGCTACTTTCAGGACTTTTTTCTTTACATTTGGTTTTCCTCGGTTTGATTATGATGTGTCTGAGCATGATTTTCTTTTTGTTTATCCTGTTTGGGGTTTATCCTGTGTTTATCCTGTTTGGGGTTCATTGAATTTCTTGAGTCTGCAGGTTTGTGTCAGTAATTTACTCTCATAAGATTAATTAGGAAATATTACCTTTCCAGATACTGTAGATTTTCTAATCAGGGAGGAATATTGATAGTGCATTTCTGATATTAAATTTAAAAAACTGGCACAGATGAAAGGTATACTGAAGATGAGAAAGTATAGTTTTTAATTTTTAAAAGATAAAGAGCAGTAGGAAAAAAGTACACAAACAAACCAAAGAATTTGTCTTCAGTCTCATGTGAGTTTAAAAAACATGCTATTATGAAGATATTAGGTACAGAGTTAAAAGGATCATCAGGAGCTGGCATGAGTTCACTGTGGAAAAAATCACATCAGATAAATCCAATTTCTTTTTTAGATAGACGTATTAGGCTGTAAATTGGGGAATTTATTACAAGTAACATATTTTTCAGCAGCAGGGCAGTAGGTCAGATTTTCCATGCTATTCTTTTGAGCAAAAGGGAGAAATTTGGCAAGAGTATTACCATTATTAAATGTTATCATAACTGGTCTGGCAACCATACCAAAGTGTCCTAAGCAGTCAATAGATTTCATCCCCGGAGAGCTGTTTCTTATGCATCTGTCATGACTTCTATTTTAAATCTGTGATTAGGTAAAATTTTTGAAGTTGGAAGTTATAAACAAATATTTTGGATGACTGAGTCAAGATCTAAAATAATAACATTTACCACTTAATACCAAGATCTATCATTATAACATTTAACATATAACACACCAGGCAGTGTTCTAGGAGCTGGAGATTGGAGCTAATGTGTGACTCCTCAAATTACCCAACCTCTTAGCAGGATTTAACAGAGTACAGTAGCAATCAATTTCTCTTTCTTGAAACTCTCTTCCCTCCCAGGATATCATTCTCTCATGGTTCCCCTCCTACCCCACTGATCTCTCTTTTTTGGTCTCCATTGCTGTTTCTTCCCAATGTAGGCAGGCCCAAGGACACTCTCCTTTATTCTCATTCTCTAGGAAATTTTACAAGTTCCATGACTTATATACATCTATAGCTTTGAGCTTCCAAAGTTAAATTTCCAGTCTAGAACTTTCTCCTGAACTCTTGGCATGTGTTTTTTTTTTTTTTTGTTACTGCCTACTTGACCTCACCATTCATTGTCTAATAGGCATTCCAACTTAGCACATCTAAAACAGAACCTGGATGCCAAGCTTCTGCTCATTATCAAATTTCTCCTCCTGCAGTCTTCCTAATCCACTAAATGGTACCTCCATTCTTGTAACTGTCCTTCAAAAGATAATTCCTAAATAATAGACATTTCATCCCCTATTAACAAAGGAAAGTGAGACTCAGAGAAGTGAAAGGTCTTTGTAAAGATTACACAGCCATTAATAAGTAGTGTCAGGGTCGGACTTCCCTGGTGGCACAGTGGTTAAGAATCCGCCTGCCAATGCAGGGGACACGGGTTCAAGCCCTGGTCCGGGAACATCCCACATGCCGCCGAGCAACTAAGCCCGTGCGCCACAACTACTGAGCCTGCGCTCGAGAGCCCACGAGCCACAACTACTGAGCCTGTGTGCCACAACTACTGAAGCCCGTGCACCTAGAGCCCGTGCTCCGGAACAAGAGAAGCCACCGCCATGAGAAACCCTCGTGCCACAACGAAGAGTAGCCCCCGCTCGCCACAACTAGAGAAAAGCCCGCACACAGCAATGAAGACCCAACGCGGCCAAAAATAAATAAAATAAATAAATTTATTTAAAAAAAATAGTGTCAGGGTCAAACACGAGCTGGTCTGATGCTCACTGTCTCCAGATGTTTCCAGTCTTTAATAAGATTACATTGATGTTTTATGCTCGTGTCAACAAAATAATTTTTTAAAAATCTATGAATATAATTCAGGAAAATATAGGCCTGTAGCAGCAGCCTCTGATAAAGGACTTGGTTTAATATCAGTGTCTTTCTGTAGGAGGTAGCCGCTGGAACAGGATACTTTAATTCTGGGCTGTGTTATTTGAAGAGTAGTTTTTAGGTTGATGGGGTTGCCAGTACACTATACTCTGTACCTGTAAGAACAGAGGTGCAATATTCTGTTTTATTTGGGGGACAACATAACTAGAAAGAGATGACAAATAAAAGTCGCTCAATGAGAAGGCATTGGGATGATAAGGAAGTTCAAAGTCATGACTAAAGAGGACTTCTTCAAGGCCTGGAGAGAATATGGCCTGGCAGACACTATTTTTAGATCTGCATTTCATTTCTATTTAATAAACCTGAATGAAATCCTACTGTGTGTCAGTTGGGCACTGTCACAAGCACTAGAGATACAAAGATTGAAAAGCGTGGTCCTTGTTTTCCATTATCAAAGAATAGGTGTAGAAGTTATGGAGAGATAGAAAGATTTGTCCTTTAGATTCAGCCAAAATCTAATGGAATTATTCAAGTATGAAATGAGGTAGCCTTTTGCCATCACTAAAGATATTCAACCACATGCTGGAAGTCTACTTGGTGTAGGAAGAAGGCTATGGAATTAACTTAACCATCATATGAGTGATTGAACTATAGGACCTTTAAGCACTTCCAACCCTGAGATGCTATGATTCTTTCATCTGTGTTATCCCTGTCCTTTAATACCATAAATAATTGAGACATAACTGCAAAAAATTGCATTTACATGGCAAATGTAAATTGTCCACCTGCTTGGGTAACACTTGTCCTTCCTATTTTAAGCTCACATCACTTCGTGTGTCTTTCTTCTGTCCTAGAGAAAATTATAGGAATCATAAACTGAAACAGGTACACCTATCAAGGTTATGAATGAAAGGGGTTCAAATTTATGAACGTCTGTATGTGTTTAGTTTTGTATCCTAATTGCATCTAATAGAACCAAATTAAAAAATATGTAGATAAAGGATAAGCCTAAGGTTCTTGGAAAATATCTTTTTTTAAGTTTATGTGACAATAAACTAGGGTCCAGTATAATTTTAGCATTTAATTTTATGCCACTGAGATATCACTGTGCTCTGATCATAGCCATCTCTAGTGTTGTCATCATTTTAGCAGCAGGTGAATCCATTTCTTTTTATGAATTTTATAAGTTAAGACATTCTGTACATTGATTTGATCAGGTGGGAAAAAAGCATGACAGTGAACTGACAGAAGAGTTTTGAAAAGAGTGTGGCAGAATTTGATCAGTTTCCATGGTTTTCTAAGAACAAAGGAAAATGCTCAGATTTGAAGTTTTGAGAAAAAATGATAAAGGCAAGAAGAGAAGGGCAAGGAAACATTAATTCAAGATACATCTTCAACTCTTTTGAATATGATCATTCTAATAAGCCACATACGCAGTTTCAGATCCTAGTATGCATTATTTCACGAGGCATTTTACAATGGCTGCATTACTTTTTAAATCATCTCTTGGTTGAGGAAGGTGACAGAACTTCAAAATAAATTCCGGCCAAGCTACTTGGACAGTGATTCAAAATTGACCAATAGCCAAGTGCAAATATATATGCATTATTGAGCAACTCCTATACGCTGCTACTTGCAATTTCATATACCTCCAAGAAAAATTCTTGGAAGTTGGTATTGCTACTGCAGTTTTACACGTGAAAACATGTAATCTTAAACAGCATGCCACGCCTAGGTTTTCTGATTCCAACTCTGCTGATCATTGTATGGAATCCATGATGGCAAATTATGGCATAGATTGAGAGTCAATTTAATTTAGTGCTGATATAATTATTGAGGCATTTTACTGCTTCTGATACATAGGCAAACAGGACTGGCCATATTCCTGCAAGGATATAAAACAAACAAAAAATGTGACCAACAAGTCAAATTGCCTGCCCCTGAAGGAAATTTAGAAGGTCCAGTGCTTTGTCTCATCTCTAGGGTGTTCTGGATTTCAGCCCACAGGGCAACACTATTGCTGGATTTGGGGTGGGGAAGGTTGGTTATTAGGTTATGAGCTGGTTGAACTGGGGAGGAACATATCACAAATAAACTGAGAGCTCCTTAGGAGAATCCAAAATTGGATTTGGATTCAGGCCAAAAGTTACAGACAGGGATAGCTACATACTTTTCAGCACAAAATGAAAAGGCAGGGTCCCTTGTTAAAAAATCAGGAAAGAAGCATCATTAAAAGAACTAAATACAGAGATTGTTCCTTTGTTCTATGGTCAATCTCTTGACTTGTCGTAGTATTTTTTATTAGATATTTAAGGTTGTTCTAAGTTCAAAAAAATTAAAATGGTAGAATTCATACTAATAGTTTATATTGTGCAATGACAATTTAAATGCAAATGTGAGGGCATTTAACTTATATGCAGAATCACTGAAACTACACAATTCGTATATGCATGTGTATTTTGTTCTTACCAGAACAGTAGAAGCTAACTCAGCTGTTCTTATTTCACTTCTTTCTTTGCTCACATTCTACCCATACTCTCTAGTTTTCCTCCTCATAAATAAGGAAGGACTGAAAGGAAAAGGAACTATTTTATAAAGGAATTTTTACCTTTTCCTTTTCTTCTACGTCATCATTTTCAGTGTAAATTGTTGGCTGAAATAGGAAAGTAACATGAATAAGGATATAATAGTTTTCCTTGGTCATTTGTGTTTCTTAAAAAACACCCTTGCCTTCTTTCTGTATTCAAAGCAAGTTCTGGTCCTAACAGAAAGTATGGCTTCTTGGGGATGTCAGAACCCCTGCTTACTTAGTTACAGATATAATACACTTACCTTCTACTTGCATTGAGACCCACTGACTCCCATGCACTGTGCACTCATGCAACATCATGAATGCTACATGCTAAAGGGGGCAGCAAGGAAGAGTAGTACACAAGCATATGGTGTGGATCTCCTATGTTCATGCACATGCTCCATTATCCCACTGAACTTCGCTCATACAAGTTCAAAGATAAAATCACCAAGAATTTCAAGATGGCAACAAGAGAACATTAACCCAAGGCTCTTCTAAGAACTGGACTCCATGTGACTGCTCTGATTGCACAGTTAGGAAGCTGGCCTGTGTTGTTGACAGATTTTGAAAAAAACCTGAGATTTCTGGTGCCTACCAAGATGGAGGAGGGCCTCTAAAATTTACCTTTTCCAGTGGCCACAGCTAAAGACTGGCTAAAATACCAACATCAACTGCCTAAGGACAGAAATGTAAACAATAGCAGGTGGATTGAGGAGGAAAGTCAAACATGAAGAACAACTGCTGTGAATTGCCCTCCTTCACCAACTCCTTTATTTCCAGCTTTGACCCAAGAGCAGGCCATATCAAGGAACTGTGCAGTGGTGCAGGCAGTAAGATCTCTGAGAGAAGCCAGTCTTTCTAACTAGAGGACTGGAACAGGGGCTCCTGTCCTGCCAGCCCGAGAGAGTAGGGGAGATCTGTTTTTCCCCTCCGGTTTTTTTTTTTTTTTTTGTCTCTCTTGGGCCTGCTCCAAGGCTAGCTCCAGCCACAGATCTGCATTGCTGTGGTGGCAGCGGCAGCTACACTGGCACCTAAAACCTGAAGGAAAATCCATCCTTCCAGATTGGATTAAGTAGGGGAATGTCCTTGTTTGAAGGAAATATACACTAAAGTATTCAAGGGTGATAGACCATCATGTTGACAGTGACTCGGTCTATATGTCAACATTTATCTATGTGTGTGGAAAATCTGCGTTCACATGGGTGCATCCAATTCTAATCCAATACCACATGGTTTATTCTAGTGTCCTCTTTTTATTTGTAAATTCCTTCTTCATTATTGAGAAATCTCGTTCCCATCAGCCTTGATATAGTCACTCCTTTGATCAATCCCTCTGTTTGTAATGCCCTACTCACCCTGTTCAGTTTGTGACATCCTCACCTGGAAGCTCTCCTCACCCACTCATACTCCGACACCCCATGACAACTGCCCTCTCGAACCTTCCCTTTCTCATTCTCAGGGGCTCCAACACCAGCTCTGGGAAATTATGGATCTCCCTGACTGGCAGCATAAGTGATCCCACCTAATGGCTTTTGGATTAAATTTTCCAGGAAAGGAGGGAAAGGAAAGAAGAGCTTTAATTTTCAGATGCTCTCTAGCTTTCTTTCTGTCCTCAGGATGATAGGTATCCACACAAATACATAATTTCTCTGGTTGCTTTATAGAGTCTCACTGTATTTACTGTAGTATCCCAAGTACCTAGCAAAGGGCGCAACATGTAACAGCCACTCAAAAATAGTTGGTAATTCAGTTAATGTTGCCATGACCTGACTTTCATGTTAGCCTCTGCTTCATGTTTAGATTTCTAAGCTGTATGATCTGTACTGAATAGCAATGATAGCAAACACATAGCTTGCTATGTGCCCCACATTCTCCTAGTGCTTTCCATGAGTTAATTTATTTAATCCACACAACAGCCTATGAGATATGGACCATTAATATCCCTATTTTACAAATGAATTTGTAAGGCAAAGAGAGGTTATATAAATTGCCCAATATCACCTAGCTAGTAATTGGTGGGGTTAGGATTTGAACCCAGTAAGAATCCATGTTCTTGGGCTTCCCTGGTGGCGCAGTGGTTAAGAATCCACCTGCCAATGCAGGGGACACGGGTTCGAGCCCTGGTTCGGGAAGATCCCACATGCCGCAGAGCAACTAAGCCCGTGTGCCTCAACTACTGAGCCTGCGCTCTAGAGCCTGCGAGCCACAACTACTGAGCCCACGTGCCACAACTACTGAAGCCTCTGCACCTACCGCCTGTGCTCTGCAACAAGAAAAGCCGCTGCAATGAGAAGCCCACGAACCGCAATGAAGAGTAGCCCTCACTCTTGCCGCAACTAGAGAAAGCCCACACGCAGCAATGACGACCGAAAGCAGCCAAAAATAAGTAAATAAAATAAATAAATTTATAAAAATAAAAGAATCCATGTTAACTACTATGTGAGTAACTAAGGCTTTATTTCTCCCCTTCACCCCAAGTTGCTCCGCTACTCTTTCTACTCATACAGTATCTTTTGGATATTTATGTAAATCACGTGGTTGTTGGACTGCAGTGCTGACATTGGATATGAATTTCACATGGCTCCAGGGTTATGATCTTCTTGTCTGCACTCAGTACCTGATGACACAATCTCTCTGGTTTGGTGAAAACGCAGGAATCAGCACTAAGAGCACTGGGTTTGCTGGGATGGCAGAATGCTTCTCAGTAGCCTCTAGTGCTTGCCCTGTCAACCCCTCTAGTAGCCACCAGAGAAGTGGGGGTGGAATGGGTACCCCCTCTGAGACAGTGTTGAATAAGACTTACTAATACTTCCTTCTAATGGGCTTATTTATAACCAATAGGGTATACATTTTAACTAGTGCTTTAGCCATGAATATCAGATCATCAAATCTTTATGACAACTATTTTTTATTCCTTTGTATTTCTTATCTCAATTTTGTCTTATATATCATCCATTAGGCCTTCAGTATTTGTTGCAACTCCCTTTCCAGTATTTTTTCATCTAAAATAATTGTATATTTTTTAACTCTCTTGTTCTTTATTTCTGGGGGGGTGGTCATACATAATTCCTTCCACAGTAACGGCTATACAGTTAAACCTGGGAGCGTTCCTCTATAATTATTTTAAAGTTGTTTTGATGAGCTCAACAGGGAATTCCCATTCTAATGATATATAACCTGCTTAGCCCCAAACCTGTTATTTCTAATGTGTATATTCTTCTTTCAGTCAAAACCCCAGGAATCATTTGCAATTAGGAATGAATGGAACTCCCATTCCTCGAAGACTCTCATTTTCGTGCCCAGGACTTTCAAGTTCCTAGGAACTCATCCTACATCTTCTTTGGAAGTGTTAGTTCATTTCCATGTAGGGTTTGGCACCAAACATACAGTGGAATGTATTTCACAAAAGTCTCTTTATGTGCCAGATGCATAGATAGGCACTTAGCACACCATCCTGTTCCTCAAAACTTGATTTTCTTTATCTATCATAAGTCATTTCTGTCTAGATCTAAGAGTAGTTTTGTCTTGTTACCTTGAGAATTCTTATTGTTATGAGCATCTTGCCTAACACATGAACACATGCTTGGGGAAACTTTCCTTTCTGCCCCAGGCATGGTCTGGATTAAGCACGCACGGGAGTTCTCATCAAGCCTGAGGGCTGTGGAGCACGTAGCCCAGAGGAAGGGAGCTGAGAGGCAGCATCTTACAGAGATGAAATAAAAAGCAAAGGAGACCATCAGAAGAATTTGTCAGCAGGAAAGGGACAGACAGGCTGGGGAAAGCCAGATCACAGCTGAGATGAGCAGAGGGTGGGAGGAATTGTCTGCGACCCCGCACAGGGGTTTTATCAGGAGCCTACAGGCTCTCCAGATGAAGACAGGACGATTGCTGTTCAAGCTGCTGGCCCAGTGTGGGCACTCATCAGGTAGCTTCTGGGGCGCTGAGTTTTTTCCTCTTTTCTTTCTGTGGCCATGTCACTCTACTCTCCAGGCTCATGACTGATTTCTCTCCATTTCCTCGCTGTGGTGTTGTGGCACATGGGTGGTTGAAGTAAACTTTAATATCTTCTTCTGCCTCAATGGGCCTCCGGCTACAAACTTTACTCTTTGCTTGACTCTAGTTTTCCTCCAGTGTCACTGCCTCCAGGAGTAAACAGCCATCCTGGTCAGCCCAACCCCAGAGATTGTCCACTGGCACAGCTCCCACGGTCTCTGTGTCCAGGGAACCCTCTTGAACCCTCCGAGGGGAACCCAGCCACCACTCTCCTGCTGAGAAGTCTGTCATCCTCTCACACTAGTAGGCGTGGAGCGAGGGACTCTTCAGAGGGATCAGCTATGGCGTTTACCACTCTCATGGCAGGTGCTTGCCTCCGGCAAGAAGACAAACATAGCACAGCCTTTGCAGGGCAGTAGAATGGACTCCTTCAGCTTCTGTACCTTTGTGTGGCCAAGTGGAATTACTGTTCTTTATGGTTTTCCTTGCTGGCTCATGTAATGGACTTCCAGAAAACTAGCTGTATAGTACAATGCTCCCGCATCCTTGCTCCTGTAAAGAGTTAGCTTTAAAAATTTTCTTCTTCACAATGTCTCTCATTCCTTTTCTCTATTATACAGGGACAATTTAAGGGGGAAAACGCAGCAAATTTCCACAATTATCTTTAGCCCGCTGATGTATTTCAGCAGGCCCTACATTGTCTTCTATCAACAATGCAAAGAACCTGAATGATCTTGGAAATGCATAGAGAATCCACAATCTTTATTTTCCGTTTAGCATTTCATTTTTTTTTTCAACTCATGTCCCATCTTAATGGTGAATAAGAAACAGAAAGGAAGTACTTGACTTTTATTTCATTTCCCATCTCATTTATACTCTTAGATAGCAAGAGAGAGAAGAAGGATGTGTGAATTTATTCAAGGAAACTTATTGTGCTTCTCCTATATACGAGACACAAGGCTAAGAAACAGCTTCACGGAGCTGAGAGAACAGTGTCTGTTTTCCAGTTCATGGCCCAGTGGGGGACAGGGACCTACATACAATAAAATACAACATAAATATTGAGAGAGGAGTATTTTAAGGGCATATGAAGAACATTTAAAGCTACTTGAGGGAGAAGAGGGCTTAGGGAAAGCTTCTGAGAGGCAATGGAGCCTGTGCTGAGTCATTTAAGGATGAGAAGGGATTGACCAGATAGAGAAGGACGTTGATTTCAGAGAGAGAGAACAGCACTGATGAGGGTTGGAGGCAAGAAAAACTGAGGACTCTGCTGGGATTTCAGGAAATTGAGCGTGTCCGGAGCATGGGGAATGTGGAGGTGCTGAAAAGGAGTGAGGAGGGAAGAAGAGAGTCTGGGGCTGGGTCATGGGAGGCCTTACATGTCTTCCTACTGAAATCGAGCTATAGTAGGTGGGCTGGAAAGCCACTGATGGAATTGAAGCAGGAGAAGGGCATTGTGATGTTTATGCTTTTGAAGAGAATTTTGACTCCAGTGTGGCTGATGGTTTAGAATGGGGCAAGTCTAGAGGCAGGAAGATGATCATCAAGTTCATACGGGGAAGAGTTCTGAGGGTCTGAATTAAGGCAGAAGCAATGAAAATTAAAAGGAAGGATCTGAGGAGGGTTAAGGGGTTATAACTGAAAGAATTTGGTCCTATCCTGCTTGTGTAAGGGTGACAGAGATGGAGAAATATAGAATAATTCCCAGATTTAGCTTCTTCTGCTTAACTGGATGGACTTCATAATAATAATAAAGGGATTGTATTGTAAAAAAAAAAATAGCTGACATTTATTGAGCACTTCTATGGGCTAAGCAACTTATGTATATTGCCTCACTTTATCTTTAAAATAACACGTTGGAGTAGATGTTATTAAGCACACTTTACAAATAGGAAAATGGCATGGAAAAGGCAAGTATCTTTCCCCGGATCACATAATAGTCGGCCAAACTGGTGTGGATGCCTCCAGAATTTGCTGTTGGAGCATTATCCTATTTTGTCCACAGGAGATGGATTCTATTCAGGGAAGAGGTGATGAGTCCTGTTTGGGATATGCAGGTGGATTTCTAGCAGGCAGTTGTGATGTGGGTCTGAAGATCAAGTGGGTGATTTGAACTGGAGATAGTTATCTAGGGAAGGAGTCCACTGAGTTATCCAACCATGACCTGCCATGCTCCTTAGTTTCCTACCTTTTGTTACTCCACAAAAGAAGGAAGACACGGTCATCTTCAGCAGGGTCAGACCACACTGTCATAGCCGGCCCCTTAGCCTAAACCCAGCTCATCACTGTGCCTCTGTGACAGGAGAGGGTTAAGTTTGCTCCACTTTCTCTTTTCCTTATGATGATTCTTATCATGAGAACATTAATCTTGTGCCATTTTCTGTTTTCATTACAATCTTTGTCACACAAGTGGAGCCTCAGAATGTTAATGCCTCCTATCTTCTATGAAGGATAGTAGAATTCTCCATTGCTTTGACCTTTCCAGTGTTCTGTATTTCGATTGGGTCTGGAAGTTGATGATTAATGATAATTACAATAATTACACCAAGGGACTCGAAATATAAATTACCAAATGTTCAAAGGAAGCCACTTGAAACCTTTAATAGAATTTTGAACAATCTCTGTCCAAATGTTCCCACTTCCTCCATCAGACATCCCTGAGTGAGTAGGTTGGGAGAGATTCAGCCTAGGTTGCAGTCAGAAGAATAAAAGAGCTGTGATTTGTGAGCCATGTTTTAGTTATATGAAGGGGGAAAAAAGAAATCAATTTTTAAATCAATAGAATGGTCCTTCGCCCAAACAGCTTTGCTTAACAAAGAGTGAGCATTCCATAAAACAAGACTTCGCTTTCGATTCAGATCATTAACTACGATTCCCATTAGGCAGGAGGTGCCACAGGGAAAGGGGATATTTACTTGTCTCCTCTGCCCTGGTTTCTTGGCTTTAATTTTAGGGAGGTGTAGCTTTCCAGTATGGAGGGGTTAAGACTCCATACAGCCTTTGCACCTCTGCCCACAGACGACACCCAAACTCAGCACCAATATTAGTACAATCATATTCTATGTGAGCCTTTGCAATGGGCAAGATCCAGATTCCCTGAGGCTTTCATTTTTTTTTTTTTAAATAAGTAGTAAGAAGCATTGGAATGAGGGTTTCATTCTGAGACCCCTGGTTATTTTTTTCCTGCTGCAGTAAATTCTGCCTTATGTTGTGGTACCAGTGTAGCATATAGAGTATCCCAATCTCTATCCAGAAGGTTGGAGGAGTTGCCGTCATGCCAGGCTTCCAAAGGGAAGAATTTATGATGACAAGACATCTGAAGACATCTGTAGGTGGGCTGCTATGGAGTGTATTCTTATATGATGATAGGATGGAAAGAACCATCTCTTCCTGCAATTTTGACACCCTTGAATACAGGCATCGTGTCTACTTTTGAATATGTCAGTATGTTATGGTATACACTAATTCTAATTAGCATTAACCATTAGCATTAGACTCTTAGCATTTAGTAATCTATGAATTGAAAATGATGTGGGAGAGTTGAGGAAAGTCTAGGGGAGAGTGATTGGCAGTCGTCATGGTATCATTCTCCTAACGTATACTGGACACTGAGAGTTTTCACTGAGGTCAGGATTGACTGAAACTGAGTGTTAACGTGAGAGCCTTTGCAACAGGCAAGATGCAGATTCCCTGAGTTTTGCTGAGTTTTAAATAAGAATAGTAAGAGTTATGCAGCCCAGGGTGGGCCTTCTGGCCAGTAGACAGCAGCCCTCCCTCTTGTTTTTGCTCTGGGATCTCCAGGGTCCTGAGAGCACCATGGATATTACCAGCAGCACACCACAATGGTGGCTTGGAGGATTCTCAGGTCTGGGTAGGCTGGCCCCTAGTTCAACTAATGGCTGTGGTACTTCGGGACATTTCCTTTTTCCAGAAGATCCTATCAGATCCCAGAGGTTTTTAATGAATCAGTCTGGAGCACACCTAGGCAGTTTCAAGTAATACCTAACTTTTAAGAGTATTTATATTCATTAAAAACATGGTGCTGAACATGTATGTGCACATGTGTGCATCTGTGTGTGTGTGGCATGCATATTTCTACTCATCTTAAAATTTCCCCTTTGAGAGGTGCCACGCTTCTTTGTGGCTTACATTATACCCCAGAGGATATAGGTATGAGATAGGAGTTTTAATCCATGATGTTAACTGGAGTGTGACCATCTGAATCAAGTTTTGTCATCTTTGTTACCACTTCTGTCCTGTACTTTGCTTTGGTAGCAGAAACAGAGCCATAGAAGAATAACTTAAACTCAACCTGGATGCCTGTTCAGTTAATAAATCAGTCTAGAAGCATTTGGTAAGTTCCTCTCTTCAAGTGAGATATGTTTCCTTGAGCTTTTTGTACTGCAGAGATATTCAGAGCTTGTAAACATAAACTCAAGAAAATTCAGACTGTGACAGTTGATCTTGTAACCTGGGCAGTTACTACTATATTAAACTGCATCCTGATTATTTGGAAAGCACAATGCTTTTGATCAGCTATTGAGGTCATGTTTGTAGGGTCAAGTAGCTCATTACACTTGTATTTTCTTCCAAATGAATTTGTACCTTTATTTTAGTCTACTGGTTGTTTTTCTGGCCTGTTGTTACAGCCTATTATTGCAGCCTTAAAAATAACTCCTATTTCCGCTCCCAGAAGTTAAAAGAAACATTCCTAAAAAAATTAGATCTAATGAAAAAGCTAATATACTAGTTTCCCATTCTGTGTGAATGTGGTGTGTGTGTGTGTGTGTCTGTGTGTGTGTGTTTTGAGAGAGAGAAAAGAGAGTTAGTTAATATATATTTGTACCTGAACTCAGAGTGATTGAAGACAGATTCTCTTGTCTTAGCAGAGTGGAGAGAAAGATGCACAAGGTAAAAAAGTATCAGTACCAGAAGGAATAGATGGCAATACTGGGCAGTATGCAAGAAACCAATGCAAATGCTACAAATCAATTATTATTTGGAGGCTACCTAATGAGTTTGGAAAACTACCCAACTTCTAAGGTTCTATAACTGTCTCACTTAGCTTTGATTTTTATAAATAGTCACATTTGTTCCAACCCCTGTCTCCACTCCTGTTAGTAACATTGGTCAATTTATATATGTGGAGTGGGAAGTACATTAATTTAGTTTCCCTGAACATCTGCTGGTCTCTAGGTGGATTTGAACCGAAATGAAAATCATTGAGTTATTCACCCCACAAATATTTACTGAGCATACTGGGGCCAATGCAGGCTGTCAGGGGCTCCCTCAGCAACTAGAGGCACACTGCGAGAGGAAACGCCCACGAGAATTGTGAAAAGGAATAAAAAGTCTGTTGAAGCAGGCCCCGGAGAATTCACTCATCCCTCCCTTTGTGACTGTTACTGTTCCCGAGACTTTGATCTGCTGTGGCACCTAGATTTGCAACTTGTATTTGAGACTGGCTTTTCCGGGTTTGTCTTTCCTTTGCTTGCCCACCTCTTGTTTCTGGATTCATTCCTCCTTCAGCTACTGTACGTTTCTGTTTTGACCCATTTGATTTCCTGACTCTCTGCTCCAGCCGTGCTAGCTTCAAACCCTACCTTCCACGTCTTCATCTTAATATGTGGAAGCTGACCTGGGATTGGAAGGAAATAAGACAAAGTCCCCCACTGTCAGGTAGCTATAGACTAGGTGCTTTTTATCATGCAACAGAACAGACTCACATTCTAAGTGAGGGAGAAACAGCCGGGCTTGGATATCCTTGGCTTGTTCTGAGGTTATGTCAATTTCAGTGTTCCTGAAAGATTCAGCGGCTCCTTCCACCACGCCCCTGTGAAAGTCGGTGCTGATGGTGTTTGGGCGTGACCGCAGTCCCTTGCTGGGCATAAACTAAGCTAAATGGAGCAACAGGATGAACTAGTTTCCAATTCCGGCTCTCTGCAACTCTGCTTTCATTCTTTCCTGCCCATATCCTGCAGGGTGTGATAATCACTTGCTGATCGATTCAACATCTTCTGGTGCTGAGTGAAAGCGATTGTAATAATTAAGGTCACGAGGATTCTATTGGTGTTCCACTGCAGCAGCCTCTGAATGATACCCAACCATGAAATAGTTAATTCAGCTGTCGAAATGGCCCCTCTTAAACCGAGATAAACTAACTCATTGTGTTTCCTGGTTTTTTCTTTCACGTGCGCTATTATGTCAATCACCCTGAAGTCCCTTTTTTAAATGATTACCGCATATCAGCGCCAGTGTCATGTTTGTATGCATGACATCCACATTTACCCGTGTTGTAACCTTTAAAATGTACAGAAGTTATGCCATGTGTGCATTTTGTGTAACAATTGTTTTGTGGATCCAGAATAAATATGAAATAATCACCATCAGTAGTGAATCCTCCAGACCCAAGTTTGTAAATGAGATATTCACCTTCCAGATTTGTGTAATTTATTCATTTATAGGGCTCCGGATAACTTACTTCTTCCATGGCATTCTTTAGTAACAACATTCACTTTGTGGTTCCTCTGAAGGCTGAAAACTCAAAACATTGAGCAAACTGAGAAGTCAAAGCCAAAGCCCCTAGTCCTCTCAATCATTAATCACTGGCTGGGTGTGTGTGTCAGAACTCCGTGCAGCTCTGATTTTGCTCCTATGCCCTTCGGGCAGAAACCTTGTCTTATTTGTGTCTTCTGGAGCACCCAGTACACTGCCGGAGCTCCATAAATAATTAATCTCACCAATAATAATGGGAAGCAGAGGCTTCCAGGAGCCTTCCTTTCCCCTGTTCTGTGAAACTCTGGTGTTATGGTATTTTGACTATCAAAACAATGATTAAGCAGCTTTGGCACATTTTATGTTTGGGCTAAATGCGATGTTGCTAATGCACCATCTCATTCCTCCCTCCCCCAACACTCGTATTTTAATGATTTCTAATTAATATTGTAATATTTCTTGAATAATTCATGTTTTTAAACAAGAAAGGCTGGCATAAATTTATGTCAATCTGTTTGTGTATTGCAGCGCTGTGCATAACAAACAAACACAGTCTGCTTCCCTTGGAGACTGGGGGGAAGAGGCAACAGAAGAGCAGCATCTGAATAGGGGGCTGGGATTCACTGCTCCCCAGAAGGGAGAGGCCCCCACCGCCAGGTGCCTTCTGAGGTTCCCAGACAGACACCTTTGTCTCTGCTATCACCCCCTTGTCGGGTCGTCTTTTCTCCTAGCAGGTGCCCGAGGCACTGGAGCTGCCCTTCATTACCCAGAACCCTCCTCTCCTCCCTCCCCAGCTGTTCCCTGACTCCAAGTCCCCTCACCTCCAGCCCCGTCTCAAACTTGTCTTCTCGCAGCCTCTCTGGACATTGCTTTGGGATAGGCATGGACTGTAATCTGATAGGCTAGTCAGGGCTAAGTGGATAACAGTTGGGGGTGGGCTTATTCACTTAACTGACAAGTATTTAATGGGCACCTGCTGCCTACTTGGAACTGTACAAAGCCTGAGGGTACCAGACAGATTAGTTATTGGGTCATCTTGGCCAAGTAACCCAATGGCTCCTTTACCAGGGCTCCTGAGGAATCCATTTGGGATGCTCTGGAAGGCTAAGGGTTTTTTTTTGTTTTTTTTTTTTAAGACCTTTAAACCCACCTCTGTACAGATGTTGAAAGGTTTTAGAATAAAAGCTTGGCCCCATCCTGCCCCTGCCAACCCTCCTCCAAACTCCACCTGGTGGTAATCTTTATTTTGTTCAGGACGAAGTTCACATTCTATTAAATTTCAACATAAAATTGCTCAGAGATCCAGAAGGAGGAACTCACTTTTGTACAGCACTTTCTCCTTCTCTCAGGTTTGGAAAGCCTGCTGCTTTAGAGAGTTGTTTCCATAGGACATCTGCTGTCATGTGACTTTCATTTCCCCCCTTCTTCCTTGGGGCTGGAGAGAAGACGTCAATATCCATCATTTCTGCCTGCGTTACAGCACTACGAATGCTGTGTTGACTCTGATGCTGGGGCCATTAATGTGTGTCATTGTTAATTAGCAGCCAGTGGAATACCCAAGCCCGTGACATGGTTCACCGAGGTGGATATGGTTGTTTGGATTGCATTGCTATTGTTAGGCGAACCATCATTTGTACTAATGATTTCCAAGTAGGTAGCAAAAGGGTAGGAGGGAAATGACTTAATTTGATCCCCCCACACACAATCTGTAAGAGCAATTCTAGGGGTGAAAACACTCTGGGAGGCAATAGCACCTGAATTCAGTGTGGCTTTTACAAAGACAGATTTATTAACCAACCATATCAAGATAGGGAGTGTCGGCGATGATGTATCCAGTATCATCTTCCTTTAATGGAGAGAACATACCTGCCCTCTGATGGCCTGCAAGTTGCCTCTGTCTACAGGATGACACAACCATCCTGTAGACAGAAGAGGCGCCCATTGTTGTCACTTGTCCTAATGACACTGGAAAGTGGAAAGGGGAGTTGAAAGTAAATGCAAAGTAGGAAGAATATGCTGCTGGTAGGAAGAAGAGAAATTTGGCTCATCTCTGCCTGAGGGCATAGGAAGTCAGGATGAAATTTACAGAGGATGATTAAATCTTCTGGAGGGAAATTGAGTGTCTTAATAACTTTGAAAATTTTCAGAATGCATACTTTCCTTCTTTTCTGCTCCAGTGTCCCCTTGATACTTGGGTATAATGTTGCTGCATCCAACCCCTAAGGCTAGGATTAAGAACGGACATCTGCCTAAAACTAGATCCGAACCAGAAAGTCATGTCTCTAAGCTCAGTTATCCTTCAACATGAATGGGCAATTTTTGTACATGTGCTTCTCCATGCATTTCCTGTCCTCAGCTGTTGCATTCAGGGACTCTTCCAAACGTCTGTCTTCAAACTCTGTTCATTTGCCTTCTCTCTCACTTCTAGCATTTAGCTGTCTGTAAAGAACACTCTCAGATTCAACCTCACTGTTTAGAAACATCTAAATTTGCACCCATCTTCCACCTGTTCAAGACCGTTACTGCCTCCAGGGTTTGGGAATCCTTTCTTAGCTCCTTTGGGCTATGCTCCTTTTGCCATTTTCTGTCTCTCCTGGATCTTCAGCCTTGCCAGTTTCCTTGGTCTCTCTCAAATTTCTCTCATTATACTAAGAAAAACCTTAATTTTACTTTCCATGTTCTTTGAGCTAAAAACCTGTATTTCTCCCTCCCTTCATAGGAAAGTGCTTTGAAATAACAATCTACACTGAATATCTCCACTGCTCACTTTACGTTTGTTCCTCCATCAGTTAGCGCTAGGCTCAGCCTCTGTCCCTGTCGCTCTGCTAACCTGCCAGCAAAGACCACAAACAGCCTTCTTGTAGCCACAGTGATGGATGTTCAGTTCGCATCTGACCTGGCTACTCAGTGGAATTTGACCCAGTTGACTACTCCCTGTTCCATGAGGTTCTTTCCTCATTTGGATTGGTTTCCATGATGCTTCTCTCTCTCCAGGGTGGTTATCTTATGCCTCTGGTGGCCCCTTCTCAGCTTTGTTTGTGAGATGTTCATTCTATACCTATCACTTAGATGTTGGAGTCCTTGAGGGCCCTTTCTCCTGCTCTCTTGTATTTTTCACCCTTGTGGGCTTTTGGAGAAATCTTATTCAAGGTTTTGGTTACCACATACAAGCTGGCGTTGCCCTCTGGCCTCACCTCTACCGCTTTTTAAAATCTTTGACTCTCTTCTTAACATTTTACCTAAAAGCACAAGACTTTTTCATCAGGACCCCAAATCTTCTCCTCTGACTCATTATATTAAAAAACCAAACAATCATTCTTTTCTCGGAGCCCAAAATCTGATCTCCCTTCTATATTTCCTGTCCAAGGACTGACAACCATCTACCCAGTTGTTCCAACTAGAAACCTGGCCCTATCTTATCTCTTACCCCCATCCATCACACCCAGTATAGAACTAGTCCTCTTGACTCTATACTTCCTCATCACCCTCATTGTCACAGCTCTAATTTGCATCCTTCTCACTGTAAGATAATTTTTCCAACTTGTACATCATTTTCCTGCTCAGAATTCCTGAATTCTCTCCAGTTTCTCACAAGATAAATAGCTGTTGGGTCTTTTTGACCTCTCCAGCCTCATTGCTCACCATCTCTTCTCCCATATTGTGGCCCCACCAGGATACTTGGTAGTTCGTGGCTGATGCCAGACCCTTTCATTCCTCCATGCCTTTGGCCATGCTGGATACTCTGCCTGAATATCCTTTTCCTGGCCAGCTCCTGTCCTTCCATGTCCCAGCTAAAAAGCTACCTCCCCTATCAAGGTTTCTGTGACCCCACAGGGAAGACGGAAGGCTCCTTCTATGTTTCATTCTCCTCAAACTCCAGGGTTATTGTTTTTCTTTCGTTTTATGCACCTTTCCACCTACTGGACTTAAAGCATCTTGAAAGAATGAATCTTTCTTTCTATATTTGTAACACCTGCTCACTGCCTAGCATGGTATAAATCCTAAATAAATGTTTATTGAAATTACATAACTATTCCACCCCTCACTCAAGGTCATGCTGTGTTTTCATCAGCACTGAATTCACATTTTATTAAGATAAGAGCAAAATCACCTACAATTCCCAGGTACAGAAAGCGGGGTTGTGGTTCTGTCCTTGTAACTTAAAAGGTATGTTACCTGGGATAAAATATTTGATCTTTCTGGTCCTCAGATAGGGGAATAGCATAAGATCAAGGTTTTTCTCTTGAGGAGACCAGGGTTTCTTGAAGGAAAGAAGGAGGATGAGGATGAGGGACTCTGGGACCTTCTTACTTCTTTGTTTCAAAGAACAGCTCCACTTTCATCAGTTTTATATATTATGATCCCATGTAGAATTTTCTTTAAACCAAAGATTCCAGTGCTAAAATATAATTTGGAAACCACTTCACAGGGTTATCTCTAATTCTCCTGTAGCTGAAAAAAATGTCTGTGGTTCTGTGAGCCGCATAGTAATACTGGCCTGACAAATCACATCTCCCAGTAGCACAATGGAAATGCATTACATAATCTTTGTATAACCATTCCATTTTACATGTTCTACAGAAAAGAGGGAGGAAAAAGGGTAGGGGTATAAGGATAGAGAGGGGAGCAAAGAGGAGGAAGAGGGGAGTTAGGAGGTTGGTGGAAGGCAGGGCAAAGAGAAAGAAAAGGTGAATTAACTGCAGGCAGAGGCGTCCATTGCTCTTGCACTCCACGAGCATCTGCCATGGAGACAGCGTGCATCTCAGAGCGCAGATGAGCCGCGAGAAGAGCACCTGCTCTTCCCGGAAGCCTTCCAGAGCGTGAGCATCTCACAGTGCTGAGTGTCAGTCTCAGATTCAAAGATACACATTCTTCATGCAGTACAGACCCCAGATGCAAGCCAACAACTTCATTTGGTGTTCAGTCAAAGAAAAGATGGTTCTCTTCCAGAGCTGGAGGACAGACTGTGTTGAACTTCGAAAGACACTGCTGGTCTCTAAAATGATGTTGCATGAATTGTGTTTTATGTGCAGTTTAAGGGGTGTTCAATTTTCTGCGTAGAATTGAACATAATACAACTCCGCAATATGACAGGTTTGATAGGAGTTGTGTGGTTTTTCTGTGTTATAGTGAATCACCATGAATCTTTTCTATGAGGAAACTGCTTTACATGTAAACTAGAACAATGTTTATTCGCTTAGTGTAATAGTGATTGGGATAAACAATGTAGAATGTGCTGGAATCTGTGGAGGAGGTGCATAAATACGGGACCAAGCAAAAGCTGCAGACAGCTCTCAGAGTGTCAGCCCTGACTTACATCATTACATTTAAATGCAAGAAGGAATGTTGACTCTAAAGAAAATCAAATACATTAAAACAAAGCTCTTTGCATTTTTAGAGCCATAGACAAAACAAGCCTGAAATCTACATTCTGTTCAGATGTCCTTGATAGAAAAGATAGAAATTCTGCCTAATCATGGAATTGAGGGGAAAAGAAATGCATCTAGATACCAAAGGGCTGAAAAGGAAATGCTAAAGAAGGATTTTATAATACAGAAATGATTTTACTCAAGAAGTACATCCCATTGAAAATGCCATATTAAGTTGATTGTCCTCAGACTTTGAAAAATAATGTGACTGTTGGCTGTAATTTCAGTATGGGAAATAGCCTGTTTTTTAGTAACCCAATTTTATAGCCAAACTCTATTGCACACCTCTCTGAGGTTTCTACCAGCCTTTAAAAGACTTACGTGTTGTCAGTTCCAGTCAAGGCATGTACCTATTAACACTGTCCTTGGAAAGTCCAGAATAGTTAAACAATGGCAGATTTGAAATGTATCATTTTGCTCTGTAAAAGTTGCCAGCTGAGAAAGTGATGGGGCGTAAAGTTTCATTAGCGCAGTTTATGTTTATCTTTCTAAAGTCTTTAGAATGTTAACATACACCGAACCGGAAGGTCAGTCAAGGGAAGACCTTTCAGAAGCAGAAAACCAATGTACTGTTTGCAATGCATAAATCTAACTTCTTTTGAAAACAGTATAATACATTGAAGAATCATTTCCCTTATTTTTTTAATTGGCAAAAGCCGCATTTCAGAGCCTTGATTTGCTCAGGCAAAACTAATGTGACACAAAAGGTCCAATTTGGGGAGCATAGGAGAACTCATGTAGGTGAGGGGGAGTCTGCACTGTACTTGGCCCTCACAAGTCCATCACACCTGGTTTCTTATAATGAAGAAAGCAAGTCAGTTTCTCATGAGTAGACAGACCTTGTTCTAAGTAACAACGTGCGTGTGATTCCTCCTGAGAATTGACGTCAGGATACGTCACCCTTTCTCTCTCCTGCCTCTGAGGCATCGCACGTGCCATCACACCATTTACAGCCTCATTTCTCAAACCTCACCTTTGCTTCCTCCAGTACCCTAATAATGACCCAGGTTGTTGGAAGCCTTTTCAAATTATGTTTCAGGTTATATTACTTCTCCTTTCTAGTCTGCTGTACTTGCCTGCTTTCTCAGCACGTGAGTTTCTTTGTAAAATAATCACTGTTGGATTGTCTGTCTCTAAAGGGTATACATGAGCTGTTTTGCTCCTTATTATATTTGTTTGTTATTATGTTCATGCTGGAAATTCCATTGTATGAGAAACTTTTCCAGGACAGGCATTCTTCTCTTTCCTTTAGCAAGGCAGGATGTATAATGCATAGAGCATGAGATTGGGGTTCCAACCATCCTAGTTCAACTTCTTAGTCATAACTCAGATCACAGATCTCTATGTCCTCAAAAATTACTCCCCATTCTAGAAGAGGTCCCTTTGCTCTCTCAAAGCACTTGCCACTGGTGTGACTTTATATTTACTTGCATAATTATTGAGCAATGTCTGTCTTTCCCACTAGACTCTTAGCACCATGAAAGCTAAGACCATGATTGTTTTGTTTGCCACTTTAATCCATTCTACATCACAGACCCTGGCACATAGTAAGTGTAAAATAAACTTAAATTAAAACTAACAATGTAAAATAAAATATATAAAGATTTCTCTTACTATTTCATACTTTTCTATAACTCATAGGGCAGTATGCAGTCAAGATTATTTGGTAAAATAGTTCTGAACAAATATCAGTTCAGTGCCTATTGAGTCTTTTAGAATAGTTTCAGGCTTGAAGATGACCACAGAGAAACAAACTTACAGAGTTGTATTTTAAATTTTCCGGTGTTTCCCAATGTATGGAGCCCTTAGTGAGAGGGGACGGGTCCAAGCAGTGAGGTGCAGCAGTAAAAGAGAATCATCGGGAATAGGAGGGGTAAAGAATGGGGTTTGACATGCAGTGCATCACTCTTGCTTGAGAGAGATGGCAATCTCAGATCACATACACAATGTTGCGTTTATTTGTGAGCATTAAGCTTTAAAGGGATGTTAACAAACTAAAGCATAATATGGAGACCATAAAATCTAGGAATGCCATTGAGGAATGTTTGGAAAAAAATATATTAAAAGAATTAGGGTTGGGGAATAGGTATAATTATCTCCAAATATTAAAGGAGTTAATATAAAAGAAGGATTGGCCTTTTCTATGGTCCCTAAAGCAGAATAAGAAACAATCCATGACAGTTAAATTGAGTAGTTGGAACTGTTTGAGGATGGAAGTGAAGCCTTGTAACACAGTGAGTTTGTTCGGCTGATGTTTACCCAGGGTCCGGGGGCACGTCTGCCATTGCACTGGGAGCAATGCCAGCCTAGATGGGAGGCTGGGTTCTGGGGCCCTGTGGCACCTGGGCAGAGTCCTGCTTTTGGCATTAGACACCTTGGATGGCAGTCACTGGACCTGCCAATACTCAGTTCATACTCATCTGTAAAATGGGGGATAAAAGCACCACCTATGTCACAAGGCTCTGTGAAGATACAATATGATAATTTATAGAAATTTGAAAGTCCTTTATGACTTTAAAAACCATACTGGACTAAATAAGCATGACACATTATTAAATGAAGATAAATCTATATTTTTTCCTTGATTTCAAATTTTGACTGTTGCATACATACAAAGCAGGCATGTCATTTTCTCCTTCCATTTGCTTTTTAGTCCCTTCCATCCACAACCTAACCCGCCATACACACCCAGACACTTGGGAGAAATGCTTTTTTAAAATATTGCATTCTGCACTCCAAATGTACAAAATATCAGCCTGTGCCAAAAACAGTGTTATGTGTTTTCCAAATTGTTTCCTAGTCCCCTCTCTGGGCATAGAGGTAGACTTGGAATTAGGTTGTTGTCTTCTGATTATATTTTGGTCAATGGAATATGAATGGAAATAACGCATGCCATTTCTGGGCCTGTTTATAAACCTGGCTCATATCCATGCTTTATTTCTCTCTTTTTTGGAAATCTTGGAGGCCAGGTGTTTAAAATGACATTCCAACAATATGGAAAGATCTAGATCCCTGTGTCTCCATTTGGCGAACCATCACCCCAGAGAGCCACCTGACACACATCAGACTATGACTTGAACAAGAATTAAAACTCTGCTGTATTAAACCTCTGAGATTCCAGTTTTATTTATTTATTTACCACAGAATAACCTACTTTATCTTTACTAATACAGAACTTAGTACCAAAAAAGGAGAACCCAAAGTGGCTAAAACAGAAACCTTAAACATAAGAGACCGGTTTAGTGTTGAAGGTAGTGGCCCTGATATGAAAGTTTATCATTCTTATAATCTATTCCATGCCTAGGCCCCCATCCTGGGTCACATTATCATTTTCAGTCCCTCAACTATTATTAAGGTTAAAGGGAGACTAAAATTAATGATAAGTAGTATTTATTGAACTCATAGTTCAGGTTATGGACTACAGTACATGCATGACCTTAATTAATCCTCACAACTTTACAATGGAGACACTGTTATTTTCCCTGTTTCAGATAAAGAAATTGAAAAATAGAGAAGCCTAGCATCCATGTTACTAAATCCACAATGGGGTACCTGGAAAGTTGAGTTTTCTTTGTTCTAAATTGTCTGGGAATAGGCAAGAAGAATATGCTAAGAGAAAGTACTTATTAACCCAGGTTAAAACTTAATTTAGTAAGTTTGAAAGGAGTAGAACTCACCGGAAATAGTTATTATCTCAGTAAAGCTATAGGTACATTACTCGGACGTGCTTCAAGTTGGAGAAAAATAAATTGCACACAAACAGACACAGACACACATACAAGCAACGAATTAAAACATAATAGAAATCTCTAAATAATGCATTAGAACACAAGTAGTTAAGTATGGGCGCCAAATCACACAGGATTTAGGGAGAATGGGCTTAGCTACAATCCTGGTCTTTGGGCCAGAACTGTGCTATCCAATATGGTTACCACTGCTATGTATATCTCCGGAGCACTTGTAATATGTCTAGTTGTAATTGTGATGTGCTGTAAGCGTAAAATACATACCAGATGTTGAAGACCTAGTACAATGTAAACTATATCATTAATATTTTTATATTGATTAAATATTAATGATCTTTTGGGTCCATTGTGTTAAATTACATGTAGTATTAATTTTACCTGTTTATTTTTATCCCTTTAACGTGGGATAAAATTTAAAGTTACATGTGTGGCTCACTCTTGTGGCACACATTTTATTTCTGTTGGACAGTGCTGTGCATGAGCGTCAGGAATTGGGCAAGCCAAAGTAACCTGCAGAGAGTGTTTCTGTTCTAGAAACAGTTTAGATTCTAGTGAAAGTGATATTTGGATCAGTTTTAGAGAAATTTTTCTGAAATCCTTATTTGGTCTCTTGGTGTGTTCTTCTTGAGCACCTCTCCTGGTCTCAAGCCATACAAACTTTGTCAGACCTTCTTATAAATAATGCACTTGCTTAATATGGAGAGCTCCATCAACCCCAAACGTAGCTATGGCCAGACCAGTGCTTCTTAAATTTAAAGTGCAAAGAAATCATGAGGGTGGGAGGAGTTCTTGTTAAATGCAGAGTCTCAGTTATTGGGTCTGGGAAGGGACCTGAGATGAGGCCACGCCTTCAGGTCTGAGGCCCACACATGAAGAAGCAAGAGGCTAGGACACATTAGACCCGCCAGACTCAAAATTTGGGAACAAAGAAGAGGGGTGAGGTGATTGTCATAAAAGCAGAGAGATCCCTCTATCCTCTCTTAACTTACTCCCCTCTCTCCTCTCAGAGTGAGCTGTATCTAGAGAAGGTGAAATGAACAGGCCACAGCACAACTAATCTGCTCAATTCTACTGTTGCAGAGATTGATGGAGACCATTGTTTGATCAATGTGGTCATGACAACAGGTATCAGGCATGAGCATGACTGAAATGAATGGAATCACTTTACTCCAATCTGGTTTGCTTTTATTGTGCAAACTCAGCTGATCCCGATGGCTTGGGGTCAGGGAAATCAGCGTTACACCTAAGTCTACTAACCTTCCTGAGATAATTTATGAACAAAAAATCAGCATATTCATGCATATTCGTTATTATAAGAGACAATCAATCCATTTGCCTGTTTTACTCATGTTCTCTTCTCAGAGGATGTACTTATTTTCTGTTGAAGTTAGAAAGTATCACAACTTAATATTTGTAAAAATGAAATTTTGTTATAACATAGTGGGATCAATCCTCTAATTTATGAACTCAGCTCAAAAAAATAATTTCTCAAGAAGGGTCAAGGAAAATGTTTGTAGCAGTCATACAATATTCAGTATGAATTTATAATCTCCCAAAATGGCTGCTTGGAAGAAAAAGCCCTATATGATTTTGTAATTTTTTAAATATTTTAAAATAATCTCATTAATTAAGTCTTAATTTATACTTCTTTAGAACATCAATGCAGTGTGGATATAGAGGCATTGTTAATCATGTCGTATCTAAAAAATAAATTTTGCATGACACTTTGGGGTTTTTGAAGTTCTCTGGATAGAAACTTTAAATTCCCATGACCTTGAGTCTCATTTTCTGTCACTCACAATGTCAAATTACTTACTGTTGATTCTTTCCTGTTATTCCTTCAGTGGTCTCCTTATTTGAATTCAGATCTGGTTCAAAACATTGGCTGCTACTTTGACCTACACTGACATTTCAAAGGCTGAAGAATAATTAGTGAAATAAAAACCTCATAATTACTTTCTAACACACACCCACACAAAGCCTTTTGTTGAGCTGGCAGAATGGATTGGGATTTTTGTTGTGTTGTGTTTTGTTCTAAATGATTGAGCATGGAACTAAAGTGAAGTGACAGACATTTCTTGAATGCACAAAATGATCCGAAAGCTTAAGATACTCAGTGTTTTACCTAACAGTATTGAAATCTTACTCAAGAATCAACTTCATTTAATATCTGATTTTAAACTTAAACTCTAACAAAAAAAGTCTTTCTTTGGAAATAACTTTAAGATGGCATATGATACCATGTTAATAACAGTCTGGTTGATTTTTTTGTTGGCTTTTGGCTAGGTTGGAGATGACTAAACAGTGAATTGTTCTGATTCAGATAGTAAGATATGGCTCCAGCTACTAGTTCAATTATCCTAGAAAAACGTTTCCTATAGTATAAACACACATAATGACTGTGTGTGTATTGCATCTGCCCTTTCCTTTTAATCTGATTTGTCGGTTGGGTTTAGGCTTGTGCACATGGATCTATCCATATTTGTTGGATCTATCCATATTTGTTGTAAGAATGAGATCTTGCTTGTACCTAGCTTCCTCAGTCAAAGGAAGAGAAAATCAGATAGGTACTGCCTATTTTGGGTTGGGTTCCATTTGAAAGATGCATTATTGAGTCTTTGTGGTCCACATGTTGTTTTCATAGGGAAAAAAAATACAATTTTGAATGCTAGACAATTATCTTATTAAAAAACCTTCTAGTACTACTTTACTGATCTCTAAGTCAGGCAATCTGTCCTGTGATTCTTTGTAGTACAGGTTTTGTTTTATTTTGTTTTGGATTATTTTTTATTGCTGTTATTTGTACTATTTGCAGAGCATCTTTATAATAATAGCTAATGTAACCAATACGTTGAATGAACACACTCTTTTGTAAACAAAACAAAATCTAAAGTGGTATTTCTCAAACACTTTGATCTTAGTGCCCTTTATACTGTTACAATGACTCAAAAACCCAAAATGCTTTTTGTATGTGTGTTATATATCTATTGATTTAGGAATGAAAATTGAGGAACTTAAAACAACACACATACGTGGTAACACAATGATATATTTTTATAAAAAATATTTTTCAAAACAAAAAAAATAGAAGAATGTCATTCTTTTACATGTTTGCAAATTTCTTTAATACCTGACTTGATAGAAGACAGCTGGAAGATAAAATAGGTCTACCTCTGGAAAATTCTACTGCATGGGATAATAAGACAGAAAAAGACAAATCATGTCTTAATGTTATTCTGAAAATAGTTTTGACCTTGTGGACTCTGAAAGTGTCTTGAGGACCCCCCAGGTGTCCTCAGATCACACTTTGATAACTCCTGATCTGAAGATGAAACTGAATGTATGATTGAAAAACTATTAAAACCTCAGGAAGATTTTAAGTGGTGCCTCAAACAGAAAAAAAATTCCTTTAAGAATCTTAAGGCTGTGCTTCATAGATTCTCTCATTAAACAATAGGGCTCCTATGAATATTAAACGTGTTGGCCTACAGGAACTTTCCAAGAATCTCAAGGTAGAGAAGGACTTATTGTGTGGATTTTGTCTAGTGGACTGAAGCCAGTAGTCTTATAGGAAGCCCATAGGTTTTTAAGAGAATTATACCATGGTAAACATTGTCACCTTGAAGTAAAAAGGACAGAGAGTACAAAAGAAAAGAGGCCTTTGAACCTCTGAACTGCTATAGACAGGAAGCCGACTGAGAAAAATATTCACTTACAGATACTGCCATTTATCAAGGAAAAAGAAGGAAGAATCAGAGGGTGGAAAAAAGGCCCAGAGGGCAGAGCTGTGAAGATCATTCCCAGAGAACAAGGCCCAGCCCTAATCCAGAAACTGCCAAGACATTCCTGGCTGGATTTCAGAATTTTTAACAACCAGTAACCCCTATGTACTACCTGTTTTCTCCTTTTTTGAATGGTTCTACAGCAGTCGTCTTATGTCTTTCCCACCATTGTATGGTGTGTGTGTGTGCAGATATCTTTGCTCTTAAGCTCACAGGTCTTGAAATTGAGGAAGACTCTATTCAAGGAGTGAAGGAACCATAGCCAAGGAGCCTCGTTTGTATCTGGACCTTTTTTTTTTTTTTTTAAATGAGAACCTGGAAATCTTTGCTATAATGGAATAAGACTTTTGTGGGCCTTGGGAGTGGGTCAGTATTTTGCATGTGGGAGTGACATGAATTGTTTGAGACCATGAGGCAGACTGTGGTAGTCAGCCTCCAAGTTTGTTCTCAATAATCCTTGCCTCTTGGTCTTCATGACTTTGTGTGGTCTCCTCTCACATTTAATTAGAATTGGTTCTATATGACCAATAGAATATGGTGGGAGAGACAGTATGTTTTCTGAGGCTAGGTTATAAACGGAATTGAAGTTTTATCCTTGGTAATCTTGGATCTCTCACTTTGGGTGGAGCCAGCCACTGTGCAGATGGGCTCTGAGCAATAGCCAGCAGCAATCTGCTAGTCCTGGGAGCAAAGTAGATCTGGGAAGGAGATTATCCAGCTCAAGCTTTCAGTTGATTGCAGCTCAAGCCAACATCTGACTGAACTTCCTAAGATACCCTGAGGCAAAACCCCCTAGCTGAGCTGCTCCCCAATTTCTTAAAGATGATGAATAATTACTGTTATTTTGGACATTAAGTTTTGGTGTGATTTTTTTTTAAGTAGCAATAGGTAATTTGCACATAGGCCGGACATGAAGGCTTTTTATATAATGTGGAACATGAGGCAGGAATATTGACTACAGTGGTTATGATTCAGGCAGAGCGGCACAGAGCTTTGGAGGGAACACCTTGTATATTTCTCTCCAAAGAATCAAGGCTCTGGCTCTAATTGTACAAATGTCCAGGGTTAGGAATCTTACCAAACCTTCTGAACTTTCTGGGACTTAATTTATTAATCTTGAAAATAAAAGACATTAATTACATGATTTCAAAAGATCCTTCATAACTTGAAAATATTAGATTTTGTAAATCTACAACACATCAAAAACACCTCTTAGAACACCTCTGGCATTTTTTTTCCCTTGCCCCCAAGGCAATTATACCAATTTGGTATAATTTCTACTAACTTGAATGAGCTACCTTATCTTATGTCATCTTTTATCTCTCATCAGTTGAAACCTTATACCTAAATCCAATGTAAGTATAGATATTTTTCCCCAGTTAAGAATTAAAAATACAATATATCACCAAATTTTTTAATTAAAAAATATAGCTTGACATTTCAGTTGTACATTTCATCAATAGACTTGGATTTGGTTGTTACTGTTTGAAAATATATTGCAAACCAACTAAATGTTGTAGAGTAACAAATAATGGTATTGGTGATAAATGGAATAAGAACTTTTGGTTGGCAGAATATATGGTTAATTTGAGCAACATCATATTAATATTTATAATTATATTATAAATTAATATATAATATACAAGTTATTAATTTGAAATAAACCAGCAGGTTTATTTCAAATTAGTCATAGTGTTTATTATGTATGTTAAGTTTTTACGCAATGATTGGTAAATTCTGAAAGTAATTTGAGAATTTAAAAAATTCCTGCCTTTATATAGCAAGGAAAGGTAATGAAGAGGAACTACTGTCCTTCCATATTAGGATCTCTTTAATTCAGCAATAAATATTCACCAAAGTGCACGCTATCTTGCAATAAGGTCACTTTGACAATCTATTCCATTAAAAATATGTTTATTTTACTTACAGGTGTCGTCCATTAGGACAGGCAACTGACGTTTCAGTTAGTGGCCTTTGTCAAGGAAATAAAACTTACTTTTAATGGAATGGAACTTTCTAAATGACCCAATCTCAAGAAGCATGCACTTTGGTGAATTTTTATTTATTATAAACTAGTCAGCTGAAAATGCAATTTGTGCTGCAGAAGGTGATCTGGTTATTTATGAATAGCATTATATCAGTTGTGTTCATCTAATTAGAAAAAAAAATCTTTGAGGCACTTAGAAAATCATGCAGGCATTCAACAGTTTCTTTAAGTTTCTCTCTTATTTAGTTTTTTTCCTTCTTAGTGCTCTTTTTATGCTTGTGTCTTTTCCCCTTCCCCTCATGTATTCTGTCTTTTGACTCTTATTTTGTCTCTATTTCTCCTCTTCTCTTTCTTTATTAAATTTAAATCATTATTTTTTCTTCCAGGAAAAATTCAAGAGGTTATAGTATGCACACATTTCCCTTGAATCTCTGTCTCTCCTTTTCTCTTTTCTCCTCCCTCCCCCAGTGTCTCCTTCCTACTTACCTCTCCATGTAGGACAAGCATCTTACCCAGTGGCTCCAGGGAGACAGAGTGACCACATCTTTTAAAAAGTGAGCTGGCTCTCAGTCCAAAGAAATATAGAGGCAATATTTCAGCAAAAGAATAAGGAAAAACTCAATTATTATTCTACAACCCTTAGATCATTGAGTAATACTTTAATCTTAATATTTTACATTCCATTGATTTTGATGACAGTGTGACAATATAATGTCCAGAGTTAGATTTTTCCATGCTACTTAGAATCAAACTCATAGCTGACTTTACCAACTTTTTCTTGCTTGATAGCAATTGGGTAGCAATATTATCTCATTGGACTAGCTAATGAGTCAATGGCCACTGATTCATTGGCTATTTCTAGTTCTGTAAAAACCCTAAAATGAACTTTCTCTAGTCAGACTATGGTAACATAAGGCTGTGGTAACAAGCAATTACAAAATCTCAATGGCATAACACAATCAGGACCTATTTCTTTTTTTTTTTTTAGCCCTTTAATTAATTAATTTATTTATTTACTTTATGGCTGTGTTGGGTCTTCGTTTCTGGGCGAGGGCTTTCTCTAGTTGCGGCAAGCGGGGGCCGCTCTTCATCGTGGTGCGTGGGCCTCTCACTATCACGGCCTCTCTTGTTGGGAGCACAGGCTCCAGACACGTAGGCTCAGTAATTGTGGCTCACGGGCCCAGTTGCTCCACGGCATGTGGGATCTTCCCAGACCAGGGCTCGAACCCGTGTCCCCTGCACTGGCAGGCAGATTCTCAACCACTGGGCCACCAGGGAAGCCCCAGGACCTATTTCTTTAATAACACAATATGTATCTCTTTCTTCCTCCTCACTGTGGGTTGGCTGGGGGCTTGGCCAATTATAGTTACTCAGGGGCTCAGGCTAGTGGAAGCTCCTTGTCAACATGTGCTTCCATTATTTCTGTGGTGAGGTGATACATAGTACGCTTGCTCTTATATCTTTCTTCCAGGGGTAACACATGCTGACTTCTGTTCATATTTCACTGGCCAAAGGGAGTCACATGCCCTCACCTAACTTCACATGGGTTGGGAAGTACAGTCTTGCTATGAGCCTCAGAAGAGCTGAGAACAGAGGCATTTATGCCCATTCACTACACGGGACTTGCACAAACTCACGGAGTCACCAGAATTGGAGATTATGGGTTCAGATGTTACCACCCCATCAGAAGGACCCATTCTTTTACATGGCTGCAGTTTGGGTTATAGATGCTGCATATATACTGTTATGTAGCAGTGGCTGGAGGAGAACACCTAGGGATGGTTCAAAGTGAGACACTGACATCTGTGAAGTCACCACAAGCTGGGACCCGTCTTTGCTTACACAAATAATGTTTTTTTTAATGCTGTAATGTTTATGTTTTGGATCAAATTAATATAACTCCTCTCGTTTAAGTGCAACTTCCTTGGGTTATTCCTTTTGTTTTTGGCAATCCCATGAGAAGAACAGCGAATTCATATGGTGTGAGAGAAATAAATAGATAAGATAGAAACCTGATCTCCTAGCAGCTTTATAACCACCAGATACAAAGGTACTTCACATTTCCTGTTAAAATTATTTCCAATACTTTATATTTTAAACTATCATAGAAAATGGATTTTTAAAAAATTATTTATTTGGATTGGACAGTGCTGGCAGACAGTGAGCATATTTATGTATATTTATATTTTGGCAGTCCAATCATGAGATACAAAACTTTATCTTTCAGGTTTTCAACACAGAAAATTATATCACTTGAAAATAATAATTTTCAGACCTACTTCCTGATATCTATACTTACCATGTTTGTTTCATCTCATTACGTTGGCCCAAATTTCCAAAACTATGTTAAATAAACATCAGCTTCTAAACATATTTACCTTGTTCTCAATTTTAATTAAAATGCTACTAGCAGGACTTCCCTGGTGGTGCAGTGGTCAGGAATCCGCCTGCCAATGCAGGGGACACGGGTTCAAGCCCTGGTCCAGGAAGATCCCACATGCTGTGGAGCAACTAAGCCCACGCCACAACTACTGAGCCTGCACTCTAGAGCCCACATGCCACAACTACTGAAGCCCGTGTGCCTAGAACCCGTGCTCCACAACAAGAGAAGCCACCACAGTGAGAAGCTGGCACACCGCAATGAAGAATAGCCCCCGCTCACCGCAACTAGAGAAAGCCTGTGCACAGCAATGAAGATGCAATGCAACCAAAATTAGATTTAAAAAAAAAATGCTACTAGCATTTCTCCAAAATGAGTGTTGTAGGGTTTTTTTCCTGTTTTCCTTCATTTTTGAATTCTTTAAAATATCATTAGTTGCACTAAATTTTATCAAGTGTTTTTGTATGGCATTTGATTTGTCTTATTTTGACCTTGAATTTGATGTATACTGTTGATTTTTTTATTTTTTATTTTTTTAAATTTTTGAATTTTGTTTTATTTATTTTTTTATACAGTAGGTTCTTATTAGTCATCAATTTTATACACATCAGTGTATACATGTCAGTCCCAATCGCCCAATTCATCACACCACCATCCCCACCCCCCCACGGCTTTCCCCCCTGGGTGTCCATATGTTTGTTCTCTACATCTGTGTCTCAACTTCTGCCCTGCAAACCGGTTCATCTGTACCATTTTTCTAGGTTCCACAAACATGCGTTAATATACGATATTTGTTTTTCTCTTTCTGACTTACTTCACTCTGCATAACAGTCTCTAGATCCATCCATGTCTCAACAAATGACCCAATTTCGTTCCTTTTTATGGCTGAGTAATATTCCACTGTATATATGTACCACAAATTCTTTATCCATTCATCTGTCGATGGGCATTTAGGTTGCTTCCATGACCTGGCTATTGTAAATAGTGCTGCAATGAACATTGGGGTGCATGTGTCTTTGAATTATGGTTTTCTCTGGGTATATGCCCAGTAGGGGGATTGCTGGATCATATGGTAATTCTATTTTTAGTCTTTTAAGGAACCTCCATACTGTTCTCCATAGTGGCTGTATCAATTTACATTCCTACCAACAGTACAAGAGGATTCCCTTTTCTCCACAACCTCTCCAGCATTTGTTGTTTGTAGATTTTCTGATGATGGCCATTCTAACTGGTATGAGGTGATACCTCACTGTAGTTTTGATTTGCATTTCTCTAATAATTAGTGATGTTGAGCAGCTTTTCATGTGCTTCTTGGCCATCTGTATGTCTTCTTTGGAGAAATGTCTATTTAGGTCTTATGCCCATTTTTGGATTGGGTTGTTTGTTTCTTTAATATTGACCTGAATGAGCTGTTTATATATATTGGAGATTAATCCTTGGTCTGTTGATTCGTTTGCAAATATTTTCTCCAATTCTGACGGTTGTCTTTTCATCTTATTTATGGTTTCCTTTGCTGTGCAAGAGCTTTGAAGTTACATTAGGTCCCATTTGTTTATTTTTGTTTTTATTTCCATTACTCTAGGTGGTGGATCAAAAAAGATCTTGCTGTGATTTATGTTAAACAGTGTTCTTCCTATGTTTTCCTCTAAGAGTTTTATAGTGTCCGGTCTTACATTTAGGTCTCTAATCCATTTTGAGTTTATTTTTGTGTATGGTGTTAGGGAGTGTTCTAATTTCATTCTTTTACATGTAACTGTCCAGTTTTCCCAGCACCACTTATGGAAGAGACTGTCTTTTCTCCATTGTATATCTGGGCTTTCTATCTTGTTCCACTAATCTATGTTTCTGTTTTTTTTTGCCAGTACCATATTGTCTTGATTACTGTAGCTTTGTAGTATAGTCTGAAGTCAGGGAGTCTGATTCCTCCCGCTCCGTTTTTTCCCTCAAGACTGCTTTGGCTATTCGGGGTCTTTTGTGTCTCCATAAAAATTTTAAGATGATTTGTTCTAGTTCCGTAAAAAATGCCATTGGTAATTTGATAGGGATTGCATTGAATCTGTAGATTGCTTTGGGTAGTATAGTCATTTTCACAATATTGATTCTTCCAATCCAAAAACATGGTATATCTCTCCATCTGTTGGTATCATCTTTAATATATTTCATCAGTGCCTTATAGTTTTCTGCATACAGGTCTTTTGTCTCCCTAGGTAGGTTTATTCCTAAGTATTTTATTCTTTTTGTTGCAATGGTAAATGGGAGTGTTTCCTTAATTTCTCTTTCAGATTTTTCATCATTAGTGTATAGGAATGCAAGAGATTTCTGTGCATTAATTTTGTATCCAGCAACCTTACCAAATTCATTGATCAGCTCTAGTAGTTTTCTGGTGGCATTTTCAGGATTCTCTATGTATAGTATCATGTCATCTGCAAACAGTGACAGTTTTACTTCTTCTTTTCCAATTGGTATTCCTTTTATTTCTTTTTCCTCTCTGATTACCATGGCTAGGACTTCCAAAACTATGTTGAATAATAGTGGTGAGAGTGGACATCCTTGTCTTTTTCCTGATCTTAGAGGAAATGCTTTCAATTTTTCACCATTGAGAATGATGTTTGCTGTGGGTTTGTCATATATCGCCTTTATTATGTTGAGGTAGGTTCCCTCTATGCCCACTTTCTGGAGAGTTTTTATCATAAATGGGTGTTGAATTTTGTCAAAAGCTTTTTCTGCATCTATTGAGATGATCATATGGTTTTTATTCTTCAATTTGTTAACATGGTGTACCACATTGATTGATTTGCGTATATTGAAGACTCCTTGCATCCCTGGGATAAATCCCAGTTGATTATGGTGTATGATCCTTTTAATGTGTTGTTGGATTCTGTTTGCTAGTATTTTGTTGAGGATTTTTGCATCTATGTTCATCAATGATATTGGTCTGTAATTATCTTTTTTTGTAATATCTTTGTCTGGTTTTGGTATCAGGGTGATGGTGGCCTCATAGAATGAGTTTGGGAGTGTTCTTTCCTCTGCAATTTTTTGGAAGAGTTTGAGAAGGATAGGTGTTAGCTCTTCTCTAAATGTTTGATAGAATTCACCTGTGAAGCCATCTGGTCCTGGACTTTTGTTTGTTGGAAGATTTTTAATCACAGTTTCAATTTCATTACTTGTGATTGGTCTGTTCATATTTTCTGTTTCTTCCTGGTTCAGTCTCGGAAGGTTATACCTTTCTAAGAATTTGTTCATTTCTTCCAGGTTGTCCATTTTATTGGCATAGAGCTGCTTGTAGTAGTCTCTTAGGATGCTTTGTATATCTGCGGTGTCTGTTGTAACTTCTCCTTTTTCATTTCTGATTTTATTGATTTGAGTCCTCTCCCTCTTTTTCTTGATGAGTCTGGCTAATGGTTTATCAATTTTGTTTATCTTCTCAAGGAACCAGCTTTTAGTTTTATTGATCTTTGCTATTGTTTTCTTTGTTTTTATTTCATTTATTTCTGCTCTGATCTTTATGATTTCTTTCCTTCTGCTAACTTTGGGTTTTGTTTGTTCTTCTTTCTCTAGTTCCTTTAGGTGTAAGGTTAGATTGTTTGAGATTTTTCTTGTTTCTTGAGGTAGACTTGTATAGCCATAAACTTCCCTCTTAGAACTGCTTTTGCTGGATCCCATAGGTTTTGGATCATCGTGTTTTCATTGTCATTTGTCTCTAGGTATTTTCTGATTTCCTCTTTGATTTCTTCAGTGATCTCTTGGTTATTTAGTAACATACTGTTTAGCCTCCATGTGTTTGTGTTTTTTACGGGGTTTTTTCCCCATAATTCATTTCTAATTTCATAGCGTTTTGGTCAGAAAAGATGCTTGATATGATTTCAGTTTTCTTAAATTTACTGAGGCTTGATTTGTGACCGAAGATGTGATCCAACCTGGAGAATGTTCCATGCACACTTGAGAAGAACGTGTAATCTGCTTTTGGATGGAATGTCCTATAAATATCAATTAAATCTATCTGGTGTATTGTGTCATTTAAAGCTTCTCTTTCCTTATTTATTTTCATTTTGGATGATCTGTCCATTGGTGTGAGTGAGGTGTTAAAGTCCCCCACTATTATTGTGTTACTGTCGATTTCCTCTTTTATAGCTGTTAGCAGTTGCCTTATGTATTGCGGTGCTCCTATGTTGGGTGCATATATATTTATAATTGTTATATCTTCTTCTTGGATTGATCCCTTGATCATTACATATTGTCCTTCCTTGTCTCTTGTAACATTCTTTATTTTAAAGTCTATTTTATCTGATATGAGTATAGCTACTCCAGCTTTCTTTTGATTTTCATTTGCATGGAATATCTTTTTCCATCCCCTCACTTTCAGTCTGTATGTATCCCTAGGTCTAAAGTGGGTCTCTTGTAGACCGCATATATATTGTCTTGTTTTTGTATCCATTCAGCAAGCCTGTGTCTTTTGATTGGAGCATTTAATCCATTCACCTTTAAGGTAATTATTGATATGTATGTTCCTATGACCATTTTCTTAATTGTTTTGGTGTTGTTTTTGTAGGTCCTTTTCTTCTCCTGTGTTTCCCACTTAGAGAAGTTTCTTTAGCATTTGTTGTAGAGCTGGATTGGTGGTGCTGAATTCTCTTAGCTTTTGCTTGTCTGTAAAGCTTTTGATTTCTCCATGAATTCTGAATGAGATCCTGCCAGGTAGAGTAATCTTGGGTGTATGTTCTTTCCTTTCATCACTTTAATTATATCATGGCAGTCCCTTCTGGCTTGTAGAGTTTCTGCTGAGAAATTAGCTGTTAACCTTATGGTAGTTCCCTTGTATGTTATTTGTTGTTTTTTCCTTGCTGCTTTCAATAATTTTTCTTTGTCTTTAATATTTGCCAATTTGATTACTATGTGTCTTGGCGTGTTTCTCCTTGGGTTTATCCTGTATGGGACTTGCTGTGCTTCCTGGACTTGGGTGGCTATTTCCTTTCCCATGTTAGGGAATTTTCGACTATAATCTCTTCAAATATTTTCTCTAGTCCTTTCTCTCTCTCTTCTCCTTCTGGGACCCCTATAATGCGAATGTTGTTGCGTTTAATGTTGTCCCAGATGTCTCTTAGGCTGTCTTCATTCCTTTTCATTCTTTTTTCTTTATTCTGTTCCGCAGCAGTGAATTCCACCATTCTGTCTTCCAGGTCACTTATCCGTTCTTTTGCCTCAGTTATTCTGCTATTGATTCCTTCTAGTGTATTTTTCATTTCAGTTATTGTATTGTTCATCTCTGTTTGTTTGTTCTTTAATTCTTCTAGGTCTTTGTTAAACATTCTTGCATCTTCTCGATCTTTGCCTCCATTCTTTTTCCGAGGTCCTGGATCATCTTCACTTTCAGTATTTTAAGTTCTTTTTCTAGAAGGTTGCCTATCTCCAATTCATTTAGTTGTTTTTCTGGGGTTTTATCTTGTTCCTTCATCTGGTACGTAGCCCTCTGCCTTTTCATCTTGTCTATCTTTCTGTGAATGTGGTATTTGTTCCACAGGCTGCAGGATTGTCATTCTTCTTGCTTCTGCTGTCTGCCCTCTCGATTTTTTTTATTCTTTATCAAATATTTTTTGTTTTCCTTTTATTTCTTACAAAATCTTATTTTTGCTTTCATTGAGTTTTAGACTGTTGAATATTTTTAATCAGAATTTTACTTGCTCATATTTAATCTGGGCTATTTACTTATGTTTTATTTTTTGATATTTTGGTAAGATTGTAGTATTGGGGAACAATCCTTCATAATTTGTGAGGAGCAATATATTATGTAAGGCCAGTGAATTAATGTAGTTCTATCATATAGAGAAATATAGAGACAAAGAAGCATAAAGGTAGTTCTCTACAAACAGGTAGACTCTAGAGCCTGCCAATGTCTTTCCTCATTGAATGTAATATAATCATAACATTAAGAGAGGACATTTTTTCACCTTTAGAATTAACCTAAAGTGATGTTTGGAACTGAGTATGGAGATGCCTTCCAAAAGTGTATACATCTCTTAGCAGACAACATTTTCTCAGTTTAAGTTTGGAATTGGTTTGTAAAGAAAATAAGCTATAGTTTTACTTTTCTTCTGATTCTTGTAGAATTAGTACGTATACTAATTCTGATTAGTATACCTAATTAAAAATCTGATCTGGGCAATATCCACAGCCGGGGTTTAGTCAGTAACCATCTATTCAGTGAGCTTTAGATGTCAGCAGGATGCTAGGTGCTGGAGAGGCCAGTGAAACCGAGAGGCCAGTGAAAGCAAGTTGTTCCTCACTCCAACCATGAAATTCCCTAATTACAGGACCAGGTACTTTTGAGAAAGGACAGGGGTTGGTGACAGTATTTTTAAAAGAGCTCTAGAGTAATTAGGAAGAAAGAATGGTTCCAAAGGAGACCACCATGCTGGGGATCCATAGAAAGACAGCGTATAAAAATCAAACTGACTCCCTATTTCAAGCGAAAAACAGATCGTAGAGCCAGAGGCCCTTTGAATTGAAAGGGCAGAGGTTCTTCAGCTTTATTGCACATTAGAATCAGCCATGGGCCTTGTAAGATTCTGACTTCCAGATCTCACCATGAATCAATTAATTTAGAATCTCTGTTGGTGGGACCCAGGCATCCTATTTTTTAAAGCTCCTCAGTTGATTGCAGTATGCAGGCAACTTTGAGAACCACTCCTCCAGGATTCATCAGCTTTCCTGCATCATCTTGGGGATGGAAAGGGGTTGCTTTTACAAAAAGTATCTTTGTCTTGTCCTCATCCAAGATCTCGTGAATCAGAATCTCTAGGTCTGTGCCTGAGCCTCTCAAAGAATCAGTGTGAATAATTAAGAGAGCAAATTTGCTATCTGCAAATACACTTGTAATTAACTGAGGTTCTCATGGGAGCAACTTTTATGAAAAATGTTGAGAAATAATGACAAATTCCCCTCTTAGGGTTGTATTAAATATTTTGTATAATATATTTTCACATGGATGATATTATGTGATGATGACATGTTTTAGTCACAAGGATTATTAGTGTCATTTGCACAGGTGATAAGAAATTAAGACTGTCAGAAGTAAAACAACTTATCTAAAGATCACTCAACTTTAGAGACAGGCACTGAGGTTTTCTATTGTCTAGATCACTACCGCACCATTTATTATGCATGTATGAACATGTAACTTCTGGATTTTTGTCCTATAATAGGATGGTAATCTACCATATATGCTAAGGTTTGTAAAGTCCCTAGTACACAGGAAAACTTGTAGTCTTTAGGTACAATCTTTCTTGAGGATCACATGGGGAAATTATGTGTCTTCATTTAATCCTTCTGTTAACTGATGATCAGTTGATACACAGTAGTAGTAATTTCAAAAGGCAGTCAACTTAATGTGGCATATGGGGGTCAAAATAAAGTTACCAATAATAGTTATTATTTCTTGAGGAGCCACTCTGTGCAAGTGATTGTGATAAGAATTTTCTTTGTACTAAGCTCATTTATTCCTAACAATAATGATATGAGAAAGTATCATTACCCAATTTTACAGTTGAGGAAATTGATGCCCGAAGATGTAGTGTCCATCGCCAAAATCATCAGATGTTGGTAGAAAGGAGATTCAAACTGAGGTCTGTCTGATGTCAAAGCTTGTGCTCCAACTGCTAAGCAAATAGCTTCAGTGTCCTGGTAGCAGTTAGATAAGCAGGCCAACTCACTGGGAAAAAGTACCTGCATGTCTTTTTCTGGTAGCTAAGGAGAAAGAAAGCAGCCATGATCATTGCATTGTTATAATTTCATGATTAGGGCCCATGTCTTTGTATGTCATTATGTATTCTCACATAGAACATGATACAGTAAGCATTCAATAAAGCAGTAGTTCCCCAACTTCAGTGTGTATCAGAGTCACCTGGAAAGCTAATAAAACACACAAAGGCCAGGCTTGCTGAAATAGGATGGAGCTAAGGTCTTTGTATTTTCACCAAGTTCTTCAGGTGACGCTGCTACTTGCCAGAGTTTAGGAACCACTGTGATGAAGTATTACTCAATGAATCACTCATTAGTTCCAGAAAGCTATGCAGGATTGCAAGTAAAATAAGTAGTGGTAAATAAAGAACTGCATATAGATGTGAATATATAAAATACTACACTGCAGACTTTCTTAAATTGTGCTCTATGGGACACAAGTTTTGGGAGCAGATAATATATGTTCTATGACTAAAATGCATGGCTGATCCCTCTGAGAAATGCTACAAGCCAGACCTTTTTCTGAATATGTGTAGCTCTCAAGAGCATATAAAAAATTCCAAGAAATCCTGAAATAAGAAAGTTTTTTATTTTTTAATTTTTTATTTATTATTTTTAAAGATCAAATTTATAGAGAGAATGTTTTGCTTATCTCTTTTAAATTTTATTTATTTATTTATTTATGGCTGTGTTGGGTCTTCGTTTCTGTGCGAGGGCTTTCTCCAGTTGTGGCAAGTGGGGGCCACTCTTCATCGCAGTGCGCGGGCCTCTCACTATCGCGGCCTCTCTTGTTGCGGAGCACAGGCTCCAGACGCGCAGGCTCAGTAATTGTGGCTCACGGGCCCAGCTGCTCTGCGGCATGTGGGATCTTCCCAGGCCAGGGCTCGAACCCGTGTCCCCTGCATTGGCAGGCGGATTCTTAACCACTGCGCCACCAGGGAAGTCCCAAGAAAGTTTTTTACTTAATTAATTTTTGTTAACCTATGTAAACTTATAAAATTATTATTAACCCAAAGGTATTTGAACTTATTTTTACTGCATATGTGTTAACATCCCCAGGGCACCAGTTTGAGAAGCATCCATGTAATAATATAATAATTTAAAGACATATGAAATAGTATTTAAGAAAACCCCTTTTTTGAAAGATATGTGGTCATTCTCATTATACATTGAAATAAAAAATGTAATGAAGTACTGAAATATTAGCAAATAGAAAGTTTATAAAAAAGGGACATATTAAAATAATAAAAATAAATATTTTAATGAGATATGTAGTTGTGATGTGGTGACAGGATGCATAAGACAGAAGAGGATAGTGAGATGCATACCTTCCAAGATTTTAATGAGATTCATGAAGAGTTCTATGTAATAAGACATATATGTTAAAAGCTGTTATGAAGTGAATACGTGAGATGGTGTAATGAGCTGTCTCTGGAAGTGTCCTGTAAGATGGGCATCCTTCAGATCTGAAATGAGATGGGTGAAAGGAAAAGTGTAATGAGCTGGTCACATAAAGGAGAGGCCATATAATTAGATGCATAAAAGAAGGAAGGGAGACTATATACATTTTCCAAATATGTAAGATATAATGGGAACTAGGTTTTAATGTAATAAGATGCAGAAATGAAATGACAATGAGATACAAAAATGGAATCGTGTAATGAGATATGTAAGAACTGTGTAATGAGATGTGCATGTTTAAGGTGTTTAATGGGATGCAAGATGGGAAAGGTGTAATGAGATGAGCATGTTAAATAATCTAATGAGGGACATGAAGGAAATGATGTCATGTCACATGAAAATTGAAGAAAGTAATGAGATGTGCATTTTAAGGACTGTAATAAAATGGATAAAAGAAGCTAAGGAGAATGAAGAGATGCAGAAATCATATCTTATTATTACAAAGTGAAAAGGGAACAAAAAGTAACCAGAGGAGGTGGCCCACCCACCATTTCTAAGACCATACTCTTCCATATATTTGTTTTGACCTGACAAGTATTTTTGCTGGCCAACTACATACTAAGCGCTTTCTGTGGGAATGTAAATATATACATGATTCCTGTCCTTAAGGGCCCACAAAGACATACACTTATATACAAATAAGGCAATATATCATAATTAGTAATCAAATATTACAAAAGTTAATAGAAATTATTTTGAATCAAGATATTTTACATATCTCCTGAATCAAATGTCCCCTTGTGGTCCCTTCAAGTTTACAATTCTACTATTATTCATTTCTCCATTCCTTTGATCACTGGGTTTTCTCCTTATACTGTATATTCTTACGTAAGTTGATCTTAGCTTTTCTTTGTCTTGTTCATATAGCCCATCCTCAAAGTAGCCTATTCCAATCTCTCTTCAGCTTAAAAACAAAACAGAACTTTTATAATACTTTATACTTTTCTTATGGACTATATTACAATATAGCATATTCTGGTGAGTAATGGATATTAATTATCTTTCTGTTAGTGTGCTCCTCTTGGTCAAGGCTAGATCTAATTCAGTTTTATTTTGCCATCTGAAACTAACATTTTCACACATTAGGTGCTTTTTCAGTAATTCTTGAGTGAATGCATGATTAAGTGAGATATATACCCTTGCAGACTCTATTCGTGAAGATATAAATAATATAATAAATAGATTCTTAATATTGGTCCAGTTACATTAGATAGAGGTTACAATCAACCCACTTGGAGAGAAGCCTCTCTCACAAAATCAGAATTATTCAATATGAAAGAAATACTTTCATATGAGTTTGCTGAGGGGATTTTGTTTCACCATAAAGACAGTGACCCCTGTATGAGCATGCCCTGCCTTGTTTTTCACCAGACATCTGTTTGCTTCATTTACAATCACTTCAGTGTTTTCTGGAACTCAAGTGCTGTTTTAATCAATCTTGGAAGGAAATCACGGAGTGATTCATTACTGAACTCATCAACCTGAGGAACTATTGTTTCAGATGTCATCCTTGAGTATTCTTCATTACAAGATGGCCTTCACATGATAACAAGCCCAGATGGAACTACATTGATCTAACTTTATTTTAGTGTGTCCTATATCTAACTCACCTGGGAGGTTGGCAGTGGCAAGAAAATCTTGTTCAATTATTTACAAACAGCATGCAGCTGTGAGGTGCATGTTGCAGTAATCCCAATCATTTATATAGGATTTCCCCCCCACAGATCATTCATATGATGAAATAACATTCATAAGTGATCAAAGCTCCAGAGACAGCCACAAATCACAGCACATGAAGCATATATTTGTTGTCAGATGGATGAGAAAACATCATCTTCACTCCATCAGTACACTGACCTTCTGTTTTCTCTTGCTGATTCTCTCAGCAAAAACATGATGGCTAGCCTTGGTATTCATGACTTCAGAATTCTTCTAAAAATCTAGATATTGATTATTTTTCCAATTGTTCTCAGTTTTTCCTCTCTACTCTCATTCTCCTTGACCTTTCTGTTAATACTGATGACATTTGTCAAATGCTTCTCCAACCAACCTTTTCCCACACAGGCCATTTCTCTCTTGCTCTGGACAGATTCATCCTCTGTTCCTACCACGGGGTGGTTTATTTCCTCCCATCACATTGAAAAGCAGTTGCAGCATTGTAAATTCTGGGAACTCTACTTGGTTTCCCATGCTCATTTTGCTCCCTTTGTCCAACCTTGACCCAATATGTTATCCCAGACATCCCTAGAAGCGGTATACTCTGTTTCAGTACTCCGTGTAAACAGCATGTGCAGACTCTGGAGTTGTTGCGTGAGGATTATCTCCACTATTAATATGGATGATACTCCATCCCCTGACTTGCGAACAATCAGTGGGCCTGATCCACATAAATAAGGAGCCACCTTTGCTGACCTGCTCTCCGAACCCTAAATCCATTAGTTTGTGGGTCTTAGAAAACAATTTTATTCTAGAAGCAGACAGGGGCAGTTTAATTCTCAGACTCCTGCCACACCTGGATCTCTAGGTGCTCGTCATCATCTCATTCTCCAAACAGGGCAGTCATTTATGGAGCATCCTTCAGATAAAGCAACAAGTTTAGCTTTCTGAATACCTAATTTTGAACTTTGGCCCCTATATTAATGACAGGATGGCTGCCAAATGTTCACTGTGCTCTCCTTGCTTTTACTCCAGCTTTGATTACTGGTGTCTTATCATATATCCCTTGCACAAGCTCATTAACTGGCCTAGTATTTCAGTTCCTCAAGGAATGGAACTCTGATCTTGAACCCTTAGAATTAGCTGAAAACACTTCTCAATGCTGTTTGCTATATATTTTATTGGTTTTTAAAAAAATATTTTATTGGAGTATAGTTGATTTATAATGTTGTGTTAGTTTCAGGTATACAGCAAAGTGAATCAGTTATATATGTATACATATATCCACTCTTTTTTTTAAGATTCTTTTTCCATACAGGCCATTACAGAGTATTGAGTAGAGTTCCCTGTGCTATATAGTAGGTCCTTACTAGTTATTTATTTTATATACAGTTGTGTGTATATGTTGCTATATATTTTAAATACCACAGTGTTATGTGCTCCTGTACTAACCCTTTGATAAGATACCCTGTTCTTCCTAGAAATTTTTTAAAAACAATTAAAAAAATATTGTCAGAGAATTTTAGTTGAAGAAAATCATTGTTGAAACTTGAATTAGTGGTCTGAAAAATTAACTCATAAAATACAAAAGGAAAGATCAAAGAATTATAAATCTCATGGGGAAAATAAGATGCCTACAAAAGAGATACAGGAAAATTAATATACCAATAATATGTGTCCCAGAAAAAAAGGGGGGAACAGATGGAAGAAAGGCAATACTTAAACAATATAGAAGAAAATTTCCCTGAGCTAAATATAGAATTGAAATAGTATATATTTTGAAGATTAGAAAGTAGAGTTAAACTTTCATCTTCATTTAAATGCTTCAAATTCTTAAGAAATGGACAGAACAGAGTATTTTATACTGATTACAAAACTTGTTATTATGAGGTACTTAACATATAACAAAAGCACGAGTGCTGTAGACTGTGATCAGATGCCTATTTGCAGGATACACAAGTTCCACTTTGCTCCTCCATCCATGTTTCTAGGGGAGTACTCCCGCATAGAGAGGGACCCACATTTTCACACTGCCTGTGGGTAAATTTCTCTTGCTCAGTATTATGAAGTTCTCTTGCCACAGATTTAAGCCATGTTCTTGAATATCAGTCATTTTTTTCCCCATATGCATGAATCCTTCTTGCTTATCTTTTAATTAGTTCATAGTCTGAACAAGTAGGAGATGTGCTATTTATCAGATCATTTATTAGAGAAAGAAAACATGCGAACAATTCTAAACCAATGTGAACTGTAAACAACAACAATAGTAATATCTAATTTTTGCTAATTAGAGGAGATAGAATTAAAGTACTAACAACATAGCATGTAATTTATGAAGGCAGTCATTGTTACAACTGTACAATCTAATTGCAATATTTGGGAGGGGGTAATATACTGTTTAAATCTAGAAACTAAGTTGGCATGTTAAAATGTAAAGGTAAATACCTAAAGAATAGAAGCAGAATATTTAACTTCCAAACTAGTATAGGAATATTTTAAGATGAAAACAAAAGATATTTAATTTATTCAAAAGAATTCAAGAAATGAGAGAAAAAAGGAATATAGAAAAAAATAAGACAAATAATATGGTAGAAATAAATACAAATAAATAGGTCTTCCTGGCAAATGTACAAACTTTCTAGGTAAAAGACAATTTTCAGACTGAATAAAAATCCTATAAAATCTAGCTAATGCTATTTATTGTATAAGGCATCAAGCTAAAAAAGAAGAACATAGAAAGATTGAAATAGATGAGATGAAATAAATATATGCCAGACAAATACTATTCAAAGAAAACTGGTATGCCTATATTCGTCTCAGATAAAGTAGATTCCAGGGCAAAAAAAAAGGTAAATAGAATCACTACATATTGAAGAAATATTCATTCACCAGGAAGATATAGTGACTATAATTGTATATACTTAAAAATATAAAAATTTTACAAAATTACAAGAAAACAATAAATACACCATCATAGTAAATGATTACAACATTTCTCTCATTAATTGATGAATACAGCAGCCCCAAATCAGTAAAAGTGAAGATTATTTAAACCACAAGATTAATAAGCTTGACCTAAGGGCATTGACACCTGCTGGTATTGCATCCTGTACAATGTTGATGACAAGGTTTCAGTGGAAACTAAACCCAGCTCTCTGAGCCCTACGTACTCTTGTGGCTCTGAATCAGCTTGTAGGAGAGGCTACCTGTCTTTTAGTTGGTCTACTGTGCTACATAGTGTGGGGTTTTGTTTCCTTGTGTGTGTGTGTGTGTGTGTGTGTGTGTGTGTGTGTGTACGTTTTGCATGCTTATTTTGTAACCAGCATTTGTCCCAACTCTTATTTTTTCTCCTGGTTTTCAGGGACAGGAAGCGCAGCAGATGTGTTTTCTTGACTCCCTTGCCCTAAGATTTCTAGCTTTGATTCTACCATGAGAAACATCCTGTGACATTTTGAAGATACTTGAAGCAGAAGCCTTGACTGCTCTGGAGAAGGTGGTGTGTGGGCTTTGGCAGATACCAGAGGTAAAAGAGGAAAAACACTACTGTCTTGGAAAATTCCTCTATTTACTTACCAGATTACTGGTTCATTATAAAAGAATGTAAGTTAGGAAGAGCCAGAGAGAAGAAATGCACAGGGCAAGGTATGGGGAAACAGTAGCCTCATACGGAGTCTTCATTACTTAGACCTGATTGACAAAATCATTGGCCATTGGTGATTGAACTCAATCTTCATCCTCTTTCCCCTCCTGGGAGGTTGGGGGTGCTAAAGTTCCAACCCTCTAACCAGGAGATTGGTTCCTCTGGCTTAGAGGCTTTCCAAAAGTCACTTCATTAACATAAACTCAGGTCTGGTTGAAAGGAGTTTGTTATGAATAACAAAAGACATCTTTAACATTCTTATCTCTTAGGAAATTCCAAAGGTTTTAGGAGCTCTGTGCCAGGAACTGGGACAAAGAACAAATATATATGTATTATTAAAAATTACAATATCACAAGAGGTATCTTCGTCTTCTGTGAATCAGCTGCCTCAGGGATGCAGGAAAATGAAACCATGATTTCAGTCATTTTTACAATGTCCTGATTTCCTAAAAACTTGCTATTATTTTCTTTGACCTTTGATCTGTCAGGCCTTCTAGTTATTTTGGAAGTACCTAATTCCCCATATTAGATTTCTTCATGTCTGGAATTCCTAGAAAATACCAAGAGGAGCCACTTTTAATTGATCCAGAGAAAGGGACTCCTTCAGTAATTTGTCTTCCTTGAAATCCATGTTTATAATTTCTACTGCCAACTAAAGAATGTCACTTGCCAACCAGTTCTACAAGGATTAAGTTACTAGCCACTGGAGTTGCTGACCTTCAACACACCCTGAAAGGAATTCAGGTCAGAGATCAGGAATGAGGCACTCTGTACTCTGGGAAAACTGGCAGAATAGACCTTTAGATAGTTATGTTTTCAAAAGAAAATTTAATGAACCCCAATTCTTGCATCTTCCCATACTTAGAAAAGCACTGAAACCATTAACTAAGATATCTGTTCCTTGTGACTAGCAACAACTAACAACCTTCTACCAAGATGTGTGCTTGGTTGCACATTCTCCCTTTGCCAAAATCACAGTTACTGACCTCCCCTTACTTCCTTGAAATAGTTTCTCAGAGCTATCTGAGAGGCTGTCTCCCAGGCTATATACAGTTTTCAGTAAGACACTGAATAAACTCGACTCACAGCTTTAATGTTGTGTGTTTGCTTTTTGTTGTTGTTTTGTTTTTTGTCAACAGTTTTGGTGACTATGAAAGGACCCAGAGCAGACTTCTCTTCTTCACCTGAACCCTATAAGGATCTGGAGCCTTGGTAACAGCAGGGCCCCTTGTGCCCATCAGCCTCCTTTGTGAGTCTCTCCTGATACTGGATCTCCTGTTTTTGGTTGAAGATTCAGAGTTTATTCAGAGGTTGATAAACTCTTCACTATGAGGAGTAGGTTATCCTTGAACTTAGGTTCAAGAAGAGGTACCTGTATGTTACTCAGGTGAAAGACACTGAGGTTACCCCCAGTTGAAAAATATTAGTATAATTTTGCTCAGTTGAGAGACCCTGGAGTTACCCCCATAGAGAGAAACAACTGCAATTACTTTGGTCAACCTTAGAGTACAAAGGAGGCTTTGCCTGGGTGACTAGGCAGGAAGCTGACCTGATGTCATTCCTCAATTTGTCTACCTTGACAGAATTTGTAAGGATAAAAGTGAAGATATTACATGAGAGTTTGACTCCAAAGAAGGACAAGGATTCTCCTGGTCAGTTACCACTTTCTCAGGCAACCAAGAAATTTGTGAGTTGTGGAGGCAGAGTCCTCATACCCTGCAACAATTCCATAGGGAAAACCACTCACTAATTAGGCTTGTATCACTATAAACTTCCCTCTTAGAACTGCTTTTGCTGCATCCCACAGATTTTGGATCGTTGTGTTTGTTTTCATTTGTCTCCAGGTGTTTTTTAATTTCTTCTTTGATTTCTTCAGTGATCCATTGGTTGTTTAGTACCATATTGTTTGGCCTCCATATCTTTGTGTTTTTTGCAGTTTTTTTTCTTGTAGTTGATCTCTAGTCTCAATGTTGTAGTCAGAAAAGATGTGAGATATGATTTCAATTTTCTTAATTTTTAATGATTTCAATTTTCTTGAATTTATCAAGGCTTGTTTTGTGGCCTGGCGTGTGATCTGTCCCAGAGAATATTCCATGTGCACATGAAAAGAATGAGTACTTTGCTGCTTTTGGATGTCTAATGTTTCATTTACGGCCATTGTTTCCTTATTGGTTTTCTGTCTGGATGATCTGACCATTGATGTAAGTGGGGTGTTAAAAGTCCCCTACTATTATTGTGTTACTATCGATTTCTCTCTTTATGTCTGTTAATATTTACTTTATGTATTTAGGTGTTCCTGTGTTGGATGCATACATATTTACAATAGTTACATTTTCTTAGATTGATCCCTTGATCATTATGTAATGTCCTTCTTTGTCTTTTGTTACTTTTTGTTTTAAAGTCTATTTTGTCTTACATAAGTTTTGCTACTTTGGCTTTTTTCATTTCTATTTGCATGGAATACCTTTTTCCATCCCCGCACTTTCAGTTTGTTTTTAGATCTGAAGTGAGTCTTTGTAGGAGCATATATATGAGTTTTGTTTTTGTATCAATTCAGCCACTCTATATTTTTTGATTTGTGCATTTAACCCATTTACATTTAAAGTAATTATTGATAGGTAAGTACTCATTGCAATTTTGTTAATTGTTTGGGGTTTTTTTTGTTGTTGTTCTTTTTCTTTTTTTCTCTTCCCTTGTGACTTAATGATTATCTTCATTGTTATGTTTAGATTTCTTTATCTCTTTTGTGTGTATATCTGTTAAAGATTTTGGGTTTTTTTTTTTTTCAATTTAGTTATTGTATTCTTCATCCCTGTTTGGTTCTTCTTTATATTATCTCTTTATTAAACACTTGTAAATTCTCTTCTGTTCATCCATTCTTCTCCTGAGTTCTTTGATCATCTTTACAATCATTACTTTGCATGCTTTCTCAGGTATATTGCCTTCTTCTAGGGTTTTATCTTTTTCCTTTGTTTGGAGCATGTTTCTCTGTCACCTCAGTTTGCCTAATTTGCTGATTTTATTTCTATGTATCTGGTAGGTTGATTATATTTGCCAACCTTGGAAAAGTGGCCTTTTGTAGGAGACAGCCTATGCATCCCAGCAGCACATTCCCCTCTGGTCACCAGAGCTATATGCTCTAGGGCTGCACCCTATATGTGCTGCATGGGTCCTTCTGTTGTGGCAGGCTGACTAGTGTGGGCAATCTGGTAGGCATGGCTGGCCCCCAGTTTGGTTTGTTGCTAGGCCCTACCTTGTGCAGAGGATGCCAGCTGCTGGTTGGCTGGGCCAAGTCATGAAGTGGTTGGCTGCAGAAACCTGGGTGCTCCCAGGGCTAGTTCTGGCTCACTGGTGGGCAGAGTTGGGTTCTGGGATAGGTGGTTGTATGGCCAGTATTCCCAGATTTAGTGTCAACATGCTGGTTGGTGGGGCTGGTTCCCTCCCCAGCTAGTTGCTTGGCCTGAGGCTTCCTAGTACTGGTGCCTATAGGCTTGTGGCAGAGGTGAGGCTGGATCCTGAGGCTAATAAGCTAGAGGGAGGATTTGAAAATGGCACTTGCCAGCACCAGTATCCTGGTGATAGAATGAACTCCCCAAAATGGCTGCCACCAGTGTCTGTGTCCCCAGGGTGAGCTCCAATTGCCTCCTGCCTCTTCAGGAGGCTCTTCAACATCAGCAAGTGGGTCTGACCCAGGGTCCTTTCAAGTTACTGCTTCTGCCCTGGGTCCTGGAGCATGTGAGATTTGGTGTGCATACCTTAAGAGTGGAGTCTCTATTTCCCACAACCCCTTGGCTCTCCCAAAAGTAAGCCCTGCTGGCCTTCAAAGCCTAACATTCTGGGTGCTCATTTTCCTGTGTGGAACCCCTAGAGTGGGGAGACTGCTGTGGGGCTCAGACCCCTTTCTCCTTGGGGAGAACCTCTGCAGTTGTAATTATTCTTCCATCTGTGGGTCACCCACCCAGGGCTATGGGTCTTAACTATACAACTCCACCCCTCCTATCCATCTTGTGCAGTTCCTTCTTTATATCTTTAGTTGTAGAAAATATTTTCTGGTAGGTTCCAGACATTCTTATTAATAGTTGCTCTATAAATGGCTGTAATTTTGGTCTGTCCATGAAAGGAGATGAGCTCAGAATCTTTCTACTCTGCCATCTTGGGCAAGCTTCTAACAAACATTGAATTTTTTAACATCACTCGCTCAGCTCAGCCAAGGAGTCATTTCTGTATTTCGCATGAACTCCAGAATTCATGACTGCACTTTTCAGAGCCTAGCTCCTCCTCCCCCAGGTCTCAGACCTTACGAGTTGGGCTTAATAGGCTTTATATCAAGTGCTTGGTCCCTTTTGGCACATTTTAATCTAGACAGCCACTTTCACCCAGGAGAGTGGTGAAACCCAAATGAAGGATGCAAGCACTACAGGCTAGAGGGCACCCCCAGCAGGATCCAGCACCCTTCAGGGTTTTGGTGACCTCCCAAAGAAACCAGGTTGGCAGGGAGAGGAAGACCAAGCCTAGGGTTTCAGGGAAGGAAAGAAAGCTAGAGAGATCCAGAACAAAGCTCTCTTTTCAGAATTCTGATCCTAAGGGAATAAGTCCTTCTAGGAGGAACTTGCATTTCTCTCCCTTTGCCTTGTGATGTAAATATTCTACCGGGACTATCAAGAACTCTTATCTTATTTAGACTATATCTCCAATTCCTGAGACTAAGGTGGCAGGGGGAATAAGAAAAGAGAACTTTTTAAACTCAAGTGAGTAAACTTGACTTATTCCAACTATTATTTATAGACTAGTGAGTTTTATATTGCAATACCTGATTCATGACTAAAAGTTTTAAAATAAAACTGAGATGTCTGTATCTATATGTATGTATATATGTCTGTGTGTACATTGTAGATATGATATGACTTTACTATGGACAGTTTTATCAAAATTAATTTGTTAATGAGCTATATTTAATCGGCTTAAAGGAAATTAAGCACTTATATAAATTCTCAGAAATGTAAAAGAAACTAACCCAAAGGAATTTAAGGCTCATGTGATCTGGGAAATATGCAGTATTAATATGTCTTTATAGTCATCAACATTAAGCATAATAATTTTATTGTACTAGGATTACTAGAAGTCAAATAAATTATATCTGTTGCAAAATTTGTCAGCAAGAAAAATACCTTGGTATGATGAATTTTTTATAAGTAAATTAAATGTAAATGAGATGAGAGCTTTTAGGTAAACTCTTTAGGAACAATTATGTTTTAGGAATGTCTACTTAAAAACAGTTTCTCCAGATTTTTGGCAACTTAAAACTTTAGAGTTTGTTAAGTTCAACAATGTAAGTTTATTGAATATCTAGATAATTCCCAAATAAAATAAAATACTGAAACATTAATTGCTGAACATTGACTTCCTTTTACAGAGAGACTACAGGTATGTAGGACTATTAACATATTTTGTGCCACACTGAGGCATTTTCTATAAGAAAGCACTTGTTTTTAGAAATTATAAATATTTATAAGTTTGCCAATCTACAGAATGCTAGTGTAAAAGACAGTTCATAATTGCTTACTTCTTAGTCTTCACTAGAAACTAAGGTTTTTAAGAGTTGAGAATTCTAACTAAAATATTGTAATTAAAACTACTAAAATTTAATAAGGAAAACATCTTTGTATGCAATAAAAAAGTTATAAGAAATAGAAATGCATTTTATTAAGGGAAAGAAAGTAATTTGGCCCTAAAGCTGGTTATTTCTAAATGGGAAAGAAAATAAGGGACAAATTAATATGGATATAGAAAGTTGTAGGAGATTTGTGAGGGAATAAAAGGGAATTTGTGAGGGAATAAAAAGGAAACTTTAGAAAGCAATTCTGTGTGTCGTTAGACCTAAGAGTAGAATAAGCTGAATTGTAAACTAATTTTAATATTAAAGGTAAAGTGGTGCAAAACCTGAATTTGGTTCTCTCTCTGTTAAGAGGACAAAGTTTTCTTAAAATATTGATCTGCTTTTGAGAACAGATTGTAAAGTTTTTTTATCTTTTAGGTAATCTGTTGTAACTTTCTGTATTTGCCTTATGAAATCTTTAATTGTCACTTTGGTTACATGAATAAGTATTGTTTCACAGTGACCTATGATCCTATTTGGCCAAGTGTTTTAAAAACTTTTTGACATTTTTGATAAACTTCCCAAAGATAAAATTCTAATTGAAGTTTGACCTGTAGCAAGCTGAGGTTTTCCTATTCTAGAAATTATATGGAGTTCCTAAAAATCTAGTATGTCCCAGTAAAATATTATGTCTTAATTCTGCTTATTATCTTAAAATATTGTATGTCACAGCAGTAACCAAGTCAATTGCATTGTAATCAGGTCTTTAACCATGCCTTTTAAAATCTTTTGTCATTGATTGACAGTTATTGTTATGCTCTGATGCCTTTGCAAAAAAGTTTAATCTTCAAGAAAATTCATAAGAAGGATATTTTGAAAAGTAAAGGTTTCTAATAAATTCCATATCATACCCCTGAACTGGGTAAGAAATTAAAGCATTCTAATGGGAACCCTGATGGCTTCATAAAACTGTTAGCAAAAGATCAAGGATTAGTTACATAGGACTGAGTGAACTGATGAATATGGTTATAATTTTTATGCTTTTTCTGAAATATTACTGGCTTTTAATCTGTGTGTTTTCCAGGTATAAGGAAATGTTTCCTCTTAAGCTAATTATGACTTGCAGCAATTTAGTAAGTTATACTTTTGTAAGCAAAACTGGAACATTTATCTTTTCTCTCTACCTGATCACTCCAGAAACTGGAAACTCTTAGATAGATAGATTCCCAGCAGCCTTATCAGGCAAATAAGGAAGGTTACCTCCTCACAGGTGCAGGAACCTGAAGATACTTTGGGGACCTCAAGAAGAGAGGAATTCACCCATGTCTATAGATATTGCAGGTGAAATCTGATGGCAAACCCTTGACGTGGCTTTCCTGGCCTTGAGAGGCCTTTTAAAAATTTAATCTGAGATTTCTTATGAAAAGTTCCAGCAAAGCCAATTTTAAAAAGCTCATATGATCAGTTATACTTACTTATATAAATAATCTGGCTAAGTTTATTGAAACCAGACTTATTTTACAAACAAATTAGTCTTAATTTGGCTATATTTGGTAGAATTGAGAATCGTTTTAAGATGTTTCAGTATATGTTGGATTCTAGTGCTGTGTTTACTGCCAAAGATCTACTGCCCAGATAGTTGCTTGTTGCTATGTTACATTATTGTAACATTATTGTAAAATTTAATTGAGTTATTAAAAGGATATTCTAAGCTTGTTTCTGAAGCTTATCACAATAATCTATCTTTAAATGAAGATCAGATGTCCCATGACCTACACTCAGGAGATTATGTATGCTGGAAAAGACAACATTTAAATAACTCACTCCAGCCTAGATGGAAAGGCCCTTACTAGGTACACTTGACTAGCTCATGTGCATCATAACTAAGAGTAATTGACTCTTGGATTTATATTTCCCACTTAAAAAGGGCCCCTGCACCAGACCAGTCTACAGAGCTGACCTCAAAATCACCTTAAAACAATGCTTTAAAAGAGGAGAAACTACACCCACATCAGGATGAGAAGATGACGACACCAGCAGTAGACAGCTATCCCAAGATGCCTCACCTGACCCACATGATTATTAACAGCATTTTTTTGATTTCTTGGACTTTTGCATAAATCAAATATTTTTCTGTCATGAGTATGATGCTATGCAGAGTTTAGAAATCAACACAATTGTTGGATTTATAGTTAATTACCTAAGTCCAGTACTTCTGGGTTACCTAGGTAGACTTCTCTACTCCAAGGCCCTAATTGGATGGCCCTTAGGAAATTTATTCTGGAAGAAAGAAACTGTATTTGTGCTCAGGCCACAGTTGATATTATTAGATGAGATTCCCCTCACTTGGCAAATCAATCACACTTGCTCTGACCATGACCATAAATAAGAATTTTATTTAAAGTTACTCAAGCTTAATCAGAGCATTGAGCTAAATTTCAGTCAAAAAATATAACTTCCCTCAGCTCTGGGATGGATTTATATGGCTAATATCATGCTCTGATTATTTAAGTTTAAAAGCACTTATGTTGGGAACAATGAAGACATACTAAGGATATCAGCCTAATAACACTAGGAAATTGGGCTAGTTGCCTTATGAACAATGGTAGTATATCATTACCTTTTAAGATAGCACTTGGTACAGAACGAACTTGGTCAAATGACCTGGGGATATACTGGGCCATGCCTAATGAAAGTCCTTGGCTTAAATTCTTCCTTATGACTTTACTAATTCTACTAGCTATATTACTTGTACTCTGCCTATTTTACAAGATTGTTGTTTCTTGCATTACCAAATGTGCAACTGACTGAGTCTCCAATAAAAATACTGATGACTAAGTGATGTGAAATGATCCATCAAATATATAGTTCTATGAGATCAATGATTGTAATAGTGTAACTCTAGGTGGGGGAAGAAGCAACAAGAGGAAATCTTTTCTTGGACTATAACAGACTAGTAAAACAGATAATCCAGAGAGTTTTGTCTACCGTTAATAGGACCTAGTCCAGTAATAGCACATTGAGTAGCCTATCAATGAAATTCTAGCCTAGGAATAAGCGTTCCTAGCACTTTGGGACAAAATGGTCATGAAATGCCTCCCAAACCGTCATTGAATTTATGACCATTAGGAGGCACTGCCAATGAAAGGATGTCACTTGCCACCCAGATCTACAGTAATTAAGTCACTGGCTACTGGAGTTCCTGACCTTCAACACACCCTGAAAGGAATGTGGGGTAGAAATCAGAAATGAGGTACTCTGTGCTCTAGGAAAACTGGCAGAACAGGCCTTTAGAGAGTTAGATATTTTCAGGAGAAAATTTAATGAACCCTAATTCTTGCATCTGTCCATACTTAGAAAAGCACTAAAACCATTAACTAAGGTATTTGTTCCCCAGGACCAGCAGCAACCTTTTACTGGGATGTGTGCTTGGTTGCACATACCCCTTAGCCAAAATCACATAGATACTGATTTCCCCTCTTACCTCTTCAGAACAGTTTCTCAGAGCTATCTAAGAGGCTGCCTCCTAGGCTATAGTCCTCAGTAAGACACTCAATAAACTCAACTCACAGTTTTTACGTCGTGTGGTTTTTTTCAGTCGACAGTACTTAGAATCATACAACTGTAAATGATGATTTGACAATACATATACATCTCTTACAAATATAATTGCATCATCTATGAAAACTGAATATATACTAGGCCTGGAAGAAGTGTCAAAAATGTCAGTGTTAATATCATATATCAGCTCTCTGACCACAATGCACCTAGGTTAGAAATTAATAATAAAAATGTTTGAAAAAGATAACTAGATATTTCGGTCTATTTCCAAATAAGTGACAGGTCCAAGAAAAACATCATAATGGAACTTATAATGAGTAAGTATGAATAGACTATATGTCAAAATATGCAGAATGAAGCTAAATTGTTACTGTTTTGGGGTCACCAAGATGACCCTCCAGTTCCATAATTTGCTAGGAATACTCACAGGACTCAGCAAATAGTTGTACTCATGGTACCCTTTTGCTGTAATAAGTCATAGCCAAGTGCAATCAGCAAAGGGAAAAAGCACATGGGGTGAAGTTTGGGGGAAACCAAGAGCAAGTTTCCAAAAGTCCTTTCTCAGTGGAATCCCACAGAGCATGCTCAATTCACCCAGGAAGGACTTTTGACAACAAATAAGAAATGTTGCCAACCAGGGCCTCTCATTAGAGACTCAATGACCAGGGTTTTTATTGGGAACTGATCACATAGGTACCCCTTGCCTCGTAAGTACCAAAATTCCAGATTCCCATAATGAAAGCAGGTGTTCAGAATAAATGCTATTGCTTATACAGTTTAGGCACAGTGAACCACTGTTGTCAATTAATGGTGGGAACCCTCCAAAAAATCCAAGTTACTAGATACCAGCCAAGGTCCAACCTTGTAAGAAAGCCTTTCAAAGCACATCAGTCAGGCCTGCTCTGGTAATTTTTTTTTCAGTTACTTGACTGGAGAATACATCTCCTTAAATGCCTACATTAAAAGTCATCCAAAAGAAGAAACTAGAATAATGGCAGAATTAACCTTAAAAAATGCATGGAATGAAACAGTGGGAAAAAAAAAGATAGAGATGATTAATAGTAAAACTATAATAGAATCAACTAAGCTTAACTTGGATTCCATGAAGAGTATAGATAAAATTAATTGGAAAGACAGGAGAAAAAACGAGGGCTGCAGAGAAACAAATACTAGTAAGAATGAAAATGAAAATGTAACTACAGACAGGATATTTAAATGGTAATAAAACCAAATGAATAATTTTATACAAGTAAATTGTAGTGATCAAATAACAATTCCTTGACATGAGATCCGGGTCTGTTGTCCTTAATTCTGGAAGGGCTCTGTGATAATTTGACCAATAGAATATAGAAAAATGATGGTGTGTTCCTTTTCTGCACTCAGGCTTTAGGAGACTGACAGCTTCCATTTCCTATCTCTTGGAACATTCATGCCTGGAACCAATCCATCTTGCTTTATTGAATCCAACCAATTCTGTGGCAATACCCACATGGAGAATAATGGAGGCCTGAGTCCAACAGCCCCAGCTCAGGTCCCAGCAGAGAGCTTACCATCCACATGAGTGAGCCATATTGGAGATGGACCATTCAGCTTCAGTTAGCCTCCCCAGCTAATGTCATGTGGAGCAGGAACAAGCCATTCAACTAAACTCCACCCAAATTGCAGATTAGTGAGCACAATAAATTATGGTGTTATTTTAATCCATTAGGTTTTGGGATGATTTGTTACACAGCAGTTATGGAAGATTACAGAATTTGATGAAGAAGTTGACAATTCCATAGAAAAATATAATTTTCCAAAATTATTTAAGATAAAGTAGGAAGCCAGAATAGTCCCAATGCTATCAAAGAAATCAAATCAAGAGGAGTAAAATGGCCGAGGAGTAGGAGGACATGGAGTTCACCTCTCCCCACAAATGCATCAAGAATACATCTACAAATGGAACAATTCTCACAGACCTGCTGAACTCTAGCAGAGGACCTCAGACACCTAAATGGACAAGAAAGATCCCCGCATAGCCAGGTAGGATGAAAGAAAGAAAGAAGGGAAAAGGAAGAGGAGAGGATGTGGGATGGGACCTGCACCCCCTGGCGGGAAACTGAAGGACAGAAGTTTCCACATCTGTGGAAGCCCCCTCACCAGTCGAGAGATCAGCTGGAATGGGAGGGGCACTTCAGGGGCTCAGAGGAGAGCACAGCAACCGGTCTGTGGTAGGCAGGACAGAGTGAGACCTACGCAGATGGTCTGTGTTACAGCTCTGTGCGCCCCAGCCTGGGATGTGTGTCTGCTCATGCAATGGGGGCTGGGTACTGGAACGTGGGGTTTGGAGTGCAGACCTGGGGAGAGGATTGCTGTTGGCTGCGAGGAGACAGCCAGCAGGAACAGGAGTGAGGAGTTCTGCAACCGGGAATGATCGTGGAGGCAGCCTGGACCACAATAGAAAAGAAGTGCCATTGTTGAATGACAAGTAAAAGGCAGGGCTGCCTTTGCATCTTCTCTCCCCATGTGCCGGCCCCTGCCTCCCTGAGTATTAGGAAGGGCTCCCACCAGGGCGGGCTCCTGTGCCCCCAGCCACCACCTCCTCTGCACCCCTTCCCTGCTGGGGCAGGCTTGGGTGCTTTGGGGCAGCCTCAGGAGCAGACGCCTGTGGTGGCCCACATGCAGAGGTGGAGCTGAAACCACAGCTGAGCCACAGGGGCCATGCAACTAAGGAAGAAGAGTTGAAATCTCTCCTCATGGCTGCGCAAACTGCGGATTTACACCCCCACGACTGGCTTTGTAAACTCAGTGCCTGCAGAACATCTGAACAAACAATGAGTGCTCCCACAGCCAAGACAGGTCTGGCTTTACCAGCTATGGCCTTTATGGGCATGTACACATGGGGGCTGGGCCAGGCCAGAGTCTGAGCTGCCTGCATAGCATCCATGATGGGTCCAGATCCATGATTAGTGCAATTCTGGGACGTGACTTCAGTGGATCTACACTGGTGGTCCGGTGAAAACAATGCCTGAGAGACACCATGGCCAATTGCCGGTATATCCACAGTTAAGGTGGGGCTGAGAGCAGCGCAAACAACAGTGTAATCTGAGAGTTCACACAATGGGTGAAGGGTGACACAACAGAGCACATCCACAGGTGAACATCTCCAGAGAAGGAATACTCAGTGGCTTCTCTCCCAGTGGGAGAGCTCCAATCCCACCTACCTCACACCACAGATCAGAAACACAGCTAAGAAACAGATCTGGGGGCCTCTACTCCAACAACTAGAGAGCATACCCCTCCCCTGACAGGGCACTACCAACCACAGAGCAAAGGGGAGGCCATGCTCAATATCCAGTTCAGGCTCTGGTCACCACAACATCAGTCACACCTCCTGTCAAGGGGATAACGGCCAGCATACACTGAGGAAAGAGGTGGCAGACATCTATATTAAAAACAGACCTTGCACCAAAAAATATTAAACCCATGCAGGCTACACAGGGACGTGCCCACATAAAAATAGCACTCCAAGACAGTCTGAGGGTCTGGGATTGGGAGGAAGAACCCCCAGGGCATTTAACCTTGAAGGCCAGTGGGGCTTGAGTGTAGGAGCTCCACAGGCTGGGGGAAAAAGAGAATCTACTCTTGGAGGACGCACACAAGGTCTCACATGCACTGGAACCCAGCACAATGCAGTACCTCTATAGGAACATGGCCTAGACCTACCTAGGTGTCTTGGAGGGCCCTGTGGGGAGGCAAAGGTTGGCTTTAGCTCACTGTGGGGGCAAGGACACTGGTAGTGGAGGCCCCAGGGACTACTGATCAGTGAGAGCTGATATTGATCACCCAGAGGTCCCCATTTCAGCACCAAGACCCGGCCCCACCCAAAAACCTGCAGGTTCCAGTGCTGGAAAGCCTCAGGCCAAACAACCAGTAAGATAGTAACACAGCCCCACCCATCAGAAGACAGGCTGCCTAAAGTCATACTGAGCTCACAGCCACCTCAAAACACACCCCTTGATATGGCCCTGCCCACCAAGGGACAAGACCCAGCCCCACCCACTAGAGGGCAGGCACCAGTCCCTCCCACTAGGAAGCCTACACAAGCCCCTGGACCAACCTCACCCACAATGGGGCAGACACCAGAAGCAAGAGGAATTACAATCCTGCAGCCTGCAAAAAGGAGACCACAAACACAGAAAGTCAGACATAATGAGGTGACCGAGAAATGTGTTGCAGACGAAGGAACAAGGTAAAAACCCACAAGAACAACTAAATGAAGAGGAGATAGATAGGCAATCTACCCGAAAAAGAATTCAGAGTAATCATGGTAAGGAGGATTCAAAATCTTGGAAAAAGAATGGAGGCACAGACTGAGAAGATACAAGAAATGTTGAACAAAGAGAAGATTTAAAGATGAACAACACAATAATTGAAATGAAAAATACACTAGAAGGAATCAATAGCGGAATAACTGAGGCAGAGCAATGAATAAGTGAGGTGGAAGACAGAGTGGTGGAAATCACTGCCACAGAACAGAACAAAGAATGAAAGAAATGAGGACAATCTCAGACACCTCTGGGACATTAAACACACCAACATTTGCATTATAAGGGTCCCAGAGGAAGAAGAGAAAGGGACAGGGCCTGAGAACATATTTGAAGAGATTATAGCCAAAAACGTTACTAACATGGGAAAGGAAAGAGTCACCCAAGACCAGGAAGCTCAATGAGTCCCATACAGGATAAACCCAAGGAGGAGGACACCGAGACACATATTAATCAAAATGACAAAAATTAAATACAAAGAAAAAATATTAAAAGCAACAAGGAAAGCAATAAATAATATACAAGGGAACCCCCCATAAGGTAATCAGCTGATTTTTCAGAAGAAATTCTGCAGGCCAGAAGAGAGTGGCATGATATAAAGTGATGAAAGGAAAAATTCTACAACCAAGAATACGCTACCCAGCAAGGCTCTCATTCAGATTTGACAGAAATCAAAAGCTTTACAGGAAAGCAAAAGCTAAGAGAATTCAGCACCACCAACCAGCCTTACAACAAATGCTAAAGGAATTTCTCTAGGCAGAAAAAAAAAGAGGCCACAACTAGAAAAAAGAAAATCACATATGGGAAAGCTTACTGGTAAAGGTAAATGTAATAGTAGGAAATCATCTACACACAAATATAGTATCAAAACCAGCAACCATGAGAACAGGTGAATACAAATGCAGGAAATGGGAATTGCATTTGAAATTAAGAGACCAGCAACTTAAAACAACCTTGTACATATATAGACTGCTATATCAAAACTTCATGGAAAACGCAAACCAAAAAACTACAGTAGATACACACACACAAAAAGAAAAAGCAACCCAAACACAACACTAGTCATCAAACCACAAGAGAAGAGAGCCAAAGAAGAAGGGAAGAAAGAAGACTGACACAAACAAATCCAAAACAATTAAGCAAATGGCAATAGGAATATATACATATATATGTCGATAATGACCTTAAATTTAAGTGGATTAAATACTCCAACCAAAAGACATAGACTGGCTGAATGGATACAGAAACAAGACCCATATATATGCTGTCTACAAGAGACCCACTTCAGACCTAGAGACACATACAGACTGAAAGTGAGGGGATGGAGAAAGATATTCCATGCAAATGGAAATCAAAAGCTGGACTAGCAATACTAATATCAGATAAAATAGACTTTAAAATAAAGATTGTTATAAGAGACAAGAAAGGACACTACACAATGATCAAGGGATCAATCCAAGAAGAAGATATAACAATTGTCAATATATATGTACCCAACATAGGAGCACCTCAATACATAAGGCAAATGCTAACAGCCATAAAGGGTGAAATCAACAGTAACACAATAATAGTGGGGGACTTTAACACCCCACTTACACCAATGGACAGATCATCGAGACAGAAAATCAATATGGAAACACAAGCCTTAAATGACACATTAGACCAGATGGAGTTAATTGATTTATAGGGCATTCCATCCAAAAGTAGCAGAATACACTTTCTTCTCAAGTGCACATGGAACATTCTCCAAGACAGAGCACATCATGGGTCACAGATCAAGCTTTGGTAAATGTTAAGAAAATTGAAATCATATCAAGCATCTTTTCTGACCACAACGCTATGAGATTAGAAATGAATTACAGGGAAAAAAATGTAAAAAACACAAACACATGGAGGCTAAACAATATGTTACTAAACAATGAATGGATCACTGAAGAAATCAAAGAGGAAATTAAAAAATACCTAGAGACAAATGAAAACAAAAGCATGACAATCCAAAACCTATGCAGTTCTAAGAGGGAAGTTGATAGCAATACAATCTTACCTCAGGAAACAAGAAAAATCTTGAACAACCTAACCTTACACCTAAAGCAACTAGAGAAAGAAGAATAAACAAAACCCAAAGTTTGTAGAAGGAAAGAAACTATAAAGATCAGAACAGAAATAAATGAAATAGAGATGAAGAAAACAATAGAAAAGATCAATGAAACTAAAAGTTGGTTGTTTGAAAAGATAAACAAAATTGATAAATCTTTAGCTAGACTCATCAGGAAAAAAAAGGAGAGGGCTCAAATCAATAAAATTAAAAGTGAAAAAGGAGAAGTTACAACTGACACCACAGAAATACAAAGGATCATGACACTACTACAAGCAACTATATGCCAATAAAATAGACAAAGTACAAGAAACGGACAAAGTCTAGAAAGGTACAAACTTCCAAGACTGAACCAGGAAGAAATAGAAAATATGAACAGACCAATGACAAGTAATGAAATTGAAACTGTGATTTAAAAACTCCCAACAAACAAAAGTCCAGGAGGAGATGGCTTCACAGGCAAATTCTATCAAACATTTAGAGAAGAGTTAACACCTATCCTTCTGAAACCGTTCCAAAAAATTACAGAGGAAGGAACAATCCCAAGGTCAATGAAGCCACCAACACCCTGATACCAAAACCAGAAAAAGATACCACACACACAAAAAAGAAAATTACAGGCCAATATCACTGAACACAGATGCAAAAATCCTCAACAAAATAGTAGAAAACTGAATCCAACAACACATTAAAAAGATCATACACTATGATCAAGTGGGATTTATCCCAGGGATGCAAGGATTCCTCAATATATGCAAATCAATCAATGTGATACACCACATTAACAAACAGAAGAATAAAAACCATATGATCATCTCAATAGATGCAGAAAAAGCTTTTGACAAAAGTCAATACTGATTTATGATAAAAACTCTCCAGAAAGTGGGCATAGAGGGAACAGACCTCAACATAATAAAGGCCATACATGGCAAACCCACAGCTAACATCATTCTCAATGGCGAAAAACTGAAAGCATTGCCTCTTAGATAAGGAACAAGACAAGGATGTCCTCTCTAGCTACTATTATTCAACGTTGTTTTGGAAGTTCTAGCCATGGCAATCAGAGGAGAAAAAGAAATAAAAGGAATCCAAATTAGGAAAGAAGTAGTAAATCTATTACTGTTTGCAGATGACATGATACTATACATAGAAAATCCTAAAGATGCTACCAGAAAACTACTAGAACTCATTAATGAATTTGGTAAAGTTGCGGGATACAAAATTAATACACAGAAATCTCTGGCATTCCTATACACAAACAACAAAAGATTAGAAAGAGAAATTAAGGAAACAATCCCATTTACCACTGTATCAAAAAGAATAAAATATTTAGGAATAAACCCACCTAAGGAGGCAAAAGACCTGTATTCAGAAAACTATAAGATGCTGACAAAAGAAATCAAAGATGACACAAACAGATGGAAAGATATACCATGTTCTTGGATTGGAAGAATTAATGTTGTCAAATGACTATACTACCCAAAGCAATCTACAGATTCAATGCAATCCCTATCAAATTATCAATGGCATTTTTCATAGAATTAGAACAAAAAATTTTACAATTCATATGGAAACACAAAAGACCCCGAATAGCCAAAGCAATCTTGAGAAATAAAAACGGAGCTAGAGGAATCAGGCTCCCTGAGTTCAGACTATACTACAAAGCTACAGTAATCAAAACAGTTTGTTAATGGCACAAAAACAGAAATGTGGATCAATGGAACAGGATTAAAAAGTTCAGAGACAAACTTATACACCTATGGTCAACTAATCTATGACAAAGGAGGTGAGAATATACAGTGGAGAAAAGACAGTCCCTTCAATAAGTGGTGCTGGGAAAACTGGACAGCTACATGTAAAAGAATGAAATTAGAACACTCTCTAAGAACATACAGAAAAATAAATTCAAAATGGATTAATGACCTAAATGTACGGCCAGTTACTATAAAACTCTTACAGGAAAACATAGGCAGAACACTCTTTGACATAAATTTCAGCAATATCCTTTTTGATCCACTTCATAGAGTAAAGAAAATAAAAACAAACAAATGGGACCTAATTAAATTTAAAAGCTTTTGCACAGCAAATGAAAACATAAAGAAAATGAAAAGACAAACCTCAGAATGGGAGAAAATATTTGCAAAATAAGTGATGAACAAGGGATTAACCTCCAAAATATACAAACAGCTCATGCAGCTCAATATAAAAAATACAAGCAACCCAATCAAAAAAATTGGTGGAAGCTCTAAATAGACATTTCTCCAGAGAAGACACACAGATGGCCAAAAAGCACATGAAAAGATGCTCAACATCACTAATTATTAGAGAAATGCAAATCAAAACTATGAGGTATCATCTCACACCTGTCAGAATGGCCATCATCAAAAGGTCTACAAACAATAAATGCTGTAGAGGGTGTGGAGAAAAGGGAATCCTCCTACACTGTTGTTGGGAATGTAAATTGGTACAACCATTATGGAGAACAGCATGACGGTTACTTAAGAAAACTAAAGATAGAACTACCACATGATCCAGTTATTCCACTCCTGGGAATCCGGAGAATACCATAGTTCAAAAAGATACATGCACCCCAATGTTCACTGCAGCACTATTTACAATAGCCAAGAGATGGAAGCAACCTAAGTGTCCATCAACAGAGGAGTGGATAAAGATGATGTGGTACATATATACAATGGAATATTACTCAGCCATTAAAAAGAATGGAACAATGCCATTTGCAGCAACACAGTTGGACCTAGAGATTGCCATACTGAGTGAAGTAAGTCAGACAGAGAAAGACAAATATCACATATCACTTATATGTGGAATCTAAAAAGAAAATGGTACAAATTAACTTATTTACAAAACAGAAATAGAGTCACAGTTGTAGAAAACAACTTATGGTTACCATGGGGGAAGGTGGGAGGGATAAATTGGGACATTGGGATTGACATATACACACTACTATATATAAAATAGATATCTAGTAAGGACCTACTGTATAGCACAGGGAACTCTACTCAATATTCTGTATTGACCTATATGAGAAAAGAATCTAAAAAAGAGTGGATGTATATATATGTACAACTGATTCACTTTGCTGTACACCTGAAACTAACACAATGTTGTAAATCAACTATACTGCAATAAAAATTTTTTAAAAGATATATATTTAGAAGAAGGTACTGTTAAGTTGAAATAAATTTTCTAATTATATTATAATAAAAGATTGACTTAAGAAAAAGAAGTCAAATCAGAAGTTTAAAATTTCCTATAAAGAGCAAATGGAATCCAGATAGTTGTACAGATGACTTCTACCAAGTAGTAGACAAATTATTCCTATTTTATACAAACTTTCCCAGAAAATAGAAAAAGATTTTTTACTACTTATTTTATTAGGCCAGTATAACTTTGAAACTAAGCCAAACTCACCATGAAAAAACAAAAATCATGGACCGATATCACTCATGATCATTGATAATTTCAAAGAAAATATGTGCAAAGCAACTAAGAAAGTTTATTAAAATATTAACAAAGCATGACCAAGTTTTATTTATCCCAGAGATGAAATAATGGTTTAGAAAAGAAAATCTAGAAATATCATTCACCACATTAATATATATTAAAGTGGAAAAGTCAGCTTGCTTGATCTCGAGCAAAACAAAAACAATTCTGAATATTATTCAGCATCCATTAAAAAACAAACCAACCCCCAGGCAGAGAAAGAATTTCTTAACTTGAGAAAAGGTATTTATAAGATATCTAATAATTTATAATTTCCGTTTTAATTTTTTAAACTTTATTACATTTATTTAAATGTAATTGGTACATTTGGGATAAAACCTTATAATTTTCTAAATCATTTCTCTGTTCTTGAATGCCATTCATGAATAATTTTCCCCACTAATTAGAAATTTTATCTTTATTATGTATGAAGTCTCTTTATGAGTTGCATAATTTTGGGCACTCTCTAAATTTTTAAATTTTTTGTGTAACATTTTTTTATATGTTAAAAATATACTTCCAAAATTATTGTTCTTTTCATATATATTTTTAAATTTTCCTATAAACTTTAGAATTAATTTCCCAGTCCAACAAAATAAAACAACCTCTATTGCTATTAGGTTACAATAAATTTTTATACTAAATTGAAACTTGTATGATACTGAGTCTTCCTATCAAAGAATATTGCACGTTTTTTCATTCATTTATTTTTTATATTCTTCAGAATCAATGTAAAATTTCTTTGTATACATCATGCCCATCTTTTGGGCCAAATTCTCTGATATTATTCAGTCTATCTCCTGTTTTCTCTATCCACTCTACTTAGGCTGGTAGAGAATATGTATATCTATTTTCTATACACAAATATATACTTAATGGAATAAACAGAAGGCCTGCACAAATCAATACTCTTCTCATTAAAACTATATAAATTCATCAATTCTTTTTACATTCACTTTTCCATTTTTTTTTGAGTATCATTACAGATGGCTTTTCACAAAAACAACCTGTTCCAGTCAACCAGAATTTTTATTTTCCTTTTGATACTCGTGTTGTTATAATTGGCTAGTGCAGACCCCTTTAGACAGTGTTTTTGTGTTTTCAGCACTGCCTCAGGTATTTAAAAAGCATCCTTGTTTTCTAGCAACAGCATTTTCCAGTCCCGTCTTGATTTTTTTCCTGCCCCAAAGAATAGGGGTGCCTCTAGTGAAAAGTACTATCAAAGATCAAAACCTAAGTGCTAGAGGAATAAAGCAGCTTGATTCACATGTGGCAGCATACATAGTTTATGATGACCATCTATAGTAGAGAAAAAATTCTTACAAACTGATAACAAAGAAACAAACTGCCCAATAGGAAAACAAACAAAAGTTACAAAAAGACTTTTCAGAAGAGAGCAAATTCATATCACAAATACATGTATGAAAATAAGTGGAGCCTGACTTTGTACCCAATTTTCAGAGAAATCAAAGTCATACTGAGAACTTAAGTTTCCATTCATTATATTGGCAAAAATTATCAAAAAAAATAATACCTACTGCTGGTGGGGATTATAGAAGAAATTTTCAGATATTAAGGATAGAAATATGCATTATTGCAGGCTCTTGTGGAAATCAATTTGGCAGTAGTTATTAAAATTAAAACTACATTATTCAACTAGAAATACTAAACTATGGGATCCTATCCTATAGAAATAAATGTATGAATACATAAACACATATGTAAGTTGACTTTTTTTGGGGTGGGTGGCATTATTCATAGAAATAAAACTTGGAAACCAGATAAAAGTTTATAAGTAGGAGCTTGCACAAATCATGGCGTCTTTTTACAAAATTATTTTCATGGTACAATTGTACAGCATTATGTTTATACAGCTATTAGTAAGGAAGAGTTATGTATGTTAAAGGGTAATGAGAAGTGGGTGTGAAAAGGGAGACGACGTGGAGGGAAGGAAGCATCCAAACACTGTGGAAACAAACGGGGATTGTGTTTGAGAGACAAGGATTTCATAGTATTTGTGTAACTGAGCAGGATCCTATGAGGCCTTTCCAGAATGAACCCCCGTGCATGTCCTTTGCCTGCCTTTTGCCCGTAGAAAAAAACTTTAGTCAAAGAATAAATGTAATCAGAGAAGTGAAAAAATGCAGAAAGAAAGGAAAACAGTCAAGCAAGACAAAATAATAATATTTTAGCTGTTAAACAAAGTCAAGGACCTTTAGTTCTTCCTCAAGGACTATAGATAATGTTCTGAGCCATGTCCTTGGAGCTATTTCACAGATACTGAAACCCGCACTAGGTGGGAGAAGTTAACTGTATGCTGCCCACAGCACGTAGACCCCAGACTGGTTGGAACCAGAAGGTTGATGATACTGACTCCCAATTACCTCACCACCAACCAGTCAGAAGAATGTCCACGAGCTGATCATGCCCTGCTCTTTGAACCATTAATATAAAGCTCCTCACTACCCCCTCCAGGTCGGGACACACAATTTTGAGGACATTAGCCCGCTCTGGCCCCCTTTGCCTGGCAAAGCAATAAAGCTATTTCTTTCTACTTCACCCAAAACTCCAAGATTTAATCTGGCACTGGTGTACAGAGGCTGTGTTTCAGTATCACTTGGGAGATGGAACAGGTCTTGGTTGGGTGTTTATTATAACACAGGAAACCAATCACCATAGTGACTGGGAAACTCATTCTAAATCCACATACCTGACTTGGAGAGAACTCTTAGAGCCCTATGTGGTTGGAACCTGGTTGGCTGCAGGCCTGGTCCCTACTTGTAGGTTCTGTGAGACCTTACAAGGGGTGAGGCTGGAGCAGAGATCAGGAAGCTAGAGAGCGTGTACACTAATTACTCAACAGCTCAAGCAACTCCTGTATCTGGGATTGACATTCTTATTCTCCCTAAAAGTAATCACAGGAAAATCATACAGTTTTAAAGATGAGACCAACTACTTCATTTTACTGTGGAAGCAACTGGAGTCCACAAGTTAAGTAATTTATTTATGTTCACCTCCTTAGTGGCAGATCCAGGAGTAAAGTTCTCATCTCCCTATACCTTGACTCTGTATTTACATTTCTCTGACCAATTCTTCAGCATTCTTTACTTTTCCTTATTTTGAATCTCATTTGTTTCTCACTATTAATCATCTTCTCTTTTGCAGTAGCTATGATGGTTACAATTTATTGAGTAGCTATTATGTGCCAGATTCTTTGCATACATTGTCATTAAGTCTTGCAACAACGCTCTAAATTTGGATAATACTATAACCATTTTAACAATGATGAAACAGCCATAGAAAGATAAATAATTTGCTCACAGCTAGGAAATGGTGCAGAGGGGATCTGAACTGAGTTCTCTCTGCTTTATCACACTGCCTTCACCCCCACCTCCACCAAGTCTAGCTGCTTGCTCCTTGGGGTGATATTGCCTCTCTCTTTTCCTTTAAAACAGTAGTTCTCAGCCTATGTGACTATGAGAAATATTTTCTCACGTCAAACATTTTGTCAGACCAATACCTGACAGTAGTTATATTTTAGTATTTGCAATGGCTTAGAAAACACAAAATGAAAATAAACTTCTATGAATTCAATAAAACAATATATCTTTTAAATTAATTTACATTTGATTAATCTTATAGCATCAACAGACATTTGAAAAGCATAGTATATATGCAAGCACATTATCTCATCATTTGAAAATGCCTGGAATGCTTATGGATCTAAACATTCCTAACAATAGTTCAGGGTCTCCCCGAGGATCCACAATTCCAAGACTGGACGACATTGCTCTGTAAGTTGTCAGCATCTGTTCTTTCTGCTCCCTTAAGTTATCAGCCTACAGTTTGCACAGGCTGGCTTTTATCTTATCTATAGTGATCTTTGACTTATTAATTAGTTCAGTTCCCAACTCCCTTTTGCATTCATTGCATGATCAATGGCCTGATAGGTGGTCTGTTCATATCAAAAAAACAAACAACCCAATCCAAAAATGGGCATAAGACCTAAATAGACATTTCTCCAAAGAAGATATACAGATTGCTATCAAACACATGAAAGGATGCTCAACATCACTAATCATTAGAAAAATGCAAATCAAAACTACAATGAGATATCATCTCACACCAGTCAGAATGGCCAGCAACAAAAAAGCTACAAACAATAAATGGTGGAGGAGGTGTGGAGAAAAGGGAACCCTCTTGCACTGTTAGTGGGAATATAAATTGATACAGCCACTGTGGAGAACAGTATGGAGGTTCCTTAAAAAACTAAAAATGGAACTACCATATGACCCAGCAATCCCACTACTGGGCATATACCCCAAGAAAACCATAATTCAAAAAGAGTCATGTACCACAATGTTCATTGCAGCACTATTTACAATAGCCAGGACATGGAAGCAACCTAGGTGTCCATAGACAGATGAATGGATAAAGATGTGGCGTATATATACAATGGAATATTACTCAGCCATAAAAAGAAACGAAACTGAGTTGTTTGTAGTGAGGTGGATGGACCTAGAGTCTATCATACAGAGTGAAGTAAGTCAGACAGAGAAAAACAAATACCGCATGCTAACACATATACATGGAATCTAAAAAAAAAGGTTCTGATAAACCTAGGGGCAGGACACGAATAAAGACGCAGACATAGAGAATGGACTTGAGGACATGGGGAGGGGGAAGGGTAAGCTGGGACGAAGTGAGAGAGTATCATTGACATATATACACTGCCAAATGTAAAATAGCTAGTGGGAAGCAGCTGCGTAGCACAGGGAGATCAGCTTGGCGCTTTGTGACCACCTAGAAGGGTGGGATAGGGAGGGTGGGAGGGAGATGCAAGAGGTAGGGGATATGGGGATATATGTATACATATAGCTGATTCACTTTGTTATACAGCAGAAACTAATACAACATTGTAAAGCAATTATACTCCAATAAAGATGTTAAAAAAATAAAAGATGATAAAACAAGGTTACATTGACCTAGCTTCTTGCTCATAAGCACTTCTTGGTCCTAGAGCAATCATTGAGCACAGAACCTCCTTTTTTCTCTACCTCTCAGCTTTGAGGCAACATTCAACCTTTCTTCCACCTACTCAACCTCTTGTCAATTCATTTCAGAAAAGTGTTATCTCTCTGTGTCACTAGCTCCTGACTTATTTACTTGGTCCATGCCATCTACCTACCTACAACCACCTTCCTGCCCAGCTCAATTCTAACATAATTGGGCCTTTTGATTGTATAATCTGTGATCTACATCAGTGTTTCTTCCTGGTGTAATTTGGGCTCGAGGCAGAGGCAGAGGCAGGAAGTGGTACGGAGTTCTGATTGAATGTTCACTAAGCTTTGGTATGGAACCATGCTTCTTGTTTGTCTGATCTGTAATTCTAACTCAAGTAATGACTTCTAGGTTCTTGTTCAGTTCACCTTCTATAATTTTTAGACTTTCTCTGAGTCACAGAACATTCCCTTAGGGACCCCATGTCAGAACTCCTGAACCCAAGTACTACCATCTTCGCTACCTATAAGCAATCACATGGCAGTGTGATCCAACTTAATGGTACCAGGATTCTGCTCTGGTCCCATTCTAATTTGGTTCCAAAAGTCAACCTGAGACAGGAAGGGGGCAGTTCACAACCTTTAAAAGAATGACACTGCTGTTGAGGACACGACATAAACTGGTTAGAACCAGCTAGGTTCAAGATGGCAGACGACTGATTTCCAGTAGATCTTGGGCCTCCTTATACGCTCATTGTAATACATTAGCATATGCTAAATGACAGACCCACAGGCCGACAGTTCTGAGGCCAACCATAAAGGGCCAAAAAGTGGGCAGGGACCCAACTCCTGGAAAGCTCTGCCCCTTCCCCAAAAGTTGGAATAATCCTCCCACTCATTAGCCTATGAAATTACCCACCCCTATAAACTAACCACGCCATATTTTGGGGTCTCTTGCCTTCTGAGATGGCCCATACTCTGTCTGTGGAGTGTCTCTCTCCCATGGCCTCTCGCCTTCTGAGATGGCCCACACTCTGTCTGTGGAGGTGTATCTCCCTGAATAAACCTTCTTTCACTTTACTGTGGCTTACTCTTGAATTCTTTCCTGCGCAAAGCCAAGAACCCACACTCAGCAGCTATCCCAGGGACCTTCCTGAGACCTGGGATGTGACCATCCTCTCACGCCCCACTTTCTTTCCTGCAACAAATCTATTTTACCTCCTCTCACTACCTGATATGTCCACACCCTTTACCAGCCTTGTTTTGCCTTTGCTGATCTTCTCCAGCTGCTGGATTTTAGGTTTGTAACATATATTCACTTGTCAGGAAAGTTGTGCTGTGTCATCTTTGACCTCCATTCTACTTGCCCAAACTATGAGTGAAGTTGGCCATGATCTTGGAAAATCATGCCCAGTATTTCAATATGAGGGGGCAACTCTATAAAGCAGCAATTTTCAACAGTGCGTAAGGGTAGGATTTTCCTTACACATAGTCTATGTGGGTCAATGGAAGTTGATGAATACTGAATTCTTAAGAAACTTGGGTCTAAGCTGGGGAACTGATCAAGATATAATCAGTAAATTCAGAGTGGGTCAAAAAAGAAATGAAGTCAAATATGAACAAGGAATAAATCCAGGTTGTTAGATCCAAGGGGATCAGATAAAATGAATGAAATTTAGATATAAATATGGAGCAATAGGAACTCTCAAACATTGCTGGTAGAAATGCAAAATGGCACAGCTAATTTGGAAGACAGTTTGGCAGTTTCTTGAAAAACTAAACATATTGTTACCATCCGACTCAGCAATCTCACTCCTCTATATTTACTCTGAGGAGCTGAACATTTATATCCACATAAAAACCTGCACGCAAATGTTTCCAGCAGCTTTATCAATAACTGCCAAAACTTGGAAGTACCATGATATCCTTCAGTAGGTGAATGGGTAAACTATTGTACATTAATTCAATGGAACATTAGTCAGTGCTAAAAAAAAAAAAGTTATCAAGCCATGAGAAAACCTGGGGGAACTTTAAATGCATTTTACTATGTGAGAGCTCAAGTCAGTCTGAGAAGGGTACATACTGTATGATTCCAACTATATGACATCCTGGGAAAAACAAAACTATTGAGACAAAAAGATCAGTGTTTGCCAAGGGTGGGATGAGGAAGAGATGAATAGGCAGAGCACAGAGGATTTTTTTAGGGCAGTGAAAATACTCTGTATGATATTACAATGATGGATATATTTTATTATACATTTTTCCAAATCCATAGAATGTATAACAATAAGAGTGAACCCTAAGGTAAACTATAGACTTTGGGTGATTATGATATGTTAATGCAGGTTCATCCTTAGTGAAAATTTACCATTCTGATGAGCAATATTGATAATAAGGAAGGCCACACATATGTGGGAGCTGTGGATATATGGCAAATCTCTGTACCTTCCTCTCCATTTTATTGTAGACCTAAAACTATTCTTTAAAAAACAGTCTTTTTAAAAAATTACATTGCATGGGCTCCTTTTCCAGAGGTTCTGGTATTAGTACTTTAAAAAATACTAATGCTCGGGCTCCTCATGGACTTCAAAACAAAGACACCTGGGTAATCCTAACACACAATCAGTGTTGAAAAACCTACATATATGGGTTTAAAAGCATAGTAAAAATGTGTTGATTTTGAAATAAAACTAAATCAAATTTTTAAAAATTGATATATAACTTACAGCAACAAAAGGAAATATATTTGTACAGATGAAAAGTGCTTCTTCTCTTACCATTTTCTCACAAATACCACTTCCAGAGCATCTTTATTTTATGTGCTGATTTCCTTTATTAGAATTTAATTTCTGTTCTGGTTCAGATCTGAAACCTGTATTTTTTTCAGTGACTTGTGCTTTCAGATTTAAGATGGATGTTTTATCTATTCACCTTGCAATGATTTTAAATATTTTGAATAATGTACTACCACTTCTAAGCTACTATTACAACTATTGAGTTATAATTTTAACTTACAAGTTATCAACTTCAAAACAACTGACTGCTTTAGGTGTTTTAGGGAAATTAAGCCAGCCTGCCACAGTTGCTCTAGAGTATCTTGCCCCTTTAACTCCCATTGATAATCTCTTTTGTAGGTGAAGAAGTGACAGAAGCATTAGTGAAGAATGATCTAACATCTGGTTGAATATTTGCTTAAAGAGTGTTAATTGATGGAGTTATCAATTCCAGCAAAGATTTCTAATATTTCATCAGAAAGATTTGTAGTTGATCCTAGTCAGAGTAACTTAGTCCTAGCTAATTTATTGATTGAATATACAGATGATATGCAAATCTAAGTATTAGAGGAGACAGAACTGGCAATAATTTCTAATGTTTTGAATAAAATAATTAATATTTCAAAGCCTGATCAGTGGACTTAAAGCCTAAGAGTGATTAACATAAAAGTGCTATGTTTAGGTTTAATCAACTAAAAGCCTAAATACAGAATTTGACTCACTGGTAGTTATGATGTAAGAGGTGGTGGCAAGCTACAACTAAGAAAAATAAAACAATATTCATGACATTGTATTTACAGACATAGGAGAGCTTTAGAAGAAAAAAATAAACAAATGAACTGAAATCTAGAGATGGAGAAGCTTGGTGAATTTAGCTCCCAAGATATTTTCTTCCGTGGTGGCGTTTGCCATGCCTGGAGATGGACTGGGGATGTGCTTGCCACAGAGAGAAGGATGCAATCGGGGGAAAGAGAAACCAGCAGGGCTTTTGATGGCCACATGAGCTAGTGTGAAAGACTGGAATCTAGAAGGATCTCAAACTCCTGGCATGTTTTTTCCATGGGATATTTGAGTGCTTGGGTAGTAAGGGGATCTTGTGGGGCTGGACTAGAAAGACAATAAAATCCCCCACAGTCTCATGGTGCTTTGAAGGAAAAGTTCCACTAGAGGGAGGGGTCTACAACATACAGATGACAATTATCCTCCTGGAGATACTTGAAACTAGAGGTGGAATGATTCTAATTAAAGCTAAAACCTTGGGCTTCCCTGGTGGCGCAGTGGTTGAGAATCTGCCTGCCAACGCAGGGGACACGGGTTCGAGCCCTGGTCTGGGAAGACGCCACATGCTGCAGAGCAACTAGGCCCGTGAGCCACAACTACTGAGCCTGCGCGTCTGGAGCCTGTGCTCCGCAACAAGAGAGGCCGCGATAGTGAGAGGCCTGTGCACCGCGATGAAGAGTGGCCTCCGCTTGCCGCAACTGGAGAAAGCCCTCGCACAGAAACAAAAACCCAACACAGCCATAAATAAATAAATAAATAAATAAATAAAATTTAAAAAAAAAAAAAGCTAAAACCTAGCTTTGACTAAACTCAATTCCTGATGGGATTGTTTTGATCAGCCTCTCAACTCATCTGCACAACATAGTATAGGGTAAACCATTTCTTGGAGAAAATTAGATCAATTTTAGACTGTTTATTTTATGTATGATGTCTAGTACATAATGAAAACTTAAAAGACTTGTAAAGAAGCAAGAAAATGTATCCAATAATTAGGGGAAAAAGTCATTGATAGAAGCAGATACACATATATGTTGAATTGGCAAAGACTATAAAATAACTACTTTAAATAGGTTAAAGAAATTGGAGAAAAGATTGACAAAAAGGATGAAAAGATAGAGGATTTTATTAAGTAATTGGAAACTATAAAAAAGAATGAATATTCTGGAACTAAAATATTCAAAATTTTAAATGAATTTTGCCATCATCTTGAACAAGGCAAAAGACATGATTATGGAACTCAGGGGCAGGTCAATAAAAAACCCAAACTGAAGCACAGAGAGAAAACAACTAAAAAGAACAATAACAAAGCATAAAGGACATAAGAGATACAGACAAATGGCTTAATATGTGTATAACTGGAGTATCAGAAAGAGATGAGAGAATGGGACAGAGCAATATTTGAAAAGATAATGGCTAAGAATTTTCCAAAATAGATAGAAGATATCAGTCCACAGATTCAAGAGTCACAGTGAACAGAACACCAAACAAGATAAATACAAAGAAAACTGCTAAGCACAGGTAGTGGCAAGTGGGTGTGCAGTTCACATTTCATTGTCCGGGGCTGATCAAATGACCATACCTAACTGCAGGGGTGTGAAAAGAAAGGAAAGGAGAGCAAGATACTGGTGACAGCAGTGAACCTCAACATGTCTACACATGCCTATTTTACTAGTCTACAATTTTAATCTCCTTAAATTTCTCTGACCTATATAATTTACTTAATTTGTCTCTTTAGGAATCTTCTTTATAGTCATCTGAGTTTGATCTGTGCTTGAGAATGAAAGAAATATAAATTTGGTAAATTTCACAAATGGGGATTCCTACTGCCTTTACTTCCCCAGCACCTGTATTCTGCCATGTCACTGCAAGCAGATCATTGGACTCACCTTCTCCCCTTTCTGAATCTTCTTTGGTGCTGCTGTTTGGAAATAGTCAAGTAAAAATCTGTGCCACTCTTAATAGTTATATGTTCTTCCAATTATTTAATATATACATATATATGAATATATTTATTCAACAAATTTGTATTGAGCACCTACTAATTGTCATGCTCTGGTTTAGGTTCTAGGAATAAAACAGTTAATACAAAAAAATGTTTTTACCTGTGTAGAGCTTATGTTATTTTGGGGGGAGACAGAAAGCAAACAAAATATAAGTAAAATATATTTTATATTATTGTATAATAAGGCTGGAAAGGAAAATGGAGGGTTGCAGTTTAAAGATGGTGTTCACAGAGGCATCATTGAGAAGGTGACATCTGAAGAAAGTAGGGAGTAAATAAGGGTGCTTTCTGAGGGAAGAAACAAAGACCAACATTTGAGGAGTAAGTAGAAAAATCCCTGAGGTAAGTGTGTGTGTGCTTGGTGTGCTCAAGGAAAAATAAATCAGCAAATGTGGCAGAAGAGAAATGAATAGTGTGTGTTGGGGGCAGAAGTGTTGGAGATGAGGTCAGAGAGGCAATTCAGGCCAGATGCCAAGGGGAGCCATCACTGGCTTTTTCCTCTGGTTTAGCTGGGAACCCACTGGGAGGTTTTAAACAGACAGGTGACATAATCTGACTTGAATGTTAACAAGCTCACTCTGACTTATGTGGAAAATAGATTGAAGGGGGACCAGAACAGAAGCAGATTCGCCAGTTAGGAAGCAATTGAAATAATAGATGAATGACGGTGTTGGTTTGGACCAACTATGAATGACAGAGGTAGTAAGACATTGTTGAATTCCTTCAACATTTGAAGGTTGTGCTGATAAATATGCTTACAGGTGGATGCAGAGGTATGAGACAAAGAAGGAATTCTGTAACTCTAAGGTTTTTGGTCTGAAAAATTAGAAGGATGGGAAGACTATGTTGGGCTTAGAGAAGTGATTGGAAACTCAGTTTTGGCCTTGTTAACTTTGAGTTGCCTATTAGATACCCAAGGGGAAATGACTGAGGCAGTTGGATACAGGAGTTCATGGGTCAGGGCCTTCTAATGCTGATGGGAATTATTCACATTGAAATAAAAGGTTGCTCACTAGTAACATAAAAACATATGAAAATATACAACACACTGGTAAAGGAAAACACATGTTCAAATTCAGAATACTCTAATACTGTAATATGGTGGCATATTAGCCATTTAACTCTAGTATAAAGATTAAAGGACAAAAGTATAAAAATAACTGTAGCTACAATAGTTTGTTAATGGATATGCAATATAAAAGGTAAATTGTGACATCAAAAACATAAAATGGTGGTGAGTAAAAGAGTAATTTTCATACGAGATTGAAGCTAAGTCATTAGCTTCAACATAAAATAGACCGTTGAATCTGTAAGATGTTTTATTTATGCCTCATGGCAACCACAAAGCAAAAACCTACAGTATATACACAAAAGATAAAGAGAAGGGAATCAAAGCACATATAAAATCAAGTCACAAAGGGAGATGGCAAGAGGGGAAGAAAGGAACAAAGGAACTACAAAAAACAAAACAAAACAACACATAAGACTGTAAGATAACATTAGTAAGTCCTTACATATCAATAATTATTTTCAATGTAAATAGATTAAATTCTCCAATCAAAAGGCATAGAGTGGCTGAATGGATAAAAAACAAGAGCCAACTATATGCTGCCTATGAAAGACTCACTTCAGCTTTTAGGGCACACAGGCTCAAAGTAAAGAGAAGGAAAAGGATACTGCATGCAAATGGAAACCAAAAGACAGCAGGAGTGGATATATTTATATCAAACACAGTAGACCTTTAAGTCAAAAACTGTAACAAGAGACAAAAAAGGTTATGTAATATAAAGGGGTTAATTCATCAAGAGGATATAACAATCATAAAAATATATGTACCCAGTATATTACTGAATACTTATAGACCTGAAGGGAGACAACAATACAATAATAGTTGGGGACTTTAATACACCGCTTTCAATAACAGATGGATCATCGAGACAGAAAATCAATAAGGAAACATCCTTGAAATATACTTTAGATCAAATTAACCTAACAGACTTATACAGAACATTCCATCCAACAGCAGTAGAATACACATTCTTCTCAAGTGTACACGGAGCATTCTCCAGTATAGGTCATATAATAGGTCACAAAACGTCTTAGCAAATTTAAGAAGATTGAAATCATACCAAGTATATTTCTGACCACAATGACATGAAACTAAAAATCAATAACAAGAGGAAAACTGGGGAAATTCACACACACAAAAACGCATTCCTAAACAACCATATGGAAAAAAAAGTCCTTGACATTAGTCTCAGCAAAGATTTTTTGGGTATGACATCAAAGCACAAGCAACAAAAGCAAAAATTAAACAAATAGGACTACACTGAACTAAAAAGTTCATATAGAAAGAAGAATCAACAAAGTGAAGAAATAACCTGTGGAATGGGAGAAAATATTTGCAAATTATATATCTGATATGGGGTGATATCCAAAGTATATAAAGAAATCATACAACTCAATAGCAAAAAACCCCAAATAATCCAATTAAAAAATGGGCAGAGGAACTGAATAACATTTTTCCAAAGAAGACACACAAATAGCCAAAAGGTACTCAACATCACTAATTAAAACCACAATGAGATATCACCTCACAACTGTCGGAATGGCTATTATCAAAAGACAAGAGATAACAAGTGTTGGCCAGGATGTGGAGAAAATTGATCCCTTGTGCACTGTTGGAGGAAAGATAAACTGGTGCCGCCACTGTGGAAAACAGTATGGAACTTCCTCAAAAGAATTAAAAATAGAACTACCACATGATCCAGCAGTCCAACTTCTGGGTATATATCCAAAGGAAATGAAATCAGTATCTTGAAAAGACATCTGTACTCCTTTATTTATTTCAGCATTACTCGCAATAGCCAGGACATGAAAACAACTTACATGTCCATCGACAGAAGAATGGATAAAAAAATGTGGTGTGTATATAACAATAGAAAGCTATTCATCCAGAAGAAAGAAGGAAATCCTGCCATTTGCAACAACATAGATGGACCTTAAGAGCATCATGCCAAGCAAAAGAAGTTAGAGAAAGACAAATACTTTTTTTGTTGTTAAAATCACTCAGTTGTACAATATAGTGTTATCAACTATAGTCACCATATTTTACATTAGATCTTCAGACGTTATTAATCTTATAACTGAAAGTTTGTACCCTTTCACCAGCATCTCCCCATTTCCTCCAGCCCCTGGCAATCACTTTTCTACTCTCCATTTCTACGACTTTGATATGTTTTTTGCTTTTATTTTTTTAGATTCCACAAATAAGTGAGACCATGCAGTATTTTACTCATAGAATCAGAGAGTTAGAATGGTGGTTGCCAGGGGCTGGAGGGAAGGAGAAATGGGGAGATGTTGGTTGAAGGGTATAAACTTCTAGTTATAAGATAAATAAGTTCTGGGGAGCTTTTGTACAGCATGTTGATTATAGTTCCCAATACTCTATTATTTATTTAGTTGCTACAAGAGTAGATCTTAAATGTTCTCACCAAACAGGTGCACCCGTGCACACATGTGTGCACACACACACACACACACAAATGGTACTTAGGTGAGGTGATGGAGATGTTAACTAAAATTATTGTGGTAATCATTTCACAGTACATACATGTATGAAATCATCACACGGTATACCTTGAACTTATACAATGTTACATTTCACTTATATCTCAATAAAGCTGGGGAAAAAAGAGAAACCAGCAAGGAGAAAAAGAATAAAGAAGGTGCTTCAAAGAGGAGGTAGGAATCCACGCTGGCATATGTTACTGATAATGCAGGTAAGATAAGGGCTGAGAATTGATCAGTAGGTTTAACCACTGGCAGTCATAAGAAGCAGAAGCACAGTGGATGTGCTGCTTATGCATTGTACAAAGGTCTGTTCAAATAGGTAAGTGGTTGTGAAATACTCCCTGCATCTGCTACATCCACGTGGAGGGCACAGCTATTTATAATGCATCCATTCAGACGGGTACCATTTTCTAATTTGCACAAGGCATAGTATTTACTAGCTGAGTCTCTGTTGACAAAGGCAATTTCTGGGCCAATCTCTGTTTGGAATGTGCTCAAGAGAGAATGGGAGGGGAGAAGTTGCAGACAGTGAGTATGGACAATTCTTACCCGCAGGGTAGTCCATCAGCAGTAGAAGAAAAATAAATTGGGAAGTAGAGGGGCAGGTGGAATCAAATAAATTGTATTATTATTTTAAAAATGGGACATTTACCAGTACATTTGAATGCTGATGGGAAAGATTCAGTACAGAAGGACGCTGTGTGCTTGCTTTATTGTAGACACTATAAGTTATCTCATTTACTTCTTTCCATTGGAAAAGTTAAGAAGACGGGAATGGAAAGATTAAAAAACCACATCCAAAGCTACATACTTGTTTGTTTACTGCTGTTTTCCTCATGCCTAGAAAATGTCCAGCACATAGTAGGCAGTCAATTAATATTTGCTGAATATTAACCAGCAGTTGAACTCACATCATTTAATTCCCAATCCTGAACCTTTAAAGGTTGGACTTTGGTAGCTTTTTCATGCAGGTCTATGTACATGACGGCAGTTTATTTGCTTTTGTGGAGAGACAGAGGAAAGAAGACATTTATTCACAAGACTTATCTCCCTGCGGCCCGGGAGCATGCTTTCCCATTTCTGCATGTGGCTTAGGACAATGTTTGGCACAATTTAAGTATTCAATATGATCAAGGATTTGTTTATCCAAAAGCCACTTGATTATGGGAGTTGGATTAACATTGATCCTCCTACAAAATAATTCATTCAATAAAGTTAAATTTAAAATCTGTTTTAAAGGCTGATGTTTTACTGATTATAAAATAATGTATGCTCATTATAGAAAATACGGAAAATGCAGAAAAGTAGAAAGAAGGAAATCAGTTCACCTCTAATCCCAGTTATCAAGAGACAATTGCTCTTGATCAATTTGGTGCATTTTCTCCTGTCCAATAATTTTAAGTTCATGCTGTGGAACTCGTTGCAGTAATAGTAACAACAACTCCATTGCTCGTGCACGTGCAAGGTACATTACCTCACTTAAACTTCACAACCAGCCTATGAAGAAGCAATTAGTTCTGTAACATTTTATAAATGAGAAAAATGAGGCTCAGAGAGACGGAGCCACCTTGTCAAGGCTGCCAGTGCAGCCATATTAATGCCCTTTAATTCCCCCCTCTGATTTCAAGTGCTATTAAATCTAATTCTCTCTCAGGTTGATAAGGGTCTGTTCTACTTTTAAGTGTCTGTCATGCACCTTTAACAATTAAACATTCTCCTTGAAATTCTTCATTGATTGAGGCCCCTTGAAGATTCCCGGCTGTCCTTTGATTCCTCTCTCTGATCTAAGCAGCCTGATTTGTAAACATGCAGTTGCTTCATGGTCTATTGTTCTCTTTAACAATTCTCAAGCTCCAGAAAAAAATGTTTCCTCAGATTGTTAATATACATATATTTTACTGGCACAGAACCTGATACAAAGTCTTGACACAGTGGAGATGCTGAATAACAATAACAATAATTGTTGAATCAGTAAGTTCTTCCACATCTGTATCCTAATCTTGTTGCTACATCTTGGGTTACTTACTCTCCTTCTGGGACTCAGCATAGGATGAGGTGAGACAGAGAATATGTGAGGACCTTCTGCTCTGTTTAATAACCTCTTTTAGGATTTTATAGGGAAAAAGAAACAGCACTTTGAAGGCAGAAGGCTGAGGTAAAAGACTGTTGTTAGGCACGGTTTGGGCATTTGATGCATTGTGTAGATAATGACAATGGTCAGTTCTTAACAGCATCAGTGCTTCCCGCATCGGAGCGTTGTTAGGCTTATTTGCTGTAAGTGATCCCTGCTGTGTTAAAAGGGGAAATAAATATCAGTTTCATTTTCATATTATTTTTGCAAGGGAAAAGAGAATCATTTTTTGATATACCCAGCTTTTTAGCAGCCTGCCAAAGTTCCTATTACCATCATTTGTTACACTGGCTTCAGAAAACAAAACAAAAAATTTCCTATATTCAGTAAGTCTGTTCAGAACCTATTTTATTTTTAACATTCAGTCATGCCTCTTTGCTGATCTTCTGTACTGGCTGCTGTGTTGGCATTAGCTGTGCTATTTACGATTTCTGCATTTCTATTATGATGCTCACATGTTCTTTATTTCAGTGCAAAGATATATTTGACCTATCCTAAAAAAAAAAAAAAAAAAAAAAAAGCCTGCTTTTTAAAATCCAGGTCCTTCTGCAGTTGTTTCTGTATGTGTCTTCCAAATCTTGGTGACCAAATCCAGAACTGGGAAGGGAGGTGGTTCTACCTCATTTCTATTCCATTGGAGTGGAGTTCATCATTCCTTCGCAAGTATCCAGGAAGGCAGTGATCAAGTCTGAGGAAATATCTAACTATTGTTCACCTTCATAAACCAGTGAAAGCTATTTGCATTTTGGGTGAGGATATTGGAGCACATCCCTGCCCATTTTGGATGTGCCTTCAGCTTCGATCATGTTTATGTTGGAAATACACACAGTCCTCTTTCTGGTTAAGGGTAAGGACCAGACTTCAAAGTCTATCTCTACACTGACTACCTTGGACTCCTCTTGTTAAGAGAAAAGAGGATGCATTCATATTTTGATCCTGCTTTCATTCCACATGGAGCGTTTCCTTTCCCCCCCTGACCACAGGCTCCAACGTTGCAGCTTTTGCCTTGGTCCTCTCTTTATCCACTGCATCCCTCTCGTCTCAAGGCTAAATATGGGACATGTTAAGTTCCACTTTTTCCTGCTATTGCTTGCCAGCCCTGAGAAGCAATATATATTCTTATTCCACATGCTTTTATGTGCCCAGATATGTATTAGGCCAGTATTTCTCATCCAGAGTGATTTTTCCCCTGAGGGGATGTTGGCAATGCCTGGAAGCATTTTTGATTGTCATGACTGAGGTGGAGGGAGTGCTATTTAACAGCAAAGGATGCAACTAAACATCTGACAGTGCACAGGGTAGCCCGCAACAACAAGGAATTATCTGGTCTAAAATGTCGGTAGTACCAAGATTGAGATATCCTGTGTTGGGTCCTGAATATAAAAATTGTATAAATCACAAGACATTTCTTCATATAAAGTAAAAACATTTTATAGGTGCTATAGTATAAGACAATACTGGTTAGGCACAGAGGACATAAAATGAGTTATAGTAGGATTGGAGTAGGGGGAGATTTCAGGACATTTTCATTGAACAGATAATGCTTTGTCTAAGACTTGAAAAATAATTGGGAAGTTTTCTTGGTGTGTAGGGATGTGGTGAAGAGTGCATTTTAGGCTGAAGAAGTGAATGAAGCAAAAGCAGGAGGGCAAATCGACATTTCAAATTTAGAGAATAACGTATGGCAGAGGCATGGCATGTGCAGCTATGACATATCCTGTATGCAGAGCCTCACACACTATCCCAAATCACTGGTACTTTTGTTCCTAGAAAATATACTTAGCAGCAACGTGGGGAGAGGTGTCTGCATTGAATATTTGGAGACTGGAGCCAAGAAGCCAGTTAGGAAACTATTCTAATAGTCTGGTAAGAAATGGTGGGGTGAGAGGGAACGTGGCTTGAACTGTCAAGCTAGTGGAAATCCAAGGGCATGGCGACTTTCTGTATAACCCTCCCTCCACAGACTATGTAGGAGACATACCTGGTTACTGCAGGTAAAATTAACTAGGTCATCTTCTCTTGAGTCAAAGAAATATTCGCTAGAAGGAGGCTGTAAAGCATGTAGTAAAGGCAGGGTTTGCTGTGAATCTGAAAGTTTATTGCTCTTTGCCCATCATTTTCTAGATGGACTTCCCAGTTTCAAGCAAAAGGGTTAAGTAAACGAAAGTGTGGTTCAACGGGGAAGTGAACACAGCCAAGGGGCAGATTTGGGGAAAGATAACATGTTCACTGAGATTCCTATGGGACATTTAGGAAGAGATACTTGCAGGAAGAGACTGTCACTGATATTAGATTTGGAAACCATCAGTTTGGAGGTAATAAATAAATGTAAGATCAGCAAGAAGACCGTATAGAGCAATTCAAGAAAAGGTTTTAATATAGAATACTGAAGAGCCCTGTTATTTAGAGGCCAGCAGAATCAGAATTTCCAGTAAAGAACATAGAGAAAGCTGGTAAATAAGAAGAAAAGAGTGGTGTCAAGGAATTCAGCATAGATAAGCTTTTTAACCACTGTTTCCAGGGATGGGGATTTTGGCTAGGGTGGATTATTACACTTTAAAATACTCTTCTATTTGACTTGTTACATTGAGTATGTATCCTAAAAAATACTCTAATTTTAATTTTATTAGAGTGTAATTTACTAAAATGTACTCTTTTGGTGAACAGTTTGATATTCTTTAATGAAGATTTTCACCCATGGAATCTCATTCTAATCAAAATATAAAATATTCTGTCATCCTAAAAAATTCCCTTGTGAACCACTGCGATCACGGCTGCATTACCTGCTGCCTGAGTCTCCAGGCTGCCGGCTTGCCCTATGGGGTCCAGACTCGCAGCCTCCACAATCGTGTGAGCCAATTCTTTAAAATATGTCCCTCTATAAATAATATAAACATAATTGTGAGTCTGCTTGTCTTTTCATCTCTGTTATTAGTTACGTACACATTTAGGATTGTTGTATTTGATGAGTTAATACTTCCATTACTAAGAAATGCCCTTCCTAACTTTTACAACATTCCTTGTCCTGAATTCTAATTAGTCTGTTATTAATATAGCCACTCTTGCCTTTATATGGTGTTTGTACACCATATTTTTTATATTCCTTTATTTTTTATATTTGTCTCCTTATATTTTACAGGCAATTTTTAAACAGTATACAATTGGGTCTTTTTAAAAAAATCAAATCTGACAATCTTTTCCTTTTGATTAGGGTGTTCAGACCATTTTTATTTAATATGGTTATTGATAAGGCTAGATTTAAATCTGCCATTTTGTTCTCTGTTTTCTATTTATTCCGTCTGTTCTTTTTCTCTATTCTTGTTTAATCTCGGAATAATTGAGTCTTTTAAAATTTCACCCTATCTTCTTTGTTCGGGCTTATTACCTATAACAATATTTCTTGTTTTGTTATTCTAGTGATTGTTTTAGGATTCATCGTATGCATTTTTAATTTATCATGCCTTACCTTCAAGTGGCGTTATGCAATTTCACCTAAAAGATACTTACAATAGTGCATTTCCATTTCTCTCCTCCAAGCCTCTATGCTCCTGTTGTCATATATTTTACTTTTATACATATTATACATGCCACATTACTATTTTTGTCTAAATAGTCAATTATCTTTTAAAGATATTTAAATAGTTAGAAGAAAATCTCCTATGTTTACCCATGTGCTGCTGTTTCCATTCTCTTCATTACTCTGTGTAGGTCCATATTTCCGTCTGGTGTCATATTACTTTTGCCTGAAGAAGGTTTTAAAGATTTCTTATAGTCCAAGTCCTCTCATAATACATTTTCTCAGGTTTCATATTTCTGAAAATTTTTTTATTTCCCTTACAGTTTGAAAGATATTTTTGCTGGGTATAGGATTCTACATTGGTGCTTATATTTTTATTATTATTTTAAAATTTCAGTGCTTTAAAGATGTTGCTCCACTTTCTTCTTTTTTCTTTTCTTTTTTTTAAACATCTTTATTGCAGTATAATTGCTTTACAATGGTGTGTTAGTTTCTGCTTTATAACAAAGTGAACCAGCTATACATATACATATATCCCCATATCTCCTCCCTCTTGCATCTCCCTCCCACCCTCCCTATTCCACCCCTCTAGGTGGTCACAAAGCACCGAGCTGATCTCCCTGTGCTATGCAGCTGCTTCCCACTAGCTATCTATTTTACATTTGGTAGTGTATATATGTCCATGCCACTCTCTCACTTCATCCCAGCTTACCCTTCCCCCTCCCTCCACTTTCTTCTTACTTCTATTGTTTCCAACAAGAAATCTGCTGCTGTCTATACTTTTCTCTTCATGTAATGTGTCTTTCTCCACTGCTGCAATTGTTAAGGTTTTCTCTTAAGTACCGGTCTTGAGCAACTTGATTATTGCGTATCTTGGTGTAGTTTTCTTTATGTTTCTTCTGCTGAAGATTCATTGAGCTTGGATCTGTGGGTTTATAGTTTCCCTCAAATTTGGAAAAATAATCATCCATTATTTCTTTCAATATTTCTCTCTTTCCTTTCTGGGAATTCTAATCACACATATATTTGGTAACTAGAAGTTCTCCAACAGCTCATTGTTCATTTTAAATTTGTTGTCTGTGTTTTATTTTGAATTATTTCTCTTGCTATGTGTTCAAGGTCATCAATCTTTCAATCTTCTCTTCTGCAATGTCTAAACTTCCACTAATCCCATCCAGTATAATTTTCATCTCAGATATTAAAGTTTTCACCTACAGAAGTTTTGTTTGAATCTTTTTTATAGCTTTCATATCTCTACTTAACTTTCTGAACATATGGAATGAAGTTATAAGAACATTTCAATGCCCTCTGCTAATTCTAACATATGTACCAGTTCTGTCCTTTTCTTTTGATGAATATTCTCTTCATTATTGTTCATACTTTCTTGCTTCTTCACATGTCTCATAGGTTTTGATTGGAAGGCAGTCACTGTGAATTTTACATATTGGCTGTTGAATGAGTGTGTCCAGTCTGGCTGGTATGAACAGGCACTTTTGTCAGCTCTCTCCCAGTGCCCTGCACTGTTTACTCTTTTTGGGTGGCTCTGTGAAGAGCCTCAGGTAGTTATCGCATACAAATGTACGGACAAGAACTCTTCTGAATAGCTAAGCATGGTAATGGTCAAATTGTTAAATTCCTTGGTCTTCTCCAGGGACTTTAGAAAACTTTTAAAATAATTTTGATATGCGGTGAATATAGATGTCTGGTGTGGTCAGGATAAAGCGCTCAAATGCCACTTCATGTGCCCCATATCACTTGCATTCACTAATTTATATTGGGATGGGAGATCTCATGAGATAAAATTAAAGAGTTGGACCTGACCACCAATGAGTTTCAAGGCTATACTGACATATCAAATGGACCACTGTAACTCTAATGGAGTCCTTTTCAGGAAAGGAAATAGGACCCCTGAGAGATTTCATGATAAAAGACAAGGACTGAAATAGTGAGCCAGATATAGTGGGCTGAAGGGAGAAAGAAGTACTGATTGTCATATAGCTAGGTGGCTGTCACCAGAACTCATCCGAATCCAGCCATACATGGGATAAGTGGGAGGCCAGGGTGGAGTGCGGAAGACCTGAATGTAGCTACGTGCATGCACAAATTGAAAAAGCTGAATTGATCTCAGACAACTTTGCTGGGTACACATTCTAAGGGAACATTAAAGAACAATCACAAGATTTCTCACTGTATCACCTATGCCCAGGTGAATGAGTGGAGAGCTACATAACAATGTACAATAGGCAGCTTGAGCAAGTAGCACTTTATTATGTCAAATGAACCCAAGGACTATCAGTTACTCAGCAAGGCTAGTAGCAATGCTGGTGGTGTCATTGGCTCGCCAGCTCCAACTATTACCGTGGTGGCAGTGGTGAGGAATAGTGCTGGAGGGACCAGTTGACAGTAGCAAAGGTGCTAAGGTTTTAGGAAATCAGTCACCTAAAAGCAGTAGCAAGATTAGATGGCTAGATATGACTGGCATGTCTGTGGGACTAACAGAACCTGGGCTGCAAAGCCATGGTTTTACTAGCTGTGACAGTGAGTGAAAGTTATTGATAGCTGCTATAAAGCTTTGCAGTTCTGTGTTCTAATTAAAGGGCTCACTCCCACCCCACCTCCACTCCCATCAGTTAAGCATAATGCAGAAAAAGCTTTCTCCTTCTCACTTCAAAAATCATTGAGAAGGATTTCTGATCTAGTTATGGCAGTGGCGGCAATTGAATTAGGAATAGAATTCCAGCTTTGAATGGCTTCTTAGTAAGATGGTGGTGCCTAGGCTACACGATCCTTACCAGGAAGCAGTTGCATGCTGTGACCATCATGACAGACTTATGGACATTTGTCAGCACTGTTGGAGATTCTCAGAAATATTGGTATAAGAGAATTCTATAAAATAGACTCCTACCTCCTTCAAGAGGTGGGGCCTTGGGGCTTTGATATTTGAATGCAAACATGAATGGCAATACATTTATATTCACTGTCTAGGGAAAGCTCCATACTTGAGCTATACGATTTAATATATAATTAGATAATTCAAGAAATTAGATAAATCTTGTTTGAGGCCTGCTGTGGCTAAAGCATCAAGATAGGCCCCATAAAGCACTGATCAGTTAATTATGCCCTCTGTCTGAAAAAAATTTATAATTTCATAGAAAGCACTAGATGAGTGTACAGTGTCCATGGTATAATGTCCAGTACAAAAGGAAATCAACTTATTTTTTCTGGATACTGTGTGCAGCCATTTAGTTAAATCCTTAGAATTTGGTTTCAACAAGGCATGTGGCGTGAGAAATGCAAAGTCCCAAGGAAGAAGCAATTCAATCTATCTATTTGATTCAGGAATACTTTTTTTTAAATTAATTTTTATTGGAGTATAGATGATTTACAATGTTGTGTTAGTTCCTGCTGTATAGCAAAGTGAATCAGTTATACATATCCATATATCCACTCTTTTTTAGATGATTTTCCCATATAGGTCATTACAGAGTATTGAGTAGAGTTCCCTGTGCTGTACAGTAGGTTCTTATATCACAAAAAAAGAAAACTACAGGCCAATATCACTGATGAACATAGATGCAAAAATCCTCAACAAAATACTAGCAAACCGAATCCAACAACACATTAAAAGGATCATACAGCATGATCAATTGGGATTTATCCCAGGGATGCAAGGATTCTTCAATATACATAAATCCATCAATGTGACACACCACATTAACAAACTGAAGAATAAAGACCGTATGATTATCTCAACAGATGCAGAAAAAAGCTTTTGACAAAATTCAACACCCATTTATGATAAAAACTCTCCAGAAAGTGCATATAGAGGGAACCTACCTCAACATAATAAAGGCCATATATGACAAACCCAGAGGTTACATCATCATCAACAGTGAAAAGCTGAAAGCATTTCCTCTAAGATCGGGAATAAGACAAGGATGTCCACTCTCACCACTTTTATACAACGTAGTTCTGGAAGTCCTAGCCACAGCAATCAGAGAAGAAAAAGAAATAAAAGGAATCCAAATTGGAAAAGAAGAAGTAAAACCATCACTGTTTGCAGATGACATGATACTATACATAGAAAATCCTAAAGATGCTACCAGAAAGCTACTAGAGCTCATCAATGAATTTGGCAAAGTTGCAGGATACAAAATTAATGCACAGAAATCTCTTGCATTTCTATACACTAACAATGAAAGTTCAGAAAGAGAAATCAGGAATACTTTTGGGAGGAGTTGGGATCTGAGGCAGCACTTGAATGGTGGGTAGTATTCAATATCTTGAATAGCACACACCGGGGAATAAGAACATTACAGGGAGAGGAAACAATGAAGGCATGAAGTAGAAAATGTGGGCATTTTGAAGGTTGGATGGATTATTGGGTATATGTAGGGGAGTTGTTGAAGGCAAGGCTAGAAAGATAGGTTGAGGGGCATAGGGAGGATTTCACTGACGATTAAAGGCAATGAAAAGTCTGAGTGTTTTGGGGGCAGAGAAACAATAGGTTTATCAGCCTCTGCATGATTTCCCTAGTTCCACAAAACTGGACCTACTTAACTTCCTCCCTCAAAGCACAACCCTGCCCAGGTTCTCATACCAGACTAAATAAAAAGCAAGGAATATTACAACAGAATTAGCATCTCTACCCCTAAATCCAGTGGAACCTAGCCTTGGCCACCCTCTATGACCCCTGGAGATACCTATCATTCCCATTTTTATTTCTAATGGGAACCCGATTTTCCCTCTTGGAAACTCTGGTTCTGTCTATGCCTGAATCCTGACTGAGCCTGCCATGCCCTTGGAAAACTATGGACACTATGATTTTCCCGATATCTGTGGTGTTCTCTCTTGCTTCTGGTGACCAGCCCCATGCCAGTTTCCATTTTTCTTCCTCTTCTTTCCATCTTATTTGCTAAAGAATCATTCACCTTTGGGTCAGATCCACAAAATGTAAAAATGATGAAAAATACTAATTTGGCAGCAACGTAGGGAATGGTCTTATTTAAAGCAAGTCAGTGGGAAGGCAATAAGGGCCTGAACTACAGCAGTATGCAGGGGAAGAAAAAGAAAAGGAAGAACTGGTAGAGAGAGTGGGACAAAGAAAGCATTTACACTGCTGAATTAATAAAAAGAAACGAGATTTGTGGAGTGAGGGCAATTCGGGACTTGGTAACAAGGTGCAGGGAAAGATGGGAGAGAAATCCCAAGGACCTGGATGAAGTTCCACACCTGGGTGACTAGGAGAGGAGTGATGTGAGCAGTCAGGGCACAGTTCCACTCAGTGGGAAATGCCCAGCTCAGAAAAAAATGAATTTGAGAGCCACGTAATGGGACTTGGATTGACCTACTCTCTATTTGAATAAAGTGAGAAAGTGGAGAGTTTGGAATGGGACATGTTGAGCTTAATGGTAAAATTGTTTAAAAAAAAAAAAAAAAGCCTGAAGGAATATTTGAGGAAGATATGTAGCGTGTATATTGATTTGGGGAATCTCATATCTTGGTGTGATAGTGAAAGTCATTGTGGTATGAGAAGAGGTGAACAGAAAGAAAATAAAGCCTCTGAAGGCAAAAATCAAAAAAAAAAAAAAAAAAAGCACATATATGTTTTTAGTTATGTATGTGATAGAAGGAACAGTCCCAGTGCCTGGAATCAGTGGCCGTGGTGAGGATGGCTAGCTGAGAACAGCAGGAGGGGAGCATTCTAAGTAAACATGTAATCTAAGTAAAAGCAGTATGTTTGCTAAGCAAATGAAGGTTCTTTGTAAGTTTCTTATATGTCTCTGCCATCCTCCACCAGAATAACACTTCTAAGTCTTATATAGAAATTCCACCGCTGGCTGGCTTCCCAGGTCCCCAGAGTCTATGATTATGTTAAACAACATAAAATGCCATTTTAGTGGACCAAAAATGGTTGAACATTTGAAATTTTATATGGTTCCACCTAAGAGGGCAGTGAGTTCCCAATGGAGATAAGCACAGCAAGTAAACGTTGCCTGTTTTCAACTCCCAACCAGCTCTTCTATCCTGACAAATGGGCTGAACTACCTGTGAAATCTAAGAATTTCTTTTCCTTGAGAGGCGAAGCACTGCCTTAGGCTCAAGTAGGTTTCTGTCTGGTTCCATTCATTGCTGCCTTCCTGTGTGTCTTGACCCCATGCTTCTTGTCTTGAGCTCTCAGGTGATCAGGGTCCTAGTGGTATGTGTGGAGAATGGTGGAGTTCTCACAAATTAAGTCTCATGGAGACCCAGCATCATACCAGCTGGGCCATCTCTGGGCAAGTTGTTGCTTAGAAGTAAAGAGAAATTCTCTCCAGAAATAATAGAGAGTACTCCAGCTTGACAGTTGGTGCATGGGATGGCTGAGCGGTCCGCTGTGTTGATCTAGTTCCCAGGCAACTTCTGGATGCCCAAACAGTGTCTGTCAGAAAGATACAAATGCTCCCTACTGGTCATGCTTGTACTTGATCCTTTCTTTTTTTGCCTTCTCCATAATATCTCACCATTCCTTTTGCAACAGATCTTGTTGAGCCTTTATAACGAAAGTTAATCAAAGAATAAATTTTGTTCTCCTTGAAGGCAAGAAACATTTAATTTTAAGCAAACTTCTGCAACAAAGGAAGTAAAAAAAAAATTTAATTTCTGTATCAAAACAACCTTGAGGGCTTCCCTGGTGGAGCAGTGGTTAAGAATCCACCTGCCAATGCAGGGGACACAGGTTCGAGCCCTGGTCCAGGAAGATCCCACATGCCGCGGAGCAACTAAGCCCATGCGCCACAACTACTGAGCCTGCGCTCTAGAGTCCGCAAGCCACAACTACTGAAGCCCGCGCGCCTAGAGCCTGTGCTCCGCAACAAGAGAAGCCACTGCAATGAGAAGCCCGCGCACCGCAACGAAGAGTAGCCCTCCTTTGCCGCAACTAGAGAAAGCCCGTGCGCAGCAACGAAGACCCAATGCAGCCATAAATAAATAAATAATTTTAAAAAACCAAAAACAACCTTGAACGTTCACAACCTGCCACAACAGGTTGTCCTAAAAATGGTTAATAGCAGTAACTTCTCTTCACACTCTGTGGACAAGGGTACTTTTTGAGACAGGTTCTCTTGTACAAATAAGAGCTGCATAGCTAGAAAAGTTTTCTATAAGGGTTTACTAAATGAGTAAGGAATACAAGGACAATGAAATCTTCCTTGTGGTAAACTGTGTTTATCATGTAAAGTTTGGAAAGATTCCGATCTGCTCATTGAAGGGCTATGTCATTCTTGCCTCTTTTGTCTGACTGGCCACTAGATGATGTCTTCTGGAAATTTTCAAAATTACAGTACTTAAAAAAATTGCTGGGCACTTGTACAGCAAAAGTGACAAAACACAAGGCCACAGTGTAAGCACTGATTCTCTGAGGAAATGCACAGGCCTGAGGTTTTGGGCTTCAAGGGCTGAGAGGCAAATTGTTGCCATCCATCGCCCTAAATTTAAACACGTCTACCATGATGTGTTTCCTTAAAGGAAAGAAAGTGTGGCATTTTATTTCTAGCTGGTTGTCTGAAAGAAAAGGCAGGATTTTTAATGGAAGGAGATAATGTCTGCTTTATGTATTATGAAGAATGGAGATTTAAGCAGTTTAGCTACACTGCTTGCTGTCTGGGGGCAAAGGAGAAGAGATAGCTGAAGTGCTGTGCAATAGAAGGGTGGTCCCCATCTCTTGCCATTCTCCCTCTGACTCATTTGTTTCTCTAAAACACACACATACGTGTCACCAGGACACTTGCGCGGTTCTCTCAGCCAGGCAGTAGATTTTAGTGCCTTTTGTGTGAAGTCAGATATGCAGTGTTCATTGTTATTAGCTAAAGCAATTGACTCTGATCCACTGGAGCAAACCAGAGGGTAATTGGCTGACTTCAGAGCCGCTGGCCGCTGGGCTCAGGCAGTGGCGTGGCGCTGCGTTTTCCCTCCACCTTTTTGTGACTTATTGTCAGTGTGGTCACACCCTGAGGCCTCCCCAGATATTTTCTGTGTGACTGAAAGTTTCAGTCCTTTTTCTTAGTAATGCTTCGGGTTTCCTTTTGGTCCTTAAATATTTCATCTTCTCGGAGGAAGGAAGGGGAAAAGGGAGTTGGGCTTTAGTCAGGGAAGACAGCATTGAGAATGGGATTTTACCCCATCTGGAACTCGAAACTCTGCACCAAGCCTAGTGCAGTTGCTGAAACACCAGTCAGGTTTTGTAGCCGAAACAGGCCATAGAAATCCAATAAAATATATTGAGGTCATCACAGGGACAATTTTATGAAATAGATGTTTTTGAAGGAGGGGATATCTGTGATCAAGCGACTCTCCATCTCCCAGTCAAAATATTTGTTTTCTGAAGCAGCAAAGTGGCTTTTCCCCCCCTAATATTCCCATATACTCATAGATGGCTGAATTCCAAATACCCTGCCATTATCCTTGAGTTTACAAATGGACCTTTCTGAAGGTCAACTAAATAATCCTTTTGAAGCTAAAGAAACTAGCAAACTGTAGAATCGTTTGCTGTAAAAGGTAGCGTCAGCCAAATTAAATGAAGCTGCATAAAGGGGGGATGACCCCATACGAGGGGAGATATATTAGATTCATTCAGCTTGTGCCATTGCCATGAAGCAACAGCAATCTGGCAGCGTCTCAGATGACGCTCTGCTTTGGCATACGTTCCTCTGGAACCTCTAGATGTGCCCTCTCCTCTATATGGATTTTAGTAATTATTTTCAGAGCTATATTTTAATCTTAAAATGAAACAGGCATTTTAGGATATTCATATACTCTTAAAAATTGGAGTGGCTTCTCTCTTATCTTAAAATTTTATCTTCTAAACAGAATAGTTGGGGGGAGGGGGAGGGGCTTGTATGTGTGTATGCATGTGTTGGGATGAGAAAGGTAATAACTTGGAAGACAGTCCCTTTCTGTTTTCCTAGATTCTGACAGCGACTGGTTATTCATCCCTACTTGGTGTGGTTCCTGAGAAAGACTTTGAAAACAGAAAAAAGTGTTCTAGAAAGTACTATAGAAAATTTCTAGTCCATATTAAGTTGAGCAAACCAAGGAAACCAAAGAAGTTAGGAGTCTTGCCTGGTGTCTTGCCTCTTGTTCATAACAGAGTCACTACAAGAACAGCAGTCTGTTTTCTCCCAGGACGATGATTTTTTTTTTTTTTTAAACTACAGTAGCCTACCTAGATAAAGGTAAGGAAAATGAGAGTTGGCTCTGCTACTACGAATGAAATGATTTCAGGCAAAACAAGTAACTTCTCTGAGCTTGCATTTCCATCTGTAAGATGGAAATCATAATGACAATCTTAGTGATCTCTTGCCACCACTGTGACGATCAACAGACATGGTGTGAGAGAAAGCTTTTTTGAAGAATTTAAAATGCTGTACGGATATTAGAATCCCTTGCTTCAATTAAACCTTTTTGTACCTTGTATTTTGGGGGTAGGCTGGTGACTGCGTTTGAGCTTTTGAAACAGAATCCTTGACAACACGGGTAAGAAGCATCAGTGCTGAATGTTTGTCTGAGGTAGTATTTCCGGGTGTGTGTGTGCATGTATATATAGGGATGAAAGTCTCAATCCAGCCCTGCTATAACACAAAGATGGGCATTTAGAGTGAGATGTGTCACTAACCTGAAAAACTTACTTAAAAACATAGGGTGAGGGAAAACGCAGGTCTCTGTTCTTTCCTGGTTAAATGGGCTGAGTGTCTCTTGGCCTGTGGGTTTCCTTGGAGCCATGTCTCTTAATGGCCACCAGTGCAGCAGAAGCCAGCTATGAGAGCAGACACTGGTGTGTTCCAGATGTGTAATGCTAGACAGAAGCACCAGAGGGCAAGTTTTAAGAGCTAGAGAAAGGGGTGTAGTAAAAAAGAGATTTGAAAATCTTTTAATCTGCTCAGTTTCATCTCAAGCATTCCAAAAGGCAGGGTTCTCTACCTGCATATAGAGCCAAAATCCTGGAATAGAGACCAAATCCCAACTCTAAGTCAATATGAAGACACCCAGTACAAACAAACGCTCAAGCAGAGTTCACAGTGACTAAAAGAACAAAGGAAAAAGAGAGGGAGATTAGGTCATTTTGCAAGCAAACAGCTTTTATACCTTTCGCAGCAACTATCTCCTATGAAGATCTTGGGATATATGCTATTTGTTTATATTGAAATAAGCAGCAGGGCATTTCATCTACGAAATGCTTTGGTGATGAATTATAAACAGGGCAGGAATGGAAAGGCCAGTGAAACTCTTTTGTTGCCATCAGATGATATATAAAATATGTCCAGACATCAATTCTCTTGGAAAGTCTCCAATTTGGAAGATTATTTACTGGGGAGAGATGAATTCTATTAGAAACAAACAGAGTCGGGAAAACCATAGACTGGGAATGAAAACTATTAAAATCAAATGGAGTCAGGAAAACAGTATTACAATGTTTTTCCTCCTAAATTTAAACTATGCTGTCTGAATATGAGCAGAAAACAGAAAAGATGGTATGCAGAAAGCAGGCATTCGCCCTACCATCCTGATGCATTCGTTGTAAGAAAGAACCGGCTACAAGCCATAAGATCTAATTACCCAGAATTGCCTTTCCTGCCCCAGAGCAATCATTTTGATGACAGGCTTCTCTGCACTGTAAAACAAGATGGGGAACCGGTGCTGTATAAACTGCCTTGCGCTTCCTTCCCTTCGTCTGCTATCAGCCTCCCCATCTCATTTATTTTCCACACATTAATGGTAGCAGTCACCTTGAGCCGGTGATGCAGAGTAATTTTCACAGAAACCTTGATCAGAAACCATAAATCAGCCTGATGTGCTTTTATGGTCTAATAACATTCCGGTTGCTCCTACAAGCCTGTATGTAAAACTGCACTGCAGTGAGTCCTTCGGATTTTTTTTTTTTTTTTTTTTTCCCTTTTCGTACAGCGCATGCGCCTGCGCTCTCCAGGGCTCTCCCCAACCCCGATCCCACCCCGCCACCCTCTTCCCTTCTCACTCTCTACCTCTCTAGGTATAGTATTTATAGACACACATGTGCATGGGCACTTCAGTCACGTGGAGATAGTTCATTTCTAACGAAACCACATTTAAATGGCATTATATATACTCCTCATGGTGGCAAGGGAGGCAAATGCTTTCAGGAGCCTAAGATGATGCATTCATTTGGTTCTCATTGCTGCATCTTAGCAAATGAACTGCCTCTGACCCCAAAATAAAATGGCATGACTATTTTGGGACCATTCGGTCTTTTAAATGATTCAATTATTTTTTTTCTTATTAGGACACTGAAGGCTGCCCCCCTTCCTCAGGGCTACACTGTGGCTCGGTTGGCTTGAAGCTGAGTTGTATCTGACTCTTGGCACTATGGCCCACGGTCTGCAGTACCACTGACAACCTTGTGCCCCTACTACTCCCTAGGAGGCTGAATTAATACGGAGCAATGGGATTAGAGGAGAGGCAGGGAGCAGGTCAGTGCGTTTGCGGTAGGGGGTGTGGAGGGCTGGGTGAATGTGGCAGGGAAGCAGTGAAAGGGGAGTTGGGTTGGCAGCTCAGGGGGCTCTGCTGAGCGACGGGGTGCTGGGCGTGTCACCAGAAGCTGACAGTGATGCTGCAGCTGGCAAAGAAGCTCCGGTGTCTCATTGGACTGGTGTGGGATTAGAGGTAGAATTAGCAATGCATCTGAGTTAACCATTGTGGGGTGACCTCACCCCAGCCTGCCCCAATAATCTAATCGGATCTGTGCACTTCTGCTCAGAGCTAACAGCAAAACAAAACCAGCTCAGGCCCAATCCACACATCCTTCACCTATCTGAGAGCCTGCCAGCCAGACATCCCCTGGGTGTGTGTGCCTGTCTGGAGCATGCAGCAATTTCTGGTTTAAAATGTTTCAAAAATACAGCCTCTCATAGCTGTGTTTTCCTCAGAATAGAAATATCTGCAACAAGCCAGTGTCACTCCTGCATTGCCACTTGGTGAATTAGTACAAGAAATTAACAGAGACTGTTTGACTCAGTCTGAGAGAATGTTTAGCCTTGCTTCGGAAGTGAGGAAAGCTGGCAATGATCCTCTGATTTTTCACTGCTAATGCATTGAGTGATAATGACTCCCCAGTAGACCTACATAAATTCCAACCTTCTTAACTGGTGCTTCATGAATATACTAAGGGGAAAAAGGTACCCTGGGGCATTAATCAAATTTGCCAGGGTACTACTCCTTGCTGGTTAAAAGACACATCTGAAATTATTTATACATATATCTATTTTTATATGCCTACTAACATTGCTCATGTGTGCACTCATGCGCACATCTGGCGTAACAACAGGGCAAGCCTTTGCAAGGATGCTCCAAATGTCAGTGGAGGGGTAACTGCAGAACATGGATCTCGTCTTCATCTGTAGGGCTCTTTGTTTTCAACTGTAAATCATGATATCTAATTCCCTCACTTCACACATAATGGTGATCAGGTTAGGCAGTGGCCACAGCATTTGTTAAAATTTATTTCCTGTAGTCTTAAAAATGTGGTGTTTTTTTTTTTTAACCACCAGTATTTCAGGAAGCTGCAACCAGTCCTGCACCCCAAATCTTCAGTAAAAGCTCAGTATTGAATTTTTCAGAAATTGACAGGCAATTTCTCCTTTTGCAACGGCCTGAGCTTTTCAGGATTGCAGTAGCAAAGGCTAAATGTGAAAAAGAAATGGGGGTGAGCAAAAGCGCTTTCTCTCCACAGCGTCCACTGCCCTTCGATTCAGAGACCAGCATTTGTTGTCTGTTTAGGAGCTATTTCTAAACCCTCCTAGCTGGAGGCAATGTACACCAGACCAGTGGGGTGGGAGCAATAAAGGAGAAATGCAGTAAAGAACAAATTCTTTTCAGATTAGCTGATTGGCAGTTGTGAATAATGCAGCTCCAGCACTAAAGCAAAAAAGAGCAGCTTCAACCTTGGCACTCATTATTTTGCTGTAAGCCTTTTTTTGCTAGGAACATTTTTCTCTTTCAAGTCTTAAACTATGTTAACTCCTTATGATCTAGCCATTTGTCCAAAAGGGTGAACTATAAAGACCCTCTGTTGAAACCTCTACGTTGTGGATGTGAAATGATAGCAAGAAACAATGGCATTCTCAAACACTCCTCCCACCTGCACTGAAATCGTGACAGAAAAAAATTTACCCTCTGGGTTAAATACTATTCATTCTGCATCAGACCTGAAAGGCATTTTGAAAACAAAAATTAAAGATATTAGGTACATATGTGGTTTATATGTATGGCTACATAAAGAACTCAGATCAATTAAAATGGGAAGAGGATATATGAAATGGTCATTTAATGATTCTAAAGATATTTTCATTCTTGGCAGTCATGAGGATACAGTCCACCAGATTGATTTTTAAATCCTCTGACCTAGTTCTGAAAGTAATTTATCAGACCAATTATAGGCTGGATTTATTTCAAATTGATATAAAATAAACACAACATAAATTAGTCTTTTTGCTTAATTATTTCTATGATTTAACAATAATACATTTGTGTTCAATTATGACATTTATTGAGAAGGAATTTTTCTACAAAATCATGTCTTTCCACGTATTTCCATTGATTGTTTTATTAAAATATTTCTGTCCAAATTGTTTATTTTTATCCTTAGGTCCGATGATTACATTATAATTTTAAAATGTTATTTTTCTTATTATAAAATCAATAAATGTTTTAATAAAATACTAAATGGCTAAATATATAAGTTGTCTAAAAGAAAATTTGCTCTCTCAGACCCTTCAATTGTTAAAAATAAGGGATTACCTAGTTTCAACACTGTTAGTGGCAGTATTTGTGGAAACCTTCCATTGTTCTTTTTTTTTTTTTTGCATCCTAAATTGTGAACCTTTATGAATAGGAATCCTATCTCAGTTATCTTTACACTCACCTCAACCTTGTTTAGAACCTGACTCACATTTGGCATTCAATATGCATATTTTGAATAAATACATACATAAATAATAGTATAGGTAGTTAATGACTGGGATAATATACTATGTATTTTTAAAGTATGCTAGTTTTCTTAATTATACAATACAATAAAATAACACATTTCTAGATATCTCACACAAAAAGCAATTTGGGAAAAAATATTAAACTTTTCTAAAACTATTTGCATACACTGTTGTGATATTGTTATTTATAATTAGAAATATATATATAGATATATTTGGTCCTTGTCCCATTTCTGGCACAGAACTCCCCAAGCCCTTGGAATTTTCTAAGTGTTGAGAGTGATTAAAGTATCTTTTGTTATATTAATGAACTGGCTTTTGGAAAGCACCTACTTTCCAAAGTAGTTGGGGGCTGGTTGCCAATGGGGTCAACCATGTGATTTGAGGGTTGGAACTTTCAGTCCCACCCTCTGACCTCTGGGGAGGGGAGAGGGGATGGAGGTTGAGCCAATTGCCAATGGCCAACGATTTAATCAACCCTGCCTATGAAATGAAGCATCCATAACAAGCCAAGTGGACAGTGTACAGAGAGCTTCTGGGTTGATGAACACAAGGAGACATGGGGAGAATGGCACGCTCCGAGAGGGCATGGAAGCTCCCTGCCTTTTCCCCATGGCTTGCCCTATGCATTGCTTCCATCTGACTGTTCTTGAGTCATATCCTTTTATAATAAACTGGTGATCTAGTAAGTAAAATGTTCCTGAGTTCTAGCTGCTCTAGCAAATTAATCTAATCTGAAGAGGGGGTCGTGGGAACCTCTGATTTACAGCCAGTTGGTCAGAAACACAGGTAAAGCCTGGGCTTTCGACTGCCATCTGAAGGGGGGCTTGCGGGGGAGGAAAGTGGCAGTCTTGTAGAACTGAGCCCTCAACCTGTGGAATCTGATGCTAATTCCAGGTAGATAATGTCAGAATTTGAGTTGAATTCTCAGACACCCTGCTGGTGTCCAAGAATTGCTTATGGTGCGGGGAAGCCCCCCAACACACACACATTGGAATTGGATCCAAGAACCTAATTTACTTCGACCAGGCTCCTGTCTGGTATGGTTGCTAAGGAGTTCAAAAGCTCTAGCTTCTGTGGGCTAATATGCAAATATCAGAGAAGGCTCTGTACTTATTTTTAGCTTGTAGCTGATGTTTTAGTATATTTTAGAAGGCTTAATAGTCTGTCAGAAAATAATTATTGAGCAGTTGGTATATCATGTAAATGTCCCAATTTATGAAGAATGCAAGACACAGGAGACAATTGACTCAAAGTCTTTCCTCCTAAAGAGACCCATCTGGGGCTTTAACCACCAGTTGGTATCATACAGATGCTTCCATAGAAAATCTAGGAAGAAGTATTTGTTTCTCGAGGTTCAATGGTGGTACAGCCTCTGGGACTCTAGCTTTGATAGAGTCCTATCAATCTTCCACTCCAATCTCCTGGCCAAACTACCAATTCAAACACTAAGCTTTTCCCCACATTCCTCTCTATACATTGATGGTTCTAGTTTTTTTTTTTTTCCCCACATGCAAGATTATGCTCCTATCTATTCTTGATGACATTCTACCCATCCTTGCAGGTCCACTTAAAATAATACCTTCCTAAGAAAGCCATTCCTGCCCCCTCAGCCAAATATGCTCCATCTCTCTGAGCGCTAAAGACTTCTCATTATACATTTAACAGCTCATGCGTGTGGGACTCTGGTGCAGACATGGTAGACGTTTGTTCTCTTTGGTGTTGACTGTCAATGTTGTCAACATTTGCCTATAATTTGCCTATAATTACACAGACAGAAAAGTGAAGAATGACTCATAATATTCTTATGTCTACTGATAGGTATGTTCTAACTCTGCCCCCCGAACCAAAACTTTTGTCTTTATTAGTTAGTGTACATTCATTTTATTTTTCCCTTTAGACTTTTCTAAAGACACTAGTTCCTTTATTTTTGTTTTTTTTTTCTGGAGCATGTATCACAGAGTTTTGTACATGACTGGGGTTCTATCAAGATTTGAGTTTAAATAAATCAGATATAGTCTTTGTAGAGGGCATCAAAGAGGTAGGACAAAGAAGAAATCAGTTCTTCAATTACAAATTACTTACCAAGGACCTACTATGGTGATTAGGTGGTTAAAGGTACAGGAATACATAGAATATAGTAAGTGCTTGAAGGGAAGAAGCTATCTAATAGAAGGAGGCAGGCTGATAATTCTAGGCAACTGCAATTTAATGCAAATATTAAGATGCTGGGGACAAACACAGTCTTTTATCGGAACTCACAGAGGCACATCTTTTGGAAGGGTTTTTAATTTATTCCCCTCTTCTTTTCAAACCTTCTAAAGGTGCTTCAGGCTCGTGAGAAACAGAGTGGAAGAGAATTATGAAAAAATTACTTAAAAAAATAGTAAGGGAAATAAAAGAAGGATGAGTGGGCAAAAACAACCCTGGAAAGACCTGCACACATTAGGTGTGTACATGAGGGAGTGAATGAACCCAAGTGCCAAAAGGCAAGCGTCTAAATCAGAGATCGTGTGGAAGGCGCCCTAGGAGAAGGCTCTTCTCTCAGAACTCAGCAAGAACAGCTGAGCAGAGCAGCTACTACACTGTGATTTTGCATCCCTGGTGTCAATATTTTCATCAACTGCCAATAACAACTAGGAGTTGTGCATCTATTCCCCAAGAAGAGTTGATATGAAATTAAACAGCACTGTTACCTTCCAAATGCTTTCGAATTCTACCTGAAAAAAAAAAAAAGTTCCCTTCATTGCTTTGATGATTATCATCTTTTATGTGTGGTGTTTTGTTTAGGTTAATTTCCGAACAGCCACAGCAAATTCAGGCCCGTGCCCCATGCCTTGCTCATAGTGTCACTTAAGAAATACTTGTTGAAGGGCTTCCCTGCTGGCGCAGTGGTTGAGAATCTGCCTGCCAATGCAGGGGACACGGGTTCGAGCCCTGGTCTGGGAAGATCCCACATGCCGCGGAGCAACTGGGCCCGTGAGCCACAACTACTGAGCCTGTGCTCCGCAACAAGAGAGGCCGCGATAGTGAGAGGCCCGCGCACCGCGATGAAGAGTGGCCCCCGCTTGGCGCAACTGGAGAAAGCCCTCGCACAGAAACGAAGACCCAACACAGCCATAAATAAATAAATAAATAATAAAAATAAAGGAATTCCTTACAAAAAAAAATACTTGTTGAAAAAAATAAATGAACGTAAAGGTGAGACATGCCAGCCTATTTAAAGGGGTGATCCGTATATTTTCCAACTCGGGACAGTTCAGGCTGTAGGATAAAGGAATTCAGTGTTCTTTAGAATTCACCTAGCAGTCATTATGATCCCAGGCGAGTGGGCATATGGCCATTTCTCAGGACGAATCAGGACACATTTTAATAGTCAGTTCTGGCAGTTCAAAGTGGAATGGATTTATTTCAAGAGGCTCAAGAAAACCTCATTTTGAAGGCTCTAATAAAAAGTAAGGATGATAAAGAACACTGTTTTTCATGATAAGGAAAATTCTGCCTTTCAAGAGAGACATCATAATTTCTTCTAATTATAAGAAAAATGTTGCTGCCTTGAGTGCTCTTATTCATGTGTACAGCCAAAGGGATTTTCTGCATAAAAGAATAATTAGGTTCTATCCCTTCATACTAAAAAAAAAAAAAAAAAAAAAAAAAAAAAAAAAATCAGCTATCTTTCTTTTCTTTTAGACCTTTTCCCCCTCATATTCTTTGACCTCTACTCTGCTGAATCTTTTATATGTCATGGAAGGAAGATTTAGAGGGGCTTTGATTTCTCCAGTGCCTTTGGTGACTGGCAGTGTTTGCTGTGCTGAATTTGGAAGTGCCTGATTTGGGAGTTCTGTTCATGTTGGGCTGTAAACTGATCAGATTTCATTTTACGTGTGAAGATCATTTTCCGTCCGTGGATTTAAACATTTTATTTGCCTGAAATACATAGTACATAATGCACTGTGGGCATTTATTTAGGAACGCTCTTAAGCAACTTTGTTTTAGAGACAAAGGACATTCTGGGAAGCTTTACCCTTTAACCATATGAACAGTTACAGAGAAGCTGGGCTCACCCCACAGTTCTGAGATGGTGACTGCAATCACATCTGGAATTGCTGCATTATAAAGGAAGGTGTATAAGGAAGACAGCTGAGCACAATTAGGACTTTTCATTGACCTGATTTGTGTGGTCCATAATTCTCAATTGCGCAGATAACTGCTGTGAGAGGAAAGATGCGCAGCTGTAATGGAATTAATTCAACCCCAAATGTCAGCAAAGTAGAAAGAAGGACTGCTCAAATTCATAGTGAATGATAATATAGTTCGAACCTTCTGAGAGATTAGAATTTGTTAGACTTCAAAATGGAATATGATCTTTGGCTTTAAAATAGAAAAATCAATGATAAATATAGACAGAAAAAGGAGTCTCAGGGATTAGATTTTTCTAAGAAAGTTTAGTGGCTTTTTGAAATAATGATGATAATAGCCACCATTTCCTGACTGCTAAATCTGGGACAGACCTGGTTTTAGGATTTTAAGACCATTATCTGTACTCCATACTGCAGCCCTGGACAGTGGAGAAACTGAGAGGTAAACGACTGATTGGCCAAGATCACATGGTCAAAAACTGGTGGTCAGACTTCACTTCTAAGTGGTTTTATATCAACATGCTATCCAACCTGGCACTGAAAACAACCAGCATTGTTTTTTTTTTTCCTTATAGAGAGTTTTATCACATGAGCTAGACGCTACCAAAGAGATAGGCAGTAACAATTTGGGTTAAGGGCACTTTGAAATAATAACTGCCTAAGATCAGCAATCAATTGGGTCACATCTAGTTCAGTCATGAAGATGACCTGTGCGTCTGCTTGAAGAGGGGTGACTTCCAATCAATTGTTGAGGAGGGGAGAGCCTTCCTTTCCCAGTTGCTCTTTAAAATCTTTCATTCTTCCACCTCACTAATTTTTTTTCTTATTAATTGTTATCTGTAGAGTTTCAGGGGCTATTCCTAGCATATCAGGAGAGGGAAATGAAATCATTTTGTCCACAAGAAGCACAACACCTGCTTAGGCGAGAAGGTAATAGCCTTAATACGCCTGCGTGCTGTGCTTAGCGAGGCAGCACAGCATGGCCCTTGATTGAGAGCAGGGACTTGAGAGCCAGACCAGCCTAGGCTGCCAGTTATATGCATGTATGACTTTGGAAAGTTATTTAGTCCTTGTGCCTCAGTTTCTTCACCTGTAAAATGGGGATGATGATAAAAAACAGGGCCTATGTCATAAGCTTGTTGGGAGGATTAAATGAGTTCATATATATAAAGTGATGAGAACATCGAAGGCATGTAGCACAATGTCAGAGTAAGTAGGTTATAAATATGGGTGGAGTATTTCAGGTACATTCTCTTCATTGAATCCTTACCATATCCCTGTTGGAAGGTTATGTTATGTTTATTTTACGGATTAGTAAATGAGTTTAATAGAGATTAACTAATTGGTCCATAGTCACTCAACTTGTAAGCATTCAAACCTCAGTAAGTCAAGGTCCTAAGCCAAACTGGGATATGAACCCAGACTGTGTGATGTGTGTGGTTTTATTCTTTATATTCCTGGTTGAGGAGAATTTTGCCTTTATGGTTTTAATATATCCAATATCAGTATATTCATATATATGATATACATATATGATATTGTATACTGACCCTATGGCAGGCAAGAGTGCCAGCTTTACCGAATGTCACAAAGTCCTTGTCCTATTATCCACACCTTTCATAGTGGGGTGATGAAGTACATGGCCCCTGGCCCCAGACTCTGCCTGGATTCGAATCCTTGCTCTTCTACTTACTCTCTGTATGCTGTGGGAAAGTCATTAAATTTCCTCATGCCTTAGTTTCTTTATGTTAAAATAGAGATAGTACCAATAATCTTTGTCAGAGAATGTGATCATTAAATGAGTTTATCTATTTAAAGCACTTGAACCTGACACACAGTAAATGATACATAATGTGTATTATTATTATCATTATTACTACTGTTATTTTTCTTCAATGGTCTCAGGTTAGGAGTTTTAAGAAGCCTTGGTTGACTATGCTAAGACCTCTAAATGACAACAGGAACATGAGAGAATTAAACAATGTTCCATGGCTGATAATTTGAAAGATTATAAAAGAAGGAGGGAGACTTAATCCTGATAATGTTAGGATTAACAGTTTGTTCATAGGATTACTTTATGGTTAAGAATGGCCATTCATTTTCTTTTAAGAGTCTTTTAAGGGTCTCTTCCCTCTCCCAGAATTGAACTGAATACCAAACAATTGAGTTGAATCAATATATTTTCAGGGAATTTTTCTGGATTTTTATCAAGTATATTTAAGGGGAATTTCAGAGTCTCTACAGCTAATCAAAGAGGTTGTTATGAGTTGGGAGATGAGGGAGAGAAGGGATAATAATGTATCTAAGGGGAAGGTATATATCCTATCCTTGAAGTTTCCTAGTAACAGTAAAGATTGTCTTCTGGGCTTGGCTACCTATCCACTCTAGATGTGTGAAACTAAATATTCCATGCTCTTCTCTTCACCACTTTCTCCTGCCCAGCAGTATTGCCTTTTTTCTCCCTCTAGCTTTTTGTATAGCCTAACACCCTCTTTCTCTTATATGAGTCAGAAAATTAGAATATATTCTTAATTTTTTCTTCCCCTTCACTTGCCATGTCCCCTCAGTGATCTTCTCCTTTAATTAAGCTCTACTCTGTACAGCCTCTCCTTTTGTACCATCATTACTTTAGATTAGGGCCTTGTTAGGTCTCACCTGAGTCACTGCAATAATCCCCCTTCCCCTTCTACTCTCCTGCCCCCAGTGTTGCTCTACTCCAAAGGATATACAAAGTAAATTTTCTTCTCATCACGTGGCAACTAGTACTTAATATATTTCCACGGCAAGATTTCCATCCATGGCTCAATCTCTGGTCTTACTCTTGCTTCTTCCTCCCCCACTCCCACAGTTATCCATCCCCAAACAAATGCAGACCAATTGTATTAAAATCCTGGTGATTTCTCAAAGGGGTCAATCTTTGCCTTTGTCATTGCTGCTCCTTCTGCCTGGAATACCCTCAAGAACCTCCACTTCTACTCATAAATGGTCACCTAACTTCTCCTAATCATCCGCCAAGACCCCACATGCTATCACTTCCTCTAAGAAGATATCCCTGATCCCCTCAGCCTCCACCAGGTACATCTACTAAATCTTCAAACATTATCAGTCCATATAGTAATTATTTGACCATCTTTCTTTCTAAGTTGCAAACCTCTGAAACTCAGGTATTAGATATTTCCTCTTTGTTTCTTAGGACCGAGCACAGTGGGCTTTCACTGAATAAGTGCTCAATAAATGTTTGTAGACTAATTAAGATCCATAGCAATAAAAAATTTAGTCTTGAGTCTCTTTGCAAGTGAGACTTTTGTAGGTAATTCAAATAATTAAACAGCAATAAATTAATAGTTTCTGGTCAAAAGTTTGGAAGGTCTAAACTGTTCATATACCAATATCCAAAATAAAAGTTTATTAGTATCGCCTATGAGTGAAGCATAGTTCTTAATATTTTATATTTTTAAAGAACTTTCTAGCTTTCAAAGTGCTGTAACATGCATTATCTTTGAGGTTCATGACAACTGTGAAGTAAGTAACACAGGTATTATCCTCATTTTACAAATGAGAAAACCGAAGCTCAGAAAGAGAACTGCCATACATAAAATCACTCACACAGAAGTAAGGTAATTTGAAATCCATTTTAGGACTCTAAAAATATAAACATTTAAGCCTTTACTACACACATTTGTCATTTCCACTGTATCATACTGCTTTCACATTACCTACAATCAAGCTGGGGAAAATTAGAAAGAAGTAAAGTGTATTAATTTACAGAGAAGTGCCAGGGACTATGTGTATATTTTAATTCAGTCCTCAAAATAGCCCTGGCAGATAGGAATTATTACTCCACTTTACAGATATAGAAAATGAAGTCAGAAAGGATAACTTGCTAAAGGTTGCAAAGTTATTAAGTAGTAAAGCCAGATTTTAAACTGAGATTTGTCTAACTCCAAAATTCAAATATGCTTAATCCAACAAGGGGGTGGCCAGCAGGCCAAGGAAGCATGAGAGTCTCGAGTTTAATCTGGAATGGTATTCATAGCCAATGAGTCTGATCTGGTTCGTGGAAGGGACCCAACCCTAGGAGTTTTTTTGGAAAGAACTTGAAGGTAGCTTCACCCCAGGAGAAAATGACTGGACTATATAGCAGGACTCCAGTCATGAGCTGGTGATAAAGGAAGAGTGCCCAGTCTTCTCTAAAAAGGGGCTTGTTAAGTAAGGGCTTACTGACTTTCTGGGCACCAACAAAGTGACCTTAGGGTTTAGAGCAGGGCAACCATCCAAGCAGGGAACTGGAATGGGAAGCAGGAACTAGGACAGGAGACAAATCACACATCAAAGGCACATAGGGAAGGGGAGTGGAGGGAGATGCAGGGAGATGCAGCTCACCTCCCTGAGATAGCCTTCTCCTTCTCTGCACATCCTTGAAGTTTTCTTCTATTTTTATTCTCAATCCTTATGACTTCATTTACCATCTCTGTGTGGATAAGGCCCAAATGTCATAGTTCAGACCTGTCTGAGCTCAGACTCCTGGCACCACTGCATGATAGACAGCTCCACTTGGATGTCTGCAGACACTTCACGCTACATGTACACAAAGTTGAACTTACCATGTACTGCCTTCATAAAACCTACTTTTCATGTTATCTCCATTTCAGTAAAATGTAGCACCATTTATCCATTGGCCCAGGCAAGAAACTGGAGTGTTATTCTTTACTTATACATCTCATTAATTTTTCCTCGCCCTTATCCGATCAATCCCTTAATCTTACAATTCTATCTCTTTAAGAGCTCCTGAAACTGTCCCGACCTTTCTGTTACTCCCAGGGCTCAGGCTTTTGATACCTGATGATTGCTTTCAGCCTTGCTCATCTCCACACTGTGTTCCACAGTGAACTCAGAGTTATTTCTAATGTGCCCATCTGGTCATGTCCTTCCTGTGCTTTAAAACTTCCATGTCTTCCCTGTTGCTCTAAGGATGAAGTCTGACCTCTTTAGTGTGGGGTATAAGGGCTTTTCTGACTTGGCATCTGCCAGCCTTCTCACCTCACAGCTTACTCCCCTCCCACAGAGTTTAGCCATATCCTCGATGCTCCAGGGAAGCATTTTAAAGTCCCTGAGGAGTGAGTGAGCAAGGGAACCTCTTACTTGTTCTCACTCACCCCGCGGCAGCAGGGGCCCCAATAAAGCCTTGCCTGAATTTCTTGTCTGACCTCTAGTTAATTTCTGTTGATCAGGGAAGGCTGAGAGCCCTGGTCGGTATCAGATTTACGACGCCCAACGTGGGGCAGTTGTCCCGTTCCGGGGAGAGGATCCGGGCACCCACGGGACCACTGAACGCAGCTTCCCCGTGGGTGACAAGCGGCCACTTGAACCTCTTGTTTCAGCGTCACTGCGTTTGGCAAGTCTGCCTTCCTGACCCTTCGGGGCCTCAGTACCCTCATTCAGGCAACGCTTTCCTCTCCCCCTTGTCCTTTTCCCTCTCCTGATATCTCTCTACTTCTCCTTTCTCTGTCCTCTCCTCCTTCCGTCCTATCCTTCTGAGAGAGGGGACGTCAGGCAGCTACAACATCACTCCTGTCAGCTTGTGAGACCTGCTCCCTCTGGCAGGCAACGGCTCACCTTGACAGGTGACAAGCAGAGGTGGGAGAGGCTCGCCTCATACGGTGCCGACCCTGGTCCAGCAGCCTCTCCCTGATGGGAGATTTACGAGAGTGATAGAGGTTTAAACCTCATATAGTGTAGTAGCTGAAAGTCTTATCTTCCCAGTATTCTCACCTTTATTTTCCTGTCTCTTTCTCTTTTTCAGTCTTTTCTGTCCCTATGAACTTTACCTCTCCCTTGACCCTTATACCTGCGCTCCTGTCCCCTTTATCCTGAAAGCTTCTTGTTTGTGTCTTTAAGTTTTCGTCATTGGTATCTTTGTTTTACGTAGTCTTGTCTGTCCAACTGCTCCTGCAAGTCTCTGCCAAAATTGGGGGCATGGTGGAGCATTTAAACCTTGAAATACAAGTGCAACCTACAGTGGCTGAGACTCCAGCCTTGGGTTACTTGGTGGGATTTTAGAGAACAAAAAGAAAAGAAAGGAGCTTGCATTTTTCTCTCTTCCGCCTTTGCAATGTAACTATTCTTTCTGCCTGAGCTCCAGGGGCTTGCATTTTCCCCCCTCTGCTTTTGCCATGTAACTGTTCTACCTGGGCTCAAGGAGCTTGCATCTTTCTCCTCTGCCTTTGCATTGTAAGTATTCTGCCTGGGCCCTCAGAGAACTACCTGATTCATCTGTAGGCCCCAGACTGAGGAAGAAAAAAAAAGGGCCATTTTAAATTCAAGCGGGAAAACTATGAGATCTCTGGTTTTGTAGAAATTGGCTTGTCTGGTTTAAGCTTGTGGGTTTAATTAATACAGACCTGTCTTTACGGTCATCAACATTAAGTATAATACTTTTATTGTACCTAGGGTTACTGAAAGTCAATTAGCGCATATTGTTTCTGTTATGAAATTTGTCGACAGGGAATATAACCTGATATGATTGAATTTTAAGTAGATGTAACTGGGATAAGAACTTTTTGGTAAACTCTACAGGAATAATTATGTTTTGGAAACATCCATCTAAAACAGTCTCTCCAAATCTTGGTAAATCGAAACTAAGTTAAATGATAGGAATTCATTGTGTATACAGGCCATTTCAAGTAAGATGAAATATTGGAATATTAATTGTTAAACAGGTCTCAATTTACCTACTTTTGTCTTCTTGTGAGAGGTTAACTAAAGCTGTTTGGTGCCACCTTGAGATGTTCTCTACCAATCTATAGCATACTAATGAAAAAGACAGTTCATGGTTTCTTAAGGAAAGTAGGATGCGTGTTTTCAGAAAAGAAGGTATGAGGAATGGAAATATATTTTTGTTAAAGGAAAAAAGGTGTTTTTGTCCCAACGCTGGCTATTTCTAATGGAAAGAATAAGGGGCAAAGTATGGTTACAGAAAGTTGTAGAAGGTTTGCAGAAGAGGAACATTGAGAAAAGAATTTTGTATGTGGTCAAGGTTTTCTAAGTTTGGATTAAATTTAATTAGGTAAATGGATTTTATTAACAGTAGGCTGATGCAAGACTGGATTTGGTCTCTCTCTCTCATAAGAGAACAGAATTTTCCTGGAATGCTGCTTTTGATATCAGATTGTGTGAGTTTCTGTGTCTTTAAGTGATCTGTATTTATTCTTGAAAATTTTTTTCACCTTAGCTCAAGGAATAATTGTTTCACAGCGACTTATGATTCTATCTGACCAGGTATTTTAAAACTTTGAAATTTTTGACAGACTTCCCAAATATCAAATTCTAATGAGAGTTCTTTTGACCTCCAACTAACTTTGGGGTGCTTCAAAGGGCCCCTGGAGCAGCCCAAAGAGAGATCCTAAACTAATTGGGTTCATTTGGTATGTTAAATTACATGGGAAACATTGTCCAAATTCGCTGTTGCCAGTGTCAGATGGAATCATCAGCCTCTCCCCAATTTTACTGTAGCCACCAAACAGATAGGGGAAAGGGTTTTGGGTTCTTCTGATGTCTAGTTTCGCCCCTTACTCTATGTCCAAAACAATCCCCTGTGGGAATACTCCTACCTCTAGGCACTCAGGTCCTGACCCCCATGGCATTTTCCATTGCACCCAACTCTAATTCCTCCAGGAGTTCCTTTTTGCACCTCTAGGACCCCCTTCACCCCAGGCCTTGGCAGCCCATACTTTATTACAGACTACCTCTTGGGCTGGCCACTTCCAAGCAGCCCACATCCTAGGCTTTATAGATGCTCAATCTTAAGTAATACACCCTAACAAATTATTACAGGACATCGTTATAGGACATAAACTTTGTAGACAACAGATCCCCCTCAAGGAGAGTCCTGGCAACGCACCGGCACTGGTTCAAATGTCCCCTATTAGGGAGTCCTCACGCGAGGGACTGACGGCCAGAGATGTCTGGTTAGGTGATGGGAGAGTAGAGGACGCTCAAAGTCCCATTAGGTAAGAAGGGAATTCGGAGGACACACCAATCCCCTCCTGACAAAAGCCTCCTAGTAAATGTCTCTGGGACGCCGGACTTCATTTCTAGGAGCGTTCTTGGTTGCAGGTTACTCAACGTGGGAGGACCTTCTAAGCCAGAAGAAACACCTCTGGAATGTATCCTTAAAAATTGGAAATTTTAAAAAATAGATGGGCTGAAAAGGGAAAAACTTAAGCTCTACTGTAACACTGCCTGGCCTTTATGTAAGTTGAGGGGTGAAGAAAAATGGCCTGAAAATGGGTCTCTAAATTACAATGCCATCTTGCAATTGGATCTTTACTGTCACAAGATGGGAAAATGGACTGAGGTTCCCTGTGTTCAAGCCTTCATGATCCTTTACCAAAACTCCACTCTAAGCGGCTCCTGTAATCAACAGAAAACAATCCTGACATTTTAGATGATCCCCTTTTAACCTTCCCCAACTTTCAAGGGGCAAAACCAACTTTCCCCTGCTTCTCCAGAGGCACCTGCTTCTCCAGAGCCACCTACCTCCCTGGAAGCACCTACTTCTCCAGATCCCTCTGACCAATCCCTCACTCCGCCTCCCTATGTCTCTTTTTACCCTCCATTGCCCCAGGAGGGAGAGACTAGTCCTTCCGGGGTAACTTGTAAGGGAACTTCCTATCACCCAGGATCAGGAGAAGTATGCCCTCTTAGAGAAGAGGCAAATGGGGAAGGGACAATCAGAGTACATGTGCCCTTCTCTTTAACTGATTAAGCCCAATGCAGACAGAGACTGAGCCTGTTTTCTGAAGACCCTAGTAAGTGTGCTGAAGGGTTTCAGGCCCTAACTCTGGCCTTTGATTTAAATTGGAAGGATGTCCAAATAGTCCTATCTACTTGCTGTATCCCTGAGGAAAAACAGAATTTAAGCAGCAGCCCAGGGGCATGCTGACCAGCTTGCCAGGGACCAACCCGAACATTTTGTTATGGGTGGAGACACAGTCCCAAATCAGGAGCCCTGTTGGAATGATAATTTCTGGGTGGGAACAGAAGCCAGGAAACACATGATCCAATGTGTAGAAGGGATGAGAAAGTATATCAAAAAGCCAGTTAACTATGAAAAGGTTAAAGGAGTGACCCAAGAGGAATAAGAAAATCCAGCGCTCTTTCAGGGACGGCTTGTGGAGGCTTTTAGAAAATTTATTAACACTGATTCATCCACTCCCGAGGGTCAATCCCTGCTGGGACAACATTTTATCAGCCAGTCTGCCTCGATATTAGGCAGAAACTCCAAAAGTTAACAATTAGGCTCACGAAACCCTGTTGCCCCAACTCCTAGAGATGGCCTTTGGGGTATTTAATAATCGAGATCAAGCTGAGCAGGAAGAGAGAACTGTACATGAAAACAAGCAGGCCAGGGCTCAAGCTAAACTGATGGTCATAGCTGTCAGCCATGCCTTGCAACCTCAGGACAACCCAAGGGGGCCAAGGAAGTTTAACCATCCACCTGGAGGTAAAACCAGCAAGGGCGAATGCTTCAAATGTAAGTCAACAGGCCACTGGGCCCAAAAGTGCCAAAAAGAACCCCCTGGTCCATGCCCAGTCTGCAAACGAACAGGTCATTGGAAGTGGGACTGTCCCCAGTCCCAAAGGGGAAGGGGGGCTCCCACTCCCAAGATGGCCATGTTGGATGAATGAGGTGGCCCAGAGATTCTGGCAGCTCCCCCCAATGAGATTTCTAACTGTATCGAGGAGCCCCAACTGGTCCTTGACATGGCAGGTAAGAAAATCAATTTTTTAATTGATACGGGAGCCACTTACTCTGTCCTGATCTCTCACACTGGGCCTCTTTCCTCCAAAAGCTATACAGTGACTGGTGTCGACAGAAAGATTTGCACCTGTTTCTTCACTGGACCTCCCACTTGTCAATTCGAACAGCGTTTGATCTCACATACCTTTTTAGTTGTGCCTGAGTGTCCTGCCCCACTACAGGAGAGAGACATTCTGGGCATCCTTGGAGCCACATATTACTATTAGGAGGTCCCAAGCAGCCCCTTTTCTTGACTATGACTAAGACAAATCAGCTGGAAGAACAAGGGCCTATTCCCAACCATATTCTACACACACAGTAAACCCTGCAATTTGGGACAAAGGAATCCCTGGGAAGGCTATAAATGCCCTACCTGTAAAAATTAGCCTTAAGCCAGAAGTCGCTTATCCTAACAAGAGACAGTACCCCATAAAGCTGGAAGCAAAAAAAGGTTTGCAACCCCTCATAGATAAATTCTTAAAACATGGCCTCTTAGTGCCCTGTCAGTCTGCATGCAGTACCCCTATTCTGCCAGTTGTTAAGCCAGTTGGGAAATATCAAATGGTATAAGACCTTAAAGAAGTAAATGATGCAATAATGGTCCCTATACATATCCTTGTGGCCTATCCTTATAATATATTAGTCCAGATTCCTGGAGATGCCAAATGGTTTACTGTTCTTGACCTCAAGGATGCCTTCTTTTGTATCCCAGTTAATCCCTCATTTCAGTATCTGTTTGCCTTCGAGTGGACTAAGCCCCACTCAGGCCAAATGCAACAATATACCTGGAGAGTACTGCCTCAGAGGTTTCGGAACAGCCCACACGTGTTCTCCCAGGCCCTGGAAAAGAACTAAGGAAAATACACCTAAAAGAAGGGGCCATTCTACAGTACGTAGATGATATATTAATATGTACCCCACCATGGAGGCCTCAGATCAAAATACCATTGAAGCCTTAATTTCCTTGGGACCTTCCAAGGATCTCACAGAAAAAAAACCCAAATCTCAAAGCAACAAGTTAAATATATGGGATATATTATAAACCCTGACAGACAGTTATCTCCAGATAGAAAAAAGCTATATTAGGCCCCAAAGACAAACAAAACAAAACAAAACAAAAAAACCTTTGTAGTTTCTGAGGCGTGGCAGGATTTTGCAGAATTTGGATTCCAGGATTCAGACTAATGGCTAAGCCTCTATATGAAGCCACTAAAGTCTCAGATACAGAACTATTACTTTGGACTGGGGAACAGGAAAAGGCTTTTCATAATATCAAACAGGGCCTCACCAGAGCTCCTGTGCTGGGTCTCCCCGATTTAAAAGAACCATTTATCTTGTACGTAGCTGAAAAACAGGGGACAGCTCTGGGGGTCTTTGTGCAAAAGCTAGAAGTTCCTCAGGCTATTTTTCCAAACAAACTTTGTGGCCTGAGGTTGGCCTGGCTGCCTCCGGGCTGTAGCTGCCCCTGCTTTATTAGTGGAAGAAGCGAACAAACTTACCTTTGGACAGCCACTGGAAATCCAGACCCCTCATCAAGTACAAGGGATTCTAGAAATTAAAGGTCACCATTGGCTAACTGGAGACCACCAGGCTTTACTCTTTGACTCCCCAGAACTAACCCTCAAAGCTTCCCACACCCTCAACCCAACTATACTAATGCCCACGGAAAGCCCAGAACTAACACATTCCTGCCTTGAAACCCTTGACCAGGTTTATGCCTGTAGGCCTGATCTAACAGACCAGGCCATAGAAAACCTTGAGGAAGAATGGTTTACTGATGACAGTAGTTTCATTAAAGATGGAGTCAGGAGGGCAGGGTATGCTATTGTGAGCTCTTATATAGTGTTACAGAAGCAAAACCTTTGCCACCTAACACTTCAGCCCAGAGGGCTGAACTAATAGCCCTACCTGAAACCTTAACCTTAGGGGAAGTAAATTATACATATATATATATATACAGACTCAAAATATGCCTTCCTTGTTTTACATGCCCATGCAGCTATCTGGAAAGAAAGAGGACTTTTAAATGCAAAAAATTCCCCTGTAAAATATGGGGCTGAGATTTTACATCTCATAGAAGTGGCTCAAAAACCAAAACTAGTAGCAGTCATTCAGTGCCGTGGGCACCAAAAGGAAAATTCTCAAATTACCCAAGGGAACAACAGGGCAGATTGGGAGGCAAAGAAAGCAGCCTTCATGCCCATACCAGCTAGAAACCAACATTGAGAAAATTCGAAAAGCCACTTGCCTTCAGCAGATAATTAACCACCATTTCTCACTATTCAATATGGGCAGGGAAATTGAAAGCTGGTTCTCTAGTTTGCTCTCTTGGATCCCACAAAGAATAAAAAAATTTCTGGCAGGAGGTTTTCATGTTCTTATAACCCTTTTCTTTTCAGTCATACTGATTTATACCATATTTTGTCTAGTGCTCCGTTGTCTTCCCTACCATTGTAAACCTGTGACTCAGACTTTTTGGTCCAAGAAGGAGACCTGGGACCAACAGGTCCAGACCTTCCATTCTAAAAATAGAGAAACACATTAAACTTTAACCCTGAGATTAACAAAAATATATACCCAAGGAGAATGGTTTCTTGGCAAGAGAGACATCACCTCCTTTGTCTGGTCAACAGTTAAGGAAGCCCAAATTTAACCTCGTTCCTTCCCTTTCTAGGCCCTTTAATGGTTATTGCTATTCTTCTCCTTTCTACCCCTTGTTTGTTTAACCTTCTGGTTAAGTTTGGTCAAGCTTCAAGAGTTTGAAGTAAGGCTCATGATGGCTCAAGGAATTCAGCCCATTCCAGTGGAGAGTGGCCCAGGTCCCTACAGGTCCTTAGAACAGTCAGCAAGGGACTTCTACATCTCTGGGATAGGCTAGGGTCTATGGCCCCTGTCCAGCAGGAAGAAGTTTCAGAAGAAGAGACCTTTGGCCCCTTACCCCTTAAGAATAAGGGTGTAGAGTCTTTGTGGGGGGAATGAGACAGGCTGGGACCTGGGGCCCTTTGCTGAAGTGCTACAGTGCTTGCACCTGGACACACCTCTCCTCGAGCAACAAAACACAAGGAAACTGTATGGGACTAAAAATAACTGTGTGCATGCAGCAGTGGGGCAAATTCTGGACCCAAAAGATACAAAGAGACCAAAAAACCCAACTGCCACTTTTGAAGAGCCCAGAGCAAACACGGGGTGTTGGGAGCAAAAGCAGGGTCCCGAGCACGCTCCCTGCACACAACACCACCTAAGGGATGGGCAAAACACCTAAGCCACGCCTCCGCCTGACCCCTGTACACACCCCTACTCTCACCCCATATAAGGAACAAGCTTCCCCTCCCCCTCCAAGGGAGTGAGCAAGGGAATCTGTTGCTTGTTCTCACTGCCCCCCAGAGCAGCAGGGGCCCCAATAAAGCCTTGCCGGAATTTCTTGTCTGGCCTCTAGTCAATTTCTATCGATTGGGGAAGGCCAAGAACCCTAGTCGGTATCAGGAATAGCCAAATGAAGAGACACATAGAACAAAGTTTAGGGAAGTGGGGTGCGCTGCTTGCATACCCTATCCAGGTGTGTCACCATCCCAGCACATCACTGTGTTCACCAACCAGGAAGTTCCACTGAGCCTAAGTGTCAGGAGTTTTTCTTAGGGTTTCATTAAATAGGTATAATTGATTAAATCATTGGCCACATGATTGAACTCAATCTCCAGTCCCCCTCTCCTTTCCCAGAGGCTGGGCTGGCCCAAAGTTCCAGAGATTTTATCTATATGATACAGATTTTGAAATCATTGAGAATTGATGTATGGGCTTGTCCATGTTTAAATTTTGTGAATATTCCATATGTGTTGGAGAAGATTGTCAGATCTCCAGATTGGCACAGTGTCCTACACATGACAATTAAATAAAAACTTCTAATAACAAAAAAATAAAAGAAAACATAAAGTCCCTGAAAGTCTTCCCTGACCCCTCCCCCCACAACGGGGTTGGGTATCCTTCGTATTCCTATGGCATCCTTTGTCACATTTACCTAACATAGCACCTGCCATATTTTATTAAAACTGTTTAAATTTTATCTACTCAGTAAACTGTAAATTCTTTAAAAGAAGGAATGATATGTTTTTCACAGTTGTTTCCCCAGAACCTCTCAAGGCAATTGGCACATAAAGGTGATCAACCAACGTAAGTTGAATAAATGAAATGAGTCCCAGGGGGATCATCCTAGCTGGAGATCATAGGCCAATTCCAAAGTCACTGTTGGTAGGAGGATAATGAGTCTAATGACAGACATGGGTCTCCCTGGCTCTGGACCTTATACTAAATCTGTAACTAGAAGATATTCAATACCAGCACTGGCCAAAGATGTACAGGCAGGCACAGCTGGTTTTAGACTAAAAGCTAGTATCTCTGACCTAACTTCAGACTTTTATTCCTTTGTGTTCATCCATAGAAAAAAATAACACAGAGCCTTGCCCCTTCTTGGGGTCCTGGTCTGTACAGAATCTTACAAGCTTGCTCGGACTACCTTCCCTTGGCTGTCTCACCCTTTGTAATGAAAAATTTCATAGGCTGAAATAAAGGAAGACATGGTGCTAGCAGATAAAATTATATAAATTTATGGATCTCATAGGATTTATTTTACTTGAATAACTTTCATTATTCTCTTTAGATTGATTCTTGAATAATAAAGTAGGCTCACTTAAAAATAACAGATTGATATTTCTAGTTTTTTAGTGGACCATGTATCCAAAAACTTGCTTTGGTATGTATAAAAGCATCACGGAGAAAATCCATCCATTGGCACTGGGTAGCTTCTGAGTTTCCTTTTTTGCCACATAATCCCTTGGCTGTTCCTTTGATCAGCAGTGCAAATCCTAATTAAAATTTCATCTGATAATTTGATTTCACGATAAAGATCTATTCTCAGTCAGGAGCTTTGCCTCCTTAAATTCCCGAGGTTAATGAAAATCACTAATCCAATGGATAAACAGGCAATGGGAAAGTCAAATCATAACTTTCATGTTTTCAAAAATACTGTGACTTAAGGGTTTTTGGAGGCTCTTACAAGGAAGAGAGATTGAGATGCAAATTTCACTGAGAGGGAAGAGAAAACTTCCTAAGTGGGAAAGGAAATTATGTAAATGACACTGTTGTTTTAAAAGTACAGTGCTTTCTAGTGCCACAAATCTCACAGGTGTTGAGGTAGGAAAGGACAAGAAGGTGAAGTTGAACCTTGCAGAAAAAAACTTTGCAATGGATTCTGAAAATGAACACTAAATTCTTGCTTCACATCTACTTGTCATGTGGCCCCTGAGTTTCTGGGCAGGCCCCTCAACTCTGAGTCTAATCAATGTCAAGTTCATCAAAAAAAGGTCACTTTCTTTCATCAAGAAAGCAACAATGAACAAACTTGGGAAGTAAATTGATGGATTTTTCTTTTCAGAATCCTATTAGTTCTGGGAAAATTCCAAAAGACTTTTACAACATTCCCCAAATGGCCTGAGCTAATAGCAGAGTTCAACATATTAACATTCAGCAGGATGAATCCATATTTATTTCATGAAATTTAATTATATACCAGAAGAAAAAAAGAACCAAGAGGGACATAGAAGAGATAATACCAATGCGCTGAGAAAATAGGGAAAGGAGAACAGCTGCATATATAGCTGAGAGATGGCAAGAAAGAGAATAAGACAGAAGCAAGATTTAAATATGCCCATGACCACTTATTCTGAATACTGCTATGAAATACTGGAAATCACCTCCTGAATTTAAGGAGAATCTGTTCTATGTTTGCTTTATATCATCTAATTATAACAAACCATCTGTGAAGAAAAACAGACATACAACACACATGCACAAACATACCCTCAACGTCCACATAAAAAGTAAATTAAGTCTGTGTTTATACACTTTACGCAGAAGGTCATTGGTTCTCATTTTTCTAATCCTCTCTTGTAATAAGAATGTCCATAGATAGTTCCAAATCATTTATGGGAAAACTTTTTGTTTTTTGAGCAGGGTGGCTGGGAAATAGGATAAAAAGTACAATTTCAATTTAGAATTATAGAAAGATCAGTAATGATGGCAAAGCCACTGCCTACTGCCAGCCCTCAGGCATGCTTTGTGAAAGAAGTTTGTGGCTCCGGGCTATTTTGAAGTGAATGTAAATCATCAGTCATTGAAAAATCTAATACTAATTGAGTCTCTTGTCAAAATGTACAGTTAAGAATCTTACTGCTTTCTTATTTAAAAACAGTGGCTGTGACAAAGTGGGAGAGTGGCATGGACATATGTACACTACCAAACGTGAAGTGGATAGCTGGTGGGAAGCAGCCGCGCAGCACAGGGAGATCAGCTCGGTGCTTTGTGACCACCTAGAGGGGTGGGATAGGGAGGGTGGGAGGGAGGGAGATGCAAGAGGGAAGAGATATGGGGACATGTGTATATGTATAACTCATTCACTTTGTTATAAAGTAGAAACTAACACACCATTGTAGAGCAATTGTGCTCCAATGAAGATGTTAAAAAAAAAAAATTTAAGGGTAAACTGGGACAAAGAGAGTGGCATGGACATATATACACTACCAAATGTAAAATAGATAGCTAGTGGGAAGCAGCCGCATAGCACAGGGAGATAAGCTCGGTGCTTTGTGACCACCTAGAGGGGTGGGATAGGGAGGGTGGGAGGGAGGGAGATGCAAGAGGGAAGAGATATGGGGATATATGTATATGTATAACTGATTCACTTTGTTATAAAGCAGAAACTAACACACCATTGTAAAGCAATTATACTCCAATAAAGATGTTAAAAAAAAAATTAGTGGTATGTTCATACAATGGTATACTTAGCAATAAAAAAATATAAAACTGATATATGAGGTAACATGAATAAAGTCAGAAAACATAATGCTGAATAAAGAAGACTTTCACAAGAAAAAATAAATAAATAAATAAAAACAGTGGCTCTCTCCTAGCAAGGTAAAGGAGGAAGAATATCAGGAGTGTAAGACATGACCCAATAATGAAAAGGAATTTATTCTCATCGTTATCCTTCTTCAAGCGGAAAAATAGGCATCACTATGACCTTGAACCTGAAAACAAGGGGGGTGTGTGTGTGTGGTGTGTTTGGAGGGGACAGGGGAGGGTGTATCCATACACACCTTTTTGAGCCAACCACTTAGGGTTCTGTCTTTCATGGAAAGAAAGCCACAACAATTTTCATTCACATAACACATCCAGAAGTTTAACTCTCTCTTTTAAAAAGGTGGTTGTATTTGTCTTTGTCTATCAGACAGTCCAGGGCCCATCTAAACCTAAATGACTTAAATCACGTACAGTGGACTCTAAACAGAGTACATCTAAATGCGAAGTGGTTACAGGAATAGAACAATTGGGTTGTATAACAGATGCTTCATTTCAATCCAGAAGTAAACAACTCCTGTGTAAACATCAGCTCTGTGAGAACCATCTCCCCTACCCCCCATAAAAACTGTTTACATTTTAGATGCAAGAATATTTGCATATTGAAGAACTTTTATAAAGTCCAAATTACCGATAAAATTACCTGTGTATGGGTATCAGAATAAAGTGAAATAATGGATATTTACTGAGATTTTTCTATAGACAAAGCACACTGCTGGGGCGGATGAGAAAGCACAGTGCAGTGTCGGCAACATCAGTCCTCTAATGAGACAAGTGCCTGTTCTCAGGCCAACACTGTTCCCAGTTACTGCAATAACTATACAGATAAAAGGGAAAAATACAGCAGATAGCGAGCGCATTTGTATGAAGTATACACACATACATACATACAAGCTACATAACTGAGAGGCTACAGAATAGAGTGTCTGAGGGCACAGCCTTGAGCCAACTGCATTTGAATCAGCTCTACAGCTTCGTAGCTACGTGATCTTTGGCAAGTTATTTAACCTTTAAGCATCTCATCTATAAATCAGAAACAATAATAATATCTAGGACACAAGAGTGTTATGATGCATAAATGAGTTAATTCATGTGAAGGGTTTATCTCAGTGCCTGGCATATGTCAGCACTGATACTATTATTATGAACCCGCAGCAGATACCAGACATATATACATAGATGGTATACATACATACCATACACAAAAGCATTTAGGACAGTATACCTGTTTTCCAGAGGTTAAATCTAGTTAGAAAAGAGATGCTATAAGGAAGTAGGCATTCAAGCAGGGAAATCTAAATTTAAAAATGAAAAATACCAAGAGTTAAAGATGGTGGACTGAACTCTTGCATTTATTTCTGTACTCTCCCAAAAACCCATTAAAAGGAGTGTAAAGTACTTCTAAAAAATAATAATCAACAAGGACGAAAAGAAATGGAAGAAGAGACAAGGTATCTGTGTAAGTAGAAACCAACAAGAGCGAGCCAGCGAATGCTGCAGAACTCCAGAAAAATTCCGAAGTTGAGAACACTAGGGAGGAGAGAACGGCTAAAAGTATGTATAAAGAACAACAGGATCCCCCCTTTCTCTTCTCCAATACTTGCAAACAGGTGACTAGCCCTTTCCCCTTTTCTCCCCTAGGACACACACACACACATACACACACACTCAAAAGGCAAAATGGAACCAGAAAAAGCCAGAAAAAATAGAACCAGAGAAGCCGTGGACTTAGCACATCAAACATACTGCAGGGCAGGTGAAATGAGGACTGAAAACAGGGATCAGATCAGTCTGCATATTGAATCATGAGCTTCCTAGCTCCCTACACACAATCTTTCCCTCATCATCCACAATCCTGCTCCCAGGCTTATACCCATAGGTGAAAAGTTATAGGATCCCTCATTCATGAAATGAAATTGAAGATAATGCTGTTAAGAAGTCCTCCAATGAAATGGTCAAGTTCATTTGGGAGAAAGCTCTAGGGACCAGCACAGAGCTTCCCATTAGCTTTTGAGTACCTCACTTTCAAATATAAATAGGGAGCTAGGTTTCACCAGTTAGTTGAAGAATACCTCTATCAGGTATGAGACAACCATACTAAAGAAACTTGGATAAAACAGCCAATGCAAGGTGTAGGAAAAACTTTAGAGAAAGTATAAATAGTCTCAGAGTGATAAGTAAAGATATTTCACTTATGAAACAGTAACGGGAAACTGGGTACATGGAAGACAAAACAAAAAGCCAAACACAAAACAAGGCAATTATGGAATTAGAATCTGAGGATTAGTAATGAATGTATTCAGCTGGCACTTCCTCCTGGGATACCAAAATCACTGTCAACAAAATGCACACCCTTTCCTTCTCCCTAACCCCCATGCATAGAGCCAAAAAAAGTGAGGATGCAGGGATCTAAATCACAACATCTGCCCTAAAGATTCTGGAGGGCTAAAAATACTCTTACATGTACCTCCAAACAAAGGGCTTACATCCTAAGGCAGGGGTATAAATACATTTTAAGTAACGAGAATATTAGTAGAACTCCTTTCTTTGCAAAGGACGGAAACCCAACTCTTTAAGCTAAGAGAGTAATATTTTAGGGATAAAGCAAGGAGATATTGCTGGTATGAACCTGGCAGCGCCCATTAGCCCATGTGCATAGCTGTTCCTAGAAGATGGGTAGCAGGCAATGTTAGGTGTTTATTTCAATGACAAAACAGGAAGGAATACTTTTCTGTTTAAAACAAGACCATAGCTGTGTCAAAGTGAGAGCTACCACATCACAGTATGTGATTCAGGAGTCATTAAAAAATAATAATTAAAACTGCTATACTCACCATTGCTTAATTACTTTATACTTGTTGGGGAAAAACTTGACATCAATTAAAATGATTTTTTTAAAAATTAATTAATTAATTAATTTATTTTTGGCTATGTTGGGTCTTCGTTTCTGTGCAAGGGCTTTCTCTAATTGCGGCAAGCGGGGGCCACTCTTCATCGCGGTGCCGGGCCTCTCACTATCGTGGCCTCTCTTGTTGCGGAGCACAGGCTCCAGACGCGCAGGCTCAGCAATTGTGGCTCACGGGCCTAGTTGCTCCACGGCATGTGGGATCCTCCCAGACCAGGGCTCGAACCTGTGTCCCCTGCATTGGCAGGCGGATTCTCAACCACTGCGCCACCAGGGAAGCCCAAAATGATTTTTTTTCATATAAACTTGTAAAAGAAATATTGCCCTGAATAAGACGACTTTATTCACGACTGTTGCAACAGGAGAGAGAGATTAATGCTACAGGGGAGACAGACTGAACTCAACTCCACTGACAAAAGGCGGAAGGAGTTTTTAAGTGCGAGGGTGAGTTAGTGGAAAAGTACTGGAGGAAGCTGGCAGGGAGGTTGGTCAAAGTGTTTGCTAACTGGCACTTATTGAAGTTAGGCTCCTACCCTCCCACAGAGACTGGGAGGGGACACTATCTTTCTTGACTACATTTCAAAGGGATGGCTCCCAGGTCCTTGAGAAAGACATTTCTGGACTGTAAAACTGGCAAGAGGCTGGGACAAGATTTACATCTCAAAGAGTCAGAAAAAGAATTCACAATTCAAGTTTTCTAAAGTAAATGCTGGAAGAAAAGGGAGGTAGAGCCTAAAGTCAGGAAGAACCTATCTGAAATTTAGTTGAACTGAGGAGAACATCAAGGCTGTCTTGGTCAATCTTAAGTATGAAAACTTAATAATTCCCTTTTTTATAAATAAATTAGAAAGAGCATGGCATTTGGAATGAAAAAGACAAGGAGTTCAAATTCCTGATCTTTATCTTACCAGTTGTGTGAATCCCCATTCAGGTATAGTGAAAACAAATATGGTAAACTAAATTAGATAATGTATGTAGAGTGTTTAGCTCAGATCCACACACAGAGCAAGAATTCCTAAATGTTAGATCTTGTTATTATTAAAATGAGACTGAATTTAGATCCAGCAAAAGTTTCTGGTGTCTCCTGATATGATGCACTGAAAAGAACACAATTTCACCTCTCTGATATTTCTGCCAAAAATGCATAACCTGAATCTAATCATGAGAAAACATCAAACAAACCCAAATTAAGAGACATTTTCCAAAATAGCTGACCTGTACTCTTAAAAATTATCCACATCATTAAAGAAAGAATGAGGAACTGTTTCAGATCAAAGGAGCCTAAAGAGATATGATAGATAGCAAATGATCTGAGCCTATGATCTGAGATTTTCTTTTAGTGAAAAGGACATTATTGTGACAATTGGCAAAATCTGAAACAGACCTGTAGATTAACTAAAAGCATTTTACAAATGTTAATTTTCTGATCTGGATAAATTTTATGGTGATTATATAAGAGAATAAGCTTGTTTTTAGGAAATATACACTGAGTATATAGGGGTAAAGAAACATCAGGTCTGCAATATGCTCTCAAAAGGTGCAGAAAGAAATAATATGTATATGGAGAGAGAGAGAAAGGAAGAGAAATATAGAGAATGAATATGGTAAAATGTTAACATCTGGGGACTCCAGATAAAGAATATACAAGAATTCTTTATTCTATTTGTGGCAGCAGAATAATGCTCCCTCCTCCCCAAAAATGTCCACGTCTTAACCCGGACATGTGGTTATGTTAACTAAAATGGCAAAAGGGACGCTGTAGATGTGAATAAGTTAAGGATCTTGAGATACGAAGATTATCCTGAACTCTCCAGGTAGGCCCAATTTAATCACACACATCTTTAGAAGTGAAAGAGGGATGTCAGAGGACAGTGAGAGTTAGAGAGACATTTGAAGATGTTACACTGCAGGCTTTGAAGATGTAGGAGGGGGCCATGAGGCAAGTAATGCAGGTGGCTTCTAGAATGTGGAAAAGGCAAGAAAACAGAATCTCCTTTAGGTCTTCCGGAAGGAATGCAGCCCTGCTGACACCTTGGGTTTTACCCTGAGACTAAATTTGTGTTTTTTTGTTACAACAACAGTCGGAAAAAAATACACTATTCTTACAACTTTTCTATCAGTCTGAAATTATTTCAAAATAAGTTTTTAAAAAGCTTGTGGTAAATATTTCTTAAAAAGAAAGCATAATCTTTTAGCTGATTTGGTCTAAATATTCAGAGGTGGAATCTGAGTTAAAAATCATGGAATAGCCATAAAATCTATAAAGTAATTACACCAGAATCTCAGTAGGCTAGTCAATAAAAGTCTACATTGAAATGTAGCACTGAGCATGTTTCACAACTATTTTTTTTTTAAACATTTTTATTGGAGTATAATTGCTTTACAATGGTGTGTTAGTTTCTGCTTTATAACAAAGTGAATCAGTTATACATATATATATATATATCCCCATATCTCTTCCCTCTTGCATCTCCCTCCCTCCCACCCTCCCTATCCCACCCCTCTAGGTGGTCACAAAGCACCAAGCTGATCTCCCTGTGCTATGCGGCTGCTTCCCACTAGCTATCTATTTTACATTTGGTAGTGTGTATATGTCCATGCCACTCTCTCACTTTGTCCCAGATTACCCTTCCCCCTCCCTGTGTCCTCAAGTCCATTCTCTAGTAGGTCTGCGACTTTATTCCTGTCTTGCCCCTAGGTTCTTCATGACCATTTTTTTTTTTTTTTAGATTCCATATATATGTGTTAGCATATGGTATTTGTTTTTCTCTTTCTGACTTAACTTCACTCTGTATGACAGACTCTAGGTCCATCCACCTCACTACAAATAACTCAGTTTCGTTTCTTTTTATGGCTGAGTAATATTCCATTGTATATATGTGCCACATCTTCTTTATCCATTCATCTGTCAATGGACACTTAGGTTGCTTCCATGTCCTGGCTATTGTAAATAGTGCTGCAATGAACACTGTGGTACATGACTCTTTTTGAATTATGGTTTTTCTCAGGGTATATGCCCAGTAGTGGGATTGCTGGGTTGTACGGTAGTTCTATTTTTAGTTTTTTAATGAACCTCCATACTGTTCTCCATAGTGGCTGTATCAATTTACATTCCCAACAGTGCAAGAGGGTTCCCTTTTCTCCACACCCTCTCCAGCATTTATTGTTTGTAGATTTTTGATGATGGCCATTCTGACCGGTGTGAGATGATATCACATTGTAGTTTTGATTTTCATTTCTCTAATGATTAATGATGTTGAGCATTCTTTCATGTGTTTGTTGGCAATCTGTATATCTTCTTTGGAGAAATGTCTATTTAGGTCTTCTGCCCATTTTTGGATTGGGTTGTTTGTTTTTTTGATATTGAGCTGCATGAGCTGCTTGTAAATTTTGGAGATTAATCCTTTGTCAGTTGCTTCATTTGCAAATATTCTGTCCCATTCTGAGGGTTGTCTTTTCATCTTGTTTACGGTTTCCTTTGCTGTGCAAAAGCTTTGAAGTTTCATTGGGTCCCATTTGTTTATTTTTGTTTTTATTTCCATTTCTCCAGGACGTGGGTCAAAAAGGATCTTGCTGTAATTTATGTCATAGAGTGTTCTTCCTATGTTTTCCTCTAAGAGTTTGATAGTGTCTGGCCTTACATTTAGGTCTTTAATCCATTTTGAGTTTATTTTTGTGTATGGTGTTAGGGAGTGTTCTAATTTCATTCTTTTCCATGTAGCTGTCCAGTTTTCCCAGCACCACTTATTGAAGAGGCTGTCTTTTCTCCATTGTATATTCTTGCCTCCTTTATCAAAGATAAGGTGACCATATGTGCGTGGGTTTATCTCTGGGCTTTCTTTCCTGTTCTATTGATCTATATTTCTGTTTTTTCACAACTATTTTTAAATTTATTTTAATATAAACCAGCATGCCTAAGATTGTGGACAATGAATATTGCCATTCTAATTAGCATATTAGACATATTTATAACTATCTCATTACATGTTTTCTATTCTTTCAAAAGATAAATCATTTGGGATAAAGTTCCATTTCACTATTACCAAATTTCTCCTCCCTCTTCTCCCAACCAAACCTATTATTTTTTTTTTAAATCAAAGCTGTTCTTTTCAGCACCAATTAAAACTAAGAGCAATCTCTTACCCTCTATTTTCAACCAAACAGGAGAGATGAGATACTCAAAACTGCACAGATGAATACTAAAGAGGAAAACAGACACAAGGGTAAAATAATTGTTTCAATGTGTTAAAAATGTATAATGACTCAGAAGAGTAAATTCTCGATATTAATTGGGCTGGGTTTTTAAAAAACGTTAGCTTTGACCTGTCACTTGAAACAGATGAAGACTGTGGTTTAGCATCTAATAAGATGGTAAACTGGTGAAATGTATATAGGCCTGGAAAATGGCTGAGAGGTGGCTGAAAGAATTATGTTTAGAAGATAAGGTTAGCTGATTCCAGGGTTTTACAGGCGCTTATCCAAAGATGAAAGCAAATATGGGGTGGGATTAATGCCAAAAGAGACTTAGAGGTTAGAAGTCAGGACTGATCTAGAGGTCAATGGGAATTTAAATCCTAGAGATTATTTCAGCTTCTGAAATCATATTGAAGTATTGACTGCATTGGGCGATTTCATTTGTAGTAAAAGTCTAAATGGTTTAGCTGTCATTTTGCTGTTCCTTCCCAGAGCCACAGCTAATTACCTATTAATTACAGGGGACTGAAATGAAAGTATTTACCAAATTGCTTTGTGCAGAGTAGCAGGCAAGAGAAACAGGCTACCTCCTCCTTAGCGTGCACTTCAACTCTATCATGTCAAGCCTGGACAGGTTCTCAACGGTGCCAGCGACCTCTGAAAATAACCTTGGCCCCAAAAAGCAGATGTGAGCTGGAACATTTCAGCTTTCTATGGGGATGTTTGAGTCTTTGTTGGTTTAGGCTGGACCCTTGATATTATTTAACATGGTTTATTGTACATAATTAGATTCTAATATCTGGAGAGAGAGACATTTATTTTCAGCACCGAATTGCTAATTCGAGAGAGGGTAGTTTTAAATCCAGCGTTGAGTGTTATTCATGCTGTATACCAACATACTTTAGAGGTAATTGTTTCTACTGCTTTTTAGGACACAGCTTGATGAATAAAATAAATTTGGAAAAGGAGAGACACAAAATGCAGAAATATAGACCATTAAAAAGCTTATAAACCCACAACAAATACTTTAATTACATTGGATGAATGTAAATCATGAATGCCCAGCAGCTGGATGCTATGAAAATGTAAATGCAAACTAATCAGTGGAAGTCGAATAAAGCTGGAAGCGGTATAAATCAAAATATCCATTGGGGAAAGCAGAGGGGCTGCCATCAGGCATTTTTATATAACCACGTACTGGACATTCCGGCACATATAGACACATACATATAATAGCAAGATTTTGGATAGAGCATCAACTTTAAAATGGCTCTGTGGATTCCTTATTTCCATAATGAGCTTACTCAAAATGTGTGCCTGATTTAATTTTTATGAAGCCACTAAGCCACCCTAGCTATTTTAATGATTTGGCTGGACTTGAAATTTAAAAATTGACTTTTCCTGGTGGTACCCTGAAATGTGCGAAGTGAACAAAGGGAGGAAGGGGCAGAGTTTGGGGGATATTCTTTATCTCATTAGCACACCTTCAGTAAATGCTAGTCATAAGGGGAATCTAAGTAAATATGAAGGTTAACAAAATTCTTGTTATCCCCTCCTGTGTCATTTTAACCTTCAATACAACTTCCAGTTCTTCAAAACCCAAATGAGATCTTTACTATGAGCCCCTCTCTCCAAAACCTTGCCTCTCCTCCGCTTTTTGGGTTTAAACCTTCACCTTTCCATCAGCACAGAAATCTATTTCCTTCTTTTCCTGGTGCAACCGAAGCAGATCTTTCCTCCTAGCAGTCCCTAAGCCCTGGCCGAAAGATATAATGAATGAGAATAAAAACAAACAGCAAAACCTGTTAGATTTCTGCCTTACAACATTCAGTGCAACAGAAATCTTTCCCTCTGCATTTATGCAGTATTTACACTGCCCAGTGATTCACAAACCTGGCTGGACATTAGGGTCACCTGGGAAACTTTGAAAACAACAGATGTTTGGACGCCTTCCATTACAGATTTTGTTATCAATTGGTCTGTTGTAGGGCTTAGGAATCAGACATATATTTTTTAAAACTCCCTATGTGATTCTAATGTGCCTGGGAGTTGAGAAAAACTACTTTGGTTGTTGCGTCTTACAGCCATGTTTATGAAAAGTATCTGTTTGCAGCGCATTCCAGAGAAGAGAAACTTCATCTTCCTCTGATTTCCTATTCCCAGGAAAGACATCTCTCTCTGCCCAAGACCCAATCCTATATCTTTGCTTGTGATTCTGGCAAACAGGCTTGGTCCCCTACTCCTAAAATGACTGCCTTTTTTTTTCTTTTTTCCTTTTTTCTTTTTTGCGAAGCACATCAGTAGCCCAGTATCTAGAGACGCAGCCATAGATGCTTTGATATCTAACTATTACAAGTTATACCTACTAAGTACATTTCAGTACCTGCAGACACCTATTACCGCAATGGTTTTAGGGGTCTTGCTTCCCCTAAGCCACTTAGGTCATAAATGCTGGTAATGATGTAAGATTTGAGGATGCCTTTCATCTCTCCTCCCTTCTAGAGCTCTGACATTTAGGGTTTCAAAATTTTTATTAATAAGCAGGTGAATGCCTCGTAACTCCCTGTGCTTTTGTTACATTTTGCTGGACCAGGAAGCTTAATCCTAAGGTTATTATGAGTCCTTGCCCTTATTATTTTGAATCTAAGTGTCCATTTAATATTGGAATATGCAATAATATGGACCACAGATCTCCAGAAGGCAACCCCTGGGCCCTGTCTGGGCATGCAGACTCAGGAGAACGGGCAGTGGCCATAGGTACCTGGGCATAGGAGGTAAAGGAGCAGGCAAGCCCTCCTATTGGCCTTTAAAGTGGGGACCATGAGCCCTGGTGAAATATGGTTCAGAGAACACCCTGGATCGTGACCAGCCAGACTAGTTTCTCCTACTATGGGAAGGAGCCTGTAAGGGCTAGACTGTTAGCAGAAGTTTCTTCCTGTGTGGGCTAAGATGAAAAAGTAGAGGAACAAGGAAACTTCTGTCTTATATAGTGGACAGCCAGGATTTTGAAACATGATGAAACACTTGACTCACTTGAACATGTAATATGTATTTCGCTCAAAGAGCATAGAGGAGTTGATAAAGCAGGGAAAAGAATCCCCTGAGCCCAAGATACAAGACTTAAAAGTTGTCATAAATTAGTGTTGAAAGAGAACTTAATGTCACCTATTTAAGTGATATTTCAATCTGATCTACTGAGCTCTAGAGATTCCAAGAAACTCATTCCAGGACCACTGCAGGAAGGACCACTGCAGAGAAGGAATGGATGGGGTTCTAGGCCCCGTAGCCCTCTGTTTTCATTAGAGTTGTTCCAACGTTAACTTCAACAAGATCTCATCTAAACAGGGACATTTCTTTTAAGGGGAATTTGGAAGACCTCCACTGAAGAATGCCAGGCTAACTACCAAGGACATTAGAAAATGAATTACTATATCAGGAGCAATAGAAGATGTTGAGGGGCTCAGCAGTGCATGCCAAACATTGTTCAGTATTAGAATACTGCAATATTACTCTGCTACAGTGAGGAGAGCACCACTCGTCCACTTCAGTCAGGGAACAGTAAAGAGGCAAGAGGCAAGAGAGAAGTTCTCCTGATTTGCCAGATCCCCATTACCTTCTGACTGAGGGATCAAGGGGGACTTTTACCTAGATTAAATCATGGTAGGGTTTGATTTAGAGCTCTGTTAATAGGAAGAAATCTTAGCCAACAAAGCTCTCTCCATCTAGAAACACTTTCCTTTGGTTTACAGGAATTATACCATCTTGGCTCTTGTTCTTTCTTGCTACATTAGGATGAGCCATGGCATGTATTTAGGATATGAGATTTCTAAGTGATGCTTAAGAGGCATTGCCTATACCAGGGATCAGCAAACTTTTTCTGTAAAAGGTCAAATAGTAAGCATTTCAGCTTTGCAGGCCAGACAGTCTCTACAGCAACGACTCAGTTCTACAGCAGTAGAGAGATGTGGAAGAGAGTGGGCATGGCAGAATTTGGCCCTGGGCCTGTTGTTTGCTGACCTCTGATGTAGACAAGAGGGCTGTTTTGTTCATTAAACTTTTCCCTTTTATGATCTAATAATTATACTGCTGGCACCAATATTTTATAGAAGAACATTCTTCATAAATCCATAGATTTCTGGCTTACCATACCACCAGCAAACCTAGACATGCCAGGTACATGCTGCTTACCATATACCCAAAATAAAGATTTTCCATTAGTAAATACCATCAGAAAACCTGATTAGCATGTTTGCAAAAAACTTGACCCTATCACTTCTTTCTTTTCCCTCCTGCACCCCTCCTTCCTTTTTTCTCCCTTCCCAATTTGTCCCTAGGGTAAGAAGGATGAATTACAGACCAGTCACTAACACCTTCCTTCCTATACTGCTATGACGTGAGCTCTGTGAGGTTAGGCATTTTTACTGATGTGGTGTTAGCTAAGACTTGTGCGTAGGAAATACAAACTCATACCTGGAATATGTGTCAGTTCCATTCAATATGTATCACTGCCTCTTCCAGAGTAAAAGGGGTGTAATATAACTAACTTTCTAACGAGTGGCTGGTTGGCCTCCTCAATGGATGGTGCCATATTGGGATACCACTGTCAGATTCTGTTGTTGGCATGTTGGACATTTGGCAGGTGCAATAGCTAAGTCATCCTTGGTGAGTGGGAGCCCATGCTGGCTGGCCCGTGGTAACTCCATTCATGCATCCAATTTGTTAGCACTGGAGTGGCTAATAGAGTCTGGCTGACATCAACTGGTCAAGCCATTCTTTTGACTCCTCGGCTGTGTAGTGCCTCTTCCATGCTTCCATGGTGGTATTAAATTCTACACAATGGAAGAGTGCTTCACTGTTGATGAACTCTCTTTTACCCAATTTTATATTCTGCCCTTCTTGATATAGCAATCTCAGGATTCAATCCCATTATATGCTTCCTTACCTTGTGTTGATACATGTTGCTTAGGTCCTGAAACTTCTACAGATTATAGTCCCTTTCTTACCTTAGCCAGCCTAATGCTCCCCTGGCTAAGTATTGTTGGGACTTAACTCTAGTTATTGGTTTGGTGGCAAGGAGATGTGGTTGAGATAGATCCTGGGTTGGGGGTGTGTGTACATGTTTTCATTAAAGACGGATGTCTCTGCATCATTTTCAAGGAAAAGAAGGAGAATGCTAGCCCTTAGGGGGAAGGAGTGGGCCACCACACAGACTCAAAGTGTTCTGGGGGATTGGGATTAAAGATTTAAGTGCATTGATTAGATATTCCTATCCCAAGTCTCAAGGTCCCACTACTTCCCAACCAGTGCCTTAATACCTGCATAGCAGACTTGCAATGGCTGGGAATTCAACTTTCCCTGAAGCACCACTATCTTTGTGACTGATCCTAACCTGATCCAAAGATTATCTGCCTTTAAGCTACAAGAGATATGAGTTCCTTTATCAACTGCCACGGAGACCCTCTGATTTTAACACTTTATCTTAGATTGGTGATTAATCACTCCCAAGTTTTATCTTCTCCAATGAATAAATGGCACCAGCAACACCTACCCAATTCCATTGTCCTTATGATTCCTTAATCTCTCACATACTTGAGACGTTGCATTTTCTAGTACATTCCGTTCCACAACTATACAATTTGAGTTTACCATTGGGGAAAGTCTTAACAATTGATTCAGTACAGGAGGTCAGAGATGATCAGACTAACTACCATCAGACTTGCCAGTGGACTGGTAGGTAATCTAGTTTGCAAATTCTGTTTCCTTGGTCTACTCTTGGCATCAACTATCTTTATGTCTTCAGTCAGGTTTCCCAGCAAACAAACTGTGAGATGAAGAGTTACATGCAGAGAGTTTGGGTGTGCTTTTGGCAACACCTGTGAGGCCATGAAGGAATCAGGATTGGGAGACATTGAACTGCAATGGAATTATAACAAATCCTTGGTTCATCCCATGGGGGAAGTAAGGCACTGGGATGGCTATTCGTAGTTGTCCCAGATCGTGAAAAGAGGGCCAAGGTCTTTGTATCTCTGCACCAACCAGTAGTCAATGGATGGGAGTTGCCCCTGGGAAGGGAATGTAACCTTAGGTAAGGCAGCTAGCTCCCTTTGACTGAGGAAAATTCCTGGTTGGAAGAGATTCAGCTGTGAGTCATCAACAGGCAACATCCTAGCTACTGGAAGGAATGAGTTCCTTGATTCTGAATGTGGATCAGAGATGTGAAGCACAGCATTTAATTAAGCAGTAATAGTGAAAATGAAAAGGAGAGGGTATATTTGAGATTTATTTAGGGAGTAGAAACAACAGGTCTCAGACACTGGGTTTGAGGAATCAGGGAGAGGAAAGAGGATGGAGTGGCACAAGATTTAACTTGGATGGCCAGGAGAAGAGAGATACCACTCATGAAAAAGCAAATGGTAGGATTAGTCGGGTTTTGGGGGAAAGACAGTAGTTAAATTTTGGACATTCTTGGTCACCTGTGCAGAATTTAATGGGGATTATACAGTATTTGGAAATAAGGATCTGGCAATTATGAAAGATTATAACTGGAAAATTTTAGCTATCAATTTACAGAACATAGTTTGTAAAAGATATACAGAAAATATATATAACAGAGAAGAAATAAAGGCCAAAAGTGGAATCTGAAACATTTAAAATGCAGATAAAGACAGACTGTAAAATTGTCCTAACCAAGGCCATGAACATGCTCCCATTGACAAACCTAACATATCTTGAAGTTCTTGGCGGCCAAACTGGTGTATCACACTTGCTACATCTGGATGGATCCAGAGCTCTCCATAAAAGAGAAGCAGGTGCTGCATACTGGAGTGTGTGGCCAGTTGATTTTTAACATAGGCACAGTTAAATTATGTAAATTTGTTCTTTCTCTTCCTTTTTCCTTCCCTTCCCTTCATGAGCAATTAATTCCTAAAGGCATTAAAGTGGGGCAAAGCACATTGGGCTTCCTTGCCTAGGGCAGGAAGCAGTTGTGAGGGACCCGAGTGCAGTACTGGAATTTGATCAAGGTGAGGAGGATGTCGTCCTAGGAAGGCAGTGCAGTGTGGGGTGTCAGAGCCCAAGCAGGGTGACATGGGGGAAAATTTGCTAGGGTGGTGAGTTGTCATGGGGAGGTAGAACCCTAGCAGGAGGAGAAGAGCACTCATGCCTGGGGTTGGGTCTTACACGGAGTATTAGAGACCAAACAGGGTGAAGAGGGTGCACTTCTCCATGGAAAACAGTTTTATTAATTATCAGATATCCAATAATATATTTGTATATGTGCATGCATTAATCATATTTCTCTTTCATGTCACATTTGCTACTACGGATAATTGTCATACTTGAAACATTTTCTCTGCTAGGCTTCTAGGACAGCTTTCCTCCTAAATTATTTTCCTATTTCCTTCATATTCTCTGCAGATTTCCATTCTACCTACTCTTGTTTACATGATGGTTTCATTCTCAGCCTTCTATTTTTCTCATTCTACCTACCCTGCCTGTGTGACCTTATCAACTGCCACGGATATATTTACCACCAATGATTTACAAGTCCTATATATACTAATTAACACTGCCCTGCAACGGTTTGGAACTAAGGGCTATTTAAAATCAATACAAAAACTTCCAGAACCTTTCTTTCCTGATTTCCAGACCTAGATATCTCAAACGACTATTTCAAGCATCTAGTTGAGAGAATGCTTCCAGGATTCTCCAACTCACCATTGTCACCTCCATACTGATATTTCTTTATCTTTGCCCTTTTATTCTGTTCGATGGCACAAATCCTTATCCAACTCTCAAAGCCAGAAGCCATGAAAATAATAACTATGCCGTCTCCCTTCCTCTAACACTTAGTGACTCACCAAGTCCTGTGGATTCTACTTTGTATATCTTTCTTGAACCTTTCTGTCTCTATTTCTCTTTCCCATTCCTATTGTTATAACTCAATGCAGACTCTTTTCCTTTCTTAATAAGATTATCGACAATGATGTCTTGCTCTCCAGTCTTGTTTCCTCCAATTCGTTCTCCATACTACTTCTTGTGATCTTTTTAACTAAAAATATCATCATGCCATTCCCCTGCTTAAAATTCTTGAAAGGTTCAAAACATCCAAATTCCCTGGCATTGCCTGCATGATTCTTTATCATTTCGCCCCTGATGCTTTTACACTTAGCTCCAATAACAATAACATTCTCCATATTTGGATTTGAATGTGATGATGTGAAACAGGTTTTTATTGAGGTATATCTGCATTTTGCCAGGAGTTTTTGAAGATAATTGTCCTCATTTGTGTGCAAGAAAATTTGCCCTTGAAACAAACATGAAAAGTGCACAGAGCATGTATATCCTACCGTCAATGAGTTTCTGAAATAATCAGAATTGTATTCTAGGAACAGGAGATGAAACATAGTGCAATGACTGCAAACCTACCAGTCTCTTGAAATTTAATTTTGTGAACTTGATTCTATAAATAAGAAAGCAAAAACCTTTCAAATCATTTTATAAAAGAAAATAGACAGTTACTTACTTCTGCAGTAAAAAAAAAAATACACAGTGGGGAGGAGTAGGAAGATATGATTTAGGCATCTCCCTGGTCCTCTTTATGGCCTAGATGAATTTTGAAATCTAAAATATCTTCTTTTGAATATTACCTCCTCCTCTGGGATGTGTTCTGCCTCTTAAGTTTATGAAATAGCTTAAAGTAAAAAAAAAATAAGTGAGCCAGTCACATGTCCTATAGGCAAGGCAGGCAGACAATAAATTGGAAGTAACCGTTTTACATTATTAAAATTTCATTAAAATTCTTGGCCATTAGGTGACATCAGCAATATTCCAGTAAAAAGTATTAGGAAAATAAATTAATCTCTGAGTCTTTGAGTTTATTTTCACAGGCCTATACCTAATGTTTCTCAATGGATTGCTACCTAACTACTTCTGCTTATCCAAATATAGTAGGGCACAGGAAGGTAGAATTTGAGGATGTAACCGTACTCCCCATCAGTTTCCGGGCACATTTTTACCATCTTTGAATCCATTTTTATAAAATTATATTTATTTTCTTAAATGGTGAGATATTAACAGACATTGAAAGCTACTTGCTAATTAGGACTACAGGTTCATTTCACTATGTCGTCTACAGAACATATACCATTGATTTGAGCATAGTAGCTGTTCAGTAAATAATAAATACTTGTGGTTTCAAGTTTAATTATAATTCATGTTGTTCTATAGGAGAGGTCTGACATTTGGAGATTTAGCTGTGCAAAACTAATTCTTCTATCAGTGCATTTCTATTATTCTTATCTCTGTGGATGCATAAAAATATAACAGCATATTTGGTATTTTTACAAGTCTTCTTTAAAACTAACATTAGAATTTACTGACTGTATTGCCAAAAAACTCTCTCTCTCTCTCAAAAAACCCCAATATTTTTACTTTATTGATAACTTGACAAGCTGCATGAAATCAAAGAAATAGACCTATGCAATGGGATTTGAAGGAGCCCACTCAAAGAAAATTTCTATTCAACTGAGCATCCAGATTACCTAAGCAAGGATACTGAAATAGTGCGTACACTTACATAACAAGCCACAGATGATGATAATTGAGGACCAGTGGTTCAGGAGAATGTGTCTGACCATTCTGTGCCCATAGATGCATCCAAGGTGCTGATTATCAGCCTTCATGAAAGACAGCCATTCTCATTGTATCTTTTTTTTTAAACCTTAATTATGCTCCTTCAACTTGCATTTTCACTGTATTTGACTAGACAATGACAATCTAAGCACATTTCCACAGAATGTGCAATTTCCATAGGAATGGAAAGCGCACTTGTAAATTTAAAGTTCAGCTTCTTGCTGATCATTTGATACTTTATTTCCCACATGGACTTAAAGGGCCCCACTTGCTGATGGAGCTGGGAATGAGTATACCAAGACCAAAATTCCCCTCTTATCATTATAAGAAAGTGCCCAGTTACTGGGAAAAATACCCTTAAAACTTTTACATCTTTTTGTTCTTTTATTTAAATGACCTCTGTGAAAGTGAGTGTTTCGTCTTAAGTTTTATGATCTGTAGTTTGAAGGATTGTGTGTAATTATTTAAGACTAAATTAGAACATGCCAGGATTTTAAAAAGAACATAGCTTATTAGAGTCATTTGTTTAAAATCATATTTTAGAGAACTTATAGATTAACACTGGATTCTCTAGAATGGTTGTCTAAGAGAAAATGAGATCTAAGCTTCCAGGGTTTTTTTGTAAATTATTTTGCCTATAAACACAGCCATTCTTTTCTACCATGACATCACCTCCCGCTGTTCTCCCGTCCTCTCCTTACTAGGACATATCTGGTTTAAGATTTAAAAAGAAAATCTCTTAGCACAAGAAATGTGTATTTTACCCTAATAAAGTAAATCTAAGGTAGTAATTGTCATTGCCTATAACATGAAACCTGAAATACAGTTATCTTAGACAGAAAGAATACTGTAACTTTCCGCATAAGACAGATTACTTAATTGAAATGTCCAAAGGTCCTTGTTTTCATCTATGGGGCAACTCTGTAACATAGCTCTAAGAAGAACATTCAGTTATTCAAAAACTATTTACTAAGCATGCATTCTATACCAGGTACCATTTGTAGAAGTGGATAGGACAGACATGGAGCCCACGTTTAACTGAGGGTGGTGACTGGGAGGAAAGAAATGATACACATGACCCTTGCAGATTGAGACATATCATAAAAAGGAAAGATCAATCGGATGATGTGTTAGAGGATGTTCCAGGTCTGTACTGATGCACAAAAAAAACAACCCACACTGAGTGGGTTAGAACAATAACCTTTTATTTTGCTGACCAATTGCAGTTTGGTCAGGGCTTAGTTGGGACAGCTCATTCCTACTCTAAATGATAGCAGCTGAGGTGACTTTGCTCACATGGATTGCAATTTAGTACTGGCTGTTGGCTGTTCTCTAAGTGGGTCTCTTCATAGTACTGCTTTGGCTTCCTCACAGAATGGCAGCTGGGATCTATGAGCACATCCCAAGAGACAGGAAGAAGTAGCTGCTGGTTCTGATAGACTGAGCTGGACACCTAGAAAAGTATCATTTATGCTGTGTAACATTGGTTAAGCAGTCATGAGTCTGCTCAGACCCACTTCTTCATGGAAGGAATGGCAAATAATTTAACACTCTTTCATTTACCTCAGAGGGTAAATGGAGGGAATGGTCAGAAGAGAACTCTTTGAGGGGTTGACATTTATGTTGAGACCTGAGGCGTGAAAAGGAGCCTGAGGAAAAGGCTCATTTAACATTCATTCACCTATAGTTATCGAATAACTCTCATGCACAAGGTACTTTTAAAGACACCAGATACATAAGCATAAATAAGGTATTTGTCTCTGAATGGTTATATTCAAATGACATAGTAAAATATGTGAAAGAATAATGACAAGGCAATGTGGTAAGTGCTGCAAAGCATGAGCATCTACGTTTTGTGGGATTGTTAAACCTGATGGAGAATTCAGAGATGCCTTCTCAGAGGAGGCAAAGTCTTAGCTGTGTTTTGAAAGGCAAATCTCTCAGATAGATAAGGAAGAGAGAAAGTGAGGAAAACAGAAGCAAGGAATGAGTATTTGCAGATATGAGGAGGCACAGGGGAAAACAACAGCCCGGCTGCAAGTAAGCTGAAATGGCTTGGTTGGAAGCTCATTTGTGAAGAGTGGCGGAAGCTGAGTCTAAAAATGGAGGCTGTGTCTGGACCACGAAGTATCTTCAACATGCAGAGTTCAGAGATGTGTCTGCTAAAGAGCTAGGGGTTTATCTTGCAGGTAATACAAAGCCACATGATGTTCTAGTTATGTCCCTGGAGTCAGTATATAGCTAATAGAATTACACCAAGTAGGTAACGTGTCTGCCTTTTATTAAATGTTGAATGCTCAGTTGAGACCACAACTCCTGGAACTGAAATGATTGAGCTAAAATTCTGGTACCATGGGCTCCCCTGGTGGCGCAGTGGTTGAGAATCTGCCTGCCAATGCAGGGGACACGGGTTCGAGCCCTGGTCTGGGAAGATCCCACATGCCGCGGAGCAACTAGGCCCGTGAGCCACAACTACTGAGCCTGCGCGTCTGGAGCCTGTGCTCTGCCACAAGAGAGGCCACGATAGTGAGAGGCCCGCGCACCGCGATGAAGAGTGGCCCCCACTTGCCGCAACTAGAGAAAGCCCTCGCACAGAAATGGAGACCCAACACAGCCAAAAATAAAAATAAATAAATAAATAAATAAATAAATAAATAAATAAAAGGCTCAAAGCAATGAAGGTCTAAAAAAGAAAAAAAAAAAAATTCTGGTACCATGACTTTCTCAGTGTGACCTTGGGTAAGTTACTTAAGCTCTCTGTGTCTCAATTTTCTCCTCTGTAAGATAGGTAGAATAATAGTTCCACTTCTCACTGATTTGTTGTGAGAATTTAAGGAAATCATTTCATGTAGAGCATTTTGAGAAAACAGTACTTGGCATGTAGTAAGCACTCAGTGCTTTTAGTAGTATTATACAGTCCTAGAGTCTGTGAGACCGTGCCACGCCCATCTCCTGAGGCCTCCTCTGAGTTAAGGCACAGCCTGCTGGAGTGCCCACACTGCTGAAATGGTCAACCCATGCCCCTGGAATTAAAATTTGCCATTGTAAAGAGTCAATTATAAATATAAATGAGAACATTTATCTATCTCTACCACATTTAACATAAACAAAGATAGTGTTCTGCCCATTAGAAAACCTTCTGGGATGAATTATGTTCTTCCAAACACTAAGTCAATTTAAACACAGTTGGTAAAACAGACAAAGCAACCAAAAAAAAAAAAGTCTTTTTCCCCCCTCGTCCTGCCCTCTGAATACTTCTCCTTGAACATGTCATATCCTACCCTTCCCTTCCTTCCTCCTCTGCCCCCTCCCCAGACTCCTTCACTTCCTCCCTCCTACATAAGCATTTCCCTTTCTTAAATCTAAAGAAAATCTATTAATACCTTCAATTTAAAAAAAATGCCCACTAGCCTTATAGTTTCTGATTGACAGCAACTATTTTCATTCGAAGCTAAACTGCTCTCTTTCAGTTGCCAAGTGGCGCTTGGAATAAGAAACCTTTCTTATGAAAGAAAGTGACCAACTTTAAAGAAAAAAAAAAAGAAGACATTCAAAATCCATTTCAACCCAAACATTTCAAGCAAATGCTGATCAGTAGGCTGAACTCCTGGCTAGCTCGCTGGTCATTGTTGGTGACCGGAAAGGGCTAGAAAAGAATGCATGATTTCTGCATTCCAACACCTTCCAGGGCACTTTTGTACTCAGGTGGGCGGCACATGAGCCAGAGGTGATGGTGTGCGTCAAGCTGATGGACCAGAGCTGCTCTTTTGAGGGCAGAGGCTTTTTGTCGCTGTCCCGTGCGCTGGTGTGCGTGTACGCAGGCACGTGGCTTCTCGTCTCCGAGAGCCTGATGCTTCCCGACCCTTGTGGCAGCTGATTAGGGTGGTTAGCTGGTAGCGGCTGCTTTGTGGAATGTACAATGTGTAACAGCCAGCAGGAGACAGACAGTGTTGGGAGAGGAAAAAGGCATCCAAAGCCAGTGCCATTAATATGGAGCTTCAAAACAGCCATTTCTACCTCACTTTCTGAAATTAGAGGCTCTGTATGGTGTGATTATTGTTATTTAACATTTATCGAATGCCAACTGTGAAGCAGGCTCAGAATGGAATATTAAGAAGCTACAATCTCTACCCAGTGGGCCGGCAATTTAAATAAGACAAACAACACAATAAGCAGTGGGAGGAGGGGACTGGCTCCCACCTGCAGAAGATAGGGGTACCGATTCCTCTCTTCTCCATGAGCCCTTGGATTTTTCAGACTATTCTCCTTCCAGCCTCCATCAGCCACCTTTGTGGTGTGTGCACACACCACAACATCACTCCCTGTACATCAGCCATAATGAACAAGTGCCCCGGAGGAAAGTGAAACTATTCAATGCTGCCGGGTCTGGAAGTGCTGACTTCGGCTTTCCAGGGAACACATTCTGTATTGATAAATGTCAGGACCCGAGGAACAAATTTAATTCCAGGCAAGTCCAATTCGACTTCCCCACAGAATGGCACAACACCCAACCTCACCGAAGAGTGTGTGGATGGAGTCTCATCATAAAAGTGTGGGTGTTTAGTCATCTTGAAAAGATCAAAGGTCATCTACTCCTTGCTCATCATTAGCCACTTTGGGAATTTTTATTGTTGTTTGTTTTCAGTTGACTCTCCCTTCATGTTTGATTTATCTGCTTGAATTCGAGATATATGTTTAAGCAGAAATGGCACATTTATTTAATGCAAAGCAAACTGACTCCTCGTATTTATTATTTAGATCAATAAATGGACATCTTATGCACTCTTTGCCAAAGGGCCTAAGTACAGATTTTAAAACACCAGAGTCAGCAGCATTCCAAAAATCCTATTTTGAAAGCAATTTCCTCAAAATAGCCCCTTCCCAAGGATCACCAGGTTGACAAGTTATGCCCTGGGCTTTGCAAGTCACTTGACTAAGGTTCCACCCGCCAAAATTAAAAGGGAATTTCATAAACAAGTTAAAGTGTAAGATATAAAGGAAGGGTGGTTGTTTGAAAATGAATATTTAATTCTTTAATTGTGGGAACTAGGTTATATTACGTCTTGAAATACAGCTTTCCAAACTGTTCTGCAGAACTAAGTGACTTCCCGAAGCTGGTCTGTAGACCCCTGATGGTGGTGGTGATGGTCAGAACCTGTGAGTTGCGTTGAACAAGCTTTAGGAAACGTCTACTACATCCAATTAGAGACTTCTTCTGAGCCATGAAAAACTAACATAGGAAAGCACTGTGTCTGAAATAAACAAAAAGGTAACCAACGCTTCACAGAAAGGGAACAGAAAGTGGCAGGGACTCTCTACAGAGGATTCTCATGGGAAAGCTGAATTATGGTCATGGGTTTTCCTTTACTACCTCAGGAATAGAAGTCACACCTAGGAGTTATAAGCAATGGCTTTGTAGGTGACCCACTCTATCCCTTATATTTTCAGTTCCATGCCCCTCATTTTCTTGGCCATACCATGGCTCATTTCTTCTGACTTGAAATAGAATTCCACAGAGCCAGACCTGCTTCACCCTTGAAACCATTAACTCCCATTTCTCTCCTTTCAGCTTATTAACCCCTTACTTCTTAACGGGATTCACCCCTCAGCCCCGTCAAGACCTCCATTTCCTCGACTCTTGCTTGTTCTCCCAAACTACTTACCTGCAAAGCTACTCGCTCTCTGTGGATTTTTCTCCCACTACATTTAAACACACTTAAGCTTCTCTCATCGCATAAAAAACAAACAACAAAATTCCTCTGTCAATCTTATGCCCCTCCACAGGTGTTATCTACACTTTTTCCTCTTCCCAACCTGGTGCCTTGAAAGAATCATCTACATGCAAGGTCTCTGCATTTTCACCTCTTTAACCCACTGTCATTGCTCCACTGGAATTGTTCTGGCCAAAGCCACTGATACCCTTTTAGTGACTAATCTAAAAGATATTCATCTAAAAGGTTTTTGCCTTCCACTGATGGTTCTGCTGGTACATTTTTTTTTAATTTAATTTTTATTTTATATTGGAGTGTAGCTGATTTACAATGTTGTGTTAGTTTCAGGTATACAGCAAAGTGATTCAGCTATACATATACATATATTCATTCTTTTACAGATTCTTTTCCCATATAGGTTATTACAGAATACTGAGTTTCCTGAGCTAAAAAGTAGGTCCTTGATTATCTATTTTATATGTAGTACTGTGTATATGTTAATCCCAAACTCCTACTCTACTGGTGCATTTATCAAACTCTTCACCATCCTTGGAGGTGGTTAGCAGCCCCTAATAAAAGGAGACCTGGCTAGACATACTGGGGCCACTGGAAGTTTCTCCCTTTTACAGATAGCCTTCCCTAAGTAGGTCAAGAATGAGCCAGCCCAGGTTTCAGACCAATGCTGCCCCAATGCTGTGCTGTGTCTGCACAGGCCCCAGCCTGCCTTTAACCCCCTTAGCATTTAATACACTTTTATCCTCTCAAGACTCTCTCCTCCCTTAACTTCCACTGACATATTTTAGTTTTGGTTTTCTTCATTCTTTCCTGGTTGCATCTCATTATGAGAATAACTTCTGAAAGTAATGTATAAAGAAAAACTTGCATATAGAAAAATAAATTACCCTTGATAATTATTGAAATTACCAGTGAAATGTAAATGTGTCAAGATGTTCACACTGCAAGAGTCATGTAGGAAACTGAAACCTACTGAGAGAATAACGTATTCACGCTTCTCAGCTCATGCTCAGTTAAGGCTAAGTTTATTTAGTGACAACACCCACATTATTTACATAATTTCCCTCTTCCTTTTATTTTGCCTATGTACAAAGTGAAATTTTTATATTTCTAACACTCAAAACAATCTCAAACTTACAGAGAAGTTACAATTACAGTATAAAGAACATTTTTCCTCAATGATTGGAGAGTAGGTTGCCCACATGATCATGATAAGCAGCCCTCATCATCCTAATATTTTAGTGTGTTTCCAACAAACCAAGGCATTCTCCTATATAACCATAACATGACCATCAATATCAGGAAACTGTGGTAGCATCATACTTTAATTTCTGAGTGTATCTCGGTTTCCCCATATGGTCAATTATATAAAACTCCTGGCTGAAACCTAAAGTATAGCAGGATACAGAAACCTACTGACCAGTCAGTAATAATCATCAGAATTCATTATAGCTGGAGTAACAAACAAGACTTAGGCAAAGGACAAAAACTGATTCCACATGCACGAACTAGTGGAAAAGAAATTGGTCTAAATATTTTTTTCTTAATTGTCCACATGATTCTAGGCACTGGTATTCCATATATTGGCCTTTGTTTGTTTGTTTGTTTTTAGTCCTCTATAAGCACTATAGAAGCTTTAATTGAGTTTTGGTATTTTGAGCCATTTTCTAGGACAAATTTTAAATTCTCATTCATCTTTCCATCAATTATGCCTGCTTTGCTTGTTTGGCTAATAATTCTACATCTAAAAATTCTGTCTTTAAATTGAGTGCTTTAAATTAGCAGTTCTCAACTAAGCTTAATCTTGCTCCCAAGGATTCCCAAACATTTGGGAATGTCCAAAGACATTTTTGGTTGTGTCAACTGGGAGATGGGCTGCTCCTTGCTTCTAGTGAGTAGATACAAGAGATACTGCTAAATATCCTCCAATGCCCAGGACAGTCCTCCACAACAAAGAATTATTCAGCCTACAATGTGGAGTGCTGAGGTTGAGAAACCTTGCTCTAAAGCAAAGCATTTCAAACTGAAGATCTTTCAACCTCACTCCAACATGTTGATAACTTAAATGCTTCTACAGCACATTTTCAAATGAATTTTACTGCTTTCTGAATTACTGTTATTTTAAAAATTTTGTTTAGAGTTCAGGTTCCATATGGCTTATGTGGCCACACCTGAGAACTCACAGGCGGGGCCCAAGTGGGAGGGTAGTCAGTTCCAATTAGACTTGGTAAGACTTACATCTATTTTTGGTCTAGGTGAAAAAATAGTTTAGATATTCAGATCAAGGGTGAGGCCAATCCTCAAAAGTAAACTGTGCTTCTATTGGGGAAATTTCTAAATTTGTACATGCAAAGCAGGTGAAAGAATGGAACGGGTTAGGTGGTGAGACACTGCCACTCATAAAGTCTATCAAACTGTTGTGTTTCTGAAAAGACAAAGACCCCAAACACCAAGAACAAACATTTCCCCACAATGGTTACCATTAGCAACTACATCCTGTTGCTAGGCAAGTTCAGGTCAGCTCTGGGAGTGAATGAGCAGCCTCCAGTCACGGAGGCATGGCAATGAATGATGCACAGCTCCCCGTGACCTGTGGAGCGTACTTCAGCAGTCACGGGTTCGTTACTGCATAGGTGAGGGGAAGAGATTTGTTAGAGGTCCTCACTTGATTACCCTCACCCATGCTTTCAAATATGAGCTGGCTTGAAGGACATCAAAAGTTGTTTTTACACAAAGTCTTTTGTTGGATGAAGATAAATTTGAGTGCTAAATTTAAAGCTGTAATGAGAAACCATTTTTCATTTATCAAATAGCTAAGATGTATTTTAAAACACATGGAAAAGCTTGAGAAGTCAGCATGGAAAAGAGTAAGAAACTTCAACCATAGTATTATAGTTCCTAAGGCAAACTGTGATTTAGACAATCAATAATAGTTTAACTGGGGAAAATAATATTTTAGTAGCAGGGGCCAAGCTAAGAGTAAGCCTGTGTATAATACTGTCTATCTTCATGTTACTAATGGGGATGCTACTTTGAAATAACGTGGTAGGCTGGGCCAGACCAAAGGGCCAACATAACTGACTTACTTTCACTATTCACTTCCCCCATAATACCTAGGCTTTAGCAAAGCAGAGTTTAAAAACTCCCAGGATATACCATATGCTATCATACCTCCATGGTTTTGTACATATTGTGCCTTCTCTTATTTGGTTGGCAAACTCCATTTATTCTTTATAGTGCACTTTAGGTCATTTAATAAGATAATTCCAAAGAACCATGGTCACTTCCACCATGAAGTACTCCCTGATTATCCTAGGTAGTCATTCCTTCTTTTATGTTCCAATATAGTTCCCTTTAGTGTAACTACAATGATGATGTCTGTCTCTGAATTTTCTGAAAAAAGTTCCAATTTTAAATATTTTGACCCCAGGAGTTATGGTTTTTGGCTTTACTATATTGGTCAACATGTGGTCTCCTTTGCATAATGGGGCTCCTCTGGAATATGGGCTGTACCCCTCCACCTTTGTATCATCAGAGCCTCAAATATATCTGGATACAGAGCTCTGGCTTAATATGTTTGTTGGATATATTAGTGAATAGGCAAGTGCATAATTATTTATAGCACCTTTCAAAGTCTCTGTGATATTTATCCTTCCAAAATGTTTCACATACTATATTTATGTACTACTTGAGATGAGAACTTAGGGCTGGAGAGATTAACCTAGCTATTTCTTATAGCACTGATGCCTGTGTTCATCAATGTCCTGGATGCTCTATGTGGGGTAAATACTAGGCAAATACATGAAAATAGTAAAGTTAGTTTTCAATGCCCCTCCAGTTTTCTGTGTCCTTTTGCTACCTTACCATTTTCTGGCACTCAAATAGCTAAAAATCTTATATTTTTCTCCTTGAATTTCAAGTATGTAGAATTAGATTAATCATAAGTTTATGACATACCTCATCATCGACCCATGTATGCTAAGTTTTCAGTTATTTAGCTACAATAATTATTTTTAATAATGTAATAAGCATCCGTGAACCCACCACACAAAACAAAGGTAGGACCTGACAATAACCTACATGTTACCATATATTCCTCCAATCCTGTTCTCTTGCCTCCCCACCACCACCTGAAAAACTGTCATCCTGAATCTTATCTTTGTCATTTCCCTGTTTCCTTTTATGTAGTGCTTTATTTCATGGCATTTACTTGTATTCCTAGAAACAGAATTTTATTTTAGCTGTTTTTATCTTCCTATAAAGGATATCATGCTTTATTGCAATAGGTCATTCTTTTTGGTCCTATTGATATGCATTTGTGTTTTTTCCAGGTTCTTGCTATTGTAAACAGTGCTGCTTTGAACATTCTTGTGCATCTCTCCTATGGTGCATGGGCAAGGCATTATCTGCCTACCTAGGTTCAAAGGTACATGAATGTTCAGCTTTGAGATAGAACATCCTTCTATTTTCCAGAGTGGTTTTACCAATTTACAAGTCATTGATCAATGTATAAGAGATTGTGTGCATCCATAATCTCCCTGACATGGAATTATGAAACTTATAAATGTTTCCTGATCAAATAGGTTCAAAATGGAATTTTACTATCTTGAATAGAAATGGGGATAGTGGACTTCTTTGCCTCATTCCTGATTATAAGGGCAATAACATCTGACATTTCTTCATTTAAGATGGTGTTTGAAGAGTATCTGTTTAAAAAGATAAGACCTCTATCAGGTTAAAGGAATTTCCTCTTATTTACTAAGAGGTCCTTTTTTTTTTATCTTGAATAAGTATTTAATTATATAAAATGCCTGTCCTGTATCTATAAGATGTTCATTTTTTTTCTAATATTAAACCAGCCTTGCATATCTTGGATATACGCCACTTGGTTGAGGTATAGTAACTTTACTGTTTATCAGCTAAAATTTTATGCTTAGATTTTTTAAATGTAAGTTTTAAAAATATTGGAATATGATTGTTGATAACACTCTATAATATCTACTTTATCTGTAATTATGGCAGTTAGCTTCTCAATTTGGAGTATTTATGACTATACCATTTCCCTTGAAATATCTTTTGTTGGCTTCCACAGATTAACACATGGAATATATTAAATTGTTGTGTTTTTGTTTCTATTTATTGTCTTCATATTAACTTTAAACTTAATTGTTAAGACTACATAGATCTATTAGATCTCTTTCTTACACACACATCATATATGTATGATATGTATGTATGTATCAATATGTATCATATATATGATGTATTTTGCTCAGAACCTTCTATATGTCAATTAGATCAAGTTTTAAAATGTGATGTTCAGATCTTCTATATTCTTAGTGTTTTTATGTCTGCTCAGTCTGTCAATAATCAAAAGAAGTATGTTGCTATCACTATGATAGTATTTATAAACACTCTCTGCAAACTTATCCATTTTTTAAAAAATATTTAAGGCTATTTTATTGGCCATAAAGATGTTGAAAATTGCTGTATCTTTTTGGTAAATTGATTTTTTACCATGATGCCATGCCCCTTTGTAAGCATAATTTTTTTTTTGTTGTTCTAAACTTATTTTATCTGATATTAGGTTGCAGCAGTTTCTTTAGGTTAACATTTGACTGATACATTATTTTCTATCCTTTTCTTCATTTTTGTGTCTTTACGTTTTACATATGCTTCATCTGCACAGCCGTATCAGGTAAGTTTAATTCACGGATATTTATTGTAGTTATGTTATATATTGTAGTTATGTTATATATTGTAGTTATAAAAACATTTAACCAGTCTTTTGAGTGTGGATGCCTGAGTTGGCCAATCCCCACTCGTTTCTCTCAGCTCCTTATACTCTGCCCTGATCTTACTTTTGAGGGTAGAGGTCATCAAGCACTTCTCTGTCCTAAGATAAGGAGGAAGAAGAAGCAAGGGATGAACTCCAACAGTTCTCTTCTTAGTATCCCCCCAGAGCTTCGCCTTGCTGCCTCTTGCCTCAGGTCAAAGCCGCATCCCTCCAACACCAGCTCAAAACAGTCCCTTCACCCATGGGTTTCTCACAGTTGTTTATGTGTGTTCCTCGACTTAGTCTTGAAGGAGGGAGGCAGTCATTCTGCTGCTGCTTCACCATCATGGCATCTTATTAAAAAATATGTCAGTCTCACTAGCAGTCAAAGAAATTGACTTTAAAAAAATAGCAGAGCACCACTTTCATCTACCACCTTGGCAAGCATTATTTTAAAATAAAAATTCCCCAATTTAACAAAGATTTGACTAAATGGGTATTTTCACACACTGCTGATGAGTTCTAAGGAGATGCCACCTATTTTGTAATATGTATTAAAGATCTTGGAGTGCATAAATTCTTCCACACAGCAACTCCACATTTATATTTAACTACAAAATAACCATTGCTACTTTATGATAATTAAAAATCAAAAGTTTTGATATTGGGGAGTTTTTACCTACTTGTGGTATGTCCAGAAAGTGGAATATTCTATAGCCATTTAAAAGAATTTTTAAAGACCAAATATGAAGTATAAAATAGAGTACATTATTAAAATATTAAGTGTTTATATCTGATTGATGGAATTATGAATGATTTAAGTTTTCCTCTTTGTACTTACTTGAGTTTTCTAAATATTCTTTCGTGAATATATATTATTACATTGTTCTAACAAATTACTTCCTGTACATCACTTATCCTTAAAGCCCCCCTACCCACAGATGACAGAACTAATGTAATCAACTACTTGAGGTAAAAGACTAGTGGATTAGCCCTCCAGCATCTTTTGCATTTTAACTGGTAACTTTGTCCTGCAAAAGAAGAAACTCTGAAAACTGTAGACATACCAGGTGCTTTCAGGATATAGAATAATCCTCACATCTCTGAATCATTTCATATGTCATACATCGTCTTTTCTATTCTGGAGAGATAGAATATTCTCTCTTTCTCCCTCTATCTCAATCTCTCTCTCTCTCTCAAAATATGTGTATATACACACAAACATATGCATACATCATGCATGTATACACACACACACACACACACACACACACACAATGGGAATTGGGGAAAGGAGAAGAAGGGCAGTATACCCTGGGACCCACTGGCTGTAAACCAGGCACCAGAGGGTGTCAGAAAACAAGTATTGCTCAGATAAACATTGAAGCACATATCCTATATGATTCCTATCATGACGGTCTTAATTTAAACACACCTACCCAGGAACCAGGTATTCAGTCATCGCCACTCTTTTGGAGCAGAGGTTCTTAAACAGGATTCTTTGGACCCCTTTAATAGGTCCATGGGGCATCAGAATGTTCACAAACTACTGAAGTGATAGGCTAACTAATGACTTTGGGCTATAACATTGTTTTATCTTCTACCTTAAATTTATTAATCTACTTCACTAGGAATGTCATTTTAAAAAAAAGGTAATTTGGTAAAATCTGGAAAGAAAGCATGAATTTAGAGTAACTAATCCAGTTACTGAGTTGCTATGCTTATGGTATATCTACTACAGAGAGCTGCAATGTATTTTGTTTCCTTTCATAGAAATAGCTGAATCTAGAGAAGCAATAAAAATAAAAGAGAGAGAGAGATTGAGATAGAGGGAGAAAGAGATGCAAAGAGGTGATCCATCCAGGATCCTTTTTCCCCACCCTTACTCAGGCCAGGATCATTTAAGATGGGACAGTTGCAGTGAATGCTTTAGGGCTTCCCTGAGGCTAGTCTTGGTAACCTACACTTTATCCTTTACAAGCCAGCCAGGTTTATCCTTTGCAGATGCAACTCTGATCCCATCACTCCTCAGTTTAAAATTATTTAATGACCACCCATTGCCTTAGGATAAATACAACTTGCTAATTTGTCTTACAAAACTTGGCCTCCAATATCTAACTTCTGCCTGAATTTCCACTGTCAATTTACCCCATTCTGCCCATACCAGACTTCCTATTTAGCTGCCAAAGTACACTTTGCTCTCTTGTGTCTTGATCCTTTTCTGACTGGTGATGGCTCATATGAGAAGAGCTATAATTAAGGTCTGTATCAGCTATGAGAGTACAGAGTCTGTGCATGCAGAAGCTGAGAAAAGAACTGGAAAACAGGTAACATTTGAGAAGCTCTTAAAGATCCTGTAGAAACACTGTACCTAATTCAAAGCCAACACTTACGTAAAGATTCACAGACTGGAAATTAAATACCATGTATTTCAGACTCCTTTTTACATAACATAAGGAATTAGTGTCTGTGTTATTATGAATACTTTCATCCAGTCAACATGTATTTAACGAATATTTATCAAGTGCCGCTAAAATGTCAGATGCTCTTGTCGGTCCTGGAGATGTGATGAAATATTGAACAAGAAGTAGTCCCTGACTTCACATATCTAACATCCTAGAGACAAACAGTAAACAGATACATAGCGTTAAGTCAAGTAGTAGATTGTTAAGAAGAGAAAAACAGAATAACAGAAGTACATGTGTGCGAAGAGTTGCTGTTTTATATAGGATGTCAGGAAAGGTGCCTCTGAGAGGTCACATTTGAAGGAGACCCGAATGAAAAGAAGGATGGAGCCCTGAAGCTCTCTGGGAGGAATGTTCAAGGCCAAGGAGATGTCAGTTACTCTGAGCCTGAACATACTCGACTGGCTGAAGAGGGCCATGCAGGCCTTTGGTAAGGAAGGACTTTAGATTTTATTCTAATAATGAAGGAAAGCCAGTGGAACATTTTAAGAAGTAGTGTATCTTGAACTGACTACTCATCCATGAATAGTTTATGCATGGCAGACCTGGGGGGAGAACTAGGATGAGTTTATGTCCAGGTTTTCCAGGGACAGTCTCAGTTTATATGCATGGTCCTGACATAATTAGTAGCAGCACCCCCTTCACTCTCAGTGGTGTCCTGATATGGGCTATAAATTACATGGCCCCCTGGCTAGCACCCAAGTCTCCCCTTTTCACGACTAGTGACTTTTCTACTACACTGTGCAGTGCGTATTAATCTATTTGTCACCAAAATTTCAATCTATTCTTCTTTTTTTCAATAAGGGAATTTCTACATATACAATGTGAAAGTAGGAAGATAAGCTGTAATTTATAGAGAAATGTAAAAGTATGAAAACAAGATCTACTTTATAGAGAACAGAACTTATGACTCACTTAGATGGAATATATCTATTCTGTACAGTGAGGGATACTGTGCGCCGTTTGACTCCACATACCTATTGGTCAGACACTACCTGCCATCATACCTTCAATGGAGGCTTTGGCCAGCTGGAACCAGTCTTAAAAAGATCATGGTTACCATCTGCAGAAAGAGAATTAACTGTATGTTTCTGAATGCAGGGATCACATCCAACGCCTTGTTTTACCCCCCGAGCCAGGCACATTGCTAGGCACATAACAGATCCTAACTCAGTATTTTTCAACAAATCTTTAAAAAACTTGAATAATATCAGACCCTGAAATTTAAAGATACAAAGTAGGGTTTCACTACTAATTTTATTAGGCTGACACAGTATAATAATAGAGGGATAATATGTAACATAAAATATTTTACTGCATTCTGTCATTTTAGTGAAGTGTGACTTATATTACATTGTTTTTGTACCTGGTATTTCTGTCCTTAAATGTGACTAATCTTTCAATGAATAATTAATAAGTTAATGAACCACATTTCTTAGACATAAAGCTAATTGATACAGTTATAAAATTACTCAGGTGACATTTTGTTATGTGAAATTATTATAACACTGTGATTTCTCTCCTTATTGTTACATGTATGTGTCCACATTCAATGGTTGGTCATATTAAGTGGAATAGTAATATATGGAAACATCTGAATGGTAGTTTATGCTATATGTGGTCAAAATTTAGTCAAATGTTCAACATAACAGTCCTGGGTTTTTACAGATAGTCTTCAAAATGAAGTTATGTTTCCTTTTGTTGGCAATCCCTGTCTGTTGTTAGACTGTAAACTTTCATCTAAGTTAGAACGAAAAGGAGCTCATCAGATAAAGTGCTTAAGGTACTAGAGAACCAGTGACAACTTAACATACCACTGTAGTTTTCTTTCCCCACTACTTTTTCTTAATTAATGTCACTGACACTTGTTCAGAATGAAACATGTCTCTTTGCAAAGACTCTTGAGATGAACAGAAAATCAACAACAACGAGACGACCCTGGGCTAATTTATCCTTTGTAACATCCCCAACTTAGGCTACTTATCCGTAACATTGGATTTAGAAAATTTTCTGGAATGACTTTTGATAAAACAAAGACCTTTTTTTCCTCATATTCTAAAGTCCACTACTCAGGTTATTTGCAGTGGTCATTCTGTCAACCCCTCCAACAGACACACTTTCATGCACAAAAGTACTTATCAACCTTCAGGGCTGGTTGTTTAGCGGATGTAGTACAACGTGTTTTTCTGATCTTCTAAATGTAGTAAGTTTGTTTTGAGAAAATGGTTGGAACCTTTGGTGTTCATAGTGGACGCTCTGGTGCTGCTTCAGGGTATGGTAGGAAGAGCCCTGACCTGCAGGCTGAAGTCAGAAACCTGGGGTTCCAGCTTGACTCTCCGCCCTGGCTGGCTGTGGGACTTTGAACGAGTCATCTGGGTTCTCAAATTGGGTCAGTTCCCTCATTTCTAAAATAAGAAGGATTGCAATGAATGATCTGTAAGGTCTTTCCTAGCTCTGAAAAATTTTAATTCTCTATTTAGTTTAGAAATAGAGGCCTTTCTTGTGGCTTTCTTATGACCTGGTGCTTTAAACCCTTTTGCCTTGCAGCTGATTCTCTATAAACTTAAACGTTTATTCTCACGCACGCCATGTTTTATTAGAAATGAGTGTCAGGATATGTGGAGAATCCTATATTTAACATCTCAGAATTGGATACAAGTTTGATATAAATAGCAAGTTGTTATCTGAGTAGGTTACAATGGATTTACTATCAAGCAAATTAAGTCACTGGGGACAGATGTGTTTTTAGAATTGTCTGAGATGATCAATCTGTGAGGAGAAAATTTTTGGTAGCTGCCAAGCTGTCCTGTATAATTCAGATATGTCACCCAAGCACTTCCTTTTCGGTGGCCAATAGAGAGTGTTAGCAGGAAACAAATGATCAGAGAGGGACAGGTGTGTGCTATTCTAAATTGTATACTACAGGCTTTTTTGGAAATTGTGAAGCATTTGGAATAATGAGCAGAAAAGTTAAACAGGAAGCAACATGATGGATAACAAAAGGTGCAGGAAGGAGACGAAGGAGAGGGAAATCATTGAAAGTCATACTGTGTGGTCAGTGAAGTATCTGACTTTTATGCTAAGAGAAAATGGAAGCAAATGGTAGGAGAGGCCTGACCAAGGTCATGAGCAAGAAAGATCATCTGAATGCATTAGAATGGAAGGAAAATGATGGGATTGGAGAAGGCCCATAATGAAAATGTGGTAACTGGGCAGATGTAAGAGGGATGAAGAATACGTATGTTGAAGATTCAATGGAAAAAACAGATACTTTTTTCAAAATGCTTCCCCAGTGAGACTGACAAAACTGGTGTTTCATATCAATGTTGCAGTAACCGAATTTTCAATGAATGGTTAATTTTTTTCTCCCTTGGAGAAAAGTCTTATTTCAATAAAAAATGCTTTATAAAATGTTTTTCTGTTATATTAAGGATCTAAACATGAAAAAAAATTTAAAAATATTATAATTATAGGAAAATATTATGACCTTAGGAAGAGAAATAGTTTCTTAAAACACAAGACTGATACATTTTCCTTCATAACAATTATAAACTCATCTACATAAAAATACAATGTCAAACACAAGAAGACAAGAAAAAGAATTATTTGGAACATGTATAATAGACAATTACTATCCAGAATATATATATTTCCTAAAAATCAATGAGATAAAGACTAAAAATTTTTAAAGGTTCATATAAAATTAAGAGAAGATAGGAACAAAAGATTTTTTTAAAGTGCTTTTCCAGTGAGATCTGGGTAATTATTACTAATGACAATACGCAGGTCTTTAGATAAAGGACATGGCAGTCTTTGCCCAATGAGAACCTTGTTTGTTTATTGACCCAGAAAATAAGATTCTATCACTAATCAGGGCCATTTGTGTTTAGCGGAAATGGAGTTAGCAAACTTACTCTGTAAGGGCCAGATAGTAAATATTTTAGGCTTTACACCTAACTGCATTCGTTTCCTAGTGCTGCTATAATAAATTACCACAAACGTAGTGGCTGAAAACAACACAAATTTGTATTTCACGGTTCTGGAAGTCAGAAGTCCTATAATCAAAGTGTTGGCAAGGCTATGCTCCTTTTAGAGGCTTTAGGGGAGAATATGTTTCCTTACATTTTCCAGCTCCAAGACCACCTACATTCCATAGGTTATGGCCCCTTCTTCCCTCTAAAGCCAGCAGCATAGCATCTTTAAACCTCTCCTTTCCTGATCCTGATATTGGGCTCACCCAGATAATCCAGGATGATTTTTCCACCTCAAATCCTTAATTTAATCACATCTGCAAAGTCCCTTTTGCCGTGTAAATGAACATTCATAAATTCCTAGAATTAGGACAAGGATATCTTTGGAGGCCATTATTCTATCTACCATATGGGTCCTTTGGTCTCTTGTTGCAACTACTCAACTCTGACATTGCAGAGGAAAAACAGCCACAGACAACACATAAATCGGTAGGTGTGCCTGGGTCCTTATAAATATGCATTTACAAAAACAGACCATGAGCCAGAATTCAGAATTGTACTGTGTGCTCTCATTTGACAGCCCCTAGGGTAGATTTTTTTAAAAGCAGGAACAAATTTAATATAGAAAATTAGAGGCTTACACAAGCATTCGAAGAGCTAAAAGGAAGAAAGAAAAGAGAGGGCTCTGCAGGCTTTCAGAGTATCCAGAAGGGCAGAAGTCCCAAGGAAACAGATGATCCTGTCTGTCTACAGCGTTGGCTTGGCTTGAAGTCAGGAGGAAGCCTGGAAGCCCTGCACACTCAGTCTTCACTCACACCTGCCCTCAGTTATACTGAGTTTGGGGAATGTAATTTCCTGGGTTTTAGCTCCTTCATGGGAGAGCTTAGAAGGGTGTGGGTGGTACTCAGTACCATCAGATAATACCTGACAAAGATGGTGAGCTCTGATTTAAAAAAATAATAATTTGAAATGAGCATAGAGAAATGCCATGAAATGGCAGATACACCAGAGAAATACTTGTTGGAAAATGAATGGGATTCTTTCGGCCAGACTATATTTCCCAGTTCCACAGTTTGGCTGATTATACATTATAAGCATGTGAATGTGTCTGTTCTTGTTTTCACCAACTGGACATAAACAGTCTGCTCTAACAGCTTTGAGACCAGCCACAGCTGGACCTCAATCCTGTCTCTGCCTCTTTCCATCTACATGACCTTGGTCACTGCCTTGGTGTTGGGTTCCTCATCAGTACAATATTTGTGACAGTATCTGTCATATGATTTGGATAGAAAGAGAATGAGATAATATACGTAAAGTGCCAGTATAAAGTTGATGCTAAATAAATAACTTATTATTCACTCTTCCTTATTAACTCATGAGACGGAATATCTTAGAGAATTTTAAATAAAAGATAGGTTCTCCATTAAATGTTCTTACTGGCAAAAAAATCCCAATTTGTCCAAGAATAGCTCTGACTCCAAGTGTATCAATCAAGCAAATGCATCATATCTATGACTGCGGCAGGTGATAATGTAAGGAGCACCATTTGCCACCTAGCCCTGTATCTCTGACTAAGATACATCAGTGTTCTCAGAAGTTCTGGTGGAAGAAGTTTCCACCTTTTTTTTTTTTTCCCTTTTTCCTTCACTGACTCCCCTTTCCCCTACCTGTTCTTACCCCACCCCATAGAGGAAACCACCTCTCCTCAGGTACAGTGGCTCACCTATCTCTTCCGATATCCAGTTGATAAACCAAATCAGGTTGACTAAGTGGACCTGGCCATCCTTGTAGAAGAAGGAGATCTCATTTTGGACTCAAGTCCCTGATGCATTGTCCAATCAAGCTTTACCATCAATCTAGCTGAAGTCTGACCCACATTTGATTCAATTTTCTTGTATAGAACCTGTGATGAAGACTTGGACTAAGTGGGAGAGGTAAGTGGTATGATTTATACACCAAACCCTACCTTGTACCTTAAACAATTGGCTTGGGACATTTTCTTTCTATTTTTATCTTTGGTTAATAATGACTTTCATTTAAAAGTTTATTAACATAAAGCTAAAAAAGCATGCTTTATTTTCTGCTTATTATTCAAAGGTATATAAAAACTTCACCAAAAATTATTGTTTGCTTATATGCTGTGCTACACTAATTTCTCCTTTAAGAAGGTGTGTACCTTTATAATATAACAATTTGGTGACTAATTTTAGTAAAGAGTTGCAACGGCTTATGAGACAGAAAGGAGAGCTAGCATGCAAGAATATGCATTTACGCATTTTACTTTTCTGGTACATTACACATTTTGTGTCAAATGAAGTTTCTACTTTTATTATTTTCCTTATAGGTGAGAAAAACTAAAGATGCATAATTTGCCCAAGGGTCATACAATTGATTGTAATAGTGTGCTAAGAAATAGCCAGAGACAGAAACTGAAGAAATACTCAGCTTTGCTGTTTATGGCTGTGATTCTACATCCAGCTCTTTATCATGATTTTTGGGCTGGGCTCAGAGAAGTCCCTCACATACCCATGTCCAGGAGCTCCTGACAGCCTCATGCACAAAGGAGCCCCGCAGTGAGGTAGAAATCAGCAGTACAGCTAAGCTGAGAAACCCTCCACTGCCAATCATCCTAGAGGCAAGAGCAAGTGAAGAATATGCTGTCAGCTCCTGGCATTTCCCCTTGTAGAGGAAACTGAGTGCTGGCTAATAGAGGCCAGAGGTCTGAGTAGCCTTGGGATGAATTCAGGGCGTTGATCATTGAGCAGCAGAAAGGAGAGGACCTAGCCTAAGGGAGGCTAGTAATCCTCTCCTATGAAGCAGAAAATCAGCTGGAACAACCCACTCATAAGTAATAAACTGGCATTAATAACTTAGCCCTTAACTTAGCTGACTCTGAACTACCATGTACGTTCTGTTAAGTGAACAGAAAGATAAGCTTATCTATGGGCTTATCTACAAGCATTGATATATGCTGCTTATAGGAGGATATTTACAAGATCTACCTTTTCTCATTTATTTGCCTTTAATATGTGGCTAATAATCAGTAAGAAACACCACAAAAGTGTTGAGAAAAATTAAAATTTATGTTGCTGGGCCTTTATAAAATCTAACTTTTGCTCCCAAACACTGAGTTGAAGATATGGTAGCAGGAATTCTTCCCCCAAGCTGTTAATGACTTAAACTTGAGGCAGCATATTTCAACCAGTTAGATTGCCAAATTAGGCATCAGCAAGTATGAATTCCAGAATCCTAAAGCTGGAACTATCATTAGCTTTCTGTAAATTAATTTCAGAGTGTCAAGTTCTTCATGAGAAATATAGAAAGAACCTACCTGCTTTATAAAGTCACTGGTTGTTGAAAAGGCCAAATTATAAAGCAACTGCAAGAACATTTAGAGAATCTCAAATGTGTTAGAAAAAGGTAGGTTTCATCATCATAGAAATCTACATTAAACTGACTTGCACACAGCATTGGGCTAGGTTGGTAATGTTCAGGTAATGAAATCCACAGATGAGTTATTTCTTCTAAGGGAAACTTCCAATTCAGATTTGTAAATCTAAATATGATTCAAGAAAAACACTTTTTAGATGGATTAAGAATATCACAAAAAGCCATGAGCAGGTATAAAAGCAAACTGCATTTGAGTTCATTTAGCAGAAAGTGGCTACAGGGTGCCACATGTTATGGTATTAAGCTCGATTCTATTCAACATCTTTATTAATCATCTACAAGATGAGCAAAACAGCACATTAATTAAATCTGCAGATGGTGCTAAACAGAGAGACATTTCAGAGTCCACTGTGGGCAAAGTAACAATATAAAAGACTCGATTTAAAAGGATGCAGAGCAAGACACTAATGAGTATTTGTGTTGGTACAATAAAGGCTCAAAACACACCTAGAGTGGAATATGAAATGCTGCTAAAGGCCTTGAACAGGGTGATAACAATTAGCGGTGATAAGGATACAAATTAAAATATTATTGGCAGCAAAAAGGAGCTGTGTAACTAAATTCCTAGTTTTTCATGTCATGTTATCCCTTTGCCTGACATCCAGACAGAAATTTACTTCATAGACAAGGCATGCCAGACAAGAGCAGTCGCGATGTGGGACTGGGGTATAAAGGGACTTGACTGGATAGCTCCTCAAATATGCGCTCTAAGATTGATTTCACCAAGCCAGCTCCTACTGGCCTGCTAAGTCAGGGACTTCTTCCTTCCAGGACCTTGCTCCACAGTTTATCCTACGTAAAGCTACCAGAATCGTCTTCCTCTAACACTGTTCAACATGCCACCTCCCTGTTGAATAAGTGAACAAATAGCTCTGAATTAAAACCCCTATCATTCTTTGTTTATTTCCCCATTAAAAAAAAATTTAATATGGTTTTCAGGTTCTAAATAAAAACTATTCATTGCTCCCCAAATACTTTTAAAAAATCTTTTTATATGTGATTTTTCCTAATTTTCTTTCCATCCTTCTCCATTTATATTAGGCAAGGTCCCAACAAGAATTAGATGCCACACTCAGAGTACTTCACAAGGGTTTAATTACAAAGGGGCTACTCACAGAGGTATAGGTTTCGGGAACCACGTATTTGGCACAGTTTAATATGAGGTTGACTAGTAGACCCTCTAGGTCTGAAGGGATGAGGAACTTATCAGAACCTAGAAGAAGTCATGTGAGGTTGACAGCCTTGAGAAAAGCAGTGACATTTAATCCAGGGCATCAGTCAGCTGGAGACAATATTGGTGGGAAAGAATGAGGGTGATGAATACCTTGATCTCACTGTCCCCCCTCCATCCAGTCACCTTTTAGGGCTCTCCAGCGACCTGAACCAACCAGAAATCAAAGGGAATGGAAGGTCATTCCCATGGCCTGTATAGGTCCCCCTCCCATGGCAGGGAGCAGAGCAGAGAAGGGGGAGAGGCAAGTGGAAGGTACCTGGCATGACATTCTCACCTAGCACTTTGAGAAGATGAGGGGTTGGGAATGAGGATACAGGTAAGTGGGCCACCCTAACTATATCCTAGCTTCCTCTTGCCTGAGGATATAATCAACAGGACATATAGGTAGTAACTGATTGTTACAACAAAACATAGTAAACTTTGGCCAAACTTGAGACCAAAAGTTCTAACATATGTAGTATATATAGGAGAATATATGCAATGTTTAGGTAAGTTATAAAGAATCACAAGTGAACACCTGGGATCCATAACATCTTAAACAGACCATTATCCTTACAGTGAAGTCTCTCTCCAAACCATCCCTGGCAATGTCCCCCAATATTCACCAGAGACAAACACTACTCTAAGTTGTGTTTCATCCCCTTGCTTTTCTCCATAGATTTGATTTTAACTTTAAACAACGTATTTTTTAATATTGCCAGTTTTTGAACTTTTTTATGAGTGGTATCATGCTGTATGTGTCCTAGCATGACTTGCTTTTCAATCATTCAATATTCTGAGATTCATCCATATTGCTGCACAGACCTGTTCATTTACTTTCACTGTCACAGAGTGTTTTATCATATGAATATTTCACAATTATTTATTAATCCTCCTTTGATGGACATGTGTTACATATAGTTTACTGTTGAAAATAAAGTCATTATGAATATTCTTATTCATGTCTCCTGGTACACATGTACAAAATTTTCTCTAAGATATATTATCTAGGACTGGTAATACTGGGTGACAGGGTATGTGTATTTTAACTTTATTAGAGAATTCCATAATTTTGTATCAATTTACTCTCCCAAGAGCAGGGTTTAAGAGTTTCTATTGCTTCTCATCCCCACCAACTCTTAGCTATGTCATTAGTTTAATTTTTTTGAGCCTAGTGTATGCAAGATGGTATCCCATTGTGTTTTTTTTTTTAGTTTTCAGGTCTGATTGCTAATGAGTTTGAGCATCTTTTCATTCTTGTGTCCTCCTGTATGAAATATTTTTTCATATGTGTTACCCACTTGGGGGTATTATTATTTTTTTTTTTATTTTCTTAATTTGTGGGAGTTGTATGTTCTGGAAATGAACATTTTGGTGGTTATGTTGTAAATACCTTCTCCTAAGCTGTACATTTAAAACTTTCTTTAATGTCTCTTTTGAGAACCAGAAGTTCTTAATTTTATTATAGTTAATTTTACTGGTCTTTTCCTTTGTAGCTTACATGTTTATTGAATAAATCTTTCCCTTTCTTAAAAGCATAAAAAGAATATTCTTTATTGTTTCAAAATGTTTTAAAGTTTTGCCTTTATATGTAAGTCTTTAATCCATTACATGCATCCTTTTCAATAATATTGTTTTTCTTGGCCATTCTTCTTCCATATAAATTTTAAAATTTTTGTTGAGATTATGACTGAAACTGCATTGAATGTTTAGGTAGACTTGGGAAGAACTAATATCTTTAGGATATTTAGTCTGTTTATCCATTTTGTAAAATTATATTTTCTATCCCTATTCTAGAAATGCAATTGATTTTTTTTTTTTGCCACTTATTGATCTTTCATTCAGCAAAACTGTCAGTCTCCTATTAATTCAGATAATTTGTCTGTAGAAAATTTGGGGTTTTGAATGTAGGCAAGACATCTGTGAAAAATAGTTTTGTTTCTTCCACTCCAATTCTTATATTTTTATTCCTTTTTCTTGTCTTATCATGCTGTTTAGGAGCTCCAGTATGCTGAATTAGATAGGGCAATAATGGACATCCTTATCTTGTTCCTGAAGTGAAACAGAATGCGTCTAACATTTCACCAATGGGTAGAATTTTTACTGTAAATAACCATATTTTGAAACTGGAATTTTGTAACTCACATCATTTTTATGTTAATTCAGGAATTACTTTTGTTGAGAAATACTGACAGTTAATATTGTAGAAGTGGGTGCTATAGAGGCCTAAATTTAAGCTTATGGATATCTGCCTAATATTCAAACAGATTTGCAAGAAAACTGGGAGAAAGAAATATTTAAATCTTTTCACTTTTCAACCCTCCCTCCCCCATCCCCAAGGGTCCCAACCCACCTCACTCCATTATTATTATCATCACTCAACTTGAAACATAGAGGTGCCATTGTTTAATATGGTAAAGATTGTGGGAGCAATAGGTTTGAGGGTAAAACATCAGGAGTTTATTTTTTAAGTTTAATCAAAACTGCTTTTTAAATATTTAACTGGTAACATCAACTAGGCAGCCAACTGCAGAGTCTGGAGTTCAGAGTAGAGGTCCAGGCTAGCATAGAAATCTGGGCAACATCAGTTTTTATAGATGGTGTTTAAAGCCATGAAGACTGGATGGAATCACCCAGGGGTGAGTAAAGACAGCAGAAAGAATCAAGGACTGAGGACTGGGAACTCATTTTAAGATGTGACATATGAAATGAAATTAACAAAGGAGGCTAAGGAAGAGGTGTCGTTGAAGAAAGAGAACCAAGAACACATGGTTCTCCTGAAGTCAAGTTCTGAATCTGTTTCAAGGACGAGGGTGCAGTCATCTAGGTCAAATGATGCCAATAGGTCAAGTAAGAAGAGGATCGGGAACTAAGCACCGGATTTCACAACACAGAGGTCTTTAGTAACCTTCATATCGTTTGGTGAAATGGTTGATGACAGGTTCAAGAGAGAACAGGGAGATAGGACATCATTCCATGTATAGTTGTGTGACCTAATGTTTTCACTTAATATATTAAAAATAGAATATTTAAGCACACAGAAACTTTTATAACATCAGTTTCAATGGCTGGATAGTATTCAAGTGTAGATGTTCTACATTGTATTTAATTAATTCCATATGTTTAGATATATGAATTGTTTCCTTTCCCCCCCTTTTTTGCTTGTAAAAACACACTGGAATAAATATTTAATACATTTTCTATTTCTGGAATTCTTCGTTTATTTCCTTAGGTTAAATTACCACAAGCAGATGTGCTGGCTCAAAGGATACATGTAACATATGTCATAGCATATTAAAGAATATCGTGCTATGGTATTTCACAAAAGAATATATAAAGGGCTAATAATGAAATTAGAAACCATGTTTATCTATTATCAATCCAATACATGCAAACTAAACATGCTGAGAGGAGGTTTAATCAGAATTTTGAGAGCTGTTATAAGACTCCCAGCTTAAGTGAAAGTAGTTGAGAGTCAAATCTGGTTTATATATATATTTTTTCTTTCCTTCTTTTATTCAACATTTTTTGAGTGATTTACAGTATGCTTGACCCTGGGGAGACAATGACTATGAGATAAACATAATGCTGTTGAACTATATGGCCTTATATCATCCTACATTTCCTTAGCTAGCAAACAGTATATCAAATATCAAATAATTTTGCGTTTATCGCTTTTGCCAGTGGATAAGTAGGATTTATGTAATTTTTGGTGTTTAACTGATCCTTGATGCTGGATAGCAACCATTTATACCAGTGATTCAAACAGAACCTTGACTGAGCTCACAATTTTGAGGTTAAGTAGTCTCATCCCTTCTATTACTCCTAATAATTACCTTGCCATTTATCATGGGATATGGATTTTTATATTTTGAGGGCAGGGCATGAGGGATGAATGTCAAGGAATCATAAAATGCTCTAATATGAGGGGTCTGGCTTTTATATTTAGTTGTTGGTGATTGGGCATTGGTAGGATAGTAGGGGTGATTAATTTAAGATGTGGTTAAATAAAGGTCAGGCAACCCTTTGGACAAAGCTTGAAATGTACAGAGTCTATTCCCATGAGTCCAAAAGACAGGTCAATAAAACCTTCCAAGATTCTTCGAGGCAAATAGGTTTCTGTCCTCTCTGCTACTAAAAGAGCCTAATGGATTAAATATGGAGGACTATTTGGTTGTTGTAACAAAAACAAACAAGATACCGTTATACTAGTAAAGAGAGAGGGAGAAAGAATATACTAGGTATATTTGGAAGGGTGCAAATGAAGGAGCTCTCAGATACTGCTAGTGGCAACATCAGTTGTTACTTCTCTGGAGTGTAGTTTGACAATAAGTTTCTAGAGTCTTAAACTGTTCTACTTCCAGTAATTTATCCTAGGAAAATATTTGGAGGTGTTCTCAAAGATTTATGTATTATGATGTTTATTATAGTGTTATTTATAAGAGTAAAGAGTTGAAAACAATATAAATGTTCACTGATAGGGACTTGGTATAATAAATTGAAGTATATCCATGTGATTTATTTCTATGCAGCAGTTTATAATCATATTTTCAAAAACTATTTGATAGCATGGAGAAATATTCACAATATAATGCTAAATTAAAACTGTCAGGTACAAACAAACAGCATTAAATAGCTACCAGTTATTGAACATTAATTTTGTACTAGGATATGTATTCAGGGCTTTAGAAACATCTCACTTAATAACCTTCTAACAAATCTGTAAGATAACTATTGCTATTCTCAATTTATATATTATGAATCTAAGGTTAGAGAGTTAAGCTGCATTTCAAGTCCAAGTTGTCCTACGAAATGGAGCAGCTTCAAATATGCAGAGGCACTGGAGGACAAATGTTTTTTAGAAATCAGAAATTTTCTGTGCTTCAAGTTCAAGGGAGAGAGAATGTGGCAGATTATGAAATAAAGTTAGGATTTGCAGAGTGTTATATCCCCCATTATAATAGTTTAATCTGGTAGGTGATGAAGATACCTTCGAAGTTTTCAAGGAAAGGAGTGAAATTATCTGATTTCTGCTTTAGAATAATAACTGAAGAACTGTACCAGGGACGGAATTGCAGTTGGACACTTGGCAGTTGTTTAAATACCAGTCAGTAAAGGTTTTGTCTCTAGGGAGTGACAGTGGAGACCGAGAACATGGGACAGTTTAGAGATACACTGTGGGTAAAGAACTAACTAGACTCTGAGACAGATTAGATGTTAAGTTCTAAGACACAGGAAAGGGAAGAGACAATAATGCCTTTAAGTTTCCAATATCAGCAGCTATGTGCACAGTGATATCAAATGAAGTAGAAACCTAGGCAAAGTTCAATATACAGGGCAGCTGAACCTGAGTTTGATTTTGAAGAAATTTTATGTGAGGAACCACTTTAAAGGAGGCAATCTAGAAGCAGAAGGTTTTGGGGTTCAGGGGAGAAAACTATGTTAAAGTATAGACTTGAGGGTTATTTGCATATTAAAGTTATTTGAAGCCATAGGAGTAAATGAAATTTCCAACAGAAAGGATATAGAACAGGGCTTCTCAAATGGGCATGGATGGGTGTATCAGAATTGCCTGAAGAGATTTTCCAAACTACGTATTCAGCCATTGTCCACTAGAGAGATTCTATTATGTCTCCCCCTTTTATAGGGGATGGGGAGACTGGGGTTTGAAAAAGTAAGCAGGGCTGAGCTCATGCTTTTTGTTTTTAACTGGCAGCCATATTGACAGATGCTTAATAGACACTTTATAAATGAAGAATTGATGGATGCAATTAGAATTCTTGAAGCCACACTCCCTGAATGAAGTGTTGGGGTTAATATAACTCTGATCATATCCCTAATCGGTGATCGGATATATCAGGAGTGATATTTCCTCTGTAAGAGCAACAGGGCCAGAAAAATCACTTAGCCTGCCTGAACTTACATGTGTTTTACATTTCTACATTGTATTTGTAATTAGATATTGAATCTTTGAATTCATTTTCCCATAGGAATAGTTTCCAGGCAAACTCATAAGAGCCTGTTTCATCCCAATATATTCTGAATAGTATTTATTTTCCCAAGAAAATTGGTACTAAATCATATTTTTGTAATTTGAGTACAGCTTATTAAAACAGAGGAACCATAAAAATAAAACAGAATGGATTGGATATACAAGGTGATATCTAAGCCAAGAAGATGAAGGATAGAGAAAAAATGGAAGAGTCAAAATGGGTGAGTTATTAATGAAGAGAAAAGAGATGGGGAGATTTCCAGTCTCACTCCCAAGCGGTCCACTAGGTAACGATTTCAGCCTAGAACATTTTAGATGCTCAAGTGTAGAGATGTGTCAGCTATGAATAGGAAGGAATCAGATGTTGACACTAGTCATCTCTTCATACGGAACATTTGAAGATATGCCCCTTAATTCACAAAGGTTTTTACTCAAATTATAAAAGAAAATCTTCTGTGCGGATACAGAGGGGCCAGAAGAGAAGCATCAGAGATTAACAGAAAGTACATAGAAGCTCATTAACCTCCACACCTTGCCCATTTAAGCTCTTCTTGGTTTTAATGTGACACGATACTAATAGTCATGTTATTTTCTGTGCTGTATGTATATTAGAGAGCTATAGTGAATTACAAGAGCTATAATTTCCTTGCTTTATAGTTCTAGGTGTTCCTCCCAGGGAAGAAAGGAATTTGGATGGTAATTCAGTAAAATTTTGTGGTATTACATTTGACTGTATTAGAAAAAAATGAGTTTTACCATTAAATTTTTAAAATCTATTTGAAAGAAGCCAGACCGAAAATGAACAAAAGTACAATTAAATATATAGTTTGTACTTGAGTCAGTTAGGCGGGACGCTACGTTAATCCCACGTAGGACACAATCAGCTCAGAAAGTTAGATTCTAGAATAGGAAATGAACTGTTAAGGGCACTGTTACATTTCAAGTACCAGTGGATGGATGAGGATCTGGACTCCTACTCTCTATCTCTATTGTCACAGCTGAAGACAGATAGGAAACACAGTTTAGGGGTAGAATTAACTAGACTCGGAGACATGCCTCCCACACAGAGGTTTAGAAACACACACTCACTACTCAGCCCTAGATTTTCTTTCATGTATGCGTCAGAACAAGCATATCCTCAAGTTTGCTGCATAGATGGTCTTATGTGCTCAGACACATGCCAAAGGCACATGGCAGGTTCTTACAATTGGTCTTTCAATCTGAACTCTCCCACGAGGGCTCAGTTCTCAAGCTGGATACAGCATACCTGGCAATCGGCCACTGAGAAGAATCAAAGGTGAATCTCCTTTGTGTTAGGTGGGGCAAGAAATGTAAAGCTAGGGTTCATGTGGAGTGAGAAAACTCGTGTTAGAAAAATCTTTGGAATAGAGACTTTCATCATTTTGCAAGGCTCCAGATAGCGCTTATTCTTTTATTTTCTAGCATGGGTAGGTGAACTTATGAGATTGAAAAGAATCCTTTATGGCGGAGAGAGACGGGGGTGGGGGGGGCGGTAAGGGATAGAGAAGAAGGAAATCTTCCAGGTGCTGCAATAAGAAGGTAGGGTCCCTTTACAGCTGCTTGTGGGCTTGGCCAAAATAGGAAAGAGTTGCTACAATGCAAGAGACAAGGCACACGACTTAAAGGAGAAAACATAGTGGGAATCTTAACTCTAGGTGACAATACTGCAGTTTTTAAGGTTAAATAATGATTAAAAGTGATATTAGATTTTCTTTTCCTTAAATCTCTCAAACTGAGAAGAAAAAAAAAATTCCTAGACTATACTCAAAAGAGAAATACTATTAGAGGTATGGAGACTATCTAGGGGACATACATAATTTTTAAAAAGTGGTTGCAAAGTACATATATATTTTCTTCAGGCATAGCAGTACTGGAACAGCTTTGATGATTAAAAAAAGAAGAGAACCAATACTTAGAAAATATCCTTGGGAATATAATTTCTGGGTGGGAATACACTGGTTGTCAATGTCATCGCCACTAAAACTTTCAATTTTTTAAATGTAGTTTGAATCTTTCTGATCTGGCCTTTTGCTCTAGTTCTGAAAGCTAGCCTCCTACCGAGACTCTTGAATCCTTGTTGACCTGGTCAACTACCAATGCTTTCAACAGTCACTGGGCATACAACCAAGCTTTGAGTAGCAAGGAGTTAGACGACTTTTGCTATACTTTTGTTACATAAATTATGCTCATTTAAAAGGTATATTCTGCAATATGAGTTACGATAAAATAAACACCAGTGCAGGAAGCTGCCCAATCATTAATGTGGTCTGCATCTTATTTTTGCGAGTTTAAAAGGAAATCTGTGCTCGTTAGAGAAATGTGACTATGGGAGAAACCTGAAGGTAAGTGGAAGTTTATAAGGAACAGGGCAGCATGATTAGTTTCTCTCAATAGGAAAATTTCAGGACAAATAAAATAAAGATCAGGACTTGATCTTTAGAAACTCTGAAAAAGCTGTTACAGGGGTCAAGAAGTTGTATTCGTTGTTCCACCTGGAGGGGGAAAAAAAGCACTTTCCTCACCTTCTAAAGCATAATATTACCACAGTTCTGAAGTATCTGAGAGTATCTTTGCATAAGGAAAGGATTGAGATTCCCCAGAGGGCTGTGCAGTGCACTTCAGTGCCCTTCCTCCAAGAATGTCAATATCCTCAGCAAACCTTAGCTGAATCATAGTCATTACAGCACAGACAATAGGCATCTGAATATCTCACAGCATCTTCTTTTCAGCGTATAAAAGAGACTTTAAATTGGGATGGAGTGTGTCATGGCTAGGGGTCAAATAAGGCTTTTGCAAAAGGGAACACTGAATCCAATATCTAATACAACACAGGAGTTAGAAAAGTAGTTTTCTGTTCAACTTGTCCAAAGGTCCTTTGCTGGTTGACAGAGGAAGTGAAAATTCCTACACGGTATTTTGCAAGCATGACTCAGCCTCAAGGTGCCTGAATCTACAGAATGGCTGGGAGGGCTATCTATGGCTTGTATACCCCAGCATGCTGCTCTCCCAGCAGATCTTTATTTTCCTTATTTTGTAAATATATTCAGAAAATTTAGTCTTAACCTTTTAAGTAACCCTGAAATTCACTTAAGAGTCTAGTTTTCTTGCAGAATAGGATCTCTAATTCCAGACAAGTATTTTTTTGCTTGAATATATTATATACTTGAATTTAGCTAACGTTCCCTCCAAGAAACAAAGAAAGGTTCTCTCTCCTTTAAGCACTAAAGGGCACCATGTTGCACGATCCAGAGGACAAGCTGTTTATGTGTTATCTCAACATGTTTTGTCATCTCTGCTAACCTCGTGCATGTTTTCTGTCAATAGACTGTACATTTTAAGAGGTGAGAAAGTGGACTTTGAATCCAGAATGAGTTCAAATGTATTATATGACATTGACGATCACCAACACTAAGGACATTTGGAGTAGCTGATCTCTGGTTCATGAAGAATGAGTTATCTTGGTTTTAATAATTGACTTTAAAAAATCTTTTCCCTCTATTCTTTATCTGTGAAGTTGCAAGAGCTTTCTACCTGACCTTAGATGATTACTTAGTTACATTCCTAGAGGGCAGATATAAGTTAATGAGCAACAAGGGAGGGGACAAGGAAGCAAGAACAAAAAACAGCATATTGCCTTCAAGACTATTAATGTCCCTTTGTGGAGAATGGCAACAGCTAATGTCTGGCAAGAGCAGTGGAGGAAGAAATTGCTGCAGGTTCAGGTGGGAGAGCGAGTCTCCTTGAGGCTGGCACGGCTGATGAGGTTTGGAGAATAATCTTTCCATTAGGAGTGAGTCCTCCTTTGAGGATGGGGGTATTATTAATGTCCAGTACTTGAAATGTTTGATTTACTTCCTGTGTACTGCATGGGAGCAAAGCATTAAAGCCCCACACATCACAGATCCACAGAGGGTTTCTGCAAATGCACCTATTCTCAAAGATGTTAGGAGATTTTGGAGTTTGGAGCATTTCTTTTGGTGTGTGGGCATACATCACAGTACAGGGATGCAAGTTATTTGAATGGAGAGATAAATAGGTAGGTAGGTAAATAGGTAGGTGGGTTGACAAATATCATCACTTAGGATTTTTAGTAGAAAAATGTCTTGTCTGTACTGTGCCACTCTGCAAAGTTCTTGTTTATGGAAATATTGTTAAATTTAGATATCAAAATAGTTAAGTCATTTCTAGTGTACCTGCAACCACAGAAAGTGTCTAGCAGATTTTATTAATAATAAAAGTGACTTTCATAGAGCTGGATTTGGAATTGTGTGCTTGCCTTAAATGTCAAGCCATTGTAATGAGGTATTAGCTTGCTTTGGCTTAAATTTGTGTATTTTATTCTTACTCACTTTCAAATACCTTTTCTTAATCCCTTATTTTTGGCTCATTTGGTACGATTATCATTCCAATTTCTTGCCTCCTGAATAACAGATTCTAAATCATTCTCATTTTGGTCTTTGATTCCCTATTAAAAATCCTGAAGCCTAACAGCTAATGATGATATTGATGCATGGCAATGTTGCATTTAATCAAGGTTGTTGTTTTTTATTTTCATTATTACACCACATCCCTCTTACCCTATCAATGATCGTTTTTGTGTTTTTCCATTTCCTCTTGCTATTTTAGAGGTTGGGAACAGACATTTATAGTCAGTGAGCCCCCCAAATGACCTTATACCTAATAAGGTGTTTTCACTTCTAGTCAATATAATTTCATGGTTGACGCCTCTTTTTTGAGGAGGCTTTGGGTACTTCTGCATACAGCAGTTTTATGTCCCTCTATTTAAGCCCATAACATTTTTTCTTTTTATAAAATGCCTATGTGTAGGAGGCAAGTCCTATCAGACACAGGCTATCTAATGCTCTTAAGAGATATAAGAATTCTGTGAGTTTACTGAACATACTTATTTTTCCAAAGAACTAATCATTTAAAAGATGCCAGATTTCTCAGTGTGAGATAGCTGCCTTTTGGTTTTGAATTAGTCAAATGGGTTTCAAATTGGTCGTATTGTACCAGTTACCATAGTTGGACAATAGTTTAAAGAAAACCTGTGGTCAGCTGGCTAATTGTACAAGCAAAATTTGCAACTTGTTTGGAATTTTGACTTCCTAAGGAATTATTCCAAAAAAATGATCTATGGAAAATAAAGGTGTTTAATAAATATTGCATGTGTGGAATTTGTGGCATGTGTTTAGTTCACTGAAAAAATACCCCAATCAGCTATGAGGAAGTACTGAGCTATCAGTGCTAATGAGACCAAATGTGTTGGTTCAACCTGGGTTCCCTTCTTCTGTTCCCAGCTACAAAATGCGCAACTGTGTACTGCAGTCACCAGGAGGACCACGTCACAGTGTGAATAGGGAAGGAAATTCCCTTTTACCACTGGGGGGGGGGGAAAATCAATGAAGTAACATTTCCTATTTATTGTCAAATAGGCATTACATCACCTTATGAAGAAAATTAACGAACTGACGCAGGATACTATTAAGCAGTTATAAAGCATGAGAAAGGCAAGAGATCACTTCCAGCTGCCAGAATCTCTTCTTGAAACTTGTTGGTACATTTGTAGAGGAAGAAGGATTAAAAAGGGGCAAAATAATTAAACAAATATCCCATCTTAGATGTAAATTCCTAGTCAATGTGCCTCTCTCTCCAATGACTTAATGAAAACCAATAGAAGTGTGAGATTAGGTACTTGGAAAAATCTTTTTAAATTGAGTGGCTCCAAGAGCAAGACTTGCTGATAGCGAAGGTGACGATATTACATATCTAAGGAGTATGTGCAGACTGCTGCAAGTGCCCATGTGTATTTGATGTGCACAAACACTATACAGGGAAGGACAACAGTGACTCAGGCCCCAGGGAGGAGTACTATGCAGGGTACTATGCTTGTTTTTGCACAATAAAAATATCTATTAAAATACTCTACCTCCCTGTGCTCTGATTTCACCTACGTCAGTCAACCTACTGATTACTAAGAGATTCTCCAGGTTCTTAAGTGCTGGGATAGGAGTGCTCTGGTTAAGAATAATTTTAAAAAGATCTGATTAAAAATGAATTGAAATTCTAGTTTAAACTTCAATCTCTTAGAATACTGTTTTCCTTCTTCCACTGAACAATGGTGACAACTATGTGCCAGGCATTTTCCTACTTGAAGAAATAACAGTCAGCAACAACGAACATGGTCACGACTGATCTTCTGGTGAGTAAGGGAGATAGTCATCATCTCTTTCTCTACGCTGCCCTTGCCAACATTCCATTAAGAAGTCTGTTCTCTCTGTGGCGAGATGTATCCAGAATCCGATTATGTCTTCACCTCTCCCCTGATACCCATAGTCTGAGCCACTATCATCTCACATGTGGATTTCAGCTACAGTTTCCTATCAGGTCTCCTTGTTTTTTAGTCTTGCTACCCTTACACATGGCCTGATCTCAATAGAACAAGAGCGATGCTTTCTAAACGCAAGTCAGACCATGTTATTTCTCTGCTCAAAATCCTACAACAGCTCCCATTTCACTGAGAGCAGAAACTGGAGTCCTTGCGCTGGCCCAAAGGGCCCAGGCCACTACCTCCTCAGCTCATTTCCTCATCTTTTCACCTGCTCATTCTCCTGCCATATTGGCTTCCCTGATCTGGCACAGGCCACACACACTCAGACCTCAGAACCTTTGCAATAGCCCTGCCATGAGAACAATCTTCACCCAGAAATCTGTTCTAAGTTTTTGCTCAAATGTCACATCTCCATGAGGCCTTCCATGACCATACTCACTTAAAGTTACAATCCATTCTAAGTACTCCCAATTTTCCTTGTTCTGCTCTAATTTTTCTATTTTTAAAAATCATTTTCTCACATACTATATAGTGTTTTAATTTATTATTTGTGTTATTTTCTTTTTCTCTGACTAGAATAGAAGCCCCTTAAAGGCAGAGATTTTGTTCACTGGTATATCCTACAGCAAGCTTGGCATATAGCAGGCATTTAATAAATTTTGAGGGGGCTTCCCTGGTGGCACAGTGGTTGAGAATCTGCCTGCCAATGCAGGGGACACGGGTTCGAGCCCTAGTCTGGGAAGATCCCACATGCCGCGGAGCAACTAGGCCCGTGAGCCACAACTACTGAGCCTGCGCGTCTGGAGCCTGTGCTCCGCAGCAAGAGAGGCCGCGATAGTGAGAGGCCCGCGCACCGCGATGAAGAGTGGCCCCTGCTTGCCGCAACTGGAGAAAGCCCTCGCACAGAAACGAAGACCCAACACAGCCAAAAATAATAAAAAATAAATTAATTAATAAACGCTTGACATATTTAAAAAAATAAATAAAAAACAAAAAAATAAATTTTGAGTGTTTAATGAATGAACCAAGTAAAAATTAATGAATAATTAAAAACTGTGATAAACAGTAGGCAATATTTATGTCAACTATTAAGTGCTTCACATATAAATTTATATAAAGTTACTTTACCTTGAAAAAAAACCTATGAGACAGATACATTATCTCTATTTTAAATATGAAGCAACTGAGACACAGAAGTTAAAAACTTCTCCAAATTATATGCTAATAACTAGTAGAGTTGGGTTCAAAGGCAGGCAGCTGGGGTCCCAAAGAGGCCACACTCTTAACTGTGAAATACTACCACCTTCTTGCTGTCACGATGCCAGCAGTGTGACGAAAAAGCATATATCTCGGGGGAACTGGATCTGGTTTGGGAATTCAGGGGAGGCTTCCCAATCAAATGGCTTTAAATTGAGATAAGACAAGTAACACTTATCTGGTTGGAAAGAAGAAGCAGTCTTTCTAAGTCAGCTCAGCTTTTGAGAGCTGAGATGATGGGAACTTTCCAAGCTGAGGATTAGTTTGCAAATTCAGCTAATGTTACCAGGTGAGTGATTTGCTTATTTGTCACACCTCCTCCTTTCCACACTGTGGAGAGATGAAATTGTCTTGCAGAGGGGTTAGTTACTGATCAGCTTGTGTGGAGAATTCCTCACACTGCCCGTATAAGTATAATGTCACTCAGCTTTTCAAATTATAGGACAACACTTTGAGAAAGCAAAGATGAGGGAAATCTTATACCTTCTGTTAAGTGGACTGGGCAGGTGTTATAAATGGGGTTGATTATGATCCCTGTGACTGAGTGTATTTCACTAGTAGGACTGAGGTAATAGGAAGAGACTAATTGGTTCCTGGAGGTGGCTTTGACTGCCTTGGAGAAAGCCTCAACTGCAACTATTCCTAGAATTTATAGCATGAGGCAGCGGGTAGACCACTCATTTATATTTCTGTGTTTAACTACAAATGGGGGAAGTAACTGGAGCATGCACATACCAAGAGTCTCAGATGGGTATGGCATCTGGCTTCCTTTTCCCAGTACCCACCCCACTTATACTTCTCTTCATTTTCATGGAACCCTCATAAGCATTCACTTGTGGTTCTAAATGTTCTCCTACAAGCATAAGAAGTGAACTACAGTGGGTTTCCAAGAACTGTATTATAGCCCACACTCCTAAAGATCCCATCTCCAAGTTGCTTCATATGTTGTATGATTTATTTAATACTAATATGGCTATGAACCACTGGCAGAAAAATTTACTCTTTATGTGTCTCACACAGGGCAGTTGATAAAGTACATTTCTGGGCATCTTTCTCAACAAAGTTGCACTTCAAATGTAGGGACTAAAATTCATGGGTATCAGTTTTTTCAGCCAATGTACTCTTATAAAGCTATTGATGGGAACTCATGTAATACCTAGCTTTTTAAAGATAAATTACATCTTTAAAAGAAATATTATATACACTTGGTAATATTTAGAGATCTATGTTTTACAAATTGGCTATTATTATGAAAATGTAAGATGAGGATTCTAAACTCAATTTGCCATCCTAATGAATCTGTCCTAATTAATACTCTAGAAAAATGGGTCTAGCCACTGCCTCCTGAAATGACTTGTACTTTCTAAATCCATGCCAATTTCTTGTCTAGAAAGCCCTCTTTTCCATCTCTCTTAAAATTCCATCTCTTAACACTTTCTCTGATCTACCCAATGGGAAATGAATGTCAGATGGAATGCAAATATTTTCTGTGCTGATTGTGACACTTAACGTTCCTTCATTTTTCATTCATTTAATACTATTATTTCAATACTGTGATAGACCTAGGGATATAGCAGGGAAGAAAATTTACTTAGTCTTACACTTATGAAATATACAGGTAAATAATCACAGATATGTATAAGGAGAAATTGTGTTAAGAGTTGTGCTGGAAAACTACAGGATGTCATGAGAAAGAATAACATTCAAGAAAATAACATAGAGGGGAAGGTCAGAGAAGACTTCCTGAGGAAGTGACATTTTAGCTGAGATCGGATGGATAAATAAAAGTTATTCAGGCCAGGAGTAGAAGGAAGTATTTGAGACAGAGGGACTTGCAAAGTCTTAGGTGGGAAATGTCTTGGTGCATGCCAGGAACTGAAAAAAAGTCGCTGGTCTCATATTTTAGTTATACATGCACCCTTCTTATCTCTCACAGATGGAAAAGAACTTGTTTTTTTATTTCTTTTTGCCCTATAATGTGTATACTGTTTTGTACATGGAAGGTACTCAAAAGTGTGCTACAGAACTTTGGCTTCCAGGAACTGTAAGTAACTTGTTTTGAACTTACCCTCTGATGTAAATAATTATTAAAACTGGACAAAACATGAGAATGACTTTCAGGCATTGGAAACAGAGCAGCCCTATCATTCTTGAGAAAAGGGAAAGCCATGAGGTAGGCTTACTATCCCCAGATCTCTGCATGGAACACTTTCCACAACTTTGCAGTAGGGAGGAGAGTCCAGTGGAGAGCAGAAATCTGAGGGGAGGAGGTTCCAGATTAGGGTTTGAAGCTGCTGAGGCAGCTGGAACTGGAGGGGCAGGGTATAGCAAGTGAAGTAGCTATATAGGGAGGGTACCCCGGAAGTTTGCATGAGGGTTCACCCTGTGTCCTTAGCTGAGGGCTACGATGCTCGTGAACCGGACATTGTCCATGAGGCCTAGTAGACAGTGACTTCGAGGAGGCCAAGAGTAGCACAGAAGTGCTAGACTTTGGACAAGCCTAAGAGAAGTCAGAATTTGGGCCAGCTAGAGTAGAGAGACTTCACTGAGCGATCTAGGCATCCAATCAAGATCCTGGAAAGACCATGACCTAGAGGAAAGGAAATACCCTAGACCTAACTGGGGAAAAAAGAAGTCCTGAAATCAAGCCTCACTACACAGCACAAGACCAAGTCTAAAAGGGTCAAAATAATCTACCCATTAACTGTCAGATAAAACAAAACTTAACAGGACTAAAATGAAGACAACACACATGAAAATCTTCAGAGTAACATATACAATGACAAGTTATTAGACAAAAGCAGGGAAATGTTGCCAATAGTCAAGGGGAAAAAAATAATTCAGGGGGTACAGAGCCCCCCCAAAACAAACAGATATAAGAGATAGCAGATATGGCTTTTAAAACAGTTACTATAAACACATGCAAGGATTTAAATGAAAAGATGGAGAAATTTCAGCAAAGAAATAGAAACTATAAAAAGAAAGAGAAATTCTAGAACTAAAGTATCTGATATCAAATAAAAGAACTCTGGGTGGCTTAGACAATAGATTAGACACTACATTAAGAAAGGGTCAATAACATTATCCAAACTGAAGAAGGGAGAGAAAAATATTTAAACTATAACAGAATCTCAATGACCTGTGAGACAATATTGTGCAGGGGGAAAAATTATCAAGAATGCATCAGATCAGGGGCTTCCCTGGTGGCGCAGTGGTTAAGAATCCACCTGCCAGTGCAAGGGACCGGGTTTGAGCCCTGGTAGGGGAAGATCCCACATGCCACAGAGCAACTAACCGGTGTGCCACAACTACTGAGTCTGCACTCTAGAGCCCACGAGCCACAACTAATGAAGCCTGCACGCTTAGAGCCCATGCTCCACAACACGATAAGCCACCACAATGAGAAGCCCCCACGCCACAACAAAGAATAGCCCCTGCTCGCTGCAACTAAGAAAGCCCGTGCTCAGTAACAAAGACACAACTCAGCCAAAAATAAATAAAAGAAAATAAATAAATTTATTTAAAAAAAAAAAAAAAGAATGCATCAGGTCAGGAAACTTACACAAGCCTCTTAGATAGCCTTATCCACCAGAGGGCAGACAGCAGAAGCCAAGAAGAACTACAAACCTGCAGCCTGTGGAACAAAAACCACATTCACAGAAAGATAGACAAGATGAAAAGGCAGAGGGCTATGTACCAGATGAAGGAACAAGATAAAACCCCAGAAAAACAACTAAATGAAGTGGAGATAGGCAACCTGCCAGAAAAAGAATTCAGAATAATGATAGTGAAAATGATCCAGGACCTCAGAAAAAGAATGAAGGCAAAGATCGAGACAATGCAAGAAATGTTTAACAAAGATCTAGAAGAATTAAAGTATGAACAAACAGAGATGAACAATACAATAACTGAAATGAAAACTACACTAGAAGGAATCAATAGCAGAATAACTGAGGCAGAATAAAGGATAAGTGACCTGGAAGACAGAATGGTGGAATTCACTGCTCCGGCAGAGAATAAAGAAAAAAGAATGAAACGAAATGAAGACAGCCAGAGAGACCTCTGGGACAACATTAAATGCAACAACATTCGCATTATAGGGGTCCCAGAAGGAGAAGAGAGAGAAAAAGGACCAGAGAAACTATTTGAAGAGATTATAGTTGAAAACTTCCCTAATATGGGAAAGGAAATAGCCACCCAAGTCCAGGAAGCGCAGCAAGTCCCATACAGGATAAACCCAAGGAGAAACATGCCGAGACACATAGTAATCAAATTGGCAAAAAATAAAGACAAAAATTATTGAAAGCAGCAAGGGAAAAACAACAAATAACATACAAGGGAACTCTCATAAGGTTAACAGCTGATTTCTCAGCAGAAACTCTACAAGCCAGAAGGGAGTGGCATGATATACTAAAAATGATGAAAGGGAAGAACCTACAACCAAGATTACTCTACCCGGCAAGGATCTCATTCAGATTCGATGGAGAAATCAAAAGCTTTACAGACAAGCAAAAGCTAAGAGAATTCAGCACCAACAAACCAGCTCTACAACAAATGCTAAAGGAACTTCTCTAAGTGGGAAACACAAGAGAAGAAAAGGACCTACAAAAGCAAAACCAAAACAATTAAGAAAATGCTCATAGAAACATACATATTGATAATTACCTTAAACATGAATGGATTAAATGCTTCAACCAAAAGACACAGGCTTGCTGAATGGATACAAAAACAAGATCCCTATATATGCTGTCTAAAAGAGACCCACTTCAGACCTAGGAACACATACAGACTGAAAGTGAGGGTATGGAAAAAGATATTCCATGCAAATGGAAATCAAAAGAAAGCTGGAGTAGCAATACTCATATCAGATAAAATAGACTTTAAAATAAAGAATGTTACAAGAGACAAGGAAGGACACTACATAATGATCAAGGGATCAATCTAAGAAGAAGATATAACAATTATAAATATATATGCACCCAACATAGAAGCACCTCAATACATAAGGCAACTGCTAACAGCTATAAAAGACGAAATCGACAGTAATACAATAATAGTGGGGGACTTTAAAACCTCACTTACACCAATGGACAGATCATCCAAACATAAAATTAATAAGGAAACACAAGCTTTAAATGACACAATAGACCAGATAGATTTAAGTGATATTTAATGGACATTCCATCCAAAAACAGCAGATTACACTTTCTTCTCAAGTGTGCATGGAACATTCTCCAGGATAGATCACATCTTGGGTCACAAATCAAGCCTCAGTAAATTTAAGAAAATTGAAATCATATCAAGCATCTTTTCTGACCATAACGCTATGAGATTAGAAATGAATTACAGGGAAAAAAACGTAAAAAACACAAACACATGGAGGCTAAACAATACGTTACTAAATAAAACAATACGTTACTAAATAACCAAGAGATCACTGAAGAAATCAAAGAGGAAATCAAAAAAAACCTAGCGACAAATGACAAAGAAAACACGACGATCCAAAACCTATGGGATGCAGCAAAAGCAGTTCTAAGTGGTACCTTTATAGCTATACAAGCCTACCTAAAGAAACAAGCGAAATCTCAAGTAAACAAACTAAACTTACACCTAAAGGAACTAGAGAAAGAAGAACAAACAACACCCAAAGTTAGCAGAAGGAAAGAAATCATAAAGATCAGAGCAGAAATAAATGAAATAGAAACAAAGAAAACAATAGCAAAGATCAATAAAACTAAAAGCTGGTTCTTTGAGAAGATAAACAAAATTGATAAACCATTAGTCAGACTCATCAAGAAAAAGAGGGAGAGGACTCAAATCCATAAAATTAGAAATGAAAAAGGAGAAGTTCCAACAGACACCACAGAAATACAAAGCATCCTAAGAGACTACTACAAGCAGCTCTATGCCAATAAAATGGACAACCTGGAAGAAATGGACAGATTCTTAGAAAGGTATAACCTTCCAAGACTGAACCAGGAAGAAACAGAAAATATGAACAGACCAATCACAAGTAATGAAATTGAAACTGTGATTAAAAATCTTCCAACAAACAAAAGTCCAGGACCAGATGGCTTCACAGGTGAATTCTATCAAACATTTAGAGAAGAGCTAACACCCATCCTTCTCAAACTCTTCCAAAAAATTGCAGCGGAAGGAACACTCCCAAACTCATTCTATGAGGCCACCATCACCCTGATACAAAAACCAGACAAAGATACTACAAAAAAAGAAAATTACAGACCAATATCACTGATGAATATAGATGCAAAAATCCTCAACAAAATACTAGCAAACAGAATCCAACAATACATTAAAAGGATCATACACCACGATCAAGTGGGATTTATCCCAGGGATGCAAGGATTCTTCAATATATGCAAATCAATCAATGTGATACACCATATTAACAAATTGAAGAATAAAAACCATATGATCATCTCAATAGATGCAGAAAAAGCTTTTGACAAAATTCAACACTCATTTATGATAAAAACTCTCCAGAAAGTGGGCATAGAGGAAACCTACCTCAACATAAAGACCATATACGACAAACCCACAGCAAACATCATTCTAAATGGTGAAAAACTGAAAGCATTTCCTCTAAGATCAGGAACAAGACAAGGATGTCCACTTTCACCACTATTATTCAACATAGTTTTGGAAGTCCTAGCCAGGGCAATCAGAGAAGAAAAAGAATAAAAGGAATACAAATTGGAAAAAAAGAAGTAAAACTGTCACTGTTTGCAGATGACATGATACTATATATAGAGAATCCTAAAAATGCCACCAGAAAACTACTAGAGCTAATCAATGAATTTGGTAAAGTGGCAGGATACAAAATTAATGCACAGAAATCTCTTGCATTCCTATACACTAATGATGAAAAATCTGAAAGAGAAATTAAGGAAACACTCCCATTTACCAATGCAAAAAAAGAATAAAATACCTAGGAATAAACCTACCTAGGGAGACAAAAGACCTGTATGCAGAAAACTATAAGACACTGATGAAATATATTAAAGATGATACCAACAGATGGAGAGATATACCATGTTCTTGGATTGGAAGAATCAATATTGTGAAAATGACTATACCACCCAAAGCAATCTACAGATTTAATGCAATCCCTATCAAATTACCAATGGCATTTTTTACAGAACTAGAACAAATCATCTTAAAATTTGTATGGAGACACAAAAGACCCCGAATAGCCAAAGCAGTGTTGAGGGAAAAAAGCGGAGCTGGAGGAATCAGACTCCCTGACTTCAGACTATACGACAAAGGTGCAGTAATCAAGACAATATGTTACTGGCACAAAAACAGAAACATAGATCAATGGAACAAGATAGAAAGCCCAGAGATAAACCCACATACCTATGGTCAACTAATCTATAACAAAGGAGGCAAGGATATACAATGGAGAAAAGACAGTCTCTTCAATAAGTGGTGCTGGGAAAACTGGGCAGCTACACGTAAAAGAATGAAATTAGAACACTCCCTAACACCATATACAAAAATAAACTCAAAATGGATTGAAGACCTAAATGTAAGACCAGACACTATAAAACTCTTAGAGGAAAACATAGGAAGAACACTCTTTGACATAAATCACAGCAAGATCTTTTTTGATCCACCTCCTAGAGTAATGGAAATAAAAACAAAAATAAACAAATGGGACCTAATGAAACTTCAAAGCTTTTGCATAGCAAAGGAAACCATAAACAAGACGAAAAGACAACCCTCAGAATGGGAGAAAATATTTGCCAATGAATCAACGGACAAAGGATTAATCTCCAAAATATATAAACAGCTCATGCAGCTCAATAGTAAAGAAACAAACAACCCAATCCAAAAATGGGCAGAAGACCTAAATAGACATTTCTCCAAAGAAGACATACAGATGGCCAAGAAGCAAATGAAAAGATGCTCAACATCACTAATTATTAGAGAAATGCCAATCAAAACTACAGTGAGGTATCACCTCACTCCTGTTAGAATGGGCATCATCAGAAAATCTACAAACAACAAATGCTGGAGAGGGTGTGGAGAAAAGGGAACCCTCTTGCACTGTTGGTGGGAATGTAAATTGATACAGCCACTATGGAGAACAGTATGGAGGTTCCTTAAAAAACTAAAAATAGAATTACCATATGATCCAGCAATCCCACTACTGGGCATATACCCAGAGAAAACCATAATTCAAAAAGACGCATGCACCTCAATGTTCATTGTAGCACTATTTACAATAGCCAGGTCATGGAAGCAACCTAAATGCCCATCAACAGACGAATGGATAAAGAAGTAGTGGTACATATATACAATGGAATATTACTCAGCCATAAAAAGGAACGAAATTGGGTCATCTTTTGAGACGTGGATGGATCTAAGGACTGTCATACAGAGTGTAGTAAGTCAGAAAGAGAAAAACAAATATCGTGTATTAACGCATGTATGTGGAACCTAGAAAAATGGTACAGATTAATTGGTTTGCAGGGCAGAAGTTGAGACACAGATGTAGAGAATAAACGTATGGACATCAAGGGGGGAAAGCCACGGCGGGGTGGGGACGGTGGTGTGCTGAATTGGGCGATTGGGATTAACATGTATACACTGATGTGTATAAAATTGATGACTAATAAGAACCTGCTGTATAAAAAAATAAAATTAAATTAAAAAATTAAAAAACAAAAAACAAACTAAAAGAATGCATCAGACAAAAATATTGAGTAAACAACTGAAAATTCCCCAAATTTGGTGGAAAGCAGTCCCAGAAAGATCTAAGAATTTCAATAAATCCTAAGTAGACTAAGTCTAAGAAATAACATGTAAGCACATCATACTCAATTAAAGGAATCTTATTATGAGCAACTTTGCAGTAATAAATCCGACAAGTTAGATGAAAAGGACAAAAATTGTAGAATAACAAACTTTCTAAAACTGATAAAAATAGAAATCCTGAATGCTTCCCTGCTTATAAAAGAAATATAATTCATAGGTAAATATTTTCCCAGAAAGAAAACATCAGGTTAAGAAAACTTCACTGGTGAATTCTATCGGATATTTAATGATTAATATTTTACACAAATTATTTAGGATAAATAAGGTGTGGCAATATTTTCTATGTCTTTTCATGAAGCCAGCATAACCAAAAAACCAGAATACACAAGGACATTAAAATAAAAATTACAGACCAATATTTCTTATGAACCTACTTATAAAAATCCTTAACCAAATGGATTCTAGCATTATATAAAAAGAATGAATCAAATGGAGTTTATCCCAGGATTGTATGGTTGTGACAGGAATTAAAAAAAAAAAAAAATCTCATTAACAGAAGAATAAAAATCATAATTACCTTAACTGAAGGAAAAGAACAAGCATTCGATAACATTTAACACTCATTCGTGACAAATTCTTAAACTAAGCATAGAAAAACACTTCAATTATAAATGACATCTGTGAAAAACCTTCCTTTAACATGATAGTTGAAATTGACATACACACCAATTTTTCCCTAATATCAAAAACAAGGTGAGGGTATTTATTCTTACTATTCTACCCAACATTGTACGAAATCTCCTACCCAGTGCAATATGGCAAGGAAAAATGAATAGTATAAAGATTGGAAGAGGAAAAAAAATAAATTTATATTTATGCATAGATGACATGGTTGTGTGAGTATGCAAAAAATTATTATTATTTTTATGTAGAAAAATCCTACGAAACCTAGAAAGATACAATGACTAATGAATAAGACAGATCCTAGAATACAAGGTCAACATACAGAAATCAACTGATTTTAACATCAACAAATAATTGGAAGATATTAGTAAGCCATACAATTTAATAGCACTCCAAAAACCACAAAATACTTAGGAATTTAATGAAAGACATATTTAAGTCTATACTAAAAATTACAAAACTTTGTTAAGAGAAAATCTAAAGATGATGTAAATTAAAAAAAAAAAAGCCATATTCATGAATTGAAAATTCAATATTTTTAAGATTCCCATTTTTTCCAAATCTATAGATTCAAGGCAATTGCAATAAAAAAATAGCATAGACATTGACAATCTGATTCTACAACTTATATAATTGACAATCTGATTCTACAACTTATATAAAAGTCAAAGATCTAGAAGATGCAATCCTCAAAAAAAGGAAGTTTTGGAGACATTACACTATTTAAAGAATTACTATTAAGTGACAATAACAGCCACTGTGGCACTGGAATACAAATAGACAAATAGATCAATGGAAGCAAATAGATCATGCAAAAATAAATACTTACTTATATGGTTGAATGGTGCCAATGCAGTTTAATGGGGAAAAGAAAGTCTTTTCAACAAACTGTTTGCAGCTGAAGTAAGGAAAATGGTGAACCTTGATTCCCATTTCATGTCACATATAAAAATTAAAAGCTAAAACTCTAAAAGTTCTAGCTTAAGTGATAGAATAATTAATATTATGACCTTGGGTTAGACAAAGACTTTCTAGCCATGAGACAAAGAGCTCTAAATGTTAAACTAAAAAGACAGATTTGGTTCAATCAAATTTTAAAATATCTGCTCATCAATAGATGTTGTAAAGAAAATATTAAGACAAGACAGAGGTGGGAGGAAGGTGTTGACAATACCTATATGTGATAAAGGATTTATATCCAGAACATACTAAATACTCTTACAAATAAATAATAAAAAGGCAAACAACACAATTACAAACAGGCCAAGGTTTTGAACAGATAAATCCCAGAACTGAGATATTTCCTAGAAATGGACCATAAATACATGAAAATGTGCCCAATATCATAAGTCATCAAATTAACACTACAATGTGATAATACTTCTAACGAAATGGCTAAAATTAAAAGATGAACAACACTAAATGTTGGCAAGGTTTTGGAGCAACCAAATTCTTATGTACTGTTGATGGGAGAGAATGCAAATTAGTATGCTTCAAAAAAAATCCAGTAATTCCTTATGAAGTTAATTATATGCCTACCATATGACTTAGTGTTTCACTCAATGATACTGTAGTACTTTCCTGTTGTCATTGGAACAAATTATCCCAAACTTAGTGGCTAAAATCAAAACAAAATTATTATCTTACCATCCTAGAATTCAGAAGTCCAAAGTGGGTCTCGCTAGGCTAAAATCAAGGTGACGACAGGGCTCTCTTCCCTTCTGGAGGCTCAAGGAGAAAATCCACTTTTGTGCCTTTTTCAGCTTTCAGAGGTTGCCCACGTTTCTCAGCTCATGGACTCCTTCTACCTTCAAGGCCAGAAACATCCCGTCAGGGCTTTCTCTCACCACATCACTCTGGCACTGACTCTCCGGCCTCCATCTTCCACATTTAAGGACGCTAGTGATGACAGTGGGCCCACCTGGATATCCAGTGAGTTCTCCCTGTTTTAAGGTCAGCTAATGATTAGCAACATTACTTCCATCTGCTACCAGAACTCCCCTCCACATGTAACTTAACTAATTTATTCCAGGTTCTGGGAATGTGGGTATCTGAGAGGCCATTATTCTGCCTACCACAAGTATTTATCTAAAAGAAACAAAAACATATGTTCATGATACCCTTGCACAAGACTGTTTAAAACAGCTTTATTCAGAATAGTACAAAACTAGAAATAACTCTGATGCTTATCACTGGGGGAATGGATAAACAAATTGTAGTAAGTTATTAGAATGAAAAATTGTTCAAAAATTTTAAAAAGAACATTTAATTGATGCATTAAACAATCCCTAAAAAATTACAGTGAGCAAAAGAAGCGAGACATAAAAGTAAACACTATATATCTCCACTTTTATGATACTCAAGAATAGCAAAACCAAACTATGGTGATAAAGATAAGAATACTGGTGACTTTAGGGGGCAAGATTGACTGGAAGGGGGCAGAAGTGAAATTTCTGAGATAGGTGATGGAAATACTTTATATTTTGGTCGAGGCTGAGAAATATATCAGTACTTAAAAGATCTGTGCATTTCACTATGTATAAATTTTACTTCATAAAACAAATTTTGAAATATATTTGGAGTAATAAAGGAAAATACACCTACATTTCTATAATTAAACAAAAAACAAAAAAAAGAAACAGACAAATAGTAGTAACAAAAATATCACTGTTGCTTGTTGCTGTGAACTTACAAATTTAATTTTTTAGAGTATACTCTTTAAATACAAATTGAATGTCTATGTAAATTTTTGCAACAAATTTAAACATGGAGATCCTACCTTTTTACCTTGCTGGAGATATTTTAGAGATTTTTAAACAGTGTAAATCAGATTTTTTTTCAGCTTTATTGAGGTATAATTGACAAATAAAGTAATAATATGTTTAAAGTGTACATGGTGATTTGATGATGCACACATTGTGAAAAGATTAACACCATCAAACCAGACAAAATTGTTTTAAGTTCGAAGGGGAAAACTTTAGGACATTTTCTCCCATGCCACCATGGGAGAAACACTTGTATGTATAAAATGAAGTCAGAGGCCTTAATGATGATCACCTGAAGAGATGATGAAGGTTCTCCAAAGGCTCCTATGCTGGCACACCTGATGCCAATTTGCAATTAGTGTCCCTATGATTTAGAGCCTTTACTGGCTTTCTTGTTCAGATCTCTCCCTCTCTCCCTTCAGGATGAAGGCTTGGGTCCCTAGGGCTAAGACAGAAGATAATCTGAAGGACAGATGTAGTGTTATGGTTAGAATCACCCCACACTCACACCCCCTCCCTCCCCCCCCACCCCACTCTTCAGCTTCAGGAACTTTGAACTCAGAAAAAACCAATGTGTCTGGGTGCTCTCTACTCTTTCAATATTTTACCCCCAACAGTCCCTTCAGCAGTTTGTGCAAATAAACTTCTTAGCTAAAGAGACTCTTGGTAAAATATTGAAAGAGTATCCAGCAAGGGGGTATCCCTGGGATAAACTGCCTTAGCCAGTTTACTGAGGAGTCCATGATACTAGGGTGCTGGTTAGTCAGCATTGAAGCACCTCAAGGTAGAATCTTGGAAGAAACAGATGGTTTGGGTGAAGTGAGAATTATTGAAAAAAATAAAGCTTTCACAAAATTCAAGAGCAAGTATCATGCATCCAAGAGAGTGAGTCATAACAGGGATAAAGGATATGAAAGGTCTCAGGCGTTCATCAGTGAATGGGCTGCAGATGCAGGATCAAAAGTGAGCTGTGTGGCTCCACAGAATGGAAACACAGAGGAAGCTGTAGTATTGAATTATCAACAGAAGCAAAACTAAAATATCTAAGAAATAAGGTAGAGATCAGAGGAGGAGGAAAAATGATGGTGACATTGGCTGCCAGCAATGTACTGACATGGTGTTAATCTTGGAAAGGCAGCAAAGGGAGTGTTGGTATAGAGGGATGATTTATGTATTTTTTAGGGCATTTGCTTCACCTCTTTACCAATCTCAGATATAAACATCCTTCAAAACTTAGTTTAAGTTACTTCTCTGTGAGAAGTCTTTTGTGGCTGGGACCTCAGCTAGTTTGTTATCTTGTTCTTCTATTCACTCACACATTTACTCTCTTAATGAGGCAGACAGTGATACCCAAATTCTTCTCCTAGAAGTTTGGACAGGGATATCCAAATTCTTCTCCTAGACTATAAGAAGCAACACCTCTGAACCTGACCTAGGTTCCTGGAGGTCTGTGCAATTATGGAGCAGGGCAGGACTGACCTATGAATGCAGAATGAGAAATCATCACAAAGCAAAAGGAAAATAGTACACCCTGCACACAGCCATGCAAGGCTAGTGGGGAATCACTTGCAGTGCAGATAAAATTCAGGTATAAGGTTATCAGACTATTGCAAAAAAGGGTCAGAACAAGTGAGCAGGAGTCAAAACTGGGAGACAATCACTACACATTTGCCTACAGCCTATACAAGCCTAGTATTTTGTGACTCATAAACCTTTCCCCAGTTATATATACAGTCTTGAACCTCCTTAAAAAGTTTTGAAGTGACTTCATCAGTTTTGAACCGTATCATCTGGCCAGATTCCAATGGAGAAAGGGCTGAAGGGGGAATTAGACAACGACTCTTGCGTGGATTGTCAAGTGGAGACAAGGCAGCTAATGGCTGAAGCTTAAAAAAATGAAACAAAACAAAAAAACACTGTCAACCATATCCCCAAGGCATGACAGGGACAGAATTTCCTTTTTGCTCCCATCATTTAGAAAGTTTACTCTGTGACATGAAAAAGGGACGAGGCCCTGTTTTAGCCATTTTACTGAGGGGTATGGTGGAGAGGAAGACAGATAAAGAGACACAACAATAGAGACAGAAAGTGCAAAAGGTGGGTGAGAGCGAGAAAGAGAGACAGAGTGAGGAAGCTAGAGGCGTTTTGACTTTTAAGTGGTTTGGGCACAGTGACCAAACTGTATAGGGTGATGGTATGAGGTAGGAGGGAGTTGTTAGCTCACCTTTTGGCTTCCAGGTTTCTATCAGCTGCTTCCCCTTCTCCCTATTCTTTGATTTGGGACAAAGGATTTCTTACTCTTAAAATAAAATGCTATACAGTTGCCACTTTAAGACAAGATCCATAGTCCCTGCTTTTAACCAGGTTGCCCCTTAAAAGCTTCCTAAACGGCTTCTGGTTTCTGCTCAAGGATATGACAGCATCTCTCTCACCCTGATAATTAAAAAAAAATAGACAAATAATTAAAAATCTGGATAAAGTGCAAATTCACGACTTTTTTCAAATCCACTGGAGAAAGGAGGCACAGGGCAATCAACTAGTCCCAAAGCCAAGGAGACACAGGTACCTAAGGGAGCAAAGAGATGTGAACACTTACTTACCTGGAGTAGAGGCCCCTAGGCATCAGGAAGGAGAATTCAGTTAGACTAGATCACAATGTGGTGAGGGGCAAATGTATCTGGCAGGAGAGTGTGAAGGAAATTGAAGTTCTTCAGCACCCTCCGACAGGCTCCTTCTTCATGGACCTCATCATGCTTTCACAGAATAATTAGGAAAGAGCCCTTAAAAAGCCTTTGTTGTGGTGAAGGCCCTGGTTGGGGGGGGGGGTGGAGAACCACAGCTTCTGTAGGAGAGGTACAGGACTCCACCTAGACCATTTCCCCTATTTTCCCCATGAAGAGAGCCTTAATTTGTGGAACGAAGGTCAACAAAACATTTTTACCCTTAGGACCTCGGTGAAAATTCACGGACTCTGGGGAAGGCAACAGGGAGAAAAAAACCTCTATCCCTCAGGAGGGACAGGAATACATGGTGCGCCCAGGACTAAATGGTAGGGTTGGGGAAAAAAGCTAAAATGGCACCAGGGACAGGTGCCGGCCTAAGAATGGGGGTTCATCAGAACAACAGAGAACACTTTCCACTACTTCCCCAACATACCATGGCTGCCCCCTCTCCCCCACCCCACTGATGAGATTCCAGTAGCAAGTAACAGCCAGATACTGCTGACAGACCTAAAACAGACCCTGTCTTAGAATAGTTCAAAGGAAAGACCTAAAAGGAAAAGCAGATATTCCTGTCGAATCAGCTCCCTCGGCCCCAAACACAATCACTATAGGAATTTGATGCTTGTGGTTGCTCTAAGGGTAACCATAGCAATAAAAGACCTTCAACCCAGACCAACTCCTAAATATAATACACTCAAATTCCCACACTGAAGTCCTATCAGAGAGGAAGGCGTGCTTATTTCTGGGCATAAAACTATTTACGCCAGTCTCCAGTGTCTATATAAGATGTCTGGCTTTCAACAAACTGTGATAGAAAAAGTATGCAGAAAGTAGGTAAAGATACAGAAGTTACGAAGAACATTATCTAACAATTAGAACTAATTCACATTTGTAGAACACTCTACCAAATGGCAGCAGAATACATTTTCTTTACTAGGGCATTTGGAACAGTCTCCAAGATAGACCATATTGTGACCATAAAACAAACGTCAACAAAATTTAAAATAATAGAAAAAAATGCCAAGTATATACTTGGATCATAACAGAATTAAGCTAGAAATATAAATAACAAAAAATTATCTGGAAAATCCCTAAATGTTTGGAAAACAAACAACATACTTGTAATGCCCCCATTTGTCATTGAGGAAGTCTCAGTGGAAATTTAAAAATATTTGACCTCAATGAAAATATAAATACCACATTTCAAAATTTGAGAGATGCAAGGAAGCAGTGCTTAGAGGGAAACTGATAGCATTAAATTCTTCCCCTCACCTAAGCTTTAGTGATATAAAACTGACATATAATATTGTGTAAGTTTAAAGTGTACAACATGATCATTTGACATATGTGTATGTTGTGAAATAATTACCACTATAAGTGGTGAGAGAGGGTACCCTTGTCTTGTTCCTGATCTTAGAGGAAAATCTTTTAACCTTTCACCACTGAGTATGATGTTAGCTGTGGGCTTATCATATATGGCCTTTATTAAGTTGAGGTATGTTTCTCCTATACCCAATTTGTTGAGTTTTGTAAAATGCTTTTTTTTCTGTATCTATTGAGAGGATTGTATGATTTTTATCATTCATTCTGTTAATGTGGTATATCACATTTATTGATTTGTGAAAGTTGAACCACCCTTGTATCCCAGGGATAAAACCCACTTGATCAAGACCCTTTTAGTGAGCTGCTGAATTCAGTTTTCTAGTATTTTGTTGAGAATTTTTACATCTATAATAAACAGGGATATTGGTCTGTAGTTTTCTTTTATTGTAGGGTCCTTATCTGGCTTTGGTATCCAGGTAATGCTGGCCTCATAAAATGATTTGGGGAGTGCTCTTTCCTCTCTAATTTTTGGAAAAAATTTGAGAAGAATTGGTGTTAATTCTCCTTTAAATGTTTGGTAGAATTCACCAGTGAAACCATATGGTTCTTAGCTTTTCCCTTGGGGGACATTTTTTTATTACTAATCCAATAACCTTACTTGTTATTGGTCTGTTCAGATTTTTAAAATTTTTTCATGATTCAGTCTTGGTAGATAATATATTTCTAGGAATTTATTCATTTCTTCTAGGTTGTCCAACTTGTTAGTATAAAGTAGTATTTTATGATCGTTAGGATTTCTGTGGTATCAGTTGTAATGTCTCTTCTTTCAGTTATAATTTTATTTATTTGAGTCCTCTCTCTCTTTTTTCTGATTACTTTACCTAAAGGTTTGTCAATTTTATCTTGTCAAGGAAATAACTCTTAGTGTTATTAATCTTTTCTATTGTTTTCCTATTGTCTATTTAATTCATTTCTGCTCTGATCTTTATTATTTCTTGCCTTTGGCTAACTTTGGGCTTAGGGTATATGCTTCTTTTACTAGTCCCTTGAGGAATAAAGTTGGGTTATTTATTTGAGATCTTTCTAATTTCTTAATATGTGTGATTATTATTTATTTACTGGTTGGGTCAGCTGGTAGCATCCATGGGCAAGCCAGGCTTGTTATTGGACTCTCTAGCTGGGCAAGGCCACTGATGGTGCCCTGAAGTTGGTGGCAGGGAGTTGGCAATGCCTGGGCTCTGCGACTGAGTGGACCTGCTGGCTGGGCTTTGCACTTAAGCGGGGTTGCTGGTTGTATTCTGTGGTCAGGTGGGTCTACTAGTGGGGCTGTGCAGTCACCTTTGGTTGGGCAGGATGGAAGGCTGTGTTCCCTGGCAAGGTGGTACCACTGGTTGGATTCTGTGATTGGGTGGGACTCCAGGCTACGTTCTACAATTGCCCTCGGGTGGGTGAGGCCTCAGGCTGTGCTTTCTGAGGGGACGATGCTGCTGGCTGGACTCTGTGTTGAGGTCAGACAGGACTTCACGCTGTGCTGTGATCAGCCAGTGCCACAGGCTGTGCTCTTCTGTTGGGTGAGGTCACTGGCCAGGTTCCTTGGTTGTGTGAGGTCTCTAGTTGTACCCCAGAGTTGGATGAGGCTGGAGACTGCTTCAAAGTCAGGCTGGGCTGCTGTCCAGGCTCCTTGGTCAGGTGATGTCACAGGCTATACAGAGCCTCACGGCTCTGAGGTGGGGGTGGGGATTATCACTGGCTGGGCTCTGATGCAGGATGGGGCTGTAGGCAAGGCTCCAGAGCTGGGCGGTACCATCGGCGGGACCCCAAGGCTGCTCGGGATCACTGTTCAGAGTCCCTGGTTATGTGGGGCCAGAGGCTATGTTTAATAGTTAACAGGGCTGCTGGCTTGCCTTCCTGGCCACACAGGCCTTAGGATATGCTCCATGGCTGCCAGGCCATGCTTCCTGCTGGGGCAGGACTGGAGGCTATGCTTAGCATTGGAAGGGACGAAAAATTTGCTCCCCTAACCGGGTAGGGACCTGGAATGGGTCCCACAGCTGATATGGCCCATCGGCTAGGGATCTAAATCAGGCAGAACTAACAGCCGAGCCCCTGGGCCAGATGGGGCTACCGACTTGGCTCTGCGGATGAGTACAGCTGCGGATTGGGATCTCTGCTTGGGCATCAGTGCAAGCAGAAACATGGTCAGCAAAGATCTGAGCACTGATGGACTGTAAGACTTACCTCTCTTCTCAGTCTCTATCTGATCCCCAGTGGCCAAGCTCTGCAGTTTCCTCTAGGGATCCCTATGAGATGAGACCTAAAATAGCCTCCTGGCAAGTGTCCTGCAACACTGAGGAAGCTGGATGTCCACCTTGGGCTCTCTTTTCCCACTAGAGGAGCTGTGGGCCTAGGGGAGCCCTCTTGGTGCAGTAGTGTGATGGCCTGGGTGAGGGGCTTCTCTTACCTTTGTAATGCAGTCTGTCTTGGTCTCTGTTGTCCAGGAGGTATGTCAGCCTCATCCTTGGGTTCTGGGATTTTCACAATGGTGTCTTGTCTATGAATAGCTGCTAGCTGATTTTTTGTGAAGGGGACTGAAGTCAGGAGTGACCTATGTCACCATCATGATGATGTCGCTTCTCTAAATTTTTATATTAGAAAAAAAGAAAGGTCTCCAATCAATAACCTAAGTTTCCATCTTAAGAAACAAGAAAATGAAGAACAAAGTAAATCCAAAGCGAGAAGAAGAAAATAACAAATATAAGAGTAAAAATTATTTACTAAATAAAACTCATTATCATCTTAGTAGACATAGAGAGTATTTGATAAGATTCAACATAAATTCATGATAAAAACTCTCAGAAAACTAAGAATAGAAGGGACTTTTCTTAAGACGATAAAGCATACCTATAAGATATCTACAGATAACATCAGACTGAATGGTGAAAGACTGAATGCATTACCCCCAAGATTGGAAACAAGACAGGATATACTCTCTCAACACTCCAATTTGACATTGTACTGGAAGTTCTAGCCAGTACAATAACACAATAAGAAGGAATAAAAGGCAGAAAGATTAGAAAAAATGAAATAAAACTGTCTTTATTCACAGATGAATTAATATGTAAAGAATTCCAAAGAACTTATAAAAATGTCCTCAAACAAGTAAGTGTGTTAACAAGATTGCAGGACACAAGATCGATACACAAAAATCAATATTATTTCTATATACCAGCCATAAATAATTAGAATTCAAAATTTAAAAAAATAATTTAAGTAACCCTCAAAGTGTTAGCTATACATCCAACAACGTATGTGTTGAATTTGTATATTGAAAATACATACATTGATGAAAGGACTTTTTTTAAAGGCCTGTAGGTCAATGAAACAGAAATGGATATACGTAAATACAGTCAACTGATTTTTGTCAAAAGTGCAAATGCAATTCAATGGAGAAAGACTAGTCTGTGCAAAAAATTATGGTGAGAAAAATTGGACATCCATATGCAAAAATATGAATTTCAACCTATATGAAAATTAACTTAAAGTAAATTATATACCTAAATTTCACATGTAAAATTATCAAACTCCAAGAAGAAAGTTTAGAAGAAAATCTTGCGTTAGAGAGAGTTTTTAGATGTGACAGTAAAGGAACGATCTTCAAAAGAAAAAGATGATAAATTCTACTTTATCCAAATTTACTACTGTTCTATGAAAGACAGAGTTAAAAGAATGAAAACAGAAAGCACAACTGGGAAAAAAAAAATTTGAAAATTATACATCTGACAAAGTCCTTATTTCCAGAAAATCTAAAGAAAAGCCCTTATTTCCAGAATATATAAAGAATTCTCAAAATTCAAGAATAAGAAAATAAAAGGAAAACATTAAAAAAAAGGTCTAAAAGATCTGAACAAATACTTCAAAAAAGAAGATATACAAACGGCAAATAAGGACATGGAAAGATGTCATTAGGGAAATGCAAATTAAAACCTCACTGGGATACAACTAAACACTTAATTAGAATGGCTAAAATAAGTTTTAAAAGTACAAGTGTTGGTGAGGATGCAGAGCAACTGGTTTTCCAATACATTGCAGGTGGGAATGCAAAACAGTTTGGCAGTTTCTTATAAACTTAAAAATACGTTTGCCATTATGACCCAGAAATCCCACTCCTAGATATTTACTACAAAAAAATGAAAAGTTATTTTCACATGAAAATCTTTATTTGAATGTTTAATGTCAGCTTTATTCAAAATCACCAATGAATAGAAACAACTCAGGTATCCTTTATTCAACTGGTGAATGCATAAACAAGCTGTAGTACATCCATATATGGGACAGCAGCTAAAAAGAATAAACTGTTTTTCCACACAACAATATAGATTAATCTCAAATGCACTTTATTAAGTGAAAGTAGCCAGATCTCAAAGGTTACATATTTCATGAATCCATTTATAAGGTACTTTGGAAAAGGCATATCCTTGAGTACCAAAGACAGAACAATGGATGGCAGGAGTTGGAAGGTGGAAACTACATTACAACTGAATAAAGAGGGTGGGGAAGAAATGAACTCAGCTAAATATGTTTAGAAAAAAGTGATTTGATTAGCTTCTGTACAGCTATAGATAGAAATAATTTTATGCTACCTTTACATTCTATTTGGTAAATGTATTTCTCCCAGAAATATGGTTTACCAATTCTGAAACTATGCATATACTAAACTTAACAAGTAAGTAAATACACAGTGATAATGAGAGCCAAGCGAAAAGGGAAGGCCAGAATGAACCATATGGTTGGTTCTAGATTGGAGTCAGAGGTATCAGCATACACTCATGATGGCCCAAGTTGGTACAACTTCAAAAACAAGATAAATAATAACAGTATTAGATTATAACCCAAAAGAATAACATAAGTACCCAGGAGTCCATACAGATATAAATAGAAAGCTGAATAAATAAATAAATGGGGAGTAGGGACACCACAGTAATAAGCTGCTGCTAGCAAGATCTACCAAATGGCTGCTAAAATTAGTGAATGAAAATTTATACAGAAACAGAAAAACTATTTTTCCCCCACATATTTATTAATTATAAGGCATATCTGTCCCCAATATTTAATTGTGAATGGAAATATAGTAGTTTTGCAGTGAAGAAACCTGGCAGACACCACCTTATCTACGTGATCAAAGTTAATATTACCAGGAATATATATTGATATCATCTACCCCCTGACAGGTGCAGACCACCCCTGTTATCCTTCCCAATACTTCACAGACTCAACCTAATAATGAGAAAACATCAGGTCTTGAAAGACAAGAAAAGCCTGATGAAATGTCACAAACTAGAGGAGACCAAGGACGCATGGCAACTAAATTAAATGTGAGATCTTGGGTTGGATCCTGGAACAGAAAAAGAACATTTATGGAAAATTGGTGAAATTTGACTAAAGTCTCTAGTTTAATTAATAGTATTGTGCCAATGTTAATTTCTTACCTTTGATAATTGTTCTATGGTTAGATAAGGGTAAGAAGATGGGTAGAGGGCATCCTTGGGTAGTCTGTTTAAGTCTAAAATTAGATGTAAATAAAACATTTTAAAAATGACAAAAAGAACTCTCTATACTTCAATTCTAGAGATGTCATTAAACATATACAACATACAAGTATACAAAGCTTTTCATGACCTTGTTTAGCATTCTGCATTTTACACTTCAAAAATCAAGGGGCTTATTTCTATAATTTCCATTTTTAAAAAATGATGAAACAAAAAAGGAAGGTTTTAAACTGTGATTTATAAGCTCTTCTCTTCAAGTAACAGATTGTGGGTGTGGAGAGTTTTTATTCCCCACAAATGAAAAGCCAAATTAGATATAATAGTCACTAGATTTTATCTGTTGAATTTTCAAAGTACTGGAGGCATCTTTCCATACTGAGCAGAATTTTGAACAGATAAATGTAACAGATAACTGGATCTTGTGTAGAACCCACTGAGGCAAATTTGCAGTTAGTATTGTTTTTATACTTCCCATCAACTTGTACCTCAGCACTGGCATCCCTTATTTCTCTTTGATCTATCCAAATGGTTATTATGGGTATAAACTAAAAATTAAATAATATATTACTAAAAACAAAAACAACATAAAACTAAAAATTATCGTGATGGCACTAACATTAAATTGGATGAGAGATCTACTAAATAACTAAGTCATCAGCCACCTCATTTTATTTGGGCTTTATTAACTACTTGAAATCCTCATCTAAAAGTATTCAGAGGTTCTCCAATTATTCCATTTTAAATAAAAATAGTATATTTCCATTGTTCAATTTTAAAAACTAGAAACTAGAGCAGATGACATTGCTGACTTTAGCATCTCCCTGAATAATGTTAAATCTCTGATATTCACAGCCATTGTTTGAAAAACACAGGTCTGGTGATTAAGTGGGGAATCAACCATTTTGAACTCTCAGCGTGTTTATATAGAACAAAATATAAAAAATAAGAGAGGCAGTTTTGTATCATTTTGGATACCTTCAGGTGCAGATTATAAGACAAGACGCCCCTAGCCAGGGTGGCTCCAGAGTTTGTTATTCATCCACTTAATGAGGACCAAGAAAATCCAGCTTCTTTATATATTTCTGCTGCCACATTTTCCTACAGAGCTTCCAGACATAACAATGTCCAAAGAAAGAATCTATTCCTCTGTGTCACTTTTCAAAAGAGAAGAAATCTTTCCCGGAGTTTCTTGCCACCCAGTTGACATCCTTTCATGTCTTGTTGGCCAGAATTATGTCACTCTTCCATTCCTAAACCAATTACTGGCAGTAAACCAATGTACTAATCTAGGATTGACTCCTCAATTGAGAATATAGTCACTTTCCTTGAAAGCTGAATACTTAGATAAAGCTAGTTTGTGTTGACAAGGAAGACTGAGTTAATGAGTATTGAGTGGGCAGTCTACCATGTCTACTAAAAATGACTTTTGGAAGAATTTAAGTTACCAAATTGCACAGAGAAGGGGAGTGCATAAATAATAAGAAAAGTTTAATTCAGTGTTATGAGAGCTATGAGAGAAATATAACCAAGAGTGCACCCAAACTATGAAGCTTGGGCATGTATGTCACCAGAGATGGCTTCCTGGAAAAGATAACATATGGACTGATTTGGCCTGGAGGAGTATGAGGCTGGAGGGGTATGGGATTGGAGCAGTAAAGACAGATGAGATCCAAAAGGGCCTCCTATTCTATACCGAGTTTGTGGACCACCCTAGAATTGATTGAAAGCAGCTGAAGGACTTTAAACATATACGGGACATTATGAGATTTGCTTTTAAGAAAGATTGCACTATCCAGCAGGGACAGACATTTTACATCTTTCCTCTGACATTTTATGTTCTTTATTATCTGATCTTCTTATTTGGCACTTAGCATTCACATTCTGCCTCGAATTAGTTTTCATGTGTGAGAGAAACGGAATCTTATCTCCTAAACTACGTTATGAATGCTAAGAAAGAAGAAATGAATGGCTGGTTGCTCATATGCCTCTCAATACACAGAACATTGACTAGAGTCTAGAAAGTGCTCAGTTTGTTGCCATTTGTCAACTACTTCCATCACATTCCATCTACAAAGCTGCACTAACTATAACTCCGGATGGCGAGGAAGTATGTTGGGAAAGGGTAGGGGTGGACTCCATCAGATTACGGTGTGCACTGCAGTTTCTTCATCAGTAACGCAGGTGACTATCATCCTTCTCTTTCTGAGTTTTTTTGTTTGTTTGTTTGTTTTATTTATTTTTGGCTGCGTTGGGTCCTCGTTGCTGGGCTTGGGCCTTCTCTAGTTGCAGCGAGCGGGGGCCACTCTCCGTTGTGGTGCTTGGGCTTCTCACTGCGGTGGCCTCTCCTGCCGCAGAGCACGGCCTCCAGGCGTGCAGGCCTCAGCAGCCATGGCACACAGGCTCTAGACCGCAGGCTCAGTAGTTTTGTCACATGGGCTTAGTTGGGCATGTGGGATCTTCCCGGACCAGGGCTCGAACGCACGTCCCCTGCATTGGCAGGCGGATCCCCAACTACTGCGCCACCAGGGAAGCCCTCTTTCTGAGTTTTAAGGATTAATATATTTCAGGTAAAACACCTGCATATTGGGGACTGAATAAATAAAATTTTATCTTGTTTATTATTTCTTTATTTTTTTCTCCCTCTATGGAACATAACCTCTATGACGAAAAAAAAAAAAGCCTTTGATTGTCTAGCTCATCAAAGTATCGGAGGTACACACTCAATAAAATACTGGAATAAATAAATGAATGAAAGTCTGCAAAAATGACTTTCCATACCATAGTTAAAGATAATGGCACACTGAAGAGAGCCTTGGGCAGAAATGCAATGATCTTAGGCCTTCAATTTGGTAAGCTTAGATAAAATACAATTTTTTAAAAGGCATTTTATTTTCATTTATGTAGGCAGGACAGAGCCTCAGGTGTCTACATTATATCCTAACTATCTCTGAATATTGATTCAACTAATTTCCCCTCCCTTACTCCCATGATTTCCATACATCTTCCTCCCTCACCCTTTTGCAGGGATCTTCAGGACCAGAGCCTGAGCCGCTCAGCTGTTTCCTATCTCCTGGTCTACCTATAGGTGCAGGAGGTTAGAAGAATGCCCCATAGACCAGAGTAGTGGTTCTCAATCCTCGCTGCACCTGAGAATTACCTGGTGAGCTTTTTAACTAAAGATGCCAAACCCCCCTTAATACTAGAATCTCTGGGAGGCAGGGCTCTGATAATATTTTCCTGTGATTTTTATGAGCATTAAGTGTTGAGAATCACAGATATAGTACTTTCCAAAGTTCATATATGATTTTAAATATGCCTCAGTACATCTCTCTCAGTACCTTAATAATAGAGACGCATGAGGTATAGTTTTACTTTTTATTGAAGTATAATAAACATAAAGATAAATGTACAGGGCTTCCCTGGTGGCGCAGTGGTTGAGAATCTGCCTGCCAATGCAGGAGACATGGGTTCGAGCCCTGGTCTGGGAAGATCCCACATGCCGTGGAGCAACTGGGCCCGTTGGCCACAATTACTGAGCCTGCGCGTCTGGAGCCTGTGCTCCGCAACAAGAGAGGCCGTGATAGTGAGAGGCCCGCGCACCGCGATGAAGAGTGGCCCCCACTTGCCGCAACTAGAGAAAAGCCCTCGCACAGAAACGAAGACCCAACACAGCCATAAATAAATAAATAAATAAATAAATAAATAAATGATTTAAAAAAAAAAAAAAAAAAGATAAATGTACAGGCCCATATGTTTTCCAAACTAAACATACCCCTGTAATAGCAACCAGATCAGAGACACATTACCAGCATCTGAGAAGGCGTCCTCCTGTCCCCTTCCAAGGGTAACCGCTATCCTGACATTAATCAGCATGGATTTGTTTTGCTTGTTTACTACTTTCTATAAATGAAATCATGCAGTATGTATTTTTTTGTGTCTGGCTTAAGATGCCTTTTTAAGGGGGAAAAGGTAGAGCGTAGATCACATGGATTAGTAAATCTTAGGTAAATCTAATGAAACCCAGAAAGAAATGTTGAAAAATTGATTTGAAGGTATGGTAGTGAAGAATAGTTTAAAGCAGGTGCCCTAAAATTGGATGAACTTAGGTTTATGTCCTTTTTCTGCTACTTGTAAGAGTTGTGACCCTGGGCAATTATTTACCTCTCTATACTTCAGTTTATCCATTTGTAAAATATTGTTAATAATAGTAGTACCGCATAGGATTGTTATGGGGTTTATATAAGACATTATGTGTAAAGTGTTTAGCACTGTGCCAGGATATACAGTAAGCATTAGCAACTAGTAACATTTATTATTTGTGATTACTTAGAAAGGAAAAAGTAATCACTACTCACTAAGATTAAGTGGAGACCACAAAGTTAAAAAAAAAAAAAAATGGAATACCAGTCTTGGAAATCAGAGGCCAGGAAATCATAATACCATTGTAGGCAAGATACAGGAATTGGTCTTATGACGTCCTTCTCAAAACTAGTAGCCATTAGGTTTCAAATCATGGACTATATCAGAATCACCAGGCCATTGTATTAAAAACAAAGATGCCCTGACCCTTGACCCACTGTAAATCTAATTAAAATTACCCCAGGTTTTCTCCAGGAATCCACTCTTTGATCAAGTTCCCTGAATGAATCTGATTTGCTGCCAAGTTTTCACCACTGAACTGTACCACATAGCGCTAAAGGGAAAGAGCTCCATCCTCGATGCTTTTGTAGCTACAATGATGCTTTAGTGTCTGGCATATGTGTTCAATGAATGTGTATTTGTTCAATTGGGAGAAAAATCTCTGTAACATGCCTATCACTATTCTGTTCATCAATTTCATTAACAATTTGAAAGAGGTTGAAGGCCTGCTTAACAATTTCACCAGTGGCAGAAAAGACCGAGTGTATCAAAGACAAATGCAAGGTTTCAAAGAAATAAAACCACTGCTTAATCAGCATTTCATATAAAACGAAACCAAGGATCTAGTTGCTAACATATTAATGTGACCCAACAATATGATAAAGGTTGTCAACAAAATAAGTGTTATCTGCAGATACGTGAATCAATGTGGCACACCTTTCTGTTTGTCTGCTCCAGGGGTAAGTCAGCAACTGAGCTAAATCCAGTCCACTGCTTGTTTTTGCAAATAAAGTTTTACTGGGACACAACTACATTTATTTGCTTATGTATCGGCTATGACTGCTTTTGCACTGCAACAGCGGGGTTGAGTATTTGCATCTGAGGTCATACAGCCTGCAAAGCTGAAAGTATTTACTCTCTGGCCTTTTGCAGAAAAGGTCTGTCAACACCTATTCTATTCTAAATCTCACTCTCCCCATCTTTCTTAGTAATAGGACCTACAACTGTTATCTGCACATATGGCAGCTTAAAGACTGCATTTCTTGGTATCCTTTGCATCAGGTGTTTCATGTGACTGTATTCTGGTCAGTGAGACATGTGTAGAAGAATTTTGTTTCAGCTTTCTGAAGTCTTTCTTAAAAGATAGCCCCTTCACCCTTCATGCTGGTTGGAAATTAAACCCGATAGCTGGAGCTCAAACAGCCATCTGGTTCCACGTAGATAAATGCCTAGGTTTGGCAGCCTGGACCTGAAAGGGGCCTAAGTTCCTGAAGGTTTTGTGGAATTTCCATAATAGCCTTTCACTGCCAACTGCCAGACATTTTTTTCATTAAAAAAAAAAAAAAAAAGTATTTGTGTGTTTAGGTCCCTGTTCGTTTGGATGTTTTGTCACTTATATATGAACCTATCCTGATAGCTACAGACGTATAATGCCCAGATCTTAGGACTGATTCTGTTCAACACATCTGGACTCTTTCTTTCCTTGTGAAGTTACAGAACTCTCCATCACTGGAAGGTTTTAAGTCGATCCTGAGTAACCACCTGTCAAGACAAGTGATGCAGAGTTCCCTGAATTGGATAGAGGTTGAACTATATGACCTCCAA